>NC_143167.1:32090000-32715000 GCF_047325235.1 Durio zibethinus | reverse complement strand
AAAGGGAATAATGCAATGTGGGTAGTTGTTGATAGGCTCACTAAATCAACTTATTTTTTACTTATCAAGTCGAGTACTTCACTTGATAAACTAAAACAATTGTGTATGGATAAAATTATCCGATTGCATAAAGTTTTAGTAAGTATTGTGTTAGATAAAGATTTTAAATTTATCTCTAAATTTTAGATAAGCTTGCTACGAGCTATGAGGATAAATTTGAAATTGAGTATATCTTTTCACTTTCAAACTGATGGGTAAATGAAGAATGAATCAAATTTTGGAAGATATGCTTTGAGCATGTGTGATTAATCCAAAAGGTAGTTAGGACAATTACTTACCTTTAGCAAAGTTTGTTTATAATAACAGTTACCAATCTAGTATTGGGATGGTTCATTTTGAAGCCTTGTACGATAAAAAATGTAAATCCTATTTATGTTGGGATGATGTTGGGGAGAGAAAACTATTAGGGTCGAAAGTGGCGTAATTGATTATGGAAAAGATCAAGGTGATTAGGGAAAGAATTAAAATAACACAAGATCATAAAAAAGAGTTGGGCAGACAAAAAGATAAGGGAGTTAGAGTTTCAATAGGAGGACTATGTCTTTTTAAAGGTGTCACCCACAAAAGATATTATATGGTTTGGAAAGCGAAAAAAGTTAAGCCCATATTATATAGGATCGTTTGAAATTTTTGATAAGGTAAAAGAAGTTACATACAGATAGCCTTGCCATCTCAGCTATATAGTGTGCCTAATTTGTTTCATGTGTCATGTTAAGAAAATATATCTCTGACATGAGCCATATGGTAGAGTATAAACCTTTAGAAGTTCAAGAGGAGTTAATTACTTGAAATATCATATTTGAATAGTTGATTGAAAATAGCAGGTCTTGAGGCACATAATTATTCTTTTTATAAAAGTTTAATGGAGCAATCATACATTAAGAGAAGTAACTTGATAAATGAAAGATAATATGAAGAAATGACATTCTCAATTATTCGAAAATGAATGTAAATTAAGTTTCGATGATGAAACTTTTTATAAGTTTGAGAGAATGTAATACCTGTAAAAAAAAATTATGTATTTTATAACTGAAGGGAGTATTTTATAAAAAGTTAGAAAGGTAAAGGACTTATCAATAAATAACTCAATTTTTAGTAGGGTTAATTTATACTACTATTTTCGATCGATAACTGATAAAAAAAAAAAAAGCTTATTTCTCTTTTTTTTTTTCTTATATAGAACACACAGGTTAAAGAATTTCAATTGAAGGGCAAGAATAAAATCTACAAAGAAAGTCATATTTCAAAGGTCAGTAAATAATTTTTTTTTATTTTGAAAAATAATAGTGATGGTTAAATCTTAAGGTTTAACTTGTAATAAAAAAACCTAAAATTTTAGGAAATTCATTATCCCTCTACAAGATTGGTTTAAACAAATCATTTAGACTTTAATTAGGGTATAATAAAGTGTTGATAAAGTTTAGTAATGTGATATTATTGCTATAAAAATAAGAAACAAAAATTTGATGGGGTTAGAAAAGAAAATTTATGTTTCATATGAACCCTAGTGTTTGCAATGGTAGATTAAGATAATATTATGTATTAAGGGATAAAATATTGCTATAATTATTATATATCATTGGAAAGCTTGCTGAATTTACTTTTCAATGAAATAAAAGGGAGTTAATTTCAAGTTTTCTATGAAGAGTAGTTTAATTTTTACTTAAGGATGTGTAAGTTACCTACTAGCAATAGTAGAAAGGAATTATGAAATTTCTCTTAATTTTTATACAAAGAATTATATATTAAGCCATACATGTTTGAAAAGATCATTAAGTTTACTTTTCAACAAAACAAGCGGAATTGAATTTAGAGTCTCCTATGAATAAATATGTAATTTTTATTAGAAAATATATATGTTATATGGCAGTAGCATATGATGTGGATTACAAAAATTATTACAATTAATATACAAGGAATAAAGAGATGGTCCAATATGGGTAGAAAGCTTATCGAGTATAGTTTTCAATGCATTAAAGAGATCTTGATTCCAAATTGTATATCTTGAGATAGGGTCATTTAAGTGAAAGCAACTTAGGCTGGCAATATTAGTTAATTACGTTAACTCTTGTGTAACATGGTTGTTTTTAGTATTAATGGTTTTAAAAAGAGTTGATTAATTTTTGATGTGTTGATATGATCTTGAATCGATCATTAATTATTTTGAAAAATAATTAAGTGGTGAAATCAAAATGAGGTAAGTAAAATCTCACATAATTTACTTGTTTTCAAATCTATATATACTTATAAATGAGTAAATATTTATTTCTTTATTTTTTTTATATATAAAAAGGATCAAACATATAATTATTTTGTGTTTTTGCTATGTAAATAATGGATCATTCTTATGAATGAAATGAGAAAATTATTTATGTTTAAGGAACAAATTTATGATAGTTACATTTTTATATCCTAAGAAGTGCGATCATCGACATCAACACTAATTCTACGACCATGGTTAATGGATAATAGTAGTTAGTATAATCATACGATCCTACTAATGAGTTATAGTAATTAGTGTAAGGTCATGATTAATAGGTTATAATAGTTAACAATGATCATGATGATGAAATTGTCGATATGACTAATGTCATAGGTTATAGTAGTGATCGTAGTTAATTATAAATGAATGATAATAATGACTTATGATGATTTTTTAAAATTGATTCATGATTTTATTTAATTACGATATTTGAATGACGATACATTTTGAAATGATTTATGAATTGATATGTTTGATATTAATTTATAAATTTATGAAATGTTTAATAGAACGATGATATTTGAAATGCTTTGACATTATGATTTGATGAATTTTAAATTATTTATATGATATGTATAAAAATGATACTTGATCCGATAAAGTATATAAACTTATATTTCTTGAACTGTGATTTACTTTTTTTTTTTTTTTCTCTTTATAGATAAATAAATGATAAGTTTGATTAATCTTATAAAAAACTAGAAGATCAAATTAAAAAGATTATTTGAGTATTAAAAATATTATTGACGAATGATATCTTATTAAATAATTTTATATTTTTATTAATTTATATTTAAATATATAAAGATTTATTATCAATTTATTAAAATAATTTAAAATGATTAAAAAATATTTTATATTATCTTAAATTTTATTTTAAAATAATATGATTATATTGAATCTTGACCTGATATAAGCATTATCTCTAAATTAAAGTAAACTAACGAACTAAGGACCACACATAGTAAAAGAATGGTGTCAATCATGTTTGTTAATAATTAAGTGATGGTACGCGCTTGTTCCTTTTTCTCTTGCTTCCTTCGACCCTTTTGCAGCCACTAGCCAGGCCTTTGAGTTTTGGGCTACTTTTGGGTCTAGATTTTCCAGGTCTTGAGTCCCCTTCCTGTTTTCTATTTTATGATTAGAAGGGCCATCGAATTTGTCCCATATGTCTTGTTTTGGGCTGGATGTTAATGCAATTGCAGACCAGCTATTTTTTTAATTTTTTATTTTAAAACCATTCAAGCATACCAACATGGATGTCATATGACATCCACATGAAATTTTCATGTAGTATTTAATAATTTCTTAATTAAGACATGGCAAATATGTGGCGTGTTGTATTAATTAGATGCCACGTATATGTATTGAGTTGTCAATATTAATCGATGAATTAAAATATTATAAGCTTTAAAAATTCGAAAAGGGAATCGTATATTTTGTTAAAATTTGAATATCAAAATTATAATTAACTCTATAGTAAAAGATTTGATAATAATTATAATGATAATTACAGTTGGTTTAGCTAAACCTCGCAGAGGAATCGATTTGGTTGACAGTTAATAATATATTTGGTATAAAAACAGCCAAAATTAACTTTCCAAAAAGATGGGCCTAGGGAGTTGGTTGTCTAGGCTTTGCTAACCACCACAAAATCAAAATGGTGGTGGCATTTCGTCTGATTAGTCAACATAGTTGTTATTGTGGTTTTTTTTTTTTAATCTATGAGAACACATGTGATCAATGAGATTGAAAATCAAACTTTTTGTATCCAATGTTTTAGTTATAGAATTTTTACCCTCTTATTTATCATTTGTTCAAGTGAATTTGGTCATGCACAAATGGAGTACAATAATTGTTAAATCATAGGATGGTAGACTGTAAAATTCAAAGGATGAAATATAAAATTAATGAAAGGTAAGCCTAGCTGAATGAAGCTTCAAAGTCAGGGGAAAACAATAATGAAACCTGCATTTATACATATATATATATATATATATTCTTCGCATGATTCACAATTCATTTTTCACATTATTTTATATATATATATATATATATTTCATGCGGTTGATAGCAGAAGCAAAACAAAAAATTAATAAAGGAGATATTAAATAATAAATTTTAAAAAATAAAAATAATAATTAAGTGAGACTAATTATTATATAACAAGAGAGGTAAAAAATTTGGGGGCGGCTAATCCTTTCACCCTGACTACAAACTTACCTAGTAGGCGAGGATGTTCCATATCGAACTCCAACTATAATCCTTCTCAGCATCTTATGACCACATATCTCATGCCAAATGAACCAAGGGCTCATTGACTTATGCTTTATTATTATTATTATTATTATTTGTTTAGTGATGTTGGCCATCACCTTATGAAGTTTGGCATATTACCATATGTCTGATGTCTCCCAACGATGTGAATGATTGAAGGAGGCTAATTTGTAGCGACGTGTGATAGCATAATTTAACAGATGAACAAAATTTCCGTTGTATTAGTATTATTTTTGAAGTTTTTTTATTTATTTTTAAATTTTCTTACTCTATTATATATTTAATTGAAAAAATTATTACACATTTAAATTTTTTTAAACTCATAATTTACCGACTGATTTAAGAAATAATCGATAAATTTTTATTATATTAATATAAATTATAATTAATATTTTAGCCAAATTAAAAAAATTGTGAATCATGTGTTTAAGCTTAAACCAATCATTAAAACTTTATATGCGTCCCCACCCACGCAAAAAGTAGGATGCCAAAAAAAAGAAGAAAGCAAAATCAAACCAAAAGTAGGTTCGGACTTGCTTTATCAATTAGATGATTAATTAGTCTAATTAATAAAATATTTTTCTTGTTATTTTAACTTCTTTAAATCCTTCTTTCTAAAAAATGTACAAAGACAATAGGTCAAAGTTGTAAAATTTTTATTTAAAAAACAAAATCAATACGAATTGTATGTCAAGTCAATAATTTAAAACAGATTTCCTTTTTTTTTTCAATCCAGAAATTTGAAAAAAAAAAGGAAAAATTACTAATTGTATGTCAAGTCAACACCTTTCATTAGCTGAAAAGATGGAAAATACCGATTTAATTCTACAATGTGCGCCAAGACTTTTACAGTGAAGGTAATTTTGAACGTCGGATTTTCTTCAATATAATAATGCCTTGGAAATTCAAGAAAAGTAGAAAACAATAGCCCATCTGCAAAACAGCGAGGTAATTTAGCACATACTACATATCATATCTTATCCAATCTTTGAGCATTTCCTCGGAAAATTGAAGATGTTGATCTGAAGAAAACCAGGTTTTCCTGGCAACACCGCTGCTTTCAGCTTCTTCTATGCTATTATTATTCTGACAGGACTTCCAAAACTCTGAATCTGAGATATCAAGCGCCAGAAGATCCGCTATATCAAAATCCAGTGTTGAGTTCACTGAATGAGTTTCCTCTGATGTGGTAGAAAATGTTCCATCACTCAGTTTGGCATCATGCACCGGGATAGAATCAACATTTTCAGCTTTATATGGCTCCTGGTGGGTGACTAAAAACTTGGAGCACTTCGATGCCTTGGTTTTAATTGCAGTGAATTGTGGGGTTTCAGCCGCTGATTGTGTCTTGGCTTTCTTCAAATTTTGGTCTTTAGATTGCTTCAGTTGTTCGCCTCCAACCTTTTTTCCTAAGGTTGAGTTCCAGTAATTTTTTATTTCATTGTCTGTTCGTCCTGGAAGTCTCCCCGCTATCAAAGACCATCTGCAAACAACACAATTTGATATATCCACTTATATCAAATAACATTAATAAAAAAATTAGAAATGAAAGAGAAAAAAGAAAAAGAAAAACCTGTTGCCTAGCAACTTGTGAAGCCTAATGATAAGATCTTCTTCTTGTTCAGATATGTTTCCTCTCTTGATATCAGGCCTCAAATAGTTCAGCCATCTAAGCCTGCAACTCTTTCCACATCTCTTTAAGCCTGAGCCATAAAAAAACCAGTAATAATTAGTGTCAGCAAATATAGAACGAGCCCAAAAATAGAACTGTGTCTTTGTGTATACATTGATCAAAAGTAATTAACAGTACTACTTACCAGCTTTCTTGGGAATATTTCCCCATTTGCCTTCACCATTGGCTTTGATGTAATCTATCAGAATCTGGTCCTCAATAGCATTCCAAGCTCCTCTGTTCAGTCCTTCTTTTGAGCAGCAAGGTTTTCTACCCATTTGAACTTCACTCCTCTGTCTGTCTATCTCTCTCTCTCTCTCTAATTAATAAAATTTCAAAACAAACTTTGCATGGGATCTTGGTGTTTTTTTCTTTTAACTAAAGAGAGCAAGATTCTTATAGACTGTCCCTTTTCGTTTGGACATGAGGGTTGTATGAATTCAACATACAAATTTATTCAATTCAACTTACATAATAAAATGAAATCAGCTTTTTGGAAATTAATAAAAAATTATGGCGGTGAGGAAAAGTTCATGTCAATATTTAGAAATTCAAGTAAGGTATCAGTGGAATTGGGCCTTGTTCTTAATTTTCTTGTATCACGTGTTTTCATGGTTAATATATAATGCTCTAAATTCTCTGTTTGATATAGGCTGTTTGATGATTAAGAAAATTGATTGCCTTATTATACACAAAAAGCCACTTAGTGATTGAGAGGGATTGCGTGCCTTAAAGGTAGTTTGATTGATTCATCGTTTTTTGAGCTTCTAACCAAATCAGAACAAGACAAATGCTACTATTTTTTTTTATTGCTAGAGTCAAGAATTTCCATTCAACTATGGAAGTCCAGCATCCAAATAAGAAGAAATAAGCATGACAATAACTACAAAGATGCCGAAAGAAAAAAAAAATACCAGTCCCTTTTAGAACTTAGCTACTTAATTGATCTTAAAAACTTTGGCAAAATAAAAAAATAAAAAAGAGAAATGTTGACAGGTATTTATCGCAATACTTATTAAAATGATATTAAAAAAATTATATTTAGCATACTGTCATGTATAGATTTTATAATTAAATAATATCAATTTGTTAATAAATTTTTTAATTAAAAATAAGTTTTTAATTATAAATATATATTTGATCATTCATGATATAAAATAATTTGATTTATTAATAACATATAAAATATATAAACTAATATGTATCAAATATTAACTTTAAAAAATTATAGTTATGTGTTATATAACCTTAAATTTGATGAAAAGGGTAAATGAATATAATTTTGGTTTGGCAACTTGCAGGAAGTAGTTAGGTTTTTTGCCCAATAAAGCTACTTTTACTTTATTGTCAAGTTGTCATATATGCATGGAAAAAAGTACGCATGTGTAAGAATTGCATCAAGGAAACTCAGTTTTCACCCCAAAAAAATGGGTCAATTAGCAGCCATTAACATTGTTGAAGGAACCTTCCTTTCTGGCATTTCATTGATGAGTAGGTTTTATATTTTTCATTCATTGTCAAGTGGCCTATATGAAAAAAGAAAAACCATTAGAGTTGAAGAATTGTCAAGATGCTTCCATGGAGTAAAAAAAAAGGCATCACCCGTCAGCAAACACGCAAGATTGAAAGAGAAACAACGAAAATTTTAACATTATATTTACAGTTATACTACTGAGTGTTTAAAATTTGCTTCAACTTTATGTACACAGAACCAGCAAGCATTTATTTACAGCAATATTATAATTAAATATTAAGAATTAAAAGATCGGTTTCATAACCAATCAATTTGATCCTACCTTTTGTGACCATTTAAGGTAAACGGTTAGTGAGATTCAGTCTCTTCTAGTTTGCTACTAACAATGATTATAATTCAATCGCTTAAGCTTGAATCTTCCTGCAGGAAATGAGAAAACAAATAACAAGTTTTTCTCCACAGAAATTAAAAATTCTGATGGCATGTTTCATGCTCAACATTCATTGTTCAGCCTTTTTGAGTTTCATTTCATTAGATTTTCTCCCATTGGGTTCTGCAATACAAGCTTTACCGACACTCAATCTTGATTACTTTAATGTTGCGAATCATGATTTATCTAGCTTAAGGGTATAAAAAAATTCTATAATATGCACCATTGATTCACCAATGGTCACTTACTTATAAGCAATATCGATATTTCCAAACAGTATTTGATCTAATACTGTACAGAGCATGCAGCTAAACAAAACCTTACGGCGAAAGTCATGAGATATGTAAGGGTACGGAAGATTATGAAGCGTTTGTTTCATTGCTAATTAATAATTACTAGAGTATTAAAAATGTAATTAATGTCGATGTAGATATAATACTTGCCTTTTCTTTAACGGTTGAGTTATCAAAACAAGAGAAAAGTCAATCCAGCTATTATAAGTGGATTTCTGAATCTCAATCTCAAAATTTTATTAGAAAAATCTAAATTTTTATACATAAAAACCTTGACTAGCTAAGTTTATTTGATAGAAAAAAAACAAGAGAGAGTTCATTTTAAGGGAGAAAAAATCCAAAAAAAGAATATTAGCTGCTAACACAACGATGCTTTACTGCTCTTGCATAAAACAAGTAAAATTTAACAGATAATAAATGCATATAATGATATGAATAGGATAAAAATTCCCTTTCTCCAAGATTTTAGCAACTTACTAAGTGCAAGGTCAGAAGACAGAAATCAGAAAAATCCTTTGGGTAGTCTTGTTTGATGTTCGGTACCGTTTTGATATGGTTGTATGTTAATTATTGTAGTCAGCACCCCAATTTCTATGGTAGGTTTTTGGGTTTTCGTGTCGTGAGAAAGTTTTCTTTCTACCAATATAATTGAGACAAAACAATAAAGAGTTGACCAAACCTTCCACCCGGTATTGGGCTAGGGTGTAGAACAAGTAACAACCTTGACATTGCCTAAGATGCCGGCGTCGATTTGCTCAACTTATTATGACTCCACTATGTTTCGAGAACCGGGCTCAGTTTCCGAAGTCGAATTTTTTTTTACTTAGATTTAAGAATTTAAATTTTCATCATTTAATAAACCTGACAAAATCTTAATTTTTTATATTAAGTTTGTTTTAAATCTTAAAAAATGTTTATTGATATTTATTTGTTAAGATCAGTGTTTATACAAAAAAATTATAATTAATGTAATATTATTTTCTTTTAAATTGGATGAAAACAGTGGATACATGCAAAAAAAATAAAGTTTTCTAAAATTAACGTGCACCCATTAATTGGAATTTTTTTGGTATTTTTGTGAAAATATAGCTAAAAGATAAACTAGATCCTAAGATCTTAGATTATATAGGTTGCAAGAGTTATGTATAAGAGGCCAAAGAAGGCCAACGATGACATTTATGAGCAAAGATTAATTTCTTTTCATTAAGAGTTGTTGAATAATTATATGGTCAAAGTATATGAATTTAAAATTTAATTCAATTAATTTATATAATTACTGTTAAAATATGACATTCGATAAATTTAAAATTTATATCTTAATACATATAATCCTTTCATTACTTTCAAATTATGACTTCTTTTATATAAAAGAACAAACTTAGTACTTACAACTTTCATTTAATCAATTATTTTATACATTAATTGGCTGCACTGTTTTAAACATTTGATACTTAATTAACTATTGCTAATAATACTAGGATTGAGTTTAAAAAAATAACTAATACTAGGATGTATTATGGTTATTTTTCGTCATATATATATATATATATATCTAGATATCTATTGCAAATTAAAAGAGATGAAAATTCTTATATTATTTAATTAAATCCTGGATTTCAGAAAGCAACCATGTGTATATATATTAAAATAATTAGTCCTGTTGCATATGAATACTATAATACGAACAAATAATAATATAAAAAATAAATATATATGGTTAATATTTGATTAATGTAGAATCAATATTTTACTTTTTTTTTTTCGAAGTTACAAGCTCAAAATTTACTCATTGATAGTTGGCTCCACACTATGGCATTTATTCTCATGCACTTTTGACATGGACAGAGGTAGGGTGCCATTGCAACTGCCAAGCTAACAAATGTAAGATCTATACTCGCGAGTTTAGATTAACAAAAAGGAATCAAATTATCCATTCTTCAGCAGATTCAAGGAAAGCAACCAGAGATCCAAAATCTGAATCCAAGTTGGCTTGAATATTATAGTCACTTCCACGCCAGTTCTGCTCCATTTCCTCTGGTAACAAAAATGCTTGTGATTCCGCAATTTTGCTCGTATAAGTATCAGCATCATCTCCTTTCATCACTCTATCCATCTCCGGAGCATCAAGATCATGACTATGATTTGTGAAACCAGAATCAAGGATTTCTGAAATATTTATTTCCCTAGGCTTGATATTCACCATGAAATCCAGAGAATAATTTTCTTCATTGCAGGACATAAATGTAACATCACTGGATTCCAATCCTGCTGCAACATTTTGCACTAAATTTGCATCCACTGAGGGTGGAATAGCCACGATTCTGTGTTGCTGAATCTGATCATCAGGGGTGATAAAGACCTCTTTGAAACGCGGTGCCTTGGTGCGAATAACACATGACCTAATTGGGTTCTCATCCATTCTACTGGTGATAGGTTTCTTTTCAACTTTGGAATGGTTTGATTCTGGTCGTCGCTCCTTCTCTTGTCCCCTCTTTGATAAATGGGTGTTCCAATAGTTCTTGATTTCATTGTCCGTTCGCCCCGGAAGTCTCCCTGCTATCAGGGACCATCTACAAGAACAAATTATATTGCATTAAGTCAACAAATCATCCATTTCAGTTGCATTATTATCATGAAAGTAGAATAGAACCTGTTGCCCAAGAGTTTGTGAAGTCTGATGATGAGATCTTCTTCATCAGAAGAAATGTTCCCTCTTCTGATATCAGGTCTCAAATAGTTCCTCCACCGAAGCCTACAGCTTTTCCCACATCTATTAAGGCCTGCATGAAATAAAAGAAATGAACTTGATTTTCATGCAACAAGCAAACCCAAACTCTGTATTTCTTTGGCTTAGACGGTAATGGATTCATTTGCAGGAGTGCCACTGAAAAAGAATAAGCCAATTTTCCATCCTAATTAATCATTCATGATCAAGTCTATATATCTCACCTGCTTCCCTGGGAATGTTACTCCATTTCCCTTCACCATGAACCTTGATATAATCAGTGAGAATTTTGTCTTCAGTGGCGGTCCAAGCTCCTCTGTTCATTCCCTCTTTAGAACAACAAGGGCTTCTACCCATTACTGCTCTACTCTGTCTCCTCTCTTCTTGTGCGAGTTCGAGACAACTGAGAGTTCCAATAGATGTGAAAGTCCTTTGCTAATGAATGTACGGTTGGGGTGTCAGTAGACTGACTCTTATATAGATGTATTTGTTCAATTTTAAAAATTTGGATCAGTGTCAATAGGTAGTAATTAAAGTATTTAATTATTATTTCAAATTTTGTTTGTATTTAATTCACTACTTTTATCGATTGATAACAACAATTTTTAGAAATTAAAAACAATCCCAATGTGATTCAGCTGCAAGTGCTTTTAAACAACAAGAAACCAAGCTGTAATAATCAATTAATCCCAAGTTCTTAAATTCATATTAAATAAATAAATTATCATTATTCTGTGAAGGTGAGTGAAGTAGCACACTGTCATTTCAGTCCCCAAGCACTTTTAAATATTGTCACTCGATTGGGCTCTGCATTGCCTTTGATCTGCAGGATCATAATAAAGTAATGACTTAATTACCTAATGCGCGCTTAACCATTTTCCCACCTAGTGTAAGGCTTGATCATGTTAGCATTGCTGTTTCCATTATGAGTTGGAGATAGACAACTTGATATAGAAATTCAGCTACCATTCCCAGTTGTTTATTCACTCTTGAACTAACGTTCCCACCCCGGTCTAGAAGCTTGAAAGTTTGTTGCTTTTCTCTCATCCTTTTATGGAAAGGATTGCAAATCTACAAAGGAGAGGAATCAAAAATAAATTATTTGTAAGGGTGAATTACACTTTTTATCATCTAATTTTAGGATGAAATTTATAAGACTTGCACTCGTGGCGAGGAGGGTTCTACCTCTTTTGGGTAAATTAGTTTAATTTTCCACTTGAATTTAAACAACATTAATTTTAACTCTATGGGCAGGTGGTAATTAGTAATTGATTAGAGGAAAGCTAAATTAAGCACAAAACAAATAGAAATTGAAACTTGACAGAAACATTGAAAAATAAAACAAAGTGTTCAAAATATATATTACAACTTGGCAAATGCCAAGGGCTTGGTTACTAAATTTCTGTGGGGTGCTCATGCATGTGTATATACATATATATGCTTTTTCAAGAAACGGCCAATTTATTTGCAGAGGATGTATAACTAGAGCCTCCCAACGAGCATAGAAAATTTCTGGCATCCGACCCATCATCATAATCTTCTCTTGCATGCATGCATGCTCAAGTGTCTCTGATTTTTCATGGTTGTAGATCCTGAAGCAATATAATAGTATAGCCAAGGGTCCAATTAATTAGTCTCGCAATAATACAATCAAATGCTGATTGCAATGGACTATGCTCTTGGTATATAGTCAAACAAAACGAAGTTTTGCATATGAATGATTTATTACCTATAGAAAAAGAATTGTCACATTACTCTCACAGATCAATCTTTACATATGCCAGCAGTAACAAGGAGGTGAGACAAAAAGCTTGCGATCGGGTGGGATACGGGTATCAGTTTTAAATGTTCACGAGATCCTAGCATAGATCTTATATATATTAATATATATATATATTCAATTCTTAAATATTCTTCAACTGCAAATTAACTTAAAATAGTAATATAAAAACAAATATATCAAGAGCATTTTTTTAGAATTTTGTTACTCTTCCAACTAAATCTGGTGAGTGAATTAATTAAGAAAATATTGTTATCCAACGCGACATTTTGTGATTAAATATTGGATAGCCAAACGTCCATAATAGGCCATTTGTAAACAATTGGAGTGTCGAAAGTGATCAGATAAAATAGCAACACTCATTACATTAATTATTTTTATAAAACCTTCAACTTAAATTATATAAAAAAAAAAGTGAAATCTATCTTAAATTCAACCATCTCACAATTTTTAACCATTTGAGTATACTCAAGTCTATGTCACTTTTGATATAAAATTTATGTCTAAATTTTATGGAAGAAAGTACCCATGATATTAGAACTTAAAATTAAAAATGGGTTCATTTCCTTTGAGTTTGAGGATAATAAGTCACCTAAAAATTTTAAGTAACAAATTCTATAAATTATTCACCAAATTAATATCTTATACATTGGGCCTTATGTAAAACATTTTCTTTAAGCTTTATATTGCTTAACACATATCTTTTGAACTTATATATATAATATATCTAATCAAAATAAAAAATCGTTCTTTTAAAACTTTGATATTAAATAGTATGTCAACATCGATCTCAGGAGTTTTGCCCCTTTTTTTTTTTTATTAACATTGGCTACGTTAACTAGCAATAAGTAGAAGCAAGAAATTTGGGGTGGTGGACTGATTTTCATACAAAAATCAGATAGCAGTTTGCTGCTATATTTATAAAATTTATGTACTTACGATTATTAGAGATTGAAATCAAATCATTAAAAGTAAAAATCAACATTTTATCAACACTTAAATCATGTAACTATTGAAATTACTCAATTGAATTGGACTTGAACAGAGAACCAAAGTACATTTTTTCTCCATAATCACTTTTAAAATGATAGCAAAAGCTATAATTAATATTAACTCTTCATTACAGTAATAAATATATATATATATATATATATATTTATATTCTGCACGATCATTGATATTTAATTAACAGAAAAAAAAAAAAAGAAAGAATGGGGCATATAAATATTTGGCCATGATATTTACAAATCAAGAGTTTGGTAAGTTGATTAATATATATATATCAGAACGTGATGAGAGAAGATACTATCTTACAAATTTCAGAAAATAGTTTTTTTCTTTAATTAAAGATTGAAAGTTAGCTGAGACCTAACTAGGAATTGACAATTTCAACGCAGGCTGGAAAGCAACCCACAGCAGCCCTCCCGAAATAGACAGGCTTTAATTTGTTTATATTCATTCTCCACGTTTTCGTGCTTCTGCTGCATTGTTTGCATTAAAAAAATGCTGTCTTACTGGTTCTTATAGAAGATGAAGGGAAAAAAATGCTGTCTGACGGACTTCACCCTCATCATTTTTTTTTCGGTAGTATTAAATTCCTGATCTTTACCTAGCATCTAGCGAGTTTGGAGATCTTAATTTAGATTATTCTTTAATAGCTGGATCAGTCACCGTCATTCTGATTCATATTATACATTTGCCCGAATGGCTGGCAATGAAACAATAACTCTTTTTTTTTTTTTTTTGCTTGTAAAATTAATAAAGGGAGTTAAAGTGAAGAACAAACCGAAAAATCTCTCATTTTCCACTGTAATTAATTCATCGGAACCAATTAAAAGAGACGACACCTGAACTGTAACTGATATCGTTTCTCAACAGAAATTCTAAACAGTAGTCGACTGGTTCTTTTTATGTGTTTCAATGTCATGATTTGACTGCCATTGTTCTTAACTGCAGACCTTTTGCTTTTTAAACGTACTTCATGTTCTTAATTTCAGCTTTTGGTACGTACACGTCTCAGAAGGGCATGTGCTCCTTGGCTGCAGCATGCCCGCAATCCCAGCCATATGATTTAGTTTGGAGTTTATCAACAGTATCCTCGGATAGATAGAAGTAAATGCTGTCTGTCAATCCTGGGGTCCCTATTCTTTGTCCAATTGCTAGAGTACAGATTCATAAATTAGAATCATACGATTCAAATTTCATCACCTTTTTCTCTGAGCCAGTATTCGTTTCAGTTAGAATTAAGAAATGGGTTTTCTTTTTCTTTAACAAAAATGAGATTATCTTCATTAGACAAAGACTAAATGTAGATCCGCTACAAATGGCTAATTGAGAGCTTAAAAAACAACAAAGCAAACAAAACAGCATAAAGCAATAAACTTTATTTAAATCGTCAATATTAAAATTCTGAATCTGTTCTTTGTCTGTCAATAAATATATGTATAAACACCAACTTGCTGTAAAATATCAAATCCCATTCATCAAGATGCTTGACAGAAGAAAACATATCAAAGTGGTCCAGGTGATCAAAATAAACAAAGCAGAGGAGGCCGATGTAATAACTTGGTCTTTCCAGAATGGTTGAAGAAATTAAACCTTTATCAGCAGGGAAGGATCCAAGAAATTACTGTTGTTCAAAAATTATCATCCAACATACTAGGCCAAAAATATTCGTTTCCTAATAGTCTTTTCTTTTCAGACTTTAGCATATGTTTTCTTAAACCCTAACCAAACCAATATCTATATTTGTACGACAGTCAGATTTCCTACTTCAGCGTTCTATTTTTTTTTTTTTTTAAACTTGATTCTAATTTGCAAACTGTTCGATTGCTTCCCCAGCCCAAAAAAGTGATTTTTTTATAATTAACATGAGCTTCGTAGCCACCCGGCCGCTCGTGATGACATTTATGACTGATATGATAACAGTCTAAAAGCCCAATATCTTGCGGAGGCATATCTCGAGTGCTCGGAGGCTGGACCTAAAAGCAGCACCCTAGCCTGTTTGCCATCTTTTCAATGGGCCCATGGGTCCTGGTCTGATCGTGGTCGCAACCGATAGCAAGACCGGATTCTTCGTTTATTTATTCACTACCATAACGTAATGAACCCACCTATTAGATATTTATATTGATTGTGAAAGCTAAATTACTAAGGTGGACAATGGTTCGTTTCATTTTGATTTCATAAAAATATTTTGTTTTTTGAAAAATAAAACCAAATTTAATAATAAATCAAATCAACTTTAATAAAAAAAATTTTGAACTATAAATTTATAATGATTTGATCATCAATATTTATAAAATTTAATATAAGCTTTTTATCAATAAATATTGATTAAATAATGATTAGTTTTAAATAATTCATAAAATTATATTTTTATGTAAAAGTACATCAATTAAAAGTTTTAAAAAAATATTGTCAATTGTGCATTAGTTTAGATAGTATGTAGTTTGATTATATTATCGAAGGTTGTGACTTTGATAGGATTTATATATATAATATTTTTACATGAGTTATAGGAATTTGGAGATTAATGGTAGATTAAAAATTTTAAAAAATTTATAAATTAATTACTATTTCATACATTGTTATGGATTTTATAATACTATTTATTTATTAATGTTTTTAAATATATGTTAATGATGTATAAAATAACTCTCGAAAGTCGTAATGCACCTTAAAAAATTTATCAAAAAATAAATCAAAAAATTTTTCTCTATGAATAACATCTCAACTAATAATAAAATGACATTATATATATATAGGAATTGTGATGATTGACATTTTTTTTTCTTCATCACTAGTTAATTCATGATGCTTTAATATCAAGAGGTTATGGACAGTTGGATAGTACTTAAGATGTTTGGTTCAAGAAATAAGAAAATGGCTTTTTCATAAAAAAAAAAAAAAATCGCTTTTCCGTAATGCCATAATTTCATGGAATTCAAGGAATAATAATTCAATCAATATAAAGAATACAACTATCAATATCAGTTAGTAAAACTTATTTGTCTATTTTTTACTTAGCTTTTAATGAAAAAAAGGACTCAAGACGTTCATTCCAATGTCACGTACATCGCACGTGACTTTCCACATCCAAATTTATTCTTTTCGTGCATGCCCCGTTATAAAAACCGTTTTGATTCCCACTTCAAACGAACAAAATCCCCAAATTCTCTCAATTCGACGGTTCCTACGCATAACCGGATCGCCCTTCTCCCTCCCTTCTTCCTTCCTTCACGAGCCTATTCGAGAAAATTGGGTTTACAATTGAACTCGCCGCTTCGAGCTCGGCCATGTCCGTCCGCTTCAAATTCAGAAGCTCGGCCCACTACGACTCGGTCGACATTGGAGGGCTGCCTTCGATTTCGGTTCGTGATCTCAAATCCAGAATCGTCCAAAACAAGAAACTTAATCTTTGCCTGGATTTCGATCTCCTCTTCTCTGATCCTATCTCCGGTCAAGGTTACCTCTCGCTCTATCTGCTTTTAATTTTATTCTCTGTTTGGTTGCTTTCTCTGCACGTTATCTAGGAATCCAAAATTAAAGAATAAATCAAGCTTATAGGTATAGTAGCCTCATGAATTACAGGGAACTGGAATGTCGAAAGGAGGATTGAATTATTTTTGTAGCCAAACGTAGCTTTCTTTGTATTAGTTTCAGCTTAGGGTTAGGCTGATTGGTTTGACAATTTGACAATTACTTTGGTTGTTTGATGGATTTAATGCAGAGCACGTGGACGAAGATTTTCAAATTCCTCGTGATTCGAGTGTGATCATAAAGAGAGTTCCCGCGGGGTTAGTGCCCTTTCTGTTGATTTTAATTTTATGTGCAAATTTTACTATGTGCCATCCTACCTTTGGTTCCTTACCTATGATGCTGATTCTGTGCAGGGCACGCGTTAGCTCACACAAAAAATTTGCTACGACAGATACCAATATTCGCAAAACCTCTCACCCAGAGGTGAGTTTTATGCCTGCTATTCAGTGCAACTATATGTCTTAGGAGAAAATAATTGCATAATTTTATGTTGTTACAAAATAAATAGATTTAGAATTGGGGTTTGGATAGTTCTCATTTTATTTACAAGAAGTGTGAAAAGAAATAAATTGTTTTACACATCTTTCTTTTATTCGGTTTGGCCTGAAGTTTTACGCTATGTTCACTGCTTCTTGTTAAGCTTTAGTTATTCTACTACGTTTTTTGTGATTCAATGAATTTCTAGATAGATGAAGAACTACAAAATTTTCTATTACATAATATATTGTGACCTCAAAGTACGGTTTTCTACTTAATTTAGTTTTGAACTTTTTTTTTTTTTAAGTGGTGGGATAACATATCTTTTGCAGAATGTGGAAACTGTAAACTTTGATGACTTTGGGGCAGAATTATGCCCTGTACCTGAGGGGAACTTATCTCGCATTGATCTTGATATGGAGAACAAATTTTGTATTGGCGATGAGAAGACAAATATCAAATTAAAAAGGTATCAATTATTGCATTTCTTATTTCTTAAATGCATTATTTAGTTGCATCAGAGGTTTTGATCTATTATCAGTCTATTTATGATTGAATTGCTAGTATAGAACCTGTATTATTATTCTTTCTCTTATAGATGGGTTTTTTTTTTTTTTTTTTTCCGGCATTCAGGTGGTCTGAGCAACCTGTGGTAGAATGTCACAAATTTGAAGTGAGTGACATCAGTGAGGCCATTCCACTAGGTGTGAAATCCTTTGGCTACTCCTCCTTAATATGGACAGCTTTTTTTTATTTTATTTTTTATTTATTTTGACTTACCATGCAGCTATTTGTATATCAGGTCTGAATGCATCAGAGACAAAATCAAAACCTGACATTGAACTGAATACTAAACTGTCTGAGTAAGAGCTTTAGTCACTTATCACACCAGTTATCTTATTGTCATTATTTAGTCTTAACATCTGTTTTCCAATTTTTTTTTTTTTAACTTTCAAATGTTCTGTGGATGTTGAAAGAGTGGTAATTCGCAGTTTTCCAGCAATGCAAACTGCTGATTTTCCCTCAGAGATGAAATGCTCTCTTTGCTACACATTTTTTAAGGAGGCCGTTATGATACCCTGCTGCCAGCACAGTTTCTGTGATAAATGTAAGTATCATGTGTAGTTGTTGACATTCGGACATTTTTGCATTTTCCTTTTCCTATGCATTATAAGAAGGTACTTCTTAAAATGTATTAATCATGGAAGAAAATTTGAGTACAAAATGCTCTCTGGCTCCAGAGTACTTGTTTCTTATATGAAATTTTAGTGCAATAAGGTTGTTTACTGTTTGCACCTGTCAGTCTTGTATACTGATGATGGTGTTTGTTTGCAGGCATTTGTCATGTGCTGGTTGAGAAGGCTACGTGTCCCAAATGCTTTTCTACTAAATGCAAAGTGGAAGATTTGTTACCAAATGTGTCACTGAGGCAAGCCATTGAGCGTTTCCTGAAGTCGCAAATTCTTGTTAATGGTTTAGAAAATGCTTTACATCGATATGCTCCAGGTTTGGGAATAATATATTCTTGACTTTTTCTTCTCTCTTTTCTTCTTACACTGTTCCCAGGACAGTGAATAATTGCTTAATAATCCAAAAACAGACGGAGAATCAGGGATTCAAGTGAATGATGTTTCTTGTGATGTATCTGTCCTTCAAAGAGGAGCAGAGTTGCCTCCTTCTCCCTGTGCAACAGGGAGGGGATCCAATCAGGTTCCTGCAGAATCGATGGGTGGCGTAGGTTCTCATTTCAATGGTAATCATTTGCTCAAAGACCAAATCTCTAAATTGCCTGTTCACAAGATGTTGCAACTACCTGAGGACCTGGAAGGTTTTGCTGATTTCCAGGGGGAAAACCAGCCCATTAATGAGGAAGGTATAATCTTTTAGAAGTTCTCAAGCTATTTATCTAATGATTCTATTACTAGTCTTTTAGCTTCTAGCAAGTGATGCCAAATATACTGCTTTTTAATATCACTATATTTATCTTATTTATTCTCCATTCTTGGAATTCTAACTTTTTTTCTTGTGTAACTACAGCTGAATTCAATGTCAAGAAGAAGAGGGCATTGTGGGTTAACACTGCAGGTAGAACATTTAACCTAATTTAGAGACTTTCCCAACTCTAATGTAGGCATGATATCTGTGTATGTCTTCTGTGTTCTGACTAACTTGGTGTTACTTTAAGATGCAGAGAAGAGTTATGTGGAGAATGGAAGACTAAAAAAGGTGATATGTTTGTCTATCATCTCCTTGAACTGAATGTAATCATCAGTTGACATGCCTGAGCATGCAGCATACTACACATATAATTCATTCTATAGTATGTCTTTGATGTGCTGCTTTGATAACAGTTGTTGTGCATATTTTATCTGTCTGACATGTCTCAATTTTGTGCTATTCTTCTGGGTCCCAATGCCCTGCCTGACATCATTCATGCGTGTTGCATGTAAGCTTAGTTTTTACCTTCTTAAAATACAGGTTTCTACAAAATGGTTAAGCATTAAGTTTCATAAAGTTGAACTCTTCTTTGCACTGTCCTGATTAACTTTCAAGCCAGTTATTTGCTTATTACAAACTTGCAATATCTAAAATGACAACAATATGGAATTTTGATTTGTTTGATTGAAATTAGGGGGACCGTGCCTGCTACATGTGTGGTTCTCCTGGTCATTTGAGGAGAGATTGCCCAGCTGTTTCCAGTCCACATCCTATGCTTCAAAGAGGTAAATGCTGGACATTTTGATGTCATTTTTTTATTTACTGTGCAAGCTATTTTTTTCGTTATGTTTTATTGGCTTTGTAGGAAATGCTATGTTTCCAGGAGCAATGCCTGGTTTTGTATCAGTAGCACCCTACTGGAATAGACCTCCCTTTCCCCATATAATGCCATTTGTAAACCCATACGGCAACTCTGGGATGATGCCCTTCAATTCAACAGTGATTCCTGCTGCACCTTTTCCTGTTCCTACATACATGCCATCTATGTTCAGTGCATCACCTGCCTTTGGGTAAGTCCGTTTATTTATAGTGCCTTCTAAAACATGTATTTCTTTTATTGCATTATGTGTCTATATTTTATACTGGGGCATTTTGTAGGGGATTTACAAGGATGGGAGGCATAGCAGCTGCAACAAAAAATAATATAGACCACCAACTATTTCGTTCAAACTTGGATGCTCAAGATTATGATAAGAGACACCAGTTTACAAATGAGAATGTCTTGAGGTATAAATCTTTTCCATATTAATCAACAACTTTGTGTGTGAATAATTAGAATTTTCAACGTGTATGACTCTTCTATTTGGTGAATGAACTGTTTTTTTTTGGCATGGTCTTTTGGATTTAAGTGGTGTTTTAAGTTTATTCTTTCTTGGACTTTCAACTAATCTAAATTTTGAGAAAATATCTGAAGAAAGTTGCAACAAAACCCCTCTTTTTCTCTCTTTAAAGAGTCCAAAATGGAAAGTCACACTCAGATCATTGTCATCAATTAAATTGTAATTTCTTTGGCATACTTTTTTCTTCTTATATGCTGATCTTTAATATGCTAATTTTCTGTGCATCAGAAAACATTTTTATGGTGAGGATGATGTTAAGAGACCTCAATATGATGAGGCGGAAAGAACATTTGATAAAAAATTTAATCATGAGAAGGAAAGGAGTGCTAGCTACTCTGAAGACAGCTTCACAAAAAAGTCACTTAAGAAACATTGGCATCCACATAACATTGATGACGATATTTATTCTGACGATGAAATGCATGAGAAAAGTTCTCAAGTTGTTGGTCAAAATCCAAGGCCTTATCATCACTCCAAGAGATCAAGGTCAGAAGTAGATGATATGCCCGGTAGCCCCACCTGGCACTCTGAGGAGAGGCATAGGCATGGTCATAGGAGCTCCAAAAAGCATCGTGACCATGACAGTGATTCTAGTTGGACCCACTATCCAACTAATAAAGAGAAAGATGTTAAAAGAACAGTTAAGCATGATTCTGAGAGACAGCATCAGAAACATTACAATCACTCTGAATCCAGTATGGAACCAAACCATTCCACTGACCAGAAAAAGAAAAGAAGAGAGAAAGATTCCAGCCGAAGTTCCAGGCATTCTGGGCATAAAGCAAAATCAGCAATTGATGAATTGAGTCATGGTAGGTGGCAGATGGCCAGCAGGTCAGATGAAGACAATCAAGAGGACTATCAATATTATAGAAGGAAAAGGGTTTACTAAAACAAGCAACAAGTCTGATTTTTGAGGTAAATGTGTATATGAAGTTGCATATCAGAAATTAGGTGATAAATATGGTACTAATTTCCTTGCAAGTGAAAAGAAGTTAAATGTATTAACTTGGTTTACTACTAGTTCTGTTTTATTGCTTTTTATCTGGTTAGGATATGGATTTAGCACATTGCACTGGATGAACGCAGGGATGTTTCGTATCTAATTTTGATTCTCTGTTGGTTTTCTTGATACAGATCTAGTTGAGTGGTCGGCTTTTGGACAGTAGCTTCATGGATTATTTTAAAGTATCTTTCTACTAACCATTGTTTCCATTTCTAGCTTGAGCTGTTGAGGCAAGCAATAGGAAAGTTTTGACCAGGGGAGCAATTGCCTAAATTATATTTTAGGTTCGGATGCTTTGTCCTTTGCCCAAACATTCAGAAATTGATGAAGCCAGGAAAGGTATGTTTCCTTTTCCAAGAAAGAAGAAAATATTAAAATAAGGAGAAAAAAGAGAAGACACCTGATTGCCAGTTAATTTCTTTTCACCACTTTGCATGTTTGCACCCTATATAGCAACTTGATAAATACTACATAATTTAGCTAACAAAGGAGCCGAGGGGTTTTTTTTTTTTTTAAAGGAGTGGTTGTTTTGAACAGTCTCTCATGCTTGTGGCAGTGGGCTTTATATTCCGTTTTTGGGTTGTCCACGGCCCATGGACAATATGTTGTTTTCTGTCAGATTTAATGCAGGTAGAGCTAGTCAAAACATTTTGAAACAATCCCCCTCCCTTTTATTTTCTTTCTTTTTTTTTTTCTTGAATCGGAGACTTTTTCTTTAAAAAAAAAATGGAGGGAGGTTTTTGGTTTTAAAAAAAAAAGGAAATATGACTAAACAATATTGTTTTTCTTTCAAAATTCTATTGATTGTCCTCGACAGTTAAAAAAAAAGTTTTGATTGATTACCAGTCTCAAGGTTTACTACAATTTTTTTATATTTTTGTACAAAGCACAGCTGCTGAAAAACAAAATAGTAAATATATTTGATTTAGAAGATCAAATGTTACACTAGAAACAACTATAATATTAATTTTAAGAAGAGGAAGCTAACTTGTACCAAAAAAATTTTTAATCTCTTTACATTTTTTTAATAATAGAATTAAAACAGATTACATTTTTTTTGTTTTCTAATCTTTTAGATTTATTAAAATCAATGATTAAAAATGATTAAAAAATATGTAAAATTAAAAATATGTTATACAGTTATAAGTTGATATTGCCCTTAATTTTTCTTTGTGTTTTGAATGATTATGATTTTGATTCTAAATGCGCTCTCGTTCACGGTGAGTCGATCAAGCTTGTGATGCTTGTTGGAGCATAATATTCACGAGTCTTAATTTGTACTACTATAAAAAAAAAAAAGAAAAAAGAAAAGCCCTACGTGGGTGCCTAATGGGCTTTAAAGTAAATTTTTCTGTCAAAGAAAAATGGACTGATATGTTAACCGAGCATGTTGCCATATCATGCAGTTTTAAGCGTCGCCTTCAATTGCGAAAATTATTTAAAAATTTTAAAAAATTATAATAAACATAATTATTATTAAATAAAAATTATAAAAACGTTAGATTTTCCAAAAAAAAATACTGAATTTTAATTTTCAGAAAAAAAAATTGCACATGGGTGTGCCAAATTTTAGTAGTCATAATTACACATAAGCTAGTTTATTTTTGTAAGCCATTTTCGTAATATGGTGAGAATCTGTGGTTAGCGATGTTGCTAGAAGGTCGCTCTTTGAAATGCGATCAGTCTAGGGCTTTCTTTCAATGGGCCAAAAATCTCGCCGACGGTATTACGTTCATTTGTTTGGTTATTTTCCATATTTCCATTATCCTTATATGTTTAATGGAAATCTTCTTCTAAATTATTTTTAATGTGATTTTTGGAATTGGTTTAACATTTCATACATCATTAAGGGAAAGCAGTTGTTTTTTTTTTTTTTTTCTATTCCAAACTGGAAGAAAGATAATAAAAGAATTTTCTTTTACTTAAAAGTTTTTCTTTTTAATCGCTGGGGTGAGGGGGGCTACTTTCAAAAATCGAAATTGCTTTATTTTTTTTCAATAAAAAATCCATTTATAATGTTACCCATTTTTTCTTGTAGTCTTAAAATTTTCCTTTATTTAATTTAATAAAATATTTCTCAAAAGATTGATTAATTTAACATGCACGTACATTGCATTGTCCTGTGCTCTCGATGTGATCAGACTTTAAGTGCAGGGTCCTTGATGCTAGAGAATGATGGTGGTAGCAGTACTCTTCAGGTGAGTTCGTGTGAACATTAATATTTGGATTTTTTAAAATTAAAATAAGTTTTTGAGTTATTTTTTTAAAATAAAATTATATATTTTATTGTATATAAATAAATTTTTATTGTTTTATTTGTATTAAAAAAGCTTTTTATTTTCAATGAGATATTAATTTATGTTAAGAATTTATTTAAATACAAATTAAAAGTTCAGAGTTTATTTAAGTATAAATAAAAAAATTAAAGTTTTATTTGAATGTAATAAGAGTAAAAAGGTTTATTTTAGATATAAATTAAAAATTAAAAATTTATTTGGATGCAATAAGAATATAAAGGTTTATTTAAGTAAAATGGTAAAATTAAGTGATTTTTTTATTGTTTTAATTTTTTTTATCGAAATTTGTTTTAATCACCTTTATTGTTGTTGACAAAAAAAAAAAAGCGCTTTATGATTAGTTATAGAATAAAAATACATCCCCTATCGAGCAAGGGCGATAGACAAGACGAAGGACAGTATGAGCCATACCAGCATGAAATACCCCACCAATCTAGTTGGGCCGACGTCCTCTGGCTCCTGTCAACAAAAAAAGCTCTCATTGCCAGCTGAAACTGATGGTTTAAAACTAGTATAATCGGCCGAAATGAAGAAATACTTTCATGGGCTTTCGTGACTTTTAGAATTTAATCAGAGTAGAAAGAAGATAAAATATATTGAATTTCATGTGGAAAAAAGAATATAAAAGCTTTTGTTTATTGTTATCAAATTCAAAGGTTTTAGCTTTTTATCTCGGTTTTTCCATGGGGGAAAGATAGGAAAAGAGAAAAGAATCTGCCTTTCTACTCCTACGGAATTCCATTCTTTTTTTTTCTTTTAAAATGAGGAACAGGAAAATAAGAGCAATTTGAAAAGAAAAAAAATTCACTTGTAGCAAAAATTTAAATGAAGAAACAAAGAAAGAATTAAAACTGACTAAAATAAAAATTTGATACCTATAGGTAGATTCAGGATTTTGGTTCATACCTCTGGTGGAGGGTCCTCCCTGGGAGTTTGGGTGATGTCCACCTCGAAAGGCCAGGCATATATGTCCGGTTGTTCACTTCTTGCCAAGCTCCAATCATACATTCTTCTTTCTTCCCCGGAGGACAAAATCGAGTAAGATTCCTGATTACAAAATGGTGAACTTTTCAACATGTAGTTATTGAGCTGTTAGTCAAGTTTCAATTTTTAACAGAAAAAATAATGCACATTATCTTTCAGACTGACTTTTAACAGATCCATTTTCTTGCTGAGTTCTACTTCATCCAGCCCCTGATTCAGTAGTTCATCAACCTCATTTTTGTAGGCCACGGTGACCTGAAAGACAATGGGACAGAAAGAAATTGAAAAAAAAAAAAACCAGTTTTGTCAGATGGGACTATGCTGATTTGAGTAAGGACCTGTTCATAAGAACATCCTCTTTGTAACCCAAGTCTGCCATAGTGATCTGCATCTGTGATCGCTGCATGCTAAACCAAATCCTCATCAATTGAGTACAGTCTTTCTCCAGCCGTAATGGTGGATGCACAAGGATTTTAAACAGTAGTAATAAAAAAAATCTCTGAAATCTTGTCAGAATTTAAATTGGATTAAATGCTAGTAGTATAAATAACACACGAAAAGGGTCAATCATGATTTACCGATGCCACGAAGAGCTCGTTCAACATTAAGAGCAGAGATCAGGGAAGGAGGTCCTTTTGGAGCTTCATCAATGGATTTTTCTGATTCTGCTTCTGTTGCTGGTGTCTCGGATGATACATCACCAGAGCTCCTGATGCTTAGTCTTCTCTGCTTTGTTGCGAATCTGATGGTATTTAAGAATATGGAGCCGTTTTTGGGCGTTGGGGCGTGAAGACTGTTGCCTGAAATGTAGAGTGTTGCAATTGTAGATGACACAGCCATGACTTCTTGACAGTTTTCTGCTACCTGTTTCTAATGGCTTTTCTTTATTGGGTTTCCTATTGCCGTTTCAGGAGAGAGATAAGACGGGCTTTCAACCAAAGGAGCGTTATCTTGACTGAAGGATTACTAAACAATACGATATATTATTGGCCTTCATTTAATTTGCCAACAAAGTCGTTGTAGTATAGTGGTAAGTATTCCCGCCTGTCACGCGGGCGACCCGGGTTCGATCCCCGGCAACGGCGTCAATCTTTTTCCTCTTTTTATTTGTTAGTATTTTGTTTCCATTTTCACTGTTTAGCGTACGACATCGTTTAGTCTTTTTTTTTCCAAATCTCTTATCACTGTTTGTGCCTCTGCACTCTTCCACTCGAGTTAAAAAGAAAAGACTTGGATTTGATTGAAACAAAACTGAAACAGAGATGGGATTGGGGAGAAACGACTCGCCCGGGTTAGACGACCCAGGGCCAAGTGGGGAATCCTATCCCTCCACCGCGACGGAGCCACGACGGTTCCTTCTGGCGGCTCAACCAGAGATAATGAGGGCAGCCGAGAAAGACGACCAATACGCTTCCTTCGTCTACGACGCCTGCCGCGACGCCTTTCGCCACGTTTTTGGTTTTTTTTTAAAAAAACTTTTCCCTATTCTCTTCATCGTCTTATGAATTAAACCTAAACCCTGTAAAAGATAAAGAAATTTAAATTTTTTTGGTAGGCACTAGAGTTGCAGTAGCTTATCAGAATGAGGTTAGTTCTAAATTTCAATTCATGAATAATTCTCTAAATATTTTTAAAGTTTTAATTTTTTATTTAATTTATTATGCAGACAAAACTTCTGGGTCAGATGCTTTACTATGTTTTAACAACTTGTTCTGGGCGGCAAACGTTAGGAGAAGAATACTGTGACATCACTCAGGTTTTATATATTTAAAAAGAAATGAATTTACTTTTAGGGTTTTTCTTGCTGAAATTTGCATCTGAATTCATCTTTTTTAGTATCTTACACTTCATTTATTCTCTTATAGTTGATATGGTGTTTTGTTAGGTTGCAGGACCTCATGGCCTTTCGCCAACGCCAGCTAGAAGTGCTCTCTTCATTGTGTATCAGACCGTGGTTCCTTATATTGCCGAAAGAATTAGGTTTAAATTGATTTTTTCTTCCCTTTTTGGTGTTCATTTTCCATATATATATATATATATTTTTTGGTGATAAAGGGACATCTGAAACAATTTTTGGAATTTGAGGAGATCTCTTTTGCTTTTTCAGTTCCAGGATTGCATCCCGTGGTATAATCCTTTCCGAGTTACAGTCTGATGAGTTCTACGGTAACAATGCTTCTGAGAGGAGTCAAGTAGAGTCATCTGCGGCAATTGAAATTTCATTACCCTCAGAATCAAGAGAATTGGTTTTGGCATTGTCGAGGTTGAAAGAGAAATTGAGTGGAATGTGGCTGCACGCGGTTCAGAGATGGCCAGCAGTATGAAAATTATGATTTTTATTTTCAGAAGATTTCATTTCATTTATATAAACCCTATTTTGTTTTTACCCTCTTATTAACCTTTTTTTCCTAGGGCTCTTTCTCACAAGCTCAACTTAATTCTTTTTATGTATATTTTTCATTGTTGATGTAGTCCTTTAGATGAATATGTTTTGGTGCTATTATATACAGATGCTGCCTTTACCTCATGAATTCTTGCAATTGGTTCTACGTGCTAACCTCATGTTCTTCTACTTTGAAGGTATTTATAGCTTACTTTTGTAGACTTGGTATTAAATTTTGAAGAGGAAGTTTAGTCATCTTAATATTGTTAATTGTCCCTAGGCAAACCTTGGCAGGTCTCTATTATCATATATCAAAACGTGCAGCTGGCATTCACTATGTGTTCATTGGGAAGCCATCAAATCAGAGGCCCAGTTATATGGTTTTCTACTTGCATCTAGATATCTTGTTTGCTTTCATGTGGTTTCTGTTGTTTACATGTTTGGAGCTCAACATAATGCAGGGAAAAATTTGAGTGTACTGATAGTGAATGTTCCTTGTGAGATTTTTAAAAACTTTTCTGACTGCCTTCAACTGCAGGTATCAAATTTTGGGTGTGTTCCTTTTAATTCAGCTATGCATCATTGCTGCTGAAGGTCTGCGACACAGCAACTTATCTTCAATTGCAAGTTCAATTCATCAGACCTCATTAGGGTCCCATCAAAATCCTACTGGTTATTTTTAACAAGTTTTGTTATAGTGCTTTAATAAACTTGCAGCTTTCAAAATGAAAAGCTTACATTGTGCCAATTGCCAATTGCATGATGATTAACTTGTAATCTAATAAGTTGAACTTGCTTCCTTGCCTATACGTTGAATCCATTTTGATTGTTCCAAGAATGAATGTCAACTTAATTGTACCAAAAATATCAGTTCAATCAGCAAATATGGAATCTGGGTTCTTAAGTTGTATTGCTACTTAGTGAAGCTCTTCAAATAGCTAACTTACTCTTTGCACTAGGAAATGCATATTTAGGACTTCTTTTTATCCTCATTGGAAATGATGTTGTTGTGGGAGATTAGCATGTATTGTTTGACATATTAATGTCTGGGCGTGTAGGACGAGATTTGCCTGTTTTAAATGAAGAAGGCAACTTGATATCCATGGAGGCTGACCAGGGTAGTTGGGTTGGCGAATCAACTTCAGAGGTAAATTATCTTTCTCGCTGAATATTTTTTTGTAATCATCTTCTAATACTATTTGTTTTCTAATGCCAGATTCATTGTAGGAAATTGCTAGATTAAGAGATCATAAGTACTAGGCAAGATCAGCAATAGGGTATTTTTGTTACTAATCCATGGCAGGTGCAATTGATGAAAAGATTTAAATAATAATGGAGCACTGATCTCATAAACTAATGAATTTATCTTTGATAAACGCCCAAATTTAAAAGCTCTTCCCAAAGAGGGTTGCTTTAAATATTACAACTGCTTATCTTTGATTTAATTAGATCTATTAATTATTAGATGTTAAAGATGGAAATTGTTTTGGGTAATTTAAAGTGCCATGAAGTGATTTCCCGGTTGCCTAAACTTTGCCTAATGAAAACATACAAAGCTTAAAAGATGCTTCTGCGGCATGGAACAGTTTGTTCTCTGTGCTTGTTAGAGAAATTCTGCCATCTGCAAATGAAACTCGTCAACCTAGTTAATTGTTTATGGGACCCCTCTGCAAATGATTAACTAAGCTACCGCATGTGCAAATTCAGTCAACAGGTGGTGTGAGCAAATGCACATTGTGCCTGAGCAATCGCCAATACCCAACAGCTACACTATGCGGTCATGTATTCTGCTGGTACAATTTCCTTGCACCCAAAGGCTCTTTTTCTCTGGATTTTATGTCGACAGAAACTGCAATAATTCCTATAACATGGTTTGCCTGTAGGAACTGCATCATGGGATGGTGCAATGAGAAGCCTGAATGCCCACTTTGTCGTACACCCCTAACTCATTCAAGTCTAGTTTGTTTATATCATTCAGACTTCTAGTTTGTGATTACAAGTACTGCTGAACACCCTGGAAGAGATAACAAATTCAAGGCAACCCAGTTATCCTTCTATTTTGCTCGTGCAAAATTTTTTTGGAGTATTCAAAAGAATAAGGTTTAGTTTATTGATCGCCAGACGTGGACTCTAACCAAGGGCAGGAGTTTTTCCCCTCCAAACTTAAGATGGAGGTAAAATATCTGCTTAGGCCTCATGTTCAGTTTCCATTGCCAAAATTGTAATGTATCAATAGGGCAGTGTATTTCCATCACAGATAAACTTTCATGTATCCCATTTGCTATCTTTAAATATTTATGTTAGATCTTATAAAGTTGTAATTCTTGTATGACTTCATCCACTTGTGGGCAGATGGAATCATGGAACTTCTAAGGACTACATTTCATACATGCATCTAGTCTAAGTTATTATTCCTTTGTTTTTTTTTTTTTTTTTAATATTACAAGTAGAAAAAAAAGTTACAGTCATAATAAAGTATTGCATCCATAAATAAAAAAATTATTGAATAATTATCTAACAAATTAAAACATAATTACATAAATTCAAAATAAAGTTGAACTAAGTACACACATAAATGGGATTTGAAAAGGTTTTAGGACTTTTTCTTTGCTATTAAGACAAGATCTCATTGGCATTATTCCTTATTTTTTAAAGCTTTAAACTCCTTTTCTATCATATAAATGATGAAAAAAATCCACAAATATTTCATTTAATTATACACCAAGTTTTCCTAATTGGGTTGGGTTAAAGGTTTTTTAAACTTCAAGTACTAAAGAAAAACATGCAAATCTATCAAAGTTACATGGCCAAAAATTGGCCTTGACTTCTTGATCGGGCCGTGAAGGTGATTTTGGGTTGGATTCTTTTTCTCTTTTAGCCCAAAACCCACACAAACAAAAGCCCAAAATTTAACCCTAAAAGAGACTCGCGATTCATGAGCCTTCAAAAACCTAGTCAGGATTCAACATACTATTTGTTAGGTTAGATAATCCATCAGAAGCGGCGAAGAAGCAAGTCGTAACCTCGACTTACTATTTCTTTCTATTCGATTCGCCTAAAAACATGACTACTCAGATTAGCAAGAAGCGCAAGGTTCGCCCCCCCCCCCCCCCCCTTTCACTTTCTCTGATTCATTCTTTTACGTTTCATTTTCCGGAATTTATTCAGACTTCGAACTTTCGTTTCGTTTCCCCTTAATATACAGTATAGTATTTAGAATTAATAAAATAATTCTCACTATGTTTCTTTGATTTGGAAGATGTTAGATATGATTTTTATTTATTAAAGAAACTGAAAATGATTTTATGTTTGGTTATAAGTATAATAAGGTCTCCCAGTGACTATGATTAACAAGATGTAAACTTTTCTTTCGTTGAGCGGAAAGAGCCATCATGTGATGCTTAAAGTTTTGATTTACGATTTGATTGGGCGGCCAGTTTGTCGCCGATGGAGTGTTTTACGCAGAGCTGAATGAGGTGTTGACAAGGGAGCTTGCGGAGGATGGATACTCTGGAGTTGAAGTTAGGGTTACTCCTATGCGTACTGAGATCATCATCAGAGCCACTCGTACTCAAAATGTTCTCGGTAATTCTCTCAATTTTTAGTAAAGGTGTTTTAATTGCCCGTTTTCTGCTGTGCCTTGTAATGTTAATTTCAATCATATAATTCTCACTTGAGGTTTAATGATCTGATGTTAGGTGAGAAGGGTAGAAGGATTAGAGAGCTTACTTCTGTTGTTCAGAAACGGTTCAAGTTTCCTGAGAACAGTGTAGAACTCTATGCCGAGAAAGTTAACAACAGAGGTCTTTGCGCCATTGCTCAGGCTGAGTCCTTGCGCTACAAGCTCCTTGGAGGCCTTGCTGTTCGGAGGTAAATGAATTAAATATTATGCTACGTCGGGATTTTTCATATTTGACTTTTCTATGTTATATGTTACACACACACACAAAGTCATCGTTACGGCGAGTTGGTTGTCAAAAGTTTGCCTCTCTCGTGTCTGAGGATGACTATATTTGTTAATTCCATCTAGATTTCTTAGGTAAAGGAAAGGTACTTATATATGTTCCTTGCAAATCCAATCTGGATGGTAGATTTCAATGAATATATTAGCATTCTGTTTTTATTTTACCGTCAGTCTTTTTACGGAAGAAAATTGATTTGGAAGCATATACCTTCTCACTTGATGGTCTTTCAATATTTTGTGCAAAATTTGTCTGTAGCAACCATCTGTCTGTGCAGGCATTAATGTATTACTATTGTTTAGCCCCCTTTTGTTGCGTGATAGCCTTGGGGGTGTAATCAATGCCCAAATAAAAGATTTCTTGGAGTTTGTCAGGCTTCTTGTGCTCAATTTATGGTGCTTGGAGTTTGGAATATCCTCCCACATGCTGTATATTTCCATTAGGTTGAATGTGTAATAATTTTAGAAGATTGGTTTATTCCTCTGTAGCTAATTTTCTTTTTTTCTTCCACGTCTTGATTTAGAGCAAGTTGATTGTAGTATTTTTATGACCAAACTCTTAAGGATGTTATAATACATGTTGACATTTGAAGTTTCTGTTTTCTCAAATGTATGCTAGCATTCATTCCTACCCCTTAAAAATAAACAAAGGGCTAATTATGCTCCTTTGTTCTTTCTGGATAGTGGGCATTAAACGTCTTACTTTTTCATGTTTATAGGGCTTGCTACGGTGTTCTCAGATTTATCATGGAGAGTGGGGCCAAGGGATGTGAGGTAAATCCATCAGCATTTTTCCTTCTTATTTCTGAGTGCTTACACCTGAGCATTCGCACATTATAGTTTTATTTTGTTAATATGCACTCAGGTCATTGTGAGTGGAAAGCTCCGTGCTCAGCGTGCCAAGTCTATGAAGTTCAAGGATGGCTACATGATATCCTCCGGTCATCCTGTCAAGGAATATATTGATTCTGCTGTTAGACACGTCCTTCTTAGGCAGGTCAGTTAAAATGCATTTTAGTGCCTTTTTGCGGCTATTATTATCCAACAATGCGGTTATGTGTTAAGACTTGTAACTTGAGAGTTGTCCATTTTTGGTTTGTTATTTTTTAAATATATTTCCACTTGTTTCACTCTGCCTCACAATACTTTTATGGATCTGAGAGACCTATCGTTCTGTTTGAAATGTTTTCAGGGTGTGCTGGGTATCAAAGTTAAAATCATGCTCGATTGGGATCCTAAGGGCAAGCAGGGCCCTATGATCCCATTGCCTGATCTTGTCACGATCCACCCTCCAAAGGAAGAGGAAGAGCTAAAAGAAAAACTGTATGAAGCACCCCTTCCCCCAGCCAATATCGAGGTTCCTGCGGTGGTTTAGAGCCAATATTGGGTTGCCCCAAATAAAGTCTAAATGTAGTATTTTGCTAAGTTTCCAACTCTTTAGATCTTTACATATGCTAAATACCCTTACGAATTACTGTTTTGTGGGTTAGCCTTTGTTCAGAGGAATTTCGCTTGCGTTTTCGTAATATATTTTAATGTTGTTTTGAGTTATACTACATCTGTTTGCTTAGCTTAGCTGGTCGTCCATACTGATTAAAATCATCCAGAATATTGAGGGGTATCCAATTTAAACATATTAAAGTACAGGGTTCAAGGTTTTAAAGTCGTCTGATATATTCGACGGCAGAGGATTCTAAACTGTCAAAAATATATGATCTATATTTAATCTAGTTGTCTGAGTGAATTAATTACCTTATCAAATCTAGTTGTCTAATATATTTGATGGCGGAAGATTCCTTTAAATTCTCAAATATATATGATCCATATTTAATCTACTAGTGTTTGTTAATTAATATTTATAAATTTTTAATAATGTGGTAAATTTACTAATAATATATGGAACTTGAATATGAAATTATAAGCATTTTTCTTGTCGGTTTAAAAGGAAGCTTCATTAAAATTAAATAACTACATCAGTTTGGGGACAAGACCCCCTACAGGAGAGTTTCACGAATGAAACTCCATTGGAGCCTGTCATAAGCTTTTTCAAGGTCGATTTTTATCAACATATGCCACATTTTTTCCCGTTTCTTTCTTCCAAAGGAATGAATAACCTCTTGAACAAGAACCACATTGACTGCTCCTTTTCTGCCAGGTATGAAGCTAGCTTGATGGGAACTGAATGATAAGGTCATTCAGCAAAGCTTGGAGTAAAATCACAACAATAGGTCTAGAATCAGGCTAATGGGCAGTGGGAGTGATGAAGTACCAGGATGTAAAGGTTAATTTTTAACATTTCACCCATTATGAGCTTATGCATGCTTAATTTTATCGAATATCTTGTTTTTACATGACTTACCTTTCTAACTACAGAAACCATAACCTCAAGCTATGGACAGCGATAAGATAACCAAAAAGTGAGTTTCGGGTTTTAATCAGGATACATAATTAGGGTTAGGGAGGGATATGTCTGGCATCAATGATTTAGAATTCACGTACGTATTAGAGGTTAACCTTGAAATTTGCATGAAATTTTTTTTTTTTGGTAAAGTAAATTCCCAAGACAAACACAAGATTGAGGGCATTAGAGTGGGTTTACTCAACTATTAACTACAACAAAAGTGCATCATCAAATGTGATTATAGTCAAAATGTTGTCTTCTTTTGTCAAAACATGGTTCGACCACGTCTCCTTTCAATACAATTGCTAACTTCATTTTTATTTTTATGCTCAATTATACTGCTTCTTCAATATCATTGCAATATATAGAAAATAATTGTGGAACTCATTATTGGCTTGGAATTAATTCTTTTATTTTCACCGATGCTATTCGGTACAAATGGAAGATTTTCAGCATACACGTCATAAATGATTAAATGGTAGATTTTACATTAATAATCTTATTAATTATACATAACTCATATAGTTCTCAATAATTTTTTCTTTCTTTGGCTTTTCTCTTCAACTAGACATGAGCAAAAATCACTCTTTACACACTCTATATTTATATATATATATATATATGAGCAGTTATTCTTGTTGTTGGGCCTGAGACGATAAACACAATAACGTAAAACAATATATCACAATAAACCTACAGCAATAGACAACAATCAATAATATAAAATGCAGGAAAAATAAAGCACATCAAGATTTATGTAAAAAATCCTCCAACGTAGAGGGAAAAAATCATAAACCACTAGAAAAATCTTTACTATCAAATAATAGATATACAAAGTTATTTTTTAGCTAAAACTAGAGCTAATAAATAACTAGAGAGATAATTGAAAAAATCTCACCAAATAAGTAATTCAACAAATACACCATGGATTTGTTCTTAGAGAGTTTCAAACCCAATTTTTACTGTCCAAAATATAAAACATTGAATCATAATCTTAGTGATAAAATTTTAACTCAATTGAACGAGAAATTGATTTTCGTTCAACCAACTATTTATTCTTCTTTTTCTTTCTATCTTTTCTGGCTTTTTTTTTCTCTTTTTGGCACATTTTCTCATCGCCAAAAACGCAGCCCTCACTTCTTTAATATTTAAGGCTTTTTAAAAGTCAAAAACAAAAGGCTTTGGGCCTTTTAATTTGCTAAACAATTGGGCTAGACCATACATTCCTAACAATCTTTCCTTCCAGTCCAATTAGGTAGAGATTCATCACTGTAGCAATTTCATTTAGAACTTACCTTGGCCAAGGAACCCATTCAGGCTAAGTTATTGTAGAGCTCAAACTTTTCTCTAGAAAGTGTTTTAGTTAATATATTTGCTGCATTCTCATTAGTATTGGCTTTTTTTAATTGCATCTATTGTTCCTTAATCACTAAACGCAACCAATGATATCTAACATCAATGCGTTTTATTCTAACATGATACATGACATTCTTATTCAAATCTAAAGCACTATGACTAGCACAAAACATCATATACTCTTTCTGATTCAACTCTAATTCAAAGATAAAATATTTCACCCAAAGCATTTCTTTACCTGCTTTGGTTGTTGCAATATATTTAGCTTCTGTAGTTGACAAGACAACACACTTTTACAACTTAAACTGTCAAGACACAGTTTCTCTTGTAAAAGTGAATAAATATCTCGAAGTAAATTTCTTACCACCAAGATTACATGATATGTTAGAATTAGTAAACCATTCTAAAACTGATTGTGAAACTCTATAACTTAAACACATTTTTAAGGTGCTCCTCAAATATTTAAAAATTCATTTCACTGCTTTTTAGTGAACCTTTTTGAGATTAAAAAAAAACTACTCACTATACCAGCTGCATGAGTAATGTCAGGTCGTGTGCAAACCATAAATACATTAAAAAAATTGAATACAGAAGAATAAGGAATACTAGACATAATTAGTTCCTCTTCCTTAATCATTGGACAAGATTTCTTACTCAAATGGTTGGCAAGTGGATTAATAACCAATTTAGCATATTGTATGTTGAATCTATTAAACACCCGTTTAACGTACTTTTCTTATGATAACCATGACATTTTAGCTCTCCTATATCAGATAATATCTATACCGAGAATTTGTTTTACTAGACCTAAATCCTTTATATCAAAGAACTTAGACAATTGTTCTTTTAACTTGCAAATCGTACCAAAATATTATCCTACAATCAACATATCATCAGTATGTAATAAGAGAATAATAAAGTTACCATCAAAGAATTTTTTGATATACACTCAAGGATCCACTATAGTTCTTTTATAGCTATGACTCACCATAAAATATCAAACTTTTTATACCACTGTCGTAGAGCTTGTTTCAAGCTATACAAGCTTTTATTCAGTTTGAAAACTAAGTGCTCTTTCTTTTTCACTTTAAAACTTTTAGGTTGATTCATATAAATATCATCATATAAGTCACCATGTAAGAATTTAGTCTTAATATCAAGTTACTCAAGCTTAAGATTCAAACTAGCTACTAATCCTAGTACCACTTGAATGAAACTCATTTTCACAATTGGAGAGAAGATCTTATCAAAATCGATGTCAATTTTTGAAAAAAACCTTTCACTACCAATCAAGTTTTGTCACTCACTAGTTTGTCACTATCTTTTTTAAACTTGAACACCCATTTATTTTTCAATGGCCTCTTTCATTTTAAAAGTTTAACAAAACCATATATATCATTTTTTTTGCAATGACTATAATTTTTTATTACTTTTAATCAATTTTTTCTATTTGGAGTAGTCTGTATATCTTAAAAACTCTCTGACTCCCCCTAATTGGTAACAAAGATAAAATCTAAACTTGGATACCTAGTGGATGGTTTACACTATCTGATTCTGAAAGTAACTCCCTTTGCTCAATACTTTTTGATGGAGATGATTGCTCACCCTATTTAACATTCTCAGATAGAGAGAATTACTCTTTTTGCTCAAAACTGATTACATTTAGCTTATTACTAACTGTGACTAGCTAATGTATATCCCTATGTTCTATCTCTTACCTATTTTCATCATCTATGGCTCTTTTCAGTGGAACCCCTATCAATGTTGAAACATCATACTTACCAGTAACTCGTGTAGTCTTCTTATTTTTCTTAAAGTTTGTTATGAATTTTTTCATAGAAGATCATATCTCTATTTTTGACTGTCTTTCTTTTCATCGGATCTTATACCCTGTAGCCAAATTTTTTATCACTATATCCTATAAATATATACTATGTAGCTTTATTGTCAAGCTTTAACCTCTGCTCTTTCGGCACATACATGAATGCTTTATACTGAAAAATTTTCAAGTGAAAGTATGAAGCATCTTTTCTTATCCATACTCTTTCTGAAATGTCAAAACCTAAAAGAATTGATGGTGATCTGTTAAGCAAATAATAAGTTGTACTGACTATTTCACCCTAGAATGGCTTTGGTAATTTTGTCATCCTCAACATAAATTTAACTTTTTTCATAATAGTAAGATTCATCCTTTTAGCTACACCATTATGTTACAGTGTTCTAGGTTTTATCATCTCATACATTATCTCATACTTTAAACAATATTCTTCAAAGTCTTTTGATATGTATTCTTTAACATTATCAGTCTGAATACACTTCAAGGATAATCCTGTAATCATTTGGACCATAATATGAAATTTTTTAAAATCCTGTAATACTTGGCTTTTGTTTTTTAATATATATACCTAAGTCTTACGTGAAGCATCATCAATAAAAATAATAAAATATATGCTACCACTCAATGACTCAAGCTTAATAGGACCACATACGTCATAATGAATTAATTTCAATATGTTTTTTCTCTAAGAATGCTTACGAAAAAAATTTTATGATGCTTACCAAACAAATAATAATCACATGAATCAAGAGATATATATTTAGTTAAGATAATGAGAGACTGTCTTACCAAAACCTGTAACCTTTTTTCGCTCATGTGTGCTAGCTTTTTGTGCCACATATTTGCTGAAACATCATCTTTAATAGCATTTATCTAGTTGCTATTCAATTGTATTCATATCTTATACATTGTGCAGCATAGTTTTTTTTAAACTATCATAGATCATTTGATAAGCTTTCACTATATATTCTTTTATTGATTTTCATATCCTTTTTTATCAAGAACATTAATAGCAAATAAGTTTATTCTCATATCCAGAATGTGTCTGACATCCTTCAAAGTCAGCAAATAACCCGTACTAATTTGTATAACAATATCATTAATCCCAATAATCTGTGATACACTATTATGTTTTATCTTGGTGTAACCAAAGTCTCTTACTTTTTAAGTTATAAATAACTTTTTTTAAGAATACAATGATATGTCACTCTTGTGTCAACTATCCACTCAAAGTCGAGATCATCAATGTGATTACAATCACTATGTGTATAAATCAAAGTAACTGAATCACTATCTGAATTCATTGTTATAACATTGTCATAATCTAAACTCTTATTTTTCTCATTTTTTTTCATTTTTGCTTTAAGATTTTATAGTATCACTTTATATGATCTAGTTTACCACAATGGAAGCACTTCATTTTATCTTTGGACTTGGATCTATGTTTAGACTTACTATGGCTTTTCGAGTTTTGATTTCTGTCAATATTTTTACCTTTGTTCTTTATGACAAAAGCTTGATTCTTAAGGTTTAAATTTTTTCATCTTTCTTCTTCATTAAGCATACCGTCTTTTATTATCTCCAATATCACCTTATAAGCATGAGTTGAATTAAGAATAGTCATAACTATAGTATTCTAACTATTTGACAATAAACTTAAAATAAACAACGTCTTCATTTTATCATCTATCTTAAGCTTCATAATAGTCATCTGATTAAATATATCTTGAAAATCACTCAAGTGCTTTTATAATTGATCGTCCATCCTTATGCTATAAAGTTGCAAGCTTTTTAACAAACATAACTTTATTCATGCATATTTTCCTCTCATACAATGCTTTTAATTTTTTTTCAAATAATGTGGGCATTTATTTCCTATGTTACATGATAGAAACACTAATATCAATCTATTTTTTTTTATTAGAACTAGTGTCTTTCTACCAGCTTCTTCTAGTTTTCATCTTTCATACCGGATGTCTTAGCTGAATCACCCAATATCAACTTATACAAATCTTTGCAATATAAATGACACCATTATAAGCTTCCAAATTGAATAATTTGATACTATCAATTTTATCATAGAACTTGTTTCAACTTTTATGATCTTAAATATAATTTCCTTTTATCTTGGATTGTTTCTGTATCGATGTCTCAAATAAATCTCGCTCTGATATCACTTGTTGAGCTTAAAGTGATAAATGTAATAATCGAGAAGCAATATATCACAATAAATCTCAATAATAGATAACAATCAATAATCCAAAACACAAAAAATAAAGCATACCAAAATTTATATGAAAAATCTTTCAGTGTAGATGAAAAAAATCACGAACCATCAAAAAAATCTTTGCTATCAAATAATGAATATATAAAATTCTTTTCTAATTAAAATTAGAGCTAATCAATAATCAGATAGACAATTAAAAAAATTTCACTAAATAAATAACTTAATAAATACATTCTAATTTTATTTTAAAAAACTTCAAACTCAATTTTTATTATTTAAAATATAAAATACTAAATCATAAATCTATTTATAAAATTTTAACCTAATCAAATCACAAATTAACTTCGTCTAATCAATTATTTCTTTTCCATTTTCTTTCTATCTTTTCTAGCTTTCATTACACTTTTCGGCGCACTTTCTCATTACAAAAAATGCAGCCCTCACTTCTTTAATATTTAGAGCTTTTTGAGGGTCAAAGATAAAAGACTATGTCTTTTAATTTGCTATACAACTGGTGCTCGACCCCCACAGATTCCTAACGCTTTACACCCACCATCTTCCTTTTCCCCCTCAAATCAAGTAAAGACTTGGTGGAGTTTATAGTCAATTCAATGAACATACACCTAAAATCCTACAAAAGAAATCTAATGGAATATTATTATAAGTAAATGCATGGTTGGTTGGGAATTCCAGTTTGATCACTCTTACGGGCCATGTAGTATTAGCGAGTGATGATAAAGCACATGTGACATTATTAGACATTAAGCCACTTGGTTGTCTTTGGAAAATTAAAGCTTCACCCCCAAAAAAAAAAAAAAAGGTTATTGTTCACTTTAATTTCACATCATTTTTATGGTCACATTCAGTTCAATTGAAGCAATAATTAAGTGCACGTGTACAAGACAAATTGACGGCATTTCACTCAAGATCTCTTCACTTTTTTATGACAACAATCAATCCTGAGAAGATTTTGCACCTAAAAAGGTCGAAAAGTGGACATGAGTTGTCCCCCTCTCCCTCCTCTTTCTTCCATTTCCTGTGTTTCTCTCAAAGTTTCAATTACTTAGGTTTTTTTTTTTTGGCATAGGAATGAAGAAATGATAGTGGGCAGCAGCAGTAGCACCACCACCACCACCAAGCACGCCTGCCTCCATGCGTAATCTCCACTGATGTATCACTCCATTACCTCTATTTTTTTCAAAACCAAAACAGATATTTAAAGAAAAAAAATCCAACCAAAAGAAAATGTTAAAAACACTAATGGGTTTAAAAAAAAAACACACATAAATTCATATACTTGGCTTGATAATAATGAGTAACAGGACAAGAAATCATCATTTGACCTTTAAAATGAAATAAGCTTTGATACCAATTATGCATAAACGTTTGAACTTTGATTTTTTTTTCATAAACAAAAGGATTGTAGGAAAAGGTGTTAATTTCCAAACGTTTTGACTGAGAGGTCAAGGATTAGTAAACCGTTGACTTGGATGATGGGATATATATAGATAAATTAGAGAAAGGTGGGTTTAAAACTTTTGAAATAGTAGCAAAACGATTGTGATGTGACTTGTAAGCCGCCCTTGCAATGAACACTGTCACAATTCATTTAATAAAAATATATAGTTTCATGCACCCTTGTCTCCCCATTACAAGAAAAAGGTTTCAACTTCCAACCCAAGTGTAGCACTTCGGCATTTCCCTTTGGTGCTCCAATATCGCATTCCTTTATCACCATTATATATATCCCCTTCAAGTTGAGAAAAATATTTCTTATATTATCCAAAAAAAAATTAGCATGTTTTCCTTTAAGTTATCAACACAAAATTACAATTAAATCCTATTGAGGTACAAATGTGAGATTTTGATCAATATCTATCTTCAAAAGAGATCTCTAGCATGCTATGTTCTTAACACGAGATTGGTTCTCCTCTTCCTAATATTTTTGTAACAAAAAAAAAAAGAACAAAATTTGTATAGTTATCAATTGCCACATTTGCCGTACATCATAAGAAAAGAATATATATGAGCTATCATACCAAAAAGAAAAATAAAAAAGAATTAGGTGCAAATAGATAAAATCAGTGGTGTTTTGGTAGTAATAATGGATAATCAAAAGCTATTGTTGCATTATCTCATGAAGATAGACAAAGGGTCATTTTGAAATCTAACAAAGTGCATGAGGGGATATGATGGAGTGAGGTAATAACATTGGAGTGGATTTCACACACACAACAAAGAAAAAAGAAAAAAGAAAATCACAAAGTGGAGTCACCCCACGCTCAACAAATGCTTCTCATCTCCCATAACACAAACACACTTTCATTCATTGGGCTTGGGGACCCACAAATCCTTCTATTGCATGGCTCCCAGCTGCCCCTCATTGTTCTTCTTTGGTAGGCTTGTCAGTCGGATTATAGTACCCCCCACTTAGCCACAAGCCCACACCCACAGGCAACAACAATCGCTTTTTTGAAGCATAAATAAATATCCCACAACTGTAACCCTCTTTGTGGACCATCATCATCCTATCATATAATGCCACATAAATTCCATCCACGTGTCATTACTAAATGTACGTTGTGGGCTCCACCATTAACCCACGCGGACACATCCCTGTTTTTCTTCCTTTGGCCTTTTTTATTTGGTTCCTTCCCCTCTTCTCGTATCCACCAACTCATAGCAGATGTCATTCATTTACATCATGCGCATGCTTCTTTCAAAATTCTAGAATGACTGTCAATCTCTTGGAAATTTCACCCAATCTAGCTTTAGATGTCAACACATGTCCTCTCATTACTGCCAGCTTAGAACTTCACTATGAAACAACGAGGGTGGGTTATCGCCATTTTCATGAATCATGTACGATGATAAATGGCTTGAGTGAGGGGTTAATGTGACAGAAAATCCATGGGACTCCCTGTGACAGAATCATTGCCCGTGTTAGGAAAATACCATAATATATATAAAAGATTGAATTTTCTTTTTTCCTTTGTTTTGGAGTTAATTTCCCTTTACAGAGTGCTATAAAAGCACGTATCTTGTCGTTACAATCCTCACACTTTTACTATCGTTTGCTCTTCTTCTGTTCTTTGCTGGCTTGCTTTGTCTCTAACACAAATTGTCTTTCTTTTCTCTTGAGGTTTTATTAAACATTTTTTATCATGGGTGAGGCTGTTGAGATCTTCTATCCAAATGGTTTCTCTAAAATTTGCAATGGAACAACTAACCAAACTCTTGTTGAGACTCACCAATTTGATTCTTGGTATGAAGAAAGCATTGATGAAGATCTCAAATGGTCCTTTGCTTTGAAAGGGTCTGAGCCAAATCTTGTCCTTTTTCCTAATCATAATTCATAATCTCAGATAAAGAAAGATAAAAAAAAAAAAGACTATAATTCTACATTGGTTTTATGATATCTCTTAGTTTCCATAGTTTGATCTTTAACTCTGGCTATCAGATTGCTTAAGCATTAATGATATTTACGCACATTACCCAAACCATAAAGAAAGCAAAGAACTTTGTGTTTCTTTTTGATTGATAGTTCAATCTAAACTAAAGTCTAATCTCTTGTTCTCTCTCTCAACAGTGTGCTGTATAAAGGCACAAGTGAGTACCAGGATATAGCTCTTTTGGATACTAAACGTTTCGGAAAGGTACGTAATACCCATGGTTTAGTTTCATTTTCTTTTTCATCCTTTCAAACTCATTCAACTTTCAAGCCATACATCTGATTTAATTTTCTCTTCAATTGTCTGAATTGCATTTATGCTTTGGATGTAGGTGCTGGTGATTGATGGAAAGATGCAGAGTGCCGAAGTTGACGAGTTTATTTATCACGAGTGCTTAATTCACCCAGCTCTTTTATTTCACTCAAGGTAGGTCTTTTACCCTTTTTTTTAGGTTGGAAGGTGGGGTCCACGGCTCCATTGCCATTATCTGCTTTTTTTATTAGGTTTTTTTTATTGTTTTTTTTTTTTAATTTTGTCTGACCGTTATTAGTCATCAACTTGACTAGATAATAATATGCCAATATATTATCTGCAAAGTACTGTATAATTTAAAGCAAAAAAGAAATGCTTAAATAAGATAATTTATATATTTGTGTTATGTGTATATTATATTAAATATATATAAAATATACAAATTATAATATTATAATTTGTGTTATCACATAAAATATGAAACATATTTTTTTTATTTTTGTTAAATTTATATATAATTTATATCAATTTTAAATTATATTACTTTATGTCTTATCTAATATTTTCATGTGTTTCTAATAAAAATTAGCAATGAAACTAACCATTCTATCTTATAATTTATTGAAATAAACTAATGAGAAGTTGTCGTCTATGGTAACCAAATCCAGCATTTGATCTATTGGATTTATGGGAGTTACCTATTGTTCTGCTGTTTAACACAAAAGAAGATGGAGGCTCAAATGCTTGTATTAATTGAAATAAGAGCATCTAAACTATTGTTTAGATTTGATGATATAAATTTTCTTACCAATTCTGCAGCCCTAAAACTGTGTTTATAATGGGAGGTGGGGAAGGGTCTGCAGCAAGGGAAGCACTCAGGCACAAATCTATTGAAGAAGTTGTCATGTGTGATATCGACCAGGTAATTAACTTGCTTGATTTTGTTTTCTGCATATTGCCACTTAATTTGGATGGCACTATCTGATAATTCTATGCTTGCTAATTTGCAGGAAGTGGTCAATTTCTGCCGCAGATTCCTGACTGTGAATCGAGATGCATTTTGCAACAAAAAGCTTAATCTTGTTATTAATGATGCCAAGTAAGTATATTGAACTATGTGATGGCGATTTGCTTCAAAGCAATTTGCCAATTATTGGAAGCTGACTAAAAGTAAGTGTATATGTTGTAAAGGGCTGAACTGGAGAAGAGGAATGAGAAATGTGATATCATAGTTGGAGACCTGGCAGATCCTGTTGAGGGCGGGCCTTGCTATCAACTTTACACAAAATCATTCTATGAGAAAATTCTTAAGCCTAAGCTCAATGAAAATGGCATTTTTGTTACTCAGGTTTGTTTTCTCTTGTGCATGGTCATACTCTTTTTTTTATTAAACATTAGAATAAAACAAATATAATGAAATCTAAGACAATTTCTATTCTGTAGGCGGGCCCAGCTGGCATTTTCACTCACAAGGAGGTCTTCTCTTCCATATACAACACAATCAGACAGGTTTTCAAGTGTAAGTTTCTCAATCAACTCCAAATTTCTATAAAATAGATTGAACAACAACACTAAATCATGTTTTTCTTCTGTGTGTTTTATGCAGATGTCGTGGCGTACACAGCTCATGTGCCATCTTTTGCAGATACCTGGGGATGGGTTATGGTATGGAAATTAATGTTGAAATTTGTGAGGTTAAATGGACTAATGTCTAGCATCTTCAGTTTTTTTTTTTTTTTCTTAAACTCTATTTGCTTTAATATAGGCCTCGGATCAACCATTCTCCATTGATGCTGAGGAAATTGATAGGAGGATTGCGGAAAGAGTAGATGGTGAATTACTCTACTTAAATGGCGCTTCATTCCTTTCCTCTGCGACCATGAATAAGACTGTTTATTTATCGTAAGTTCGCTGTGGTACTATAAATTAAAAATTGTTTTTATTTTATTTGTTGCTTAACAACTTTTAGCAAATTGAGATGGGTAAATTTCTTGTTTCAGGCTGTTGAATGAAACTCATGTTTACACCGAGGAAGATGCAAGATTTATACCTGGACATGGGTTGGGTAACCGCCTTTGAGGTTTCAGGCCTCGGTCTGGGAGAAGTTGTTGTAAATAAAAGAAAGGGAAGGGTAGCAATTAAAAGATAGCAGCAAAAACTTTGCTTCAAAGAAATTAGTCACCAATTGTTGAAAGAACTTGGTTTTGATTGAGACATTATGTGTTGGCTTTGGGTTGTCTACAGATTTCATTAGAATGAACTGATGCATGAGAGCTTTATATATAAATGTAATCAGTTCCTCCATTCAGATATATATTCTTGAGTATTAGTTGATCTTGGCTTGCTATGTGTGATCACCTCCATTCAGATATCCTCCATTCCTACAATTAATGTTCGAATCTTGCAAAATTACAGTATACCACAATCTCAGTAAACTATGAAACTGACAATTGAACTCAAAAATGTCAATCCATCTCAGATGTATTTCTAGAAATTTGCCACTCTGAATCAAGCAATCTTCTTTTTTGTGTTTTCTCTTATAATGAGACTAAAATGTAAACATGGGCAACCAGAATACGATCCTGGGATTGTTATGAGACATTCAGAGTTAGATAAGCATGATCTCGGTTGCAATGAAAGATATTTTTATTTCCAACTTCAAGTGTTTCATGCTCATATTTATAGCTAGAACATTTGTATTAGTACTAACATAAACTACACAACCAAAATAGCAATATCGTGAGGATAAAGGGCAAGAAAATTCTCACGGGAGCTTTCAGATTCTCCTCAGGCTCGCTTGACAGGATCAAAGTTTAACAGCTCCAACAATCGCAAAAAGCACGACTCCACCAGCTACTATGCTAAGCAAAAAATTTTTGAGAGATGGGGAGACACCAGACTCGGCTGCTTCTGCTACGTGAGGTATAATCATAGAAGATGTCAATGCGGCTGCGGTTAGTCCACTCACTGCCTTTTCATTGAAGGAGGACTTCACTTGAAGCCTAGCTCGGGACTTTGGGTTTGTAGGGATAACAGCCTTGGATGGCCTTAGAGGCAAAGGTTTGACGAAGGGTTCGGACCGAAAAATAAGAAAATGATAGAAAATTTTATTTAATGACTTGTGTATTACAATGAGAGTTAATACCTATTTATACAGGGGTTAAATGTTTCAAAAAAATATAATAAATAAAAATAATGATTAAATTAATATTTAATATTTTCTAAATTAATATCAAATCAATATAAAATATTACTGAAATATTTTTAAAATAATATCATCAATCTAAAATATTATCAAAACATTACTAGAATATCATTGACAACCCTGCAAACTCAAGATGGTAATGTAGATGCCAACTTGAATTTGAAACTTAGAAAAGAAATTGACTAGGTGAATGTGATTTAGTGAAGATATCTACTTTTTGATCAACATTGGTAATAAGAACAAGTTGAAAAGTTTGAGCAAACAGATGGTAACGAATTAAGTGACAATCAATTTCAATATGTTTAGTATGTTTATGAAAAACATCATTATGAGCTATTTGAATGTCATTATAATTATCACAAGATATAAGAGTACTAGAGTGATAAGAAATACCTATATCTTGAAGTAGCCATCGTAATCATAGAAGTTCTGATGTGGCATCTGCAATAGCTCGACACTCAGCTTCAGTGCTAGAGCGGGTCACCACATTTTATTTTTTACTTTGCCAAGGAATAAGAAAAGAACCAACAAAGAAATAGTTTTTATGGTGAAATAACAATTAATAGAATCTCCTACCTAATCAACATCACAATAACTAGGGGTGTAATCAAGCCGAGTCGAGCCGATACAGTGAGAAGTTCAAGCTCGAGCTCGACTCATAACTCGAGGCTCGAACTCGATCGAGTTTTGTTTTTCAAGCTCGAGCTCGATTCATGATCGAATTCGAGCTACTCAAGCTCGCTCGATTAAGCTCGATTAATATGTAAAAATAAGCTCGATTCGTATACTCGACAAGAGTTCGATTATTCATGCTCGAACTCGAACTCGGACTCGAAATATTTTATTAATTAAAATAATAAAAATATATTTAAATATAAAAGCTTGATTAGGTTCGCGAGCTACTCGAGTCAGATATAAGAATACTCAAATTTAGCTCGATTGATAAGTCGAGCTACTCGAGCTCGAGCTCGACTTGATAATAATCGAATCGAATTCGAGTTTTCTTCGAATCAAATCCGAGTAGCTTGCGAGTACTAATGTATCATTTACACCCCTAACAATAACAATGTAAGTCCAAAGAAGAACTAAAGGAAAAATGCAAACCATGAAACATAGTACCTTTGACATATCGTAGGATTTGAAGGACTGTAGCAAAATGAATAGATCAAGGAATAGACAGAAATTGACTAACTAGATGAATAACATAGGCAATGTCTAGATGAGTAACTATCAAGTATACAAGACTACCCACCAGAGTTCGATACAAAAAAAAGGTCTAAAAATGATGTACCATCAAAAGGAGAAAGCTTTAAATTCTGTTCAAGTGGTGATGATGCAATCTTGTTATCAGTTAAACCTATTCGAGCAATAAAATCAGAAGCATACTTTGTTTGAGACAAATGTTAGCCAGTAGAATTACTAATGACTTCAAGGCCTAAAAATTAACTCAAAGGACCAAGCTCTTTCATCTCAAACTTAGAATAAAGAAAAGTCTTCAGATCTTGAATACCATTTACGTCATTACCTATAATGATCATATCATTCACATAAAGTATAAGAAAAATAGTATCATTTTTAGTAGTTTGAGTAAAAAGGGTAGAATCATGATTACTAGATGTAAAATCAAATTGTGTAACAGTAGCACTAAACTTTGATAACCAAGCTCTAGGGGTTTGCTTAAAACCATATAGAGTACGTCAAAGATGACAGGCCATGTTGGAAGGTATAGTATCCAAAAGGTGGCTTCATATAGACTTTCTTGTAAGATCACCATTCAAGAAGGCATTTTTAATAACCATTTAAAAAGTTAGCCGCTTTCTAGCTGCAGTAATTGTAGAGACCCGCACCCAACCTGTGAGGTATTATCCACTTTGACCCGAAAGTCTCACGATTTTGTCCTATAAAAGGCGTCTCACAAGTTTGAGATTAAGTCTTTACATATATATATATATATATCATTCTTTATCCACACATCCTCCTGATGTGGGATCGGGGGCGTTACAATCTTCCCACCTTTAATGCTTGACGTCCCTGTCAAGCCGAGTCCATCCACAGGACCAAGATCACACCAGACCATCGTGTAGCACTTAGTGACTCCCACGGCTCCACTGTGTAGCACTTAGTAACTCCCACGACTGCGGATTGGTGACCGCTCTGATACCATTTGTAGAGACCCGCACCCAACCTGTGAGGTATTGTCCGCTTTGACCCGAAAGTCTCACGGTTTTATCCTATAAAAGGTGCCTCACAAGTTTGAGATTAAGTCTTTACATATATATATCATTCTTTATCCACACATCCTCCTGATGTGGGATCAGGGGCGTTACAGTAATAGCTAATAATGAATGAACAGATATGAGACGTGTAACTGAGGTAAAAGTCTCTTCATAGTCAATGTCATATTCTTGTGTAAATTCTTGAGTAATAAGACGAGCTTTGTAACATTTCACTGGCCTATCAAATCTAGTCTTGATCTTGTAAACCCACTTACAATCAATCATTGACTTATCAGAAGATCATTTAACAATATCTCAAATATGAATTTTCTCAAGAGTCTGACATTCCTCTACCATTGCTTGCTGCTACATAGGATTAAAAATAGCTTCACAAAAGTTATGAGGTTCAGGTAACGTAGCTAAAGCATAATAACAGTGAAAATCATAAAGTTGAGTGTTGAGTTCTTTTACTCAAGTGGAACAATGAAGTGGAGGAGGTATGTTTGGTGAAGGGACAACTGTATTAATAGAAGCTTCAGTCAGATCAAACATAATAAGAGCGAAAAAAGATGGATCATTGTTCAAATCAAAAGTACTTATAATAATATTTTCATTTAAAGAAAAATCAAAATATAAATATGTAAAAATACATGGAGAAAAACACGGTGAATGTGATGAGGACACACTAATGAACTTTTATGTTTCTAAAAAACTACATGTCTTGAGATACAAATACATTGATACTGAATTATAACACCTAGACCCCTTGTGTTCTATACCATAACCTAAAAAACAACATAATCTAGCTCTAGGTTCAAGTTTAGTCTTTTCATGAGTAAGAAGTAGAACAAAACAAGGCATCTAAAAATTTTAAGAGAATGGTAATCAAGTGCCTTATTGATAGACACTCATAGGGAGATCATGTGCCTAATACTGGTTTGGGAACACAATTAATAGTGTAAATAGTAGTGAAAGTAGCTTCACCCCAAAAATATTCAGAAAAGAAAGAGAAAATGAAAAAGCTACAAACTATGTCAAGAATATGACAATGTTTTCTTTTAACTCGACCATTTTGTTGTAAAGTATATAAGAAAGACTTATGAAAAAGAGCCCCATCATCCTTTAACAAGTTACGAAACTCAATTGTTATATATTCAATAGTATTGTCAGACCTAAAAATTTTTATTTTTCTAGAAAATTAAGTTTGTATCATGTTATTAAATTCATGAAAAATGGATAAAAGTTTAGTTCTTTGTTTGAATAAATATATCTAAGTATAACGAGAGAAATCATCAATAAATGTAATAAAGTAATGTGAATATCCTAAGATAGGCGTAGAAGTGGACCCCAAATATCAGAATGGACTAAATTAACAAGAGCAGATGAGATAAAATCACTTTTATTAAAAGGTAAAGCACTTTGCTTTGCAAGTTGACAAGACAAACAATAAAAAATATCATAAAAAATATTACCTAAGACACCAATGGAAGCAAGTGACTTTATTTGAAAAATAGATACATGTCCTAGCCGAGAATGCCATAAATCTAAAGAAACTAAAGAATTAGTTGTTTGAGATATAGCAACAGTAAGCAAATGTTGTGGAATTTTTAAAGTTTTAAGCCCAAATAGTGTTCCAACGTTACGCCCTATTCCAAGTTTTTGACCTATTTGAGGATTTAAAATAATACAACCATATCGTTATGAAAAATGCAAATCAAGACCAATGTCACAAAGTTAACCAACAGAAAGCAAATTTAAGGCAAGATCAGGAACAAGGTAAGTGTTAGATATACATAGTTTTTAGGTTTCAATATTATCAATGTGGCTAGCTTTTAATACAGATCCATTTGCTATTTTAATGATTAGACCATTAGGTATATTTATCTTACTTTTGAATAAAGAAGGGTCAATAATCATATGATTTTCATAGGTAATATCAAACAACTAAACATTACCTGATGCGATAGTGGAACATAAGATCAAGATAATACTTGATTGAATAAAGTTTACATATTAGTAGTGGAGATTGTAATGGTCTCAGAAGAAGATTCAAAATTGTTTGGTTCAGTGGTTGTTGCTACAGCAGTCTTGTTAGTGCAAGGATCATGAATAGACTACTGTTATAATGATATTTAGCTCTATGTTTTTGAACGGGATGATTAGTCCTCCCATATCGTGAAAAAATTTGTAAAAAGTATAGATTATACTTTTTTAAAAAGCAACAGCAATAATAGTATCAACACTATGAGTCTGACTCATACCCAACCAAGTTTTCTCATATATCAATTTCATAAGAGCGTTATCCATAGTTGACAAAGGATGTCGGCACAAAAGTAAATACTTGGTATTCTCAAATTCATCTCGAAGTGCTATTAAAAATTAAATAAGACGAATTTGATTTCGATAAGTAATAAAAATTACTAACATCACTTTCATCTTTGAATTTCAGCTCAGAATTTTCAAGCATGTCCTATAAATGTTGCATTTTAAAATAAAAATCATCAATCAACTGACCTGGTTCTTAACGAATATGAGATAAAGTTATCAAAATATGATATTGATGAGTAAAGATAGTAAAGCTATATCGTGTCGCAAGAAAATCCTGAGCATTTTTAGCAAGTTTAAATTGCCCAAAATGTATATTGATAGAAGAAACAGCAGTGTTAATGAACCAACACTATGAGTCTGACTCATACCCAACCAAGTTTTCTCATATATCAATTTCATAAAAGCGTTATCCATAGTTGACAAAGGATGTCGGCACAAAAGTAAATACTTGGTATTCTCAAATTCATCTCGAAGTGCTATTAAAAATTGAATAAGACGAATTTGATTTCGATAAGTAATAAAAATTACTAACATCACTTTCATCTTTGAATTTTAGCTCAGAATTTTCAAGCATGTCTCATAAATGTTGCATTTTAAAATAAAAATCATCAATCAACTGACCTGGTTCTTAACGAATATGAGATAAAGTTATCAAAATATGATATTGATGAGCAAAGATAGTAGAGCTGTATCGTGTTGCAAGAAAATCCTAAGCATTTTTAGCAAGTTTAAATTACCTAAAATGTATATTGATAGAAGAAACATCAGTGTTAATGAACCAAGTCATAATTCGTTAATTCTTACTTTTTTATTCCTCTAGCCGATCTATAAATTATCATCAAATTCTTTTTTTTCTTTTTGGTGCTTTACGTTCTCTAGTTATAACAAACTATAATTTTATTCCCTTTAGAAAACTATGTATAGCCGTAACTCACCTATTGTAGTTATTTTCATCACAAATGATTGAAATTTATTGTACATTTTCTCATTGAATACCCGCCATTAAGCTTTTGAAAAAAAATAAAATGAAAATTTAAAAGGTTATAAGTATTGATATAAAATATAAATATTGAAGATGAGAAAAGAAACCCAAAAAAATTGAAGTGTATAAGCAAAAATGAAGTTAGAAATAAAAATAAACCAATGATGAGAATAAGTAAATATTAATTAATTCAAGGTGATTCACTTTCGAAGTAAATTATGAAATCGTTTTGACGTCATAAAAAATAAGAAAATAATGAAAATTTTATTGTAATGACTCGAATATTATAATGAAGGTTAAAACCTATTTATACAAATGTAAAATGTTACAAAACAAAAATATAATAAATAAAAATAATGACTAAATTAATTCATGCAATCAACTAAATCAATATCCAATATTCTGTAAATTAATATCAAATCAATTTAAAATATTATTGAAATATTATTAAATTAATATTATTAATTTATAATATTATCAAAATATTATTAAAATATCATTGACATGGATGTTGGTTGGTGAACCTTTTCCTGTGTTGTAGATGTAAAAGGCACAACTATTGAAACAGAGGCCATTAGGTACAGGTGATAACCAAACCCATTATCATTCTGTTAATTCTGTGATTAATTCACACACCTCTACTTCTAGAAAAACTAGAAATGAAGATATTAAAATGTTTCATTCTATAAATAATTATCGTATTTTTGGCACTTATACAAAAAATGATTTAAGACTAGAAATAATATCATTTGCCAATAAGGTACAATATTATACTTATATAGAAGGTTATTTTTATTTTCAAAACTATAAACCTTATAGTTTAAATATTTTGATTGACACAAGAGCAACAATCTCTAGCTGTCGACCTAATACTTTGCCGTCAACAAAATGGCAACCCATGAAGCATCCTATAATAATAGTAGGTATTGATGGAAAAGAAACCATTGTTAGCCTAAAGGCAAAGAATATACATGTTGCCTTAAATGATAAAAAATTCATTATACCTAAAATATTATGTTTTTCTAATATGCATGGAGACATTCTATTAGGAAATAATTTTATACATATATATTTACCATTTTTTGTTTATTCTGATTATCTTATCTTTACTATTGATAAAAAATCAGTAGAAGTTCCTCTTTTATCCAAACATAACCATGTTTGTGATAATGGTTTTCGACTAAAAATAACACATATTTCTGAAATTAAAGCTATTAATGAAAAACATTGGCTTTATAGAATTTTGTAGAAAAACTTCAGTGAAGACCTATTGAAGCTTTGGAAATGCAATCCCAGATACTGTGAACTTACTCTTCATTCTCCTAAAGAGATTATTAAAGTAAAGCCCATGATCTATACCAAACAGGATATAGATGAATTTGAAGTTCAAATTTCAAAATTGCTTGACAAAGGTTTGATAAAACTAACTACCAGTCCACATTCCAGTCCAACATTCATGGTAAGAAACCATTCTAATATTAAACGAGGTAAACCCTGTATAGTTATTAATACCTAAAATATTATGTTTTCCTAATATGCATGGAGACATTTTATTTTAGGTATAATGCATTTTTTATCATTTAAGACAATAGGTATATTCTTTGCCTTTAGGCTAACAATGGTTTCTTTACCATCAATACCTACTATTATTATAGGATGCTTCATGGGTTTCCATTTTGTTGACGACAAAGCATTAGGTCGACGGCTAGAGATTGTTGCTCCTGTGTCAATCAAAATATTTAAACTATAGGATTTATAGTTTTGAAAATAAAAATAACCTTCTATATAAGTATAATATCGTACCTTATTGGCAAATGATATTATTTTTGGTCTTAAATACGATAATTATTTATAGAATGAAATATTTTAATATCTTTATTTCAGTTTTTCTAGAAGTAGAAGTGTGAGAATTAATCACAGAATTAACAGAATGATAATGGGTTTGGTTATCACATGTACCTTGCTGAGATGAATTATCTCCTGTAAAAATAAGAATTTAAGCATTATCAATATTACCTGATTGGCGCATATTGTTTGCTCGTCGGAGGGCTTTTGTACTGTTTGTACTATGAAAACCTGAGAAAGAACTTCGATAAAGAGTACAAAAAGATTGATTACTATTTATACTCTCTGCATCATCATCGGGTTTATGATCAAAAACATTTATGGGAGGTAAAACCAGGTTTGGATTAAAACTGGTTGATTCATTTGGATTTTTAAAGTAAAGATTTTCCTGATGAGAAAAATTCTAAACTTGGTACTTTCTGTTTTTCAAAAATATTTGAAAAATCTTCGAGACACCATCCTTTTGGGATTAATAAGTTTGCGAGATTAACTAATTTAGGTTTAATTTTTGAATCAAATTTATTTGGTTCAAAATTTTTAATAATATTAGAATCTATCAGTTTGATAGAAGTATTAGTAGTATTTGTAAATTCATAAATCGCTGACCAGTTGATTGAAAAATCATGCGAAGTAGATTCGAAATCAGAATTGATTATTTTGATTCGAAGACATGAACATTTTTTAATGTTTTCATCAAAAATAGAAATAAAATAGTTTGGTTTAACTTTAAATAAAATTACTCCTGCTGCTAAATTGGATTGGATTCCACCAATTACAGTGTTAGCAGGGTTTTGAAAATGATGGTCCATTAAAATAGCTATTATGGGAATATCCTTTGTGGATAAAAATAATAGTTTAATGGTGATCAAAATCATTCCTATATGGATGTATTTGACCTTTGGATATCTAGAAAGAAAACGATTTTTTTTTTTTAGTAAAAAAAGAAATATCTACTGATCCTTGTTTAAAATCATTAGTGACTGTGTCACCATATAATTTTTTTATATGGCATTTAGACCAAGGTTAATATTTTTTAAATCAACTTGTTTTCTAAATCTCATCTAGTTTGATGAGTTGTAATTCTTTAATTTTTTCATCAGAAATAAAATGAGTTTTTCTCATAATATTTTTGAGTTTAACCATACATTCTTTGTTGGTGGTTGTTGTACCTGTAGAAGAGGTTACTGAAACATTACCTTGGTTAGATTCAATATTCTGCATAAAAATAAAATCTAATTCATCTTCAGAAGAACTATAATCCATTTCTGAAAAAACTTCATAATAAATTTTTTCGTCAAATAATTCATCAGCAAAGCAAATTTGAAGAAAAGCTTCATCAAGGTTTTTGATCATTTTCTTCGCACTTTTTCCTTTGTTAGGACAAGCATTTGCATAGTGACCTTCTTGATCACAAAGAAAACATTTACAATTATTTTTAGAAGATTTTTTCTTCTTTTTAACAATAAATTTACCTTTTTTAGGTTTAAAAGTTGTGGGTTTCCACTTTTTTCAAAAATATTTTTGTTTTTTCTTAAAACGATGTTTCTTTGAAAAAGATTGTTCATTACAACCAAATTCAAATTCATTTTCCAAAATCTTTGTACATTGTTTATACGAAAGTTTAGATTTTACCTGCTTAGCAGTTTTTTGCTTGAGGCAGTATTCGGTAACCTGATTCTGAACGTAGTGTATTCTACATCTAAGAGTATCATAAAGTTTGATGCTTGGATTTGCAACATGAACAATTTTGAGTTTTAACTCAAGGTAAACGGGGTAATTTTACGAACATAATTCATCCTATGGTGAGGAAAGTTTGAGAAAATATTATTGTAACCAAAAGTTTGAATGTTTTTATCCAATTTTTGATATTCAAAAAGATATTTTTTAGAAAAATCATCTAAATACTTAATATCACATAATTTTATTTTTGATAAAATAAATTGAGCTTATTGAGTGGGATCCAGGGATTCTGTACTACCACAAAACTCATTTTTTTAAGATTTAGGTTAAATCTTTCAAAAGTTGAGGTATATTTCCTGCGACTAACAGAGTTGATTTTTGCTATTCTCTGAGGGTTATAGTTTCTCATTTTTTGAAAAATTAAAAGACATCACCTTGTCATGTGCCACAAAGTAGTTGAAGAATCTTTCTTTATTCAATTGCTTCTTGTAACCTATGACAACAATAAACATAGATTGTGTCCAATCGTCTATGATTTTTTCATTGTCTTTAAGAGCGACTTTGGTTAAGTCTAAATAAGTACTGCCTTGAGAAACCGTTCGTTTGTTTAACGAATCGATAACAGGGATTTCTATCTTAACTTGACCTGTTTGGCCAGAGTAAGATGTTTGTTTAATCTCATCTTTGTTTAGGTGAGAATATTTTTCTTTTAAATGAGGAAGATGTTGATCCATTATATCAGGATCTAATAAATCTGAAAAACGTCTTATATCATCAATATCTGGGTTAGATATTGCTTTTGCTTTTCTATTCCCACGTGCTTCTATTTGAGGGATAGGAATTTCACTTTGTTCTGGATCTGGTTGATCATCAGAACTTTCAGTTTCATCAAATATGGTTTCATCGAATGAAAGTGGTTCATCTTTGACTACTGGATTAGTAACAAGAATTTTAAAATTATCATCTACTATATCATCATTTACTTTTTTACTACTGGCACTGGTTGTGTCATAGTTAAACATATAATAATATTTATATTTAATAAGGAGGTCTTTATGTTCTTCATAAAGAGTCTCAACTGCCTGAAGATAATCAATCCGTTGTTTCGGATCATCAGTTTTTTTCATTTTATCTTTAAAATTTTCAACAATATATTTATAAGAGTCAAAATCAAGTTGTTTTTGTTTTTTTTTTTGCTAAGGAAGATGAAGGTTTATCATCGTTCATCATAATATTGCCATAGTAAAGTGGTTTAAAATCTGTTGATGTGTCTTGAGGAACATATTTTTAGTCCATCTTTTCTACAAGCATATCTACTTTATCTTCTATATTATCAATTTTTATAAAAAGTTTATGAAAAAAAGAAGAAGTTAAATCTATTAAACCATTTACAGTTCTACTTATGCTAATATTACTAGATTCATACTTATGATCTATATGTAAATCATGATTATAAGATTTATCTTGACAAATACAAGAATTTTTTTCACAAGTTTCCATTTTTTGGTGCTTAAAATCAGTGTGTTGTTCTGAAAACGCTAGCAACAAAGGCAACTCAGGCCACAAAGCTAGCCACAACTCAGATATACACATATGAGCTTTAAAACAAAGAGCTTAAGAAGAAGATACAAGTAAGAGTGAAGAAAATCTTACAAGATGAGTAACAAGTATATCTTTATTGTTGAATCTATAATATAAGCTTTAGCAAACCTTTGTACAAGCTTAGAGCTCTGATTCCATTTATAAGAAAGGTACGAAAAAGATCTATGTATAAAGGATTACAAAAGCTATATATGTATATATGTATACAAGTGGAGGATAAAAGGTAAGAAAAAAAAAAGAGATGGAAATATGAGAGAAGAAAAAGGATTGGGTTTTTAAAGATTTCACCTCCTCGAGCTTAGATACAATGAGGCTTTAAATAGAAAAATTTTAACCTATGAACAGTAATTTTGTACAGTTACCGTTACAATATACAGTAGAATTTTTATCTACAGACCGCTACAGTGACTTGCTACGGTATCTTTCGTAATAGGTTTTTATTTTTTATTTTTTTTGCTACAGTGACATTTTATCTGTCTGCTACAGTGACTGCTACAGTTGACTGCTATAGTATTTTATGTCTGCTAGTCGTTGACGTCGAATGGAGTTTTATCTTTTTGTGTCGGCTGTTGATTCTGGCTTACCCTGGATTAGAATATGCACAGTTTATCCTTCCATAGCATTGTTTAAGTTATAAAATTTTTCATCCAGTACGTTAAGGGACTGGAGAGATTGAAGAGATCCGAAATATAATTTGTTTCACATCTGTCATCCTTCTTGATACTGGTATAATAGGTAGGTCGGATGATCAAGATCTTTCATTTTTGATAATTTTTTCAAAAGCTCAATTGCTTCTGGGGCATTTTTTATATCAAGATCGTCATGTGGTTTCAGAAATTTGATAACAAAAATACGTCTGCCATCTGTCCAGCAAGCTATTTTTGGATAGTCTGGTTTTGTGGCTAAATGGAGAAAGAATTTTGCTTTGTCCATAAGGTCAGTTCTTGTTTGGAAGTGGTAAGAGTTTAGGTTGGTATATTTAGAGATGATTTTGTTTAAATCATCTGAGAATTCGATGTAGTCTATAGGTGGATCAAGTATATTTAGAGGTTGAAAAAAATGTCCACCGGATACGGTATCAAATTCTCATATTTGGTAGGATTGATAAAATCTTTCTCTTTGAAAGGTACCCAAAAGACTTAATATAGTAAAATGAATGTAGTAAAGGTGTTTTGACCATTTTACACATTCAATAAAGTGATATTTAATAAAAGCTGAAAAATTTTTTAAAAGGTGAAAAGAGTAATTTTGTACAATTATTTGTCCAACTAAATCAAATTCAATCCTTTTTACATCAAAAGTTTCATGATCAAGTCGAAACTTAAGTTTAGGTATGTACTCACCAAAAGAAGTATTATAAATATATGTAGAAGTATAATATTCAAAAAAATTTTCTATCAACAGTGTTTCTGTTGACTATAAAATAGAAGAATTAATTTGCTGGAATAATTCTTTAGTTAAGAATACCGCAGCTTTTTCAAAAAGAAGAATTCTCTTAAGCTTGTTTAGCTTAGAGGAAACATAATTTGTTTTTTCAAAATATTTTCAAGAAATTGTTTATTTCTTGAAGACTGTACTGATTTTCTTCCAAAGCAAAGAAATCAATATCTTGCTTTTTTAGCAGATTTGTGGATAGAAGGTTTTGGAAAGCTATTTTTTTAAAATTCAAAAATTCTTTAGTCTGATTGACTAAAAACTCAACTAAGTTGGTTATCCCTTTTTGAAAGCTGGATTTATTTTCTGAGAGATTTGATTTCAAACTTTGTTTAATAAATTGTAGACTTGTGGTTCAAGTCCAAGGTTGTAAAAATCTTTAATCTCTGGGTTAAAGAATTTTGTTCTTTCAAGCAGTTGTTTTGTTGAAAAAACTATTTGAGAATAACTCATAGGTGTCCAGTCGTTTGGATCTTGAGCAAATTGTGAGTATTCTGATTGAATCTTCATGAAAGGGGGTCGATAAAGAGGTTGTTGGTAGAGATATAATCATTGGTTATGATTATTATAAAAGTTAAATCCTAGGTTAAGATTTGTAGAGATCAGTGGTCGTGGAGAAGAAGGAGTAGAAAAAGAAGAAGATGACTTTTTACTTGGTTTCTTCTTGACGGTTCTCCATCCACCTGCATCATGGATAGGTTGTTTCCTCGATCCATGTGGTCGACTTAAGAAGTCTGCAAGGAGGTTTTTATCTCCGTTGATGAACTCTACCTGAAAATGATAAGAACAAAAAAAATTATACCACCTAATTTGTCTGGGATTATCAGAAAGCTTTTTATTTTGGAGAAAGTTTTTGACTGCTTGGTTATCTGTTCGGATAACAAAGATCTTCGGGGCTAAATAGATGTGAAATCATTGTATGCAATTTTTTATGGTTAATAATTCTTTTTTAAAGATAATATAATTTATTTCGTTCGATTTGAACTTACCGAAATTGTAACCACAAATCAATTTATCTTTTTTATGTTGATTTTTAATTTTTAAGACACATCTCCAATGTTCATCATTGGTATCTGTCTCTAAAATAAATAAATCACATTGTTTAAGTAAATAGATCTTAGAGATAGTGGTTAAATCTAATTTGATCTTTATTTTTCCTGTTCTTCGTGGATTGTAATTGGTAATAGTTTTGGACTTTGGCGTTGGTTTATGAAGAAAATTACGGCCGGATGGAGAAATGGAGGACGCTGAAGATTTGAGGTTGACGTGTATTCTGATGCTGTCCCTTGTGGCAAATTCTACACCTGGGTTTAATGGATAAGGTTATCTTACTGGATTGAGGTTACATGGAATGGATTTCTGCCACTGAAAATAACAGCCTTAAACAAACTCACGTTTTACCAAATTTATGATAGGGTCAATCTCATGTCTGCAGTCCAAATAACAACAATTTCCTGGAATGTTTTCCAAATTTGTGAGACTAGCAGAGGACTTCCAAGGGGTTAATACTAAAAGAGTAGCGGAGCAATCACCAAGACAAGGTGCCATCCTAGTGAATCAAGCTATCAAGTCTTTAGCCAACAAACCTTGGATGTAAGCAAAGTACTCGTCCAAACAAGAAATATATCATTTACTACTTCAGGTCTTTTTGTCCAATGGTGAGACTTCTTATTTCACATAGAAAACTAGTTTCAGAGAATGAATTCTTCCCGACAAATATATGAATAATGGATCAGAGACTTGAAATATCGCAAGAGTTAAAACATTTATCTTAATAAGGAAAACTTGAAACAAACCACAATGCTACATAGCATTGGTCTTTAACCCTTCAATTCCATAGATACAATAATAAGCTTACATCTCAGAATCTTACTGGACAAAATAATATATATATATATATATATATATATATTATATTTACCACCTGGAACGTCTTGTGCGGAACCATTTTCCCCTCATCCATGTTAGGTTACCACAACTAAAGGGCTTCATTATCACTCTTAGCCAAAGCCCCCATAAAGTTCTGCCAGTTGCCATCTCTAGTTGAAACAAAGATACCATGAGAACTGAGTGCACACATTTTCAAAAGATGAAATAAAATAATTGCTTCATATCACTGACTAGTGACTAGCATGACAGAACCCAGAATGCTGTCTTCCATAAAGTTTTAATTCAAAAGTCGACTAGGATGAGATTCAACTACCCATAATTTATATTGCTCCCCTTTCACAAACAACACAAGTAAGTGAGTGACCATTTTCTTCTCAAAGGGATCCCTTATATACACAAAGTTTCAACTGATTAAATCCTCAAAATGTTATGATTCGAAATCTGGAATTACTTATTCAACAAATGCAAATCAGATAAAGAGCACACATCTAAATCTAAGCTGAAAAGCAATGCTGATATAAGGAATGTTGAGGCCCAAATATTACAATTAGTGGCCTTTACTTTATTATCATGCCAAAAAAAAGGGATTGGTAATGTTGATGATTGTTCAGAGTTGCACAAGTTCACCTTGTTAAAGAGGAGTAAAATGGGCATGCTTACCACCATACAAAACACTCTTGAGCAAAAAGCAATAATGATTAGGCGGTCACATATGTTGCGTCTGGCCTATCTTGATTGACTCGGTTGAGATTCACATGCTGGGGAAGGAAGTTGTATCTTATACCCAGCTCCTCAAAAATTCTCTTCAATTCAATGACCAGTTCACTTTTACGCCTGTTCTTCTCTCTGAAGTCCTGGAAGTTCATTGTGTGATTACAATAGAGAGCCATCTTTAACTTATTCACATTCTCAATCTCTTTCACCACCACAAGGTGGTTAGGATGCCACAGGGTATTATTGGCCTCCAAATGCCTGGTTGATAGCACAAAAAATATAAGTAATATAGAACAACATGAACTTGGAATGCAAAATTGTAAGTTCCATAAACATAATAAGAATCCTACTATCGAGATCAAAACACAATACAAAAAATTAATAGCAATTGCTTGTTTGGCTAGAAAGCTATCAGTTTACATGTGCTCCTATCTTTATTATTTACCGTAGATAAGGGTTTTCATAGTTTGGCTGCATTAAGAACTATGTAAGCATTTTTTTTCAGGAAACTTAAGATGCAGGGCAAACTGACAGCTTAAAAGACTATTCCAATTAGATTTTATCTTGTCAGAGTTAAATGCTTACTAAAGCTCTGCCTCTTCTCCTACTTCCTTTCAACTAAAACAGATAGATGTATCAAAAGGCCATTGCACTAGTATGCTAACAAAGAAAAGTACGTTGGTAAATGAATCAGACTGTTTACCCTTTCTACAGGGTCCAGAACACCATCCAATGCAACAAGCAACAATGAGAACATTTAGCTCAGAGAGGGGAATTAAGATCTATAGGGCCAGACTAAGGCAAAAGTATTTTAGTCCTCTGATAATTATTTCGGTCAATTAAATTGTCAAAGCGTAAGGACATCTGCTTGGAACTACAGCAAGGTTTGATTTTCACATAATCCAATCTTACACATGAATTAAAGGAAGTATAAAGCTACCGTCAACTTACTTCTTTATTTCTTCTTTCAGCCTGCCTATCGTTATTGCTGGGGTCATAAAATCAATGGAGAACTCTATAGTATCACCCATATCAGGGCTTCTGTAATAGTTGCTGATGGGCTTTGTAGCCAAAACTGAATTTGGGTAGTACACCTTTTCATTATCAAGCTTCAAGAAGACGGTGGTTAAAATATTCATTTCCTCAACCAACAACTGTCAGTTACCAAGTGATAAGCATAGTTAGTAATCTTTTTCCAGACATATATACAGACACATACCCTTTCAACAGTTACCTGAACACCATCAACCACACAACGATCACCAACATCAAATGGATGCATCACAAATACAAATATGATAGCTTCAAATATATTCTTGCAGGTGTTTCCAAACATAAAAACTGCCACTACAAGCTGTGATGAAATGAGAACAAGCACTTTTGTGGTCGCAATTTCCGTCAGAAGAAGCCATATGATAACAGCAACAATAATCAGGACCACTGTCACAAGTTTATTCAATTGCTTTACAGCTGTTTTGGTGTCACTCAAAGCATGTGCTAGTGTTTTCTGATCATTGTAAACCTTGATCTGTATGAAATAACAAAAACAGGCATGTTAATCAAAGATTCCCTACCATTTGTGAAGGTTTTCCTTATTGGGTTTACTACAGCAAGATAAAATGTCAGGATTTGTGTTTATTCCATCAAAACTCAAAACTATGAGATCGCAGAGGCATAGTGCATTTAACAACAAAAAGATCTTTCTCTATCTAAAAGCCTGCATTTTATGTCCAAATCAAAAGTCTTTTCATCAAAAACTACAACCATGAAGTCATATGTGACGGGGTGCATTTCGTTACAAAGATATGTAGTTCCAGAAAAGGAGTAGTTTTTTACTTTCAAAGTTTCGATTCTAAATCAAAAGCACAAAAAGCACTAGAGAAGTCGGATTATCTTTCCTTCATGTAGTTGCCAAGTGTAGTCAAATTTTGTTCATGTTAATACAGCAGAAACGTGTAACATTCTTTTCTTCCTGGATCTAATAGTCAAATAAGCCAGAGAACAACATACGCGATATGGGCTTCCAGAAAATGATAGCAGCAAAATTTTCTTATACTCACTGTTGCATTTTTGGATTACTAAAAGTACTTTAATACTTGCTATTTACATGGAAATCCCCACCCCACCGTAAAATATAAAAGAACTTTAAAAAAGTACTCAACATTTATTGGAGTTTCATACAGTGTTCTTACCACCCAGTTTGTGAAACTTTTTCTGGAAATTTTTTTAGTGCTTGATCCTTCAAACAATGGAAACACGAGATCCACCTCCTCCTTAATCATGAACCTTGAGAGGTCATCCTCATCAATGTAACTGATCATAAAGAGCATATAGTTAGAGTAAGACAAAAAGGAAAAATTGGCTGGAAAACAAAATCACTAGAAGCTTCCTGAAAAGCTGATTTTCTCACTTGGGATTGTGATCACCATCATTTCGGACAACATTTGAGAAAATTTTATAAGCAGCATAGTGTGCCTCCTCCTCACTAGTAATTTCTTTATCGGTCTGTTCGCCACCTTCATCATAAGCACTTTCCTCTAATGTATAGGAGATAGTGGAAAGCCCTGAATTTGTGATAGCATCTATCAACACCTTCATGTGCCAAGACGAAACTTTTTCTCGCTTCAATTTATGGACCTTTCCCATGTCAATAAGCTTTTTCGTTTTTGCTCCTTTACCCTTTTTTGCATTGCTAACAGTCAAATGAGCTGGCGCCTTTGGAATCCCATTAATCTCCATAAGTGGACGTCCTGAAAGGGTCTTAAGCACGTAATGATGGAAGATTGATTCTTGTATTCTCTCAAAGAATTTATTCATATGGAAATTGGAAGCCAAGATCTTTAACAGCAAAGTCTTCAACAACCACAAAAATGCTCCAATGAGAATGCTTACTAGAGTCCAGGTTACATAATCGAGAATTTTTGTGGTAGCCTTTGATCGCTTAAAATCAAGAAACAAAATAACCCAGGTAACAAGAACTAAACTCAGCCAAATAAACACCTGGACACTCTTCTTCAAACCATGAACGAAATAGAGCACTTTCTTCTGTAGCAGAAAGTTAAGCTCAATCAAGAAAACAACAAGATGCATAAACCAACGAGTAACCAACATACCACAGAATATAACCATCACAAGTACACACCATTTCCAAATTGTCAAATGCCAAATATGGGTGTCCTGTAGTTTATCTACAGTTAAGCTAGCTATTAAGCACCCCAGGAGGAGCAAAAATACGACACACTCAATCACAACCTTAGGTTTCACTCCCTTAAGCTTCTCTTTATGCAGTTTAACTTTCTTAATTATGTCCTCAATTTCATCTCCACTGGGGCCTGTAGAAGCCATTGATAACGTTTTCGACACAGCAGAATCTGTCCTAATACTTCTCGTAGACTTGTTATTAGGGGAGGCCTTATTGAAGGAGTGTCTATAAGGTGAATTAACACCAACTTGTTCCTGATTAGCTAAAATGTTCTCTTCCATTTGATCAGATTCAAGAAGATAAGATTGTTCCCCAAATCTTGACTTGGGTTTTGCCAATGACCATTTTCGACAAAAGGGGGGCTCATTACCTGAACTTGGGATTTTGGGTGGCTTATTTACACTTGGACCAAAATTTGTGGTCTCCGAAGACGGGCTACTCGCTGGCACTGATTTAGCCAAACCAGCAGTAACAGCACCAGGTTCAGTTGATGCTTTGTTGGGTGAATCTTGATCATTTAGCTTAGTGGCCAATGCCTCTGCTTCTTTTGGAGAAGACCCCTTTGGCCCCTTTGGATTTTCTTCACCGGAAACATGAATCACCACCTCTCCTCCTGCAGTGCTTCTCTTCTCTGACATGTCTTTAGCTTCCATCAAAACCCTGGCAAGAGGTAAAAATATTAGGCAAAGAAGTCGGCTTCCACTTATAAAGTAAAGGATCGGATTTATATTTAAGAATAAAAGAGGAAATTTTACACCTAAAAAATGCAACCTTTCTTTTATGAGATCTTAACAGCTATTAAAGCTCAATAAATGGCTCCTTAAAGAAAATGAACAGTCTTCAACTTATTACTCTCACTTTCAAACTAAACTCAAAAATTATAACTTTTGCAAAAATCATAAACAATTTTATCGCATCATCAAAAGAGCTGAGTACCCTTTGCCTTTACCTGAAAAAAGATACAGATTTCCAGAAAAAATAAGCATCCACACAATACCCAGAAAGAGTAGAAACAAGATGCTCGACTACAATACTTAAAAAGCACTGCAATGACAGCAAAAAGCAAGCAGAAAAGATATGGTAAAGCAAGAAACAAACAACAGAAAAAGACCAAGATTGATAGATATTTGGTTCAGACAGTGATATATCAACTCTTGCACTTGTTACTCTCACATTATAAGCCAACAAATCATCTAACAGGTATCCAAAGAAAAATGGAAAATGCTGAAGAGTTTAAAGTGGGAAATGGAGAAATAGACTGTGGGGAGAGTCAAGAATGGAGTGAAGAAAAAGAACCAATAATGAAATGGGATTCAACTTTTGACCATAGTTATGCTCGTGGTTCCAGATGAATAAGAGCTTATATCATAGAGTAGCAGTACTGTTACCGGAGGAAGATTACTGGCTAGCTGACTGAGACTGGAAGTCTTATTTTATTATTAATGGACCAAAAAGACCATAGGCCCTTCTATATATATTTTTAATAATGTTAATGTAGAAGGCAATACCGGAAGCAACGAGACGAAGGTGAAGGGTATTTCCGGGAATTTAATTTACAAGTACATAATCTCAAAGATAATCTTATATTACTAAGGTATTTTTTATAAAAAAATTTGATCAGCTAAAATTAAATATTTTGTTTATAAAATTTTAATTTAATTTTTATTATGAATAATTTTTGTATTTATAAATTTAATTTAAGTAGTATTGAAGTTTGAAACATGTTCTCGTCCTGTTTCCTCTGTCTAAATTTTTTATAACAAAAAAAATAAAACAGAAAATGGACCATACACCGAGGACTGGTTTATGTCACATTAATTAGCACGAATAATTCACTTCATATCATCGAGTAAAAATAGCTCTGCTAAATATAATTAAATTTTTTAATAGAGGAACGTGAAACATGGAATTTGGAAAAACCACTCCGATTTAGTATTGTTTTTTTATTTCATTGCTTTTCCTTCTTAGAGTCAACAACTTTAGGGTGATTGAGAAAAATCATAGCCGTCACGCACCAGGGAGTGGCTTATGCCGCATTAATTAGAACAAATAATTACACCATAGCTGGGCATCAATACGACAACCACAAAACGTTATAACCGGCATAGAAATTTGAGCATTGACATGACTTTTCTACTACTTTTGGCCTACATCAATCATTTTTCTAGCTTATCGTGCATAGTGTGGGGGAGATTGTGTTGATTGCAATAGCTCAACTTTCAGTCATTTCCAGGGCAAAATATGAGAAAATATCAGTGCATGGAGGAGTTATCTTCTTTCTTTTATTAATAATGGCAGGTGGGAAAAAAAAAAAAAAGATTTATCATTGCATGCAACTTTATTACTTATGACGTGGCTACGCTTATATCATGCATGGCTCGAAATCCAAATGACCTTTAATTTTTTTCTCACATGTCTTTATCCTAGAATTTGTATGTGTCCTTTTCTCTCTTTTGCATTGAATTTCCGTTTTGTCTGTGATAAGTTGATGCTGTAACATCCAAACTAACAAAAGATATTTACAGCAGCGACTAAGGATGACCCTCTTGTCTCAACTCTAGTAGAGAGGCTTTAATCATGAAAGAAAAATTTTTGTCCTTTTAAACTCGTTTCATGATCGACCTAAATTCCTGAATAATAATGTATATATCTTTATCCCTATTTTAATAGTAGTAATTTGGATAATGCTTTGGTAATTGAACTTGCAATGCTAAAAGGTATAAACGAAGAAGGAAACAAGTGTAAAGAAAAAAGTTGACGCATTGTGTTGGATGGGTTGACAACAAAAATCGGTTTTAATGTGCACACTGTATTAGTTCATGTGACATATAGCACATGCTAAAGAGTAAAAGGTCCAGACCATCCCTTCCCTATCACCGCAACCAAAAAGAATAGCAAATAAAAAGAGAGGCAGCTTTGAGTGATTTATTAATTTGTACGATATGATCTGCTCCATATTTCTTTCTTTAACACCACAAGACTTTTTCAATCTTTTATCTCATAACATGAAAGAAAGTGAAGCATGGGCTTTTATTTCGTTGTTTTGCTAGGCCCCCCGTATAGCAGTACCTTCTCGGAATAATAATCCCTATAAACTGTGATGCGTTCCCCAAATTTTTGTAGGAAATCACAATTGCACCTGAATGTCGAGGAACAAAAGGGAAGCAAAATCCCAAAGACGACAAGGGCGGCAATCACAACTATTTCTTAGACTACCAAACATTAACGCTTGTTGTTGTAGACAGAGACTATTGTAGCATTTAACATGTTTAAATATATTTACTACGGCTTTGACAGGTAAACAAGTTACTAGCTAGTACACTGGCTATTTTGTTTATCTAATCGGATGGTGTATGGAGGAGTACTCAGCAGTTTTCTTTGATTCTGTTTTGGATCGTTTGCAGAGTAGATGTGATATTTGCAAAGCTTGGTCTAACAGAAGCATCACCATCCCATGACTGGCAAATAAGGTCAATCAGCTTCCCTAATTCGCCATTGTCTTCTGGAAGCGCTGGCCTTAGCTTTCCTTCTGCAACCTCCATAGCAATCTAACCAACAACCAGATCAAATGGATTTGTACTAGTCTCTTGACTAACTTTATTTTCTAGACTTCTTTTTCCCCAATATTTTCTAACCAAAAATATTTGAGGAGATTTTAATAGAATGGTTAAAATTAAAGAGTATTCCACGGAAAAAGGGGGGGGGGGGGGGTTCTAATGTGCTATGCTTTTCTTAATAATTCTTATAAAGGTTAATGATTACAGATAATTAATGAGGCAAAATGTTATATTCGAACGAATAATCGATTAAATACCTTGGCTGGTCCATAATTCGTCTCAACATAGGGATAATTGCCGGTGATTAGTTCATTGAGAATGATTCCAAAGCTGTAGACATCGCACTTTTCATTATAAGGCTCATATCTGATAACCTCTGGGGCCATGTAAACATAAGTTCCTGAGAGGACAAGAGCAAGTCACTAGAGTCACCAACGGTATGTCTTAATAAAGTTATTTGGAGTGGCTTAATCCGTCACTCAGTTGGGAGGGAAAGGAAAAGAAATCCTTGCCTGTTTCGCCAGTAAGTGCCATCTCTTCATCACCTAAAAACCGAGCATGACCAAAATCTGCCACTCTGACATGCTTGGCATCGTCCAGGAAAATGTTGCTAGGCTTCAAATCACGATGAACAACTTTTGGTTTTTGCTCATGGAGATATTGCATTGCTTGTGCAATCTCCACCGCTCTAGTCAATCTCTCTTCAAATGGTGGAAGTGGTGTCACCCTCTCTTTTCCCCTGTTATTTCCAGGCCCATGTAACCAATCCTTGAGTGTCATGCTCAAGAACTCAGTCACCACCCACCCTTGCGTAGGTGGGTTGAGGCATGCACCCATTAGCTGGAGTATAAAGCGATGTCTCTGCCTAGATAATGTTTCAACTTCTTGAGCAAAAAATGTAACACCTTTCTCATTTTTGTGGAAGAAATCGGGGTATATACACTTCACCGCAACATCAACGCCTCTCCAAATTCCTCTGTAAATGTCTGCAGTGCTTCCTTGGCCTATCAGTTCTTGCAATTCAATCTGCTTCAATCAATTATAATACCATTTTACATTTCAAGTTGTATTGTAAATAAAGAAATGAAGGACCAAAGAGACGTTACCTCGACAGGGTCAATGTACCATCCATTCATCTTGGCTTGGCTGATGATTTTGCCTAGATCCGATTGCTGAGAAACTGAGGCAGGCACTTGAGGACTGGCACCAACATTGACAACATCGGGAGAAATGGGAGATTTGTTGTTAGTTATAAGGTCCAAGAATCCATTCTCCTGAGCTATTTGAAGACAGTACCTTAAATTATCTTGTGTTCTCTCCGTTCTCATTTTGTACATGGTCAGAATTTCTTTCTGTTTCTGGACTTCCTTTTCAAGGTCTGTCACCTTCACCAAAGCCCAAAAGACACATAATTTTCTCTGTATCAAAACCTCTAACCCAAGTTAAAGACCCATCATATCCTGGTCTTTTGTGGCCCACTTGCAATATATAATATGGGGTTGTCGTTCTTGCATGAAATAAACATGAAAAAGGAAATAAAAACAGATAAATGGAATCATAAAACAATCCATGCCACATGCCAACCCTTTATTTTATCTGTTTATAGTTTTAATGTTGAAAAAAAGTTTAAATCAATAGGTGAAACAGCGTTTGCCAAACTGGAGAAAAGTAAAGAATTTGCTCCTCAGAGTGAATGGATCTCATATTCAGATTCTCCGGCATTATATGCTGTAGTATATGTATATACCAAACAAGCTCAGTCCACTTTGATGATTGCGACGGTCAACCTGAAAGCTTGAGCTTCTCTACAAAATTGACATGTAGCCTCTACCTCCAAAAATATACCATGTGAATCCAAAAACAAAAACTTACAAAATTTTTTTTGGACTTCAGTCTTTTTTCAATGATTAAGTTGAAAAAGTTTAAAATTAAACTAATAATTTATAACCATATTTTTTCCTCCATTTGAAGGAGAAGTCTAATCATTTTATTGTGATGGAAAATGGTTTTTTCATTTCAAAAAAGAAAAAAAAAATCAATATCAACTTTCTTTTTTTAAGTACCACCCATGGACACCAGAACAGTATTATGGTCCAAACTATAACCACGCCTATACCCAATAGTCACCTAACAAATAATTGTGGTCCAAAGTCCAAACTATACCTGCTGCTCTAATTTGGAGGTCGACTGCTGCAAACGTTGTTGCTTTCTTTCTTGCTGCTGCAGCTGTGGGCTCGTAGCGGCAGCCGACCCCATACAGAAACAATCATTAAATCTACGGCAATATTGCCTGGACGACGGCGTAGGTGTCGTAGCCTTTTCTATTTTTACCAGGGGACTCGTTACCAGTGCTCGTTGATAATGCGATAAGGTGGCCTTCTTCTGCTCTGGGTTGCCTGCAGCCGAGTTCATTCTATGTTTTTAATGTTGTTTTTTTCCCTTGTTATTAATTATGGTGTAAAGAACTAATACTAAGTGCAAGCAGAGGGAGGGAAACATGAACAAAGTTAGTGGTGCTTATAAAGTGGTCTGGTTCTTGTTTTGTGCTTAATTAAACGACAGTTTTGGACGGATTTTCTAATGAACAACAGACTAATTTTGGTCAAATGTCCTTTTCAACGAAAATTTTATTAGGAAGTTTGTTTCAATCTTAACTGTAAACTGGGATTGATGGAGTCCATCTTGTAAGTCTCGGAAGGGGGGAAGAGTTCGTTTTTCTAGGATTGTAAGTGACAAAGCGAGGGGTGATACTGCCTAGGCAAATTTCGACGTTTATGCCAATGCCAAAAGAAGAGGAAAATGAAGTTGATCATGGGGCGGGGTCATCTAGAAAACTCATGGAGAATGGGTACAAAATTGGACCACAATTAGATATGGTCCATACTCTTCAACTTTGAAGCGTGCAAGGTTATTGAAAATTAATGTTATTGTATCCATTCTTTCCCTCATCCCATATTGAAATCATAGCTTTAATAAGTTTAACGAATACTAATTAATGAAATTTTTTATTAAAAATGATTCAGTAAAAACGCAAATATAATTATTGAAATAGTTTACTAATTGCATTAAATGGTTGCAAACGTGAAGTTGGTGACAATAACTCTAGCCAAATTATTGTATGGTCCCAAGAATATGCAAAAGAAGCTAAAAAAAAATATAGCTGTTTCTCTTTTTAATTTTTCCTTTCTTGGTATGATTGAATCTTTTGTGGATCAAACAGAATCGTCCTCACTCAAGCATCTTCTTCACTTCTTTTACTTCGTAGAAGAGAAAAGCAAAAGCTGCCAAGGATCTTATGGAAACTCATCTTGGGATCGATCGCCAATCATAAATCTTTGTCATTTACTACCAAAGCAAAAGCAGCAAAATAATGGACCACGCCAAGTTGCGGAGGCAGGCCTGGCTGATTCCATTGCCAACTCTTACGTGGTTTTTCTAAAATTTGAAAATTGTTGAAAGGGGTTTGTTCAACTTTAGGTTTAAAATCGGTTGATAATTAATGACCGAATAGAAAGGGAAAAGAAATCTTGCTGCCTTCTTATTTGTTAAGTTCCAAAAGAAATGTCAATTTCTCTCAGCATTTGAAAACAAAAACAACGGGGATTTGTTTTTTTCTTTATGGGAATTGGGAAGAGACGAGAAATTTCTTAATGTTGAGCAAGCAAAGTTGCATGAAATACAATAAAGAATATAGCATCATGAAATTGAGCTATCTAGTGCTGGGAGGTGAATGTTAAATTCAGATATTTGTTTAATATGATACATTCTTTCTTTTTCTTTTTTTTTTCAAAAATTGAGAGGATCTAATTTTCATACTCATATTTATGGGTATGCGTCAGAAAAAATGAGAGCAGCATAGAAATTAATTGATTGTCAATTTAACAAGCTAACTATAGAAAGCTCAAGTTATTCTATGAGATTCCAAAGAGCTTTACCAGTTGAAATTGGAATACACCCTGGAAGGAAACCAAGCCCCCCTTGTTTGTCTTTTTCCTGCCTTATACGACAGAAGAAACTTGAAACTTGAAGCTAATGCTCCAAACTCCATGACTCGATTCCATCAATTAGCAATTTATTACCACACCTTGGGCCCAAGACCCTCTGCCCACATTTGAAATAGAATTAATTAAGTGGGCATCAACTATTCTTTCAAGATGATATTTCTTTAACTCCAAAATAAGATGAATTGGTCAAATTTTGTTGGTTGATCAGGATAGTTTAAGCCTTAAGGAGACAATGGGGCCTGATCGTTTTGTCTAATCCCTGCTCGAAATTGAACTTATCCAATTAAAAGTAGGCTCACCTTCCCAAAGCCCGAGCCAATTTTGCATTCATCTCACATGGTTTAAACAAATCAAGATAGCTGCATGAGGGGAAGCACATGATGATTATGACCTAAGGAGTCCTTAGAAGAACTGGGACACGTTCATGAGGGGAATGAAGAAGCTGAAAAGAACCAAAATTTGGCTTACTATATGGACCCAAAAAAAAAAAGACCTCAGGCTAGCTAGGTTTAGCTTATAATCTTTCGACTGATCTCTCTTCATCTGCTTCACAACTATTATTCTTCTCTATCATTGCCATCAACTTCTTCCCCACTTCACCTATTGCCTAGAATCTCTAACAAATGAAACTCATCAGAGAAAGATGATCCCAACAAAAATATATGATCCCCAAGTTCGCAGCTGATAGATTGTTAATTCACACTGATTAGTTCGATATCATTATATTAATTATTAATTAATCCATACAGCTTTTGTTCTAACTACTTTCAAAATTTTCAAACTATAAAGTGAAGCATGAAAAAAAAAAAAAAAAACTAGTGAATAAACAATTCTGAGCCGCCTACAATTCTTGAATAAGTTACAAATCCACTGCCGCCTTAAACAAATGTAGTTTAAGCTTGTTGATTAGTTTCTAATCATATGATCATGTTAGATTTTGACTAATTAAGCGAGATTCTTCATCGATCGGCTGATAGTGGGGAGGTTCAGGCCCCATTTTTAGCAGTACAAACTCTCATTGCAAGCTTATCACGTAGTACTAATGGCGTGTGTTTATAGGCAATTATTTGGTCTACTAGCAACAGTAAACCCTCTCTATGTATTTTATGATTTTATATGCTTCAAAGCATGGTTTGTTTAATTAACATCAAACATGGTTTTAAGTCGGTTAAAGAGTCATTATCTCTAATCTATTATTCCGTTTCATGTTTCCACATTTCATTACTAAGTTTTTGGAGGTTGCCAAAAGCAAAATTGATATAAAAAATTATATATTTTATATAGATGGGATGAAGCTTGACTGGCTTGAATAAAATATATAGTTATTAAATTTTTTTTTTTAATCAATCGATAATTTATTTAAATTTTTTTAAATATGATTGAAATTCAAATTCGATACGATCAATTTTAAAATCGATTATAATATCACTAAAATTAACAGACCATTGATATATTTTATTAGTTATTAATTAATTAGTGTAATTATTCATTTCTTTTATGTAAAACATTTGAGTTCACACGAAAGACTCCTGGAGAAAAAGAAAAGGGGGATTCATGTTTTCCTTATCTATTTATTATGTGTGCGCAGGGGGGAATCAGGTGTAACTGTTGGGGCATATTATAAAAAAAATTATTTCCTTCTGTGCTTTACAAATTTATCTTGTAACATTTTAAAGTGCATCGTCATTGTCAAAACATGATTATAGAAGTATAGTATATATATACACGTTGTTTCAAAGCTGAAAAAGATTATACGTTGATATATATGTTACATTGACATATATATATATTCTTAAGTATATATTTTGTTTACTTCTTTCCTTGTTTCATGGCATTATCTCTAAGGAAGATTGTGTTCCCTCGTATAACAATTCAAAGCAGGGTATTATCACATAATATAAAACAAATTTTGTTGGTTGTCATATTCAATCATGTTCATAACTATATTTGTAAGATTCCTTCTTTGGGACCCAAGCTTCAACTCTTTAAATTTGCATGAAACCGCCCCCCTTCCCAATAAAGAATAACATAATAAAAGAGACTATATATTGAATGTGAGTTCCGATCATAAATATGTTGATCAAATTTTTAAAAATTACGAATTTAAAAAGATTTAGACATGTAATATTAATGTAATAATTGGCAACTTTATATAGCTCCTCCCCTTATTGCCTTCTCCAATCTTTTGGACAAAGAACTGTCTGTAGAAAGTCCGGTAAAATTCATAAGCACACTTACATTGTTGGAATCCTAAGAGTCAACTGTAATAGAGAGAGTATAACTCTGTTTCTTGTTGAAATAGCTCTATTCCATTAAATTCTGTGGACCATCTTCTTCTTGCTTGCCTTGGAAAAAAAAGGAAAAAAAAAAAAACAGATAATGCTTGTTCCTGATCCTGACATATTTTGCATTTTACCTGTTAACATATAAATGCTGTAAACTTCAGTCGGATATGTTCTCTTTTCATGTTCATAGTAATTATTGTAGTTTTGGTTGTTAGAATATAAAGACTCAAGGAACAGTAACAGCCATGGTTTTGGTCTGAATCGGACTAAGAATTCAATACTTTATCGACAAACTGTACTGGGTTTTGAATCTTTTGAATGGTTTTATGAGGTGTCGAAATGGGATATCTTTTTTGTTAACTTGATCCATAAATAAGAGAAGTCTTGATGGGAGGGATAGTTAAGCCAAAAGAGTGCCCTTTTGTCTTGGTAGTAGGGAAGGTGTGAGGAGGGAATGGTGATGCTAACGCAATGTTCAAGTAAGAGGGTCCAATCCAAATTACAAATCCAATACTAGAGAAAGGAAAGAAAGCAAAAGCACCTCTCTCAACTTTCTCTATTCCCATGGGGCGAAGATCTGCCTTTGCCTTTACCATCACCCTCCCTCCCTCTCTCTCTCTCTCTCTCTCTCTCTCTCTCTCTCTCTCTCTCTCTCTCTCTCTCATTTTGCTTGTGATTACGATCTCGAATCTTTCATTTTCCCCTCTTTCTTTTTCTTTCTTTCTTTTTCCTTGTTCAATCAAATGGCACTGTCAGTATCTCTTCAATTCAGATCGTGATCAAAGAATTAACGCATCCCCAGTTCTTACTTTTCAGAAAACCAAAATTCCATGCTCACCTTTTCCTTTTTTTTTTTTTATCCCCTTGTTTTTCATTTTTACATGGTAGCTAGCATTAGCATCTCATTTCAGTTGAACACAAATAATTGGCCTTAAAGATTGCATGAAACTTGTCAAAACTAGAATGAAAAAAAAAAAAGAAAAGTTAAAGCTGAAAATTTTGGTTCTTGGAATCATGTGAAAATCAACTACACTATCAAGCCATTAGCAATGGCTCGATTTGTTTCAACATGAGTAGTTTCATACACTGGAAGTTCTTCTCTATACCTATCATTACCAATAAGAACAAGGTGATCCAGCTCGAACAAATCCGAGCTTGAATAGCTAGCTGCATCATCTTCATCTTCATCCATCTCGTCCACAACATAATTACCGTGAGTGTCCCTTGAAATAAAATCCTTTGTCTTCTGATTTAGATGATATTCTTTCAAAAACTCTCTTGCCATTTCTTCCACTCGCCTTGTCTTCTCCATTATTTGAAACTTTAGCTCTTCTTCGCACTTTCTTGTTGGCGATTTCCCAATTTTCCATGCAGTTGGAACTGAAACCGACAGTAAACTGGACTCTTCTTCCTCATATAAGGATTTTTGCCCACATGGTCTACAGTCTTCATCAACAATTACGCTCACTGGGCAAAATCTAACTGTTCTTTTAACTCCATTACGCAACCTTTCTCTCGTAGAAGGCGAGTTCTTGCTTAGACATGATCTTGAAAATGAGGAAACTGAAGAACACGTTGAGACCTGTCCTGACTTCACTTTTCTTTCATCGTCACAGCTTACAATTGAAGATGAACTCTTGGCTTTCTTTGTATTACCTGTTGTGAACAGAGAATTGATGAAACTCGCGAGACGGCGACCAGGTGAAATGGGTTGTTTCACCTTCTTTAAATTGCCATAAATTTTCATGGCTCTTGATTTTGACTTGAAAAGACTTTCATCAAGCTTTGGTGTGTGGTCAGAGGCAGAATTATAGTGATAATCATCAAAGACATGGAACTCTCTTTGTTCATAAAACAGAGTCCGCTCTGTTCTCCCTGTTTTCTCTGTTTTGAGTGGTTTCTCCGGTCGAGCCGACACGCTGGTCCTAACAGATTTAGGCCTTGGTGATATAAAACATGAAGATTTTGTTTTTGAACCATACATAGATTCAGTATCAGATGATGAGAAACCACCAGAACTGGAATCAGACGAGCTGGAAGTGGAGCTAAAGAAAAGAACATCATGATCATGATCATGTTCATGATGTGATTTTTGTTCAAACTCAGAGAAAACCTGTTTCCTGTCTGCATTTGCCTTTTCACTAACCTTCTTTTCCATCCATTTCTCGATCAAACAAGCTCGTTGGAAACTCGACATTTCATCTTCTTCTCTTCCTCCTCTGCTTCTGTTGGTTTTCATGTTACCTTTGCTTTGCTTCTTTTCCATTGTTTCCCTGTAGAACTTCAAGTCTTCATGTTTCGTGTCAGCATCATCAATGGAACGGTAGATTTTGTCAAGTAGAGTAGAAGAGAAAGATGGGCTATCCCTCTCAAGCGTGTATCTTTCTTCTCTCATCAGTGTTTTCTCAAATCTATACATGGCTTCTCGTTTTGGAAAATGGACAAACAAAATGATAAGCAAAGACACTAACAATTACTATCAAACAAGAAGTTCTTTTTGTCTATGAAGAAGGGTTCAAAAGCTGCAAATTAGACAGCAGAAACAGAAGGTTTTTGCAACAAGAAATGAGTCCACTGTTTCAAAACAAGGACCTCTCTTTCCTTTTTCTCGGTCTAAATTTTCTTTCGAATTGTTGGAAATGAAAGAAAGAAAACATGAACAGAGAAATTGATGGTTTGTCTGAAGAGAAAGAGAGAAAGAGAAAGAGAGTAATGAAAGCAAATCGGCACGCCTTGAAGATGAAGAGAAGGGGAACAGAAGCTGGGCACTATATAAAGGTGTTTACATCTTACTACAACGGAGCCAATGCCAGATTGTCATCTGTCTACGTGGCACTCCTCTGCCTCTTTTTCAATTCCCAGATTAGCCCTTCTTTTTCTCATAAATTAACCTTCGATTTCCATTCAATCTCTTTGAATTTTGGACCGTTCGATCATTATAGGAAGAGAAGGGTTTGTCAGTCTTAGTGGGTCCAGATGTTGGTTTAAGATGGAAAGTTTTTCTGGGTGTTTAAACATGGTAACGGTGGACTGGGATACATTGGATTTTAACATACAAAATTAAAAAAATTCATGTAATATTATTCTTTTGGAAAGAAAAGCTGGAGGCTTTGAAGGAGGAGAAACTTTGGATGTGAACAGATGAACTGAATTTAGTTTAATTATTTAATTCTAAAGAGTGCATGTGGAATATAATAATACTCCATGTAAACAAATCTAAGTTTTATATGCTAGGAACCAAGTGTTTGATTTATTATCTTGAAAGATTTTATATTATTTTTTTGTATAATCAAGATTGTTAAAAATTAAATTGTGATTAATATTTTATTAATAAAATATTTAATATTATATTAATAAATCACAGGTAATTTTAATTTTTATAAATAAAAAATTTAAAATTAAAATTAAAAGCTGTGAAAAACAGGGAAATTAAATCCACCAACTCATTCCAAAGTTTTGAATAATTAATCAAAAAAGGAAGGAAGGTTCAATGTTGCTAGGGTTTTAAAATGCCATTGAGTTGGCATAGTGATTTATTAATTATTGGAAGGAACCAAAACACCACATGAGACAAGAAATAGAATGGAATTAAACAATCCGATTTTTTTTCATATTTTGTTTGTATTTGAGATTTTTTATTTCCTTTTAAAAATTTATACTCATCGAATTATTTTTTTGTGCATATTATTTTGTAATTAAGTGAATAACATATATGGAAGACCTATACAATACGGATACCATATATATGTGCATTATTTTGGCTACCAAGTTTTATAACGGTAATTAAGCATGTCTAATTTATTCATTTTGATTTCATATCATTTATATTTAAATAATTTTAAATTTAAAACTGTTACAATCTCGAGTTATTTTGGATTTGGATCACGAATCATTGTAAATGTTAATATTAATATGATTTAAGGTAACAATCCACATGGAGCTAAAACTTGGATTATTGCCAAAATACATTTGTAATTACATGTGTTGTTTTAAACAACTTATATTACCTATCATTAAAGTGATAGCGAATCACTGTGGAATTGTCTTCAATCTTCTGCAAGGAGTAGCACAATTTTGAGACAACTCTCTGATTGGTACAATAATGTACCCCCAACAAAATCTTCTTGGTACAATATATTTCATATTTTTCAGAAAAAAAAGAAAACATTTTTTCCCAAATAAACGATATTATATAACTATAAATGATGTAATCCAAACCTCACTTCTTACGAAAGCTTAAAATACACCATAATCTTATAAATTTATGTCACGGGTCGAGATTTAAGTTTCAAATTCGCGCGACTCTTAGACTCGGACATTCATTCATTCGATGTCTCAAATCAATTTATCTGTTACGGTTCACACCCTTGTGAAGTATTATCTGCTCTGCTCTCTGACCTCACGATTTTGTCCTACACAAGATACTTCACAAGGAATAAATTATGTGAACATTTTTATACTCTAGTGATCCTCTTATTATGTTCGATGTGAGATTCAAGATTCTTCCTTAAATCTGTCACATTTACATATACCTAGTAAAAAACTATTATATTATGAGATTTGATTTTTTTTTTATATATTTAAAATTGTTAAGAACTGAATTTTGGTAAATTAAAAATATAACATTTTATTCATTATATTACAAATGTTGGCAAATTTTAGCATTTTCCTTACATCATTACACTTATATATATATATATATATATATATTTTGAGTAAAAACCATTGCACTTATGTTTAATATTATAGAAATGTCTCCGAATTTTTAATCTAATGGTTAAAAATGTTTAAAAAAAATCAAAAATTTAATTTTGAATCAAACATATCATTTTTTTTTTACTTATATTAAAATTTTATCTTCATAATGTAATAAAAAAAAAAAAAAAAACGTTACAGAAATGAGAATCCTGCTCTACTATACGTAAGAGACAGATATGGTTTCAATCTGTACTGGAAGAAAATGGACCCAACTGGCTTGGATTGGGTGTGAATCTTTTGAATTTCAAAGTGATACGAGCTCCGTTACCAAAAACTAGAAATGATAGTTAAAAAGTTTGTAAAACGAGCGGATGAAAGATTTACCTTTAATCATGAAAAAAGAAAGCTACGCTTTTAACCGTGGGTAATTAACAGAGGGGAGCCTGTAATTGTGTTCTTTAATCATGAAATTTTCACCCAGGAGCGTAATTCATTTGTTTATTTTGAAGCTCTAATTAACTATGTTTTGAAAATTGAAACAGAGGAGAGGATTATTTTTTTTATTTTTTTATTTTTTTTGGGGTGTCCATTTCTCCACTTCTGTCCTAGGCTAGATGCTTTTCTTCTACTCAAAAAGGGTGCAGTCAATATACGGTCTAAAAAGGATTCTAACACATGGCATGACCCAGTTCTTGAAATGTGCTGGAATCATCTCTGAAAGTGCCCCTACTTCACAAAAGCAAATTGCATTATTTTCTTTGACATGATTTGATGATTTAAGCCATTTCAGTCTGATCATGTAGTTAAGTGTAAGTCACATTATTTTGATTAGGACAAAACTGTGTTTTTCTCTGTTCTCTTCCGGCCACATGTTTTTAGCTAATCCAAAGCTAAAACTCATTCCATCATATCAATATATATTTTTTTAAAACTGTGATGGAAAACATTATTGATTTTATTATGTGCATTTAAACATGTATATTTTTTATTAATTTTAATCTTATGACAATAATTAATTTCATAACATTTACTTTTAATCTTATCAGTCATTCAAATATACGTCATGAATTTTAATACATTATCTCTTCAATGTCGATAAAATTATCTCGTAAAAATTAAATGTTGATAGCTTAGGATATGCATGGTGGGACTTCATGTTTGCATATTATATAATTGGGAGTTCGAGTTTTAGAGAAGAATTTATAGCATGGTTAGTATAGCATTTAGATAAAAAAAAAAAATTAATTACTACTCGTAAATGGTAAAAATGTAGTCCAAGAAGATAAGCGGCAAGAAAAACAACTCTCCCTGTCCTCATCTAATCCCTGTATAATTAATGAAAGTGACTTTACATAAATAATCAGATGGGTATCAATTGAATCCACCAATCTAACAACTATGAACCATGCATGTGGACGAAATTTGAAGGAGGCTGTAGACATCACATGCAAGACTATATGCAAAAGTTATGTTAAACTAGTCAGCAAACGCGATCGAGACATGATCTAGTTGCTTCTCCAAAAACCTTGAGAAAACATTAGTATATATTAACCAGCAACATCATTAAGGATGCTGAAAAGGATGGCTTAAGTTTATAGGGTGATTGAACAAGGTGTGTGCCTCAATAATCCCTGTCAAGATCACATGTTTTCCAGTTTTCTGGTTTGCTCATGTACATCCATTTGCAGGACATAAGCTATCATGGATGCAACATCTGTAACCCGATCTGTGCCCTTTGGGGTGGGAAAAAAGAGCGAGTGATGCAGAAAGGTCAGTGATCTGGTCTCTTCAATTGGTTTCAGCAGTATATCTCTCATCAGTTACTTTGAATTAGAGAGGTAAGGTAAGGTACATTGCAAGGTGGATTTCACCGGCAATTAGACAATGATCGATGAGTACTTTCAATATCTGGTGCTAATAGATCTGGTTGAGAGATTAAATAATTACTACTAAGGTAGGGCCTAAGTAAGAATAAAGTTTTGGATTGCCCATATATATATGCATGATGCCCTGTGCGGCATTGCACCTGCTTACCAACAAAACGCTATATCCCAGGGCAATTTCCCATTGAACTTGAGCTTGAATGGCACCTTGGACAGCCCCATCGTGCCTTTATTTTCCTGTTGAGCGACCCACGGCTACAGTATGTTGGTCCCATCCTTCTCTTCAACCAAAGTCCCATTAAATCTCAACTTTTTAAGGTAACCCATCTCAAAACTTTGGTGTCTTTCCGAACTGAGATTTAATTTCATTCTTTTTATATTTTGGTGATAAACACCCAAAAAAAAATTACTTCAAATTTAGGTTAGGGATGCATATGCTTACTTGATAACACCAAGAAGAAACATATTGATGCACTCATGATTTGGACTCAAAAAAAAAAAAAAAAAAGACATCTTCATAAAGAAAAGATGTCTTTTACTTATAAAATCATATTTGATTATTAAAAATGAAAATTATTTTCCCTGCAACATATCATTAATGATAAAACATGAGATTAAAATACCAATGACTTTAGTAATTATTCAATCTGTCGTCATACAATTTTTTTTCTCTTTTTTGAATGTAACAATTTTGTCAATTTGTGGAACAAGTAAATTTCTGACATATTTAAGGGGTTTGTAATTGGGCTGCTAAAGGGTGTTAAGAGCAAGCAAATAGTACGGACTGTCCGCTGATTTTTTTCCCCCTTAAAATGTGGGGTCCAATATGAGCAGAAACAGCCAATGCCATAATCTTTGCACGGGCGTCAATAATTAACGGCTGATATGGCATCAAGCGCTGTTCTGGTGGGGCAATAAAGTTGGGCCATTGGTATTGGGGAAAATGTGGGGACCATTTCCAAGGCACCTAAAGAATAATGCCAAAGGATTAAGATGGGATAAGTTTTTGTTTGATATTATTTCGATGTGTTACCTTAATATTTATATTTGAATTTGATTGGATTTGGTATTAAAATATTATTTGATTTGATTTGATTTATATATTTTTAAATTATAATTAATTTTATATTATTTAAAATTAATTTAATATAATATTATAAAATATTATTTGAAATATAAAATCATATTTTAATTATATATAAATATAATATTTTTATTAAATTAATATTTTAAATTAAAATATTTAATAAAATATATAATTAAATAAATATAATTATTTTATCATTCTATGAATTATTTCCACTGTATCTTTCCAATGGCATCTGAGACTGCCTCTGACACCTGCTCTTTTAAGGGTACTACTCTCTCGCTTTCTGGGTTTCCCTCTTCGGACCCCCACGTCAAGAGCTCATTAAGGTTTAGTTTCGCCATGTTGGAAGATGTTCCACCAATTGTCTGGTGCCACGCTTATAAAAGTCTCTATCTGAATGGGCACTGGGCCAGTAGTACTGGACCCGCTCTGTTCCACGCCGATTCCCTAGGGTTCAATTTTCAATATTTATATTTTGAGCAAATAAAAAAACTAATAAATAGTTTTATTTTTATTTTCAAAACTTGATTTCATCTTAATCTTTAATTTTTTTTTTACATCGGAAGTTGTAATATGAGGATAAAAAAAATTATAAATATTAAAATTATTATATAAATCAATCAAATTAAATTATAATTTTTGTTCTAATCATTATTAGCAAACTAATTGAACAATGAGCACATGTTGTTACAGTAGTAAATTGAAAGTATCATTATTCTTAAAACAAACAAATAAATAAATAATATATTATAAAATTTTCTTTATTGAGATTTCTTCTTTATTATAAAGCCTTCCAAGATCTACTTAGAGAAATTGTTAAAAGATATGGCTCTAAGACATTAATTTTCAATTTCTTATTAACATAAAAAATGTATAACATTTTTTTATTATAATGTAATTTTAATTTTTAATTTAATGATTAAAATTTGATCAAATTAAAATACAAAGTAATTGTAATAACAATAGTAATAAAATAAAATATATGAAACAATTCATTTGAAAAAGAGTTGGGTTTGTCGATTGAAAGAGTTGAATTCAAAACAGGTAATGGGTTCAGTCCCTTAAAAAAAGGGAAATTGACAATACAGCGTAAGTGTAGAAAATATGAGAAAGTGTGGAATAAGTAAATGAAATAAGTCGGGTGATTTTGGGGGGCGGGGGGCAGGGGAGCAGAAGATGAAAAATTGGGCCCCGAAAGGCCCAAACTAGATATGTAACGTCTAATCACAAGGGGACATAGACTTCGTAGGGTCGGTCCAACCTGAAGTTGCCTCCTCAGCTGACTACCACATGACGTGGCATGGCCACACATTGATTTTACCTCATCACTTTGCAACCCTACAAGCACAACGATACACCCTGGCTCTACCCTCACAGGTTTTTCACGTGGACAAGATCTCACAATCGCTTGCTGTTGTCCATGGTCAATCTGATCACCTCCACATCATGGTGAGGATGCGAAGGTGGAGAGTGGATTGGAAGCTTTGTTAGTCTATTTGGTGATGAAGAAAGGAACTCTGTTGTTTTCCAACGAAGCAAATAAGACGAAAGTTTTAATAGCGTTTTGGGATCTTTGCTTTGTTTGATAGAGCTAAGAAAAAAAAGAAAAAACCGAGATAATGGAAATTGAAACTCGAATGCATTTATTCGATTAGATTAAATTTTTAGTTTATGAAATAGAAACTCAAAATTATTCCAATTGAAATATGTTTATTTATTAGTCTTTATATGATTTTTTATTTAAAAAATAAAATAAAAACTAAAAAATCTAAAAAATCTTTAAATTTTAAAAATAAAAAACTAAAGTGATATTAACCAATTAATTTCATTTGAATGGATTGGATTATTAAAATTATTCGATTCAATTTCTGTTCGAGTTTTTAAAAAACTAAAATACTTTATATTAATCGATTTTTTTAAGATCAAAACAAACTAAATCAAATCATTATCATTATTAAAGAATTGCAATCGGACATGGTGCATCCACGTGCGGTGCATGAGATGGCTAGCCTGCTTTGTATTTTCTCTGGGTTTGGGGTCTCAGTCGTCACGTGCGTACGCCTCTGTCATCGCTGTTGCTTCTCTTAGTTTCTTAATTAATTTGTATGTAGGAGTACGAAAATGGCTGGAGGATAATCATCAAAAGAGTGAGGTCATTTAATTGAATAGCCAACTCTTTTTCTTTTTTTTCTTTTTTTTAAATTTCCCATGACTTTACATTAATTTTTACGCATTTTAGGGGACAAATATAGGTTTATTTAGTACAAATTTCGAGTTGTTAACTTAGGGTCTCATTTTAACGTAATTCATATTTGTAGGAGTTATTGGAATTGTCAAATACATCATGTTCATGAAGAAGTTAATTTTTGTGCTGATTAGATAACTTTTTTGTTAGTCAATGGTCACTTGGGTTTCATGGAATTTACAGAATATTGATGGAGTAAAGACTCTTTTGTTTTATACAAATAGTAGATGAATAGGATTTAAAATTTTAGTAAAAATTATATATTCGATAAAAATTAAAAAATATTTTATATTTGATGTATATATAAAATATATAAAAAAATAATTATTTTGTTTTTATAATGTTTGATAAAAAAAAAAAATAGACGCAACACAAATATAAGAATGATCTGATCTAATTTTTTTTGTTTTTTTCGGCTAAGATGAGTTGCAACCAGACCAGCAGACAATCACAATCTGATGAAAAGGCAAATGTCTTGAATGGACATAATCTGCAAAAACCATTACATATGTCTAGGGATCGTAACGGATCGATCCATCAAAAATTGATTTAATTTTATATTTATAATATTTAAATTTTATTTAATTCGATATTATATAAATTATGTTTGATTTGAAAATAATTATATATTAGATTAAATTTACTTAAAATTTAATTTTAATTTTTTTATTATTATTTAATCAAATTTAATTTAAAATTTAATTTAAAATTTAATTTTAAAAAAATAATTTTAAAAAATTAAACTGAACCAAAATTCGTCGAAAACGAATTAGACTACCATCCTTCCGTATATCTATGCAAAAGGGTAAATGATTCAATGATAAGCGTCTGTTTGGGGTGATTGTTTCGATTCTTTTGAAGGTCAAATTAGGTTGTCAGATGCTTTTTTCTTTTTATAAGGTTTGGAATTAGTTATCTTTCCCTTTGACAGTGCTGGCTGCTGGGTTTTGGCTTAAGGCCAAAGGTTGTGATGGGAGACACTGTCGCAATTCAGAAGTAGGAGACAGCCACATTTTTGGTGCCGTCCCAAGCAGAATAGCCATGTGAATGGAGAGTGAATTGATCCAGGTCGTCGTCTTCTTCAATTTCATGTCTCCAAGCTTAGTAGGTCTAGCTGTTTAATACATTTTCTGGCTATGTATGGTACTTGTTAGGTTAGACCCACTGTTTTGTGGTATCTATCCACAGGATTTAATTTGTCCATTCAACCATAATAATTGATAAATCAAGAGTAAAAAAATTGAAAATGATATCCGGCACAAGAAAAAAAATAATTTGACTTGATTAAGATTCGTATTGGACGGTGGCCGTTGGGTTTCAAACTACAGCTTTTCTTGTCCAAGTGGAACAGAGTGGGGAATTTGGGAACTTGCTTTGTATGGAAAGCTTGATAGAAACACGTCATTTCCAAGCCTACTTCAGGGTGAAACTGACTCCAAATTGGAAATAATGCTGTAATCCTTGTATAAGCAAAGATGCCGCCGAGTCTTTCTTACGATTCTGCCAACCTCACTTTTTTTTTTTTTCCTTTTTTTATCTCCATCCATATCCACTTGAACTTAGAGATTATCTAAATGCTATTCTGGGTAATTTATTTCCAAAACTTGAGTAATCCTTCCAGTAGCTACTCCTGAACCAAACTCTTGAGTAGCATTCATTTCTAGAGGAATATTGTAGGATAATGATGTCATGTTTTCAGCAAAACAATCGATGTTATCATATTTATAAATATCATATTTATTTCATGTTAAATACATAAAAAACATGAATATTATTATATTACAATTCATAACAATATACCAAATACAAAATATATTCTTTTGTTTTTATCGAACTCTCGTATATATTTTTTTATCATATATAAAATTATCATTTCTCTGAATACTTCGGAACTGTTCTTTCAAGTGTCCTAGACGCAAAATTATGCAATATATAAGTGTATATTCCCATATCCAACCATCCAAGTCAGAGGGTTGTAAGGAAGGCCGTCTAAATTAGGAATTACAAACATGAAAACAGTAACAAATCCCATTATTGTGCAAAAACGAGTTTCCAGCAATCATCCGAATGATAAAATTCTCGTTAACCATTGAGTGAGTTTCCTTAACTGAGTAAAGGACTAGAACAGTCCCATAATTTTTAATGGAGTTCTACCTTTCTCAATGAAATTTCTCACCATGAATCACAGCTCTCTCACAAGGTTCTCTATTCTAATCAATTCGAGTTGAGTCTCTGCAAGTCTACCAACTGATAAAGATCACCTCGCCGTTGCTTTGCAAAGGGAAGACTTGCCCTAAATTTCATACAAGCACCCAATTAAAATGAGTAGAAAGTATGATAAAATAAACAATTCCGTAAGCATTTGACATGCATAGAACAAATATTAGGTGGAAGCCACGTCACCTTCGGTGCTCAAGTATCGAATAATCAATCTCTGCTATAATTATGTCCTCATCATGTTCAGTTGTAGCTAGGACTTCTCCGAACTGTTACATGCAAAAATTTAAGTATGGGCTTGTCTACTCAAAAGTCTTCAAACCACAAAAGATTCAGGAGTTCTTGCTTTCCACATGTATTATAGGAGCAAAGCCGTATTTGGTTAATACACGAGAGCTAAAAAACAAGCATCTACTTACAGGTCCTACAAGGGTTGAGTGACCCCAAGCCACATAACCGGCTCCAGCATCTCGAGCAGGTGAACAAGTTGCAACATATAACTGTCATTTAAAATTTTGTTAGAAAAATAAACATAAAACAGAAACCTTTTATGAGCAATCAGACATCCATATTCTAGGCAGCAAAGAGCTCTTAATGGTCTCAAGTCTCCAGTTCTGATGAATCTACTCCACTTTCACCATCCAGTATCTATGGCGACATCAGAGCATGAACTATAAACAAGTAGTGTTCGAAGCTTAATAAGACATAAGAAGGAAATAAGGCACCCAGTCTGTGCCACTCAACTAGAACAGCATCAGACTGCAACATGCTAAACTTACCAAATACTGACTGCATTCTAGTTTTGCCTATAGAATGATAGAATCTACATAATTTTCATCTGTTTCAATGGTACTAGCACCAGTTCTTACTAAACCAAACATTACAGTATGCTAATTATAAGTCCTATGAAATTCTTTACACCAGTCAATTGAAGAAAGGGAAAAATTTCGCTACTATACCTGATTATCCATAGCCCTGCATATGGAACAACAAGAATCACATTAAAAGATGAACAACTATCATACAGACACAAAAAGCATAAATTACACTCTCCTACATGGCAAAATAACATTTAGCTTACTAAATCATCCGATAAGGCAGTTCCCTTCAGGTTAGGGGAAGGTTGGATGTTCAAGCAAAAAAGGGCAAATCCAGAGGACAAACCGGATGATCAAACATGATAATTCCAATTTATCAAATAAATTCATTTGTTTCTTGGCAAAGCAAATTCAGCTCGTAGTGTAAGGCTCATTGTCAAAAGAACTAATGAGTACAGAGTTCTTTACAAGTAAAGAATGTGTGTTTAAAATCAAACCTAACACCTCAAAACTAGTAGTTCAGCATTCAGCTATAGTCAAAGCAACAAAATTTCTGCATATTTCAGTCACTTTAACTGCACTATGACGTCCAGACAAAAAACAAAACAAGGAACCATCCCTGTAAGGATATGAGGCCAAAAGAACTGTAACATGGACTTTACATTGCTCCCTGCAGGTACTGCATCCCTTCCCCAGCCTACCTTATTTCTTTCAACCTTTCCAGTGAAATTTAAAGAATTAACAAGGAGAGTGAAAGCAGGGAAATAACTAGCACCTTGCTCGCTGCAGCAATTCCCAATGCAATGGTCCGGTTGTCATGTTAAATGCTCCAGGATAACATAGCAAGTGAGCACCTAATTTCAACAACACAACACAGACATAGTTCAAAAAAATTCATAAATAAGATGGGCAATACAATAACTTCAAAAAAAAAAAAAGAATTAAAATCAACATGAACAGAACTTGTAAATATCAGAAAGGGAAAACAATTGAAAAGATCCAAACCACAATATAAAACATATAAATGCTAGTGAATTATGGGAATAAAAGGAATCATTAGATGTAGGAAATTTGGCATAAAGAATTCAGGAAGAAATGATATCATCTAATAATTAAAATAAGGATTTGGAGTAAAGAAAAGAACACAAGAAGTAGGTTATCACAAAAATTCTCCACACTTGCAAAATTATTTATCAGTTAGGAAACAATAATAGTGTTCATCAGCCAACAAAATCCAACTAAAAATGAAATTAATTGTATCATGGTTCACTGGAGAAGTAAACAAACCTCTTGCTGCATATATCATCGCCAATTCCTGAAAGCGAATGTCATAACAGATGCCTATACCAATACGCCCAACATCTGCATGAACTATTGATGATTAGTTTACCACTTAGAAAATTACTCAAATAGTGTATTCAACTGCCCAAAGGAATTAGTTGTCAGAGAAATCTGATTCTATTTTAAATATCAATTTATCACAATAATGGTGCAGATGTAACCCATGACAGAGAAGAGATGATTTACAATATATGGTTTAGAAAATGCTTCTAACAAAAATTATCGACAGGGTAATATGTTTATGCATGCAAAGTCTAGGGAAACATCAAACCTGTGTCCACAATGGTAGGAGTCTCCCCAGCAGTAAGGGTCTTCGATTCCATAAAGGTAATCTTCCCAGGAATATCAATATCAAAAAGGTGAATCTGCAATTCCACAGGAATTCATAAATATTATGCACTCCAGCTTCAAAGTGCGTCTTCAAAATGATATCAGTAAAACTATAGAATTGTCTAAAGGAAGCTGCCAAGTTGGTATCTAAGATCAGGAATTTCGCGTTTGTTTACAAATAAGTAGTGGCAAATTCTAAAGATAAATAAAACTTAATACCAATGATCATTTTCTTCCAAAAGGCACCAAGGTTTTAATGGTTCAAAACAAAAATTCGTCCACAAAATAATGACAACTGATATATTAGATGGCTGAATCATCTAGTAATATGTGTCTATGTATAAGCTTATATACAGGTGATGGCAGATGTTGTACAATAGTAAAATCATTCTACCTAATTGACATCAAATAACGGATGGCCCAGGAATGCAGTTCTTTGCCAAGTCTGGCCACACACAAATAATGCGCAAAATTGGCACTTTCCTTGTACTACCATATGGGATAGGAAGTGCCTCTACCTTGCGGTGCTTGGCTTTCAGCTTTCCATCAGTACCAAAGACACAACAAGTATTATACAACTTATCCCCACAGCGTTCAGGTATAGAGCCACCAACTATTGTGATCTTCAGGCGACTAGAAACTTCAGACAGCATAGCTGTTGAAGGAGATGCATCACCACCTGCGTCAATATCTTCAGCATAAACAGGGAAGCTGTCATTTGAATATGGGCTGTTCCATATTTCCTGATACAAAATAACAGACAGGAATGGAAGGCCTTAAATTGATGCTACGATATCATATTCATAATTTTAAAATCTTGCTTGCAAAATCTATTACATGTAATTTGTGAACACCAAAACCACCATTTCATGGAACAGCAATGAGGTTTATATTCCACCATATACTTGGCTCGTCAAACTGAAAGGTGAAAATCTTCAGTTTCATTTTCACAAAAAATAATGAAAAAACATTAGGCTTTAGCTAAATCGCGTGATCAACATTCATGATTTGTCTGTCTGAGTAGCAAGATCGATCCATAAAGTATCCATGTCTATTGAAAAAAATTAAGTAGTCTAAAATTTCCTACATCTGGTTTCCTCAATTTTCTAAGATCCACCAAGCAACACAATTTCTATTTTTTCAAGCCGCGAATTCGATACAACCAAGCTTAATTTTGCAAAAACTGTTGCCTAACAAAAAAGCCCTCAGTTGAACATCGGAAAAGATGAAACCTTGAGACAAGGACAAGAACAAAACTCACCGGCAAAAGAACAAGCTGGGCACCCTTTTGAGCAGCCTCCTCGATGGCCTTCCGAGCACGCCCTATGTTCCTCCCTTTATCAGGTGTCACCGACAACTGGCAAAGCCCAATGTTGAACTATAACAACAACCCAAAACAGAACCACTTTAACAAACACCCAACTAAAACAACAACAAAAAAGACAGTAAATAAAGAAAAAGAGCTTGCCTTGGTGACAGGAAGGGTGGGAAGAGGGAGGGCAGGTGGTACGCTGGCTTGTTCAGGCTTGAAAGATGATGCCATTACGGATGTCGAGTTGGGCCTGATTTGGAGTTTTTTGTAACGTTGACTATATAGATTTTTGGTGTTTCTGGGAATGGTTGGAATGAAGAATGTTGTTTGAGAAATGGGTTTCGATGAGTGTTGCAGAATGGGGCGTGAGATTGCAGAATGACTTAGATTCTTGGAGCTAACTAGTGATGATACCGCTGACTTCATCTGATTTCACTTTCTGCCCCCTGGAGCTCGATTTTTGCATTTGGGTCTTTTTTTTTTAATTTTGATCATACAAGAGTTTTTCGTCAATTTGATATCAAACGATGTCGTGTTAATGGCTAGATATGATCGGTTCTTGATTAGTTGATTTTAATGGCTTAGGCTCTTATAGTGAAGATGGGATCACTTGATCATGGCTCGCTAACAACGTTTCAAGAAAATACCATGTCCCAACAACCAACCGTTTCCTCGTTTCACAATGGTCATTAAGTGCCTTCTCGCGCCCTTTCCAGTTGATTTATGTACTTACATAAGGCTAAAACAATTTGCAACAGCGGTTCTCAGTGTCGATTTGTGGCTCTGTCTCCTGAGGCCTCTCACATGGTGGCGCTTCCATTTCAGGCGCCACCACCAATCAAGGCCAAATTAACCCCAAAGGACAAAGGTCCCATCTTCCGCCAAAGAAATTGAGATTTAGACTAATAAATTAACACAATTTGTCGGGGCATGGCGGATCCAAATTTCACTGTTCCCTATCATGATGATCCTTATTACAACCCATATACAGATTACTCTATTAATATCGTGGACAACTTGAATCCTGCTCTTCTTGCTGACTCTCCTTTAGTTCCTCAGTCTAGTGAGAAGTGCAAGGAAATTATTGATATCGAAACTATAGAGAATATGGACTTTTGGGCTTTATATGACGAGTCTAGTGGTTTGTATTCTCAAGTGGGTCCTTTTGGGATTAATGGTGAAACGAGTACTCGAATAGAAACAAACTTGGAAAATCACAGATTAAACAACATGAATATTCCTACTCCTGAGTACTTCGCTATTCAGGAACCCGAAAATCCAGTTCCTGAGTCTTCTCATTCGGGTCCTTCAAAGATGACTAATGGGGAAATGAGTAACCAAGGAGAGACAAATTTGGGAAATGGAAGTCTAAACAACACGAATCTTCCTATTCAAGAGGCGTTAATTGTTGATGAATTCTTTTCATTTCCCTCTTTAGCCATTGATCCTTTACAGAAAACAATCATTTCAGGGGGTATGTTTAATGGGTTCTGTGAGGCGAATTCTCAAGGTAGTTCTTCGAAGACTTATGAGGAAAATGGTAATCGGAGGGAGAAAAATGTGGGAACACAAAAGCAACATTCTGTTAGAACAAGCGAACCAGTCCCAGTAGATTGTAGTTCTTGCGATGTGTTGAGAGAAATTATTCATATTAAGGGTGCGTTTCAAGTTATTATTACTTGAAACGGAATATATTCTTATTACGTTAATTTTTTTTTTTTTGGTGGTGATATTTCGTTTCTATCATGATAGGTCCTGTTGTTATGAAACTTCAGATTCATGGAAGATTACTTGGAATTTTCTTTCATGCTATTCTTGATGTAAAACTTAGTACTAAAGCAGTTCGTCATGAAATGTTCGAGTAAGTTTAATGTTCATTTCTTATGTCCACTTTCTTGTTTCTTTTTTTATTTTCTTATTTGTGATTATAACTTGGTTAGAATCTCGAGGACTGAGTTATAGAACTCATTTTGATTTTCTTTCAATAGTTTCTGCCAAAAAGAATTTGAGGAGGTGAAGCAGTTTCTGACTCAATATTGCAGCAAGCGCAGGCAAGAGGGATACATCATGATTAAGGATCCGCGCTCAACTTTCTATGAAGCACTATGCATAGGGCTTGATTGGTATGAAAATCTGCCTGATGCTGACTACACAGAGATAACATTGACACCACATCCAGGTATCTTCTAACTATGAACATGTGAATTGCGGAGTAGTTTAATCTCAACATCCGGCTTCTTCTAATTGCGGACTCAATCCTGAGCAGATCATTTACTAAATACAATGATTTATATAGAAGGAAAAAACCAGGGTTGATTTCCCCATTTCCACATCGATGGTTTGTCATAAAGTAACAGTTTGTTGGAATTTGTCTAAATTTTTGCAGGGGACATTCAGATTATTGAAGCTGCGAACGACAGTAACAACCAAGACATGTCTCCTATCTCCCAGGCAGAACAGGTTGTAGCTAATGGCTCTAATGAAGCTACGAACAGCAATCACAAACAGAAGTCTCATGACCTGAAAGAGCAGGTAGTAGCTACTGTCTATGACCCCATTAAAGGATCCCAAATTGAGACTAAAGTAAATCTACAATTTTGGCCTTAGATTCCTATTTCAGTCAGAGCGTCTGGGCAGTATTGATTGAATTTGAAAATGATTGCATTTCAATGAATCTGGCGGCTATGTTTGTATTCTATCCTCTAACTTGGTTATTTTTCTTATTGGGGGTGCAATAATGCAGAGAAAGAGAGCCAAGGAGATCACCTTCAAAGATTTATCAAATTTTTTTCATCTTACTAGAAAGGAAGCAGCCGAGATACTGGGATTTTCTGAAACAGTGATCCATAACATATGGCTCAAAAAGGTTGGCGCAGGAAAAAGATGGCCTTTTAGGAAGGTCGGTTTTCATTGCTTTAGCTTTCTATGATTCTTCTCTCCACAATTTAAATACTACCGTTCTTTGTTTACTTTATGTTTCTGTTGTGCATATATCAGGTTCAGAGCATACAGAAGGGAATTGCGAATTTTAGAGCTCTATTGAATTCAGATGATCCACACGAAAGGATTCGTGCTGGATATGAAATCCGAAATAACGAGGAAAAAATGAATGAAATTTATAAAGAACCAAAAGAAAGAGGAAGAAATGAATGAAATTTATAAGAAACCTGAATGAGCATTTTTACTATTATGATGCTGGTCAATCCAAACTTATAGATAATTCTTGCTGGATCTTGAGATTGTTGGAATAATTTTTTTTTTTTTTGTTGTTGTGATTGTGATTCTTTGTAAATATTACTTTTTGGTGTCAACTGTATTATATTTGATTGATGAATAAGCATAACTTTATCTGATTTATAAGAAGGTTCAATTTTTATATGTGAATTTGGAATCTAACTGTAACACCCCAGCCGACGGGAAGACCCCCACTTTTGCGTACACGTCTCGGCGGAAAGGAGTGAGATCTCCTGGCGCCGCGGGTTGCGGATTTGCTTCACCAGCACCATATCGCTGACGTTAAAGTCCCGAGGCCTCCTATCCCTGTCAGCTCACTTCATCGTTTGAACAAAGTCTGGTTCTAACGAGCCAGGAGTTGTTCCCAGTGAAAAGGAATTTCTAGAGTCCGACTTCCCTGCGTTAAGCATATAGCACATGAATCAATAGAGGAAGAAGTAGATGGACCATAATCGGATGTGGGAGGATATCTCATACTCAAGAAGGAGCTCTGGTCTCTCTTATGCAATAGCTCAGTTAAGAGTTCATTCTTCGACTCCTCTCCTAGTATGAGTGTGAAAAGGCAGTCAAGCATGGAAGGACGGTATCCAAATGATAATAGACTATTATTAGTCCATCAATTTATTAAAAAATTAATTAATAAATAAAAAATAATTGAGGTTTATATGAAAGAGAAACTAGCTACTGTAAAATAGAAAATAAAAATAAAGTTTTTTTTCTTTATATTTTTTAAGATTAAAGAGTATAAAAAATAAAATTAGAGATTGAAAATTAGAGATTACAATTAGTTTAATCTTTTAAAAGTGAATATATATTCTCTTATTATTAAAAAAAATATAATTTTAGTTGTTAGGAGTTAAAAGTTTTGAGAGAAAAACTAAAAAAATAATGAAATCTTTCATTAATCTTCATGATTTATTTAAGTAAATTATTGAATTTTATTTACTTCATATTATTAAGATTTAATGATGATTATTAAATGAATTATAAAGGTTGAAAGTGAGAATTTGGATTTCTAAAGGTTGAAAGATAATTTTGTTTTTAGACAAAATATTATTATATTAAGTCTACTTTATAATGAAACAAGTGGAATTGAATTTGGAGTCTCTTATAAATAAATATATAATTTTTATTAGAATGTATACAAGCTGTCTGATAGTAGCAAATAACGTGGATTGCAAAATTATTATAATTAATTATAAAGAATTATGAGATGGGTCATATATTGTTAGAAAGTTTATCAAGTTTAGTTTCTAGCACATTAAAAATATCTTAATTCTGAGTTGGATATATTAAGATATGACATTTTAGTGAAAAGAGCTCAAATTATCAGAATTAGTTACTTAAGTTAACACTTGTGTAACTTAGTTGATTTTAGTATAAATGATCTAAAAAATGGTTAATTAATTTTTTATATGTTAAAATGATCTTGAATAGGCCGTGAGTTATTTTAAAGAAAAAATTAAGTGGTGAAATTGAAAGGAGATAAGTAAAATCTCACATGTTTTGCTTGTTTTCGAAACTATGTATATATGTATGTTTTAAATAAGTGAATATTTTTTATATATAAAAATAAGATCAAGTATTTGATTATTTGGTGTTTTGTTATGTAAATGATGGATCATACTTATGAATAAAAAAATAATTTATATTTTAAGGAACGATTTAATGATAGCTGTGTTTTTACATCATTGAAAAGTGGGATAATCGATACCAGAGCTAGTTTTATGACCCTGGTTAACAAGTTATAATAGTTAGTATAGACATAATTATATGGCCTTGCTAACGGGTTATAATAATTAGCATAAGTATCACGAGCTCTAACCTAAGACTCAGAATCCGTGCAGCCTTAGGCTTAGAATCACCTCCTTCTAGCCTAAGTCAACCTAAAACACAAGCGTGCGGGTATTAGAATAACTGGAAGGACAAAATACGTAAGTTTGAAAAAATAAGAGAATAAGAGAATTATTAGAATATGTACTATATATTACTGAAGCAAAGTATATGATGATGTACAAAGGAGGGTAAAGTGATCTTCTATTTATAGTTGATGCTCTCAACTACACTTATGGCTAAGCCCTAAAATCATGGAATTACAATATCTCCTAAAAATCAGGGATTACACATATTACAAATTAATACAAAAGGCTTATCCTAATTTTCACGGTCAACCAGATCTTGTTGAAGGCTCTTGTTGATCCTGTACGCGTATGAAAGATCCTGGAGTGCATTTACTTTCTTGGGCCCTCTTGGATGTGGTGCGGGTGTCTTGCGGGCCTAGACCTAGTTGTGCGAATAGGCTTGCATGCTGTGCGGGCAATTTGAACTCCTCTTCAAGGCTTAGTGCGTAAACCCCAGCCAATGCCCTTAGTGTGCGAGCCTTAATCTCTGGTGCTCGAGCTTGTGCGCCTGGTGGCCCCGTCCAGGGCATGACATTTTTCCTCACCTGATTGCGTAATGCCCTTGTTACGTCTTTTGTATGGAACTGTCTGATCTGGTCCTAAAACTACTATAAGTCTTCTGATGGCTCTCAGCTTGCCTCACTGTTCGAAAGTCCTTTCCAGCGTACCAAGTACTCATGTCTTGGTTGGTAGTTTTTCTGCTTTACTTCTCAATCAACAATGATGTTGTGGACCTCCCTCTCATATGAGGCCCTCACTCCCAATGGTGCATACTTTGACTCTACCCGTCTTAGATTTTTCTCATTCTTATGAAATAGCTTGTGCATGCTAACATAGAATACCGGGTGTACTCTTGGCTTGGGTGACATATCTAGCTTATAGGTAACCTTACCTACCATCTTGAGAACTCTAAAAGGTCCTTCATACCTCCGAACTAAGCCTTTGTGTAGCTTCTATGGCGTATAATGGGGTACAACTTCACCAATACCAAGTCTCCTACTTGGAACTGCATGTCTTACTTGTTTTGGTCTGCCCACTTCTTCAACCTCTTCATGATTTTATGGAGACAAACTCTAGCCAAGTCGACTTGCTCCTGCCAAGCCTTGGCAAACTTTTATGTTGCTAGATTTGGCTCTGTATAACTTACAACAATCAAACTGGGAGTTAGCGATTGCTGACTTGTCATAATCTCAAATGGACTCTGGTTCATTACTTCACTCCTTTATAAGTTGTAGAAAAATTGAGCGACATCTAATAGCTTTGGCCAGTCCCTTTGTATGGCATTCACATAATGCCTGAGGTAAACTTCTAATAGTCCATTCACACACTTAGTCTGTCTATCAGTCTGTAGATGTATACTTTTAAAAAAGTTTAAGTCTGACCCAAACAGCTTGAATAACTTAATCCAAAACCTACCCATAAAATATCTATCCCCATCACTAACAATGGTCCTCGGCATTCCCCAATAATTCACCACGTTTTTCAAGAACAATCAGGCTACCTCTTCGGTTGGGCATTTTTTGGTTGCTAGAATGAAAATTCCATACTTAAAAAATCTGTCCACCATTACCATGATGCTCCCAAACACTCTACCTTGGGTAAACTGATTATAAAGTTAAGAGCGATGCTCTCCTATGGTCGCTCTGGCACTAGCAATGGCTCCAAGAGATCGCCTGATTTTCTGAGCTCCATCTTGTCCTATTGGCACACAAAACAAGTCTTAACATAGGCCTCCACATCTTCTCTTATGTGTGGTTAGTAGTATCAGTCCTTTAGCAAAGCCAAGGTATGGCTCACTTTTGGGTGTCTAGCTAACCTCGAATCATGGCATTCATACATGACTTCCCTGTGGAGTTTCCCATGCTATGGCACAAACAACCTACAACCCTTGGTAAGCAACAAATCATCTTGCAACCCAAATCGTCCAGTCTTACCTTACTTGGCATACTTGATGAGAGCTGTTACTGTAAGATCGTGTGTGAGCCCCTTTTTGATGCCCGACATATAAGAACCTTCTGGTTGGCTAATGGTAGCTAGGCTCACTTTTTTGCTTAATAAGTCAGCCACTAGGTTTGTTGGCCTAGGCTTGTACTCCAACCTGTAATCAAATTTCGTAAAAAATTCATGCCATATCGCTTGCTTAAGGGATAGCTTTTTCTACGTATAGAAGTAACTGGTCATCATATTATTTATCCTGATCACGAACCTTGACCCCAATAGGTAATAGTGCCAAGTGCCCAAGCAGTGCACCACTGTTGTCATCTCATTCTCCTGGACCCTGTACCTGTGCTCGATCTCATTGAGCTTTTGACTCTTAAATGCAATCGGATGACCTTCTTGCATCAACACGCCCCTTATTGCATAGTCTGATGCATCTATATGCACCTCATATAGCTTGGCATGGTCTGACAAGGCCAAGATTGGCTCTTCGATCATAACCTACTTCAACTAATCAAAAGCTTCCTGGCATCCTACGATCCATTCCCATGCTCTTTCTTTTTTGAGTAAGTAAGTCAATGATGTGGCTATGGCTAAGTAAATGTGGCTATGGCTAAGTAACCTTTAATGAAGTGCCTATAATAGTTGACCAGTCTAAATGACCTCAATTCAATGACCTTGGCTGGCTGTTCCCATTCTAGGATGGCATGCACCTTACCTTTATCCATGTGAATCCTGTCACCTTCCACTATGTGGCTTAAGAACGAAAACTCTTGTTAGGTAAATAAGCATTTCTCCCTCTTAACATACAATTTATGTGCCCGTAACACCTCGAACACTTACCTTAAGTGATCTACATGCTCTCTTAATATCTGACTATAGATCATAATATCATTAAGATAAACTATAATAAAATGATCAAGAAATTACTGAAATACCTTATTCATGAGTGTACAGAATATTACTGGGGCATTGGTGAGTTTGAATGGCATGACCAAGAACTCATACAAGCCATACCAAGTGACACACACTGTCTTGGGCTTATCTCTCTTAACAATCCTAACCCGATAGTAACCTGACCTCAAATCCAACTTGGTGAACCACCTTGCGCTCCCAAGTTGGTTGAACAAGTTTGCAATGAGTGGAATATGATATTTATTCTTGATGGTCAGCTTATTCAAAGCTCGTTAGTCTAGACATAATCATAACGACTCATTATGCTTGCGTTGGAACAGAATCAGGGCATTATATGACGTTTTATATGGCTTGATAAAGCTAACATCAACTAACTTCTCCAACTCTAGTTGGGACATTTGGTAAGAGGTTTTAGCTGGTGGCTTGGCCTTGGGCACTAACTCGATCTTATGGTCCACCTCATTTTTGGGTGATAGCTTACTAGGCAGCTTTATGGGCATCATACAACTAAAGGTCTTCAGCACCTTTAGCACTTTCAAAGGGGTGTTGGTCTCTTTTTCCCTCGATTTTTCACACTTTAGGGATGCCAAAAAGGTGTCTTCATCTTTGCTTATAGCCTTAACAAATTGAATGGCTGACACCACTTTAGACCTAATCCTGGACTCGCAACTTAATGGTATAAAGCATTGGCATCGTGCATCCATAATGCATATACAATTGGTAAAAGGCACAAGGAGGGTCTTAATCTGAACAAAAAAATCTAATCCAATCACAAACTCATAATCATCCAAGGGTATTACCTCAATGGTTTCATTGTCCTTTCAATCTCCAAGCTATAACTCCATTCCCCATGCTACTTCAGTGGTTAAAACTTTCTTGGAGTTCATTGTCTTGATGGTATTGGTCCCTTTCTGCACCTTCAGTCTGAGTTTCTATTCTCTATCACTTGAAAAAAATAAATGTGAGGCACTTATGTCCACTAGTGGTTCACTTTTTTGCCTGCAACCATCAGATCCGTAAACATCAAGCCTTTTGGCTTACGGTTCCCTTTACTCTAGATAACATTGAGCACCAACGACCTAAGCTTTACTGTCCTTACTTCTGGCTCCTCATCCGACTCTTTGTCTACAATAGCCAGCTTGCCCTTTTGTTTGTAGTTACGCATTATGTGGCTTCCTCCACATAGGTAGCATGAGAGCGGCTCTTGGTCACTTTTTACCTTTTATTTTTCTACTGGTGGTTTTTTTTCATCATTTTTGTTCAAACGATCTCAATCCCTATCCTTGGACTTCGATCACGGTCTTTTCTCTTAGACTATCTCTTTCGATCCCTTTTGTCCTTGCCCTTTCCCTTGGGCTTGGAATACTTGAACTTGTTCTATGGTTTGAACTCTACCAAAGACTCAGCAGTAGTTATGGCTTTAGTCAGGTCACAAACTCCCTTTTATTGTAGCTCGTGCTTCACCCACGGCTTCAGCCTATCCATTAAGGGAAATAGACCCTCTGTCTCGCTCAAATCCAAGATTTAAAATATCAGTTCAAAGAATTTTTGGATATACTCTTTTATATCCTCTTATTGATTAAACCTGCATAACTTTGCCCGCACCTCATCATTAGCTTGCTCCAAGTAAAACTGCTTCCTGAACTCTTTTTTAAACTCTGCCTAGGTTCCAATCATGGCACATTCGCATCGGACATCATCACACCTGTGCCTTCACCATAATAAAGCAACATCAATAGGATACATAAAAGCGATGCTTAAATTGGTAGCATCATCTTGCATGCTCATGGCTCGAAAGTACTGCTTCATTCCTTATAAGTAGTTATCTACTTCCTTGACTACCATTGTCTCATTAAACTCTTTGGGCTTGAGAATCTCCACATAGGTCTTAGACACTCCAGCAAATATGTCATTCCCAATGGCAGTCTTGCAAGCAACGAGCTCGCCCCTGAGCTCCTCTATCTCTCTACGCATGGCCTTCATCCCATTGTGCATGATCTCCACCTGAGCTTTCAAAACTTCGTTCCTTTGGGTGATATATCGAGGCTTTTATTAAAAGTAGCTTGCAACTCACCCTTGAGCTTTTCACCCACGGAGTCTAGTGTTTCAACATGAGTTTCCACATCGTCTAGCTTCTCTTTCACATCACCCGTGTTCACCTTCATCTTGGACAGCCTCCCATCCATGGTAGATCAAATATCTCTCGAACTGGCCTTCTTGCCCCTTCCACGGCCTTGCTCCTGGGCCTTTGGTTGTTGGCTAGCAACATCGCTCTGGGATGCCATCTCTTCGACTGCAATCTAACCTACACACAAACACAAGTAGAATCGAAATTGAACCTGCTCTGATACCAACTGTTATGGGCTCCGACCTAAGACTTAGAATTCATGTGGCCTTAGGCTTGGAATCACCTAATTCTAGCTTAAGTAAGCCTAAAACACAAGCATACGGGCACTAGAACAATTGGAAAGACAGAATGCGTAAGTTTGAAAAAATAAGAGAATAAGAGAATTGCTAGAATATGCACTGTATATTACTGAAGTAAAATGCCTGATGATGTACAAAGGAAGGTAGGGTGACCCTCTATTTATAATTGAGGCCATCAACTACACTTATGGCTAAGCTTTAAAATCATGGGATTATAATATCTCCTAAAAATCAGGAATTACATAGATTACACATTAATACAAAAAGCTTATCCTAATTTTTAGGATCAACCAAATCTTGCTAATCTTGTGTGTTTCTAGAAGATCTTGGAGCACACTTACTCCCTTGGGCCTTCCTGGATGTGGTGTGGGCATTTTGTAGGCTTGGACCTGGCTATGCGATAGGCCTACATGCTCTACGGGTTGTCTGGACTATTCTCTAAGGCCTAATGTGCAAACTCCCGTCAATACCCTTGGTGTGCAAGCCTTAACCTCTGGTGTACGAGCCTGTGTTCCTGGTACGCCCGCCCAGAGGATGACATAAGGCCCTAGCTAGCGGGTTATAATAGTTAGTAATAATAATGATGATGGAATTATTAATATGGCCAATGTCATAGGTTATGATAATGGCCATAACTAATGATAAATGAATGATAATAATGATTTATGATGATTTTTAAATATTAATCCATAATTTAGTTTAATTACGATATTTGAATGACGGCATATTTTGAAATTATTTATAAATTGATATATTTGATATTGATTTATGAATTTACAAAATGTTTGACAAAACGATGATCTTTGAAATATTTTGATATTATGATTTGATGAATATTTTAAATTATCTATATAAATATATAAAAACGATGCTTAATCCGATAAAGTGTTTAAGCCTATACTTGTTGAGCTGTAGTTTGCTTATTCTACTTTTACTTTTTCTTTTCAAATGAGTGAGTGATAAGTTTGCTTAGTTATATGAAGAGATAGAAGATGATATTGGAATGGTTACTCGGACATTAGAGATATTGTTAGCTAATGAGATCTTATAAAACGATTTTGTATTTTTATTAATTTGTATTTAGATATATAAATATTTATTATTAGTTTATTAAAAAAATTTAGAATGAATAAAAAAAAAGTTTTCTATTACTTTAAGATTTTACTTTAAGATAATATAATCATATTGCGTCTCGTTATAGAAGTGTGACACTAATTAACCTAAATTATCATCTAATCATTTCAAGTGAAAATTGGTTGGTACGTGAATTAATTTATTATAATCAAATAAGTTTAATATTTTCATAGTAATAGTAAAATTAAAATAATTTATACATTCATACTATAATTGAGTTTGAATTAATACTTTAATCCGAAGTTTCCCTTGGTCTTGCCGTCGGATGTTTAAATTTTGTATCGATGGTACGCTGCAAGTAGGCATGGAGAAGAAAGCGTTATGGAAACTACAGCTTGACAGCCGCCATATATTTTTTGTTAAAGCCGCAGCCTCATTTCATTGGATCGAACTTCACTCCTCTTTCAGTCCAGCATTTTTTTGTTTTTCCTTGTCAATTTTGGGACAATTGCTAGTATATGAAACCAGATTAAAGTATATTTAATCTTAATTACCAACTAGGAGACTAAGTTGAGAGCCGGCTCTCTTGTCCTGTAATGAATATTAAAACACAGAATTGCCCTTTCAAATGTCATAGGTGAGAATGTTACTGCTATGATCGAGGCGTAGAGACCTATAAAAGTTTATATCCCTTGATGATAGTAGAAGTTTACAAGATTCCATGGACAATTAATATCGTTTTTTCAGGAAGAAGGATATGGGCAGTGATCAGACATTGGTTTGTGTAAAGCGAGTGAAGCAAGATGAAGCAGAAGAGTGGGATGAAAGCATGCCATTGCCTGGAGACATTATTGAGGGGTTTGCTGAAAATGATGCTGATGAGTTTTTTTTGCCTGTAAAAGCTAGATCTGAACTAAGTTCACAGCTTGGAAAGATCTGCCAGAAGGTGGAGACGATCTGGGTGAAGGTTAGAAGGGGTGATGGAACACATAAGCTTTGTGTTCGTGCTGTGGCAGAGAAGAGTTCAATGCTCTGCATAGGAAGTATACAATTAGAGCGGCTAGGGATGACAGGCATGTTGCAGTTTTAGGAGACATGACCTTAGAACAATGCACTACACTCCAAGGTAGGCATCTTTAATTTCCTTTACTCTTTCATACTAGGGCCATGCTGCTGTTCCTTTCAATTTCGACTTGATTTTGCAAGACCATGAGGTCCGGAACGAATTTTGTTTAATACAAATTTCAGAAAAAAGGAACTGTATAACAGCTAGAGGCAAAAATATGACAACTTGTTCCTGCCCTTTCTATAAAGTCTAAAGACATGACTTTGAATTGAATGAAAGCTTGAGGCTTGAGTGACAGCAAATCCAGAGAAAAGAATCAAATTATGAAAGTTTAAAGTAAACCTTTCTCCAATCCATAATATATGAAAGTAGGGAGAAACTTTTGCTATTGTCAGATTTCAAAACTTTGAAACCATAGTTTACTGAAAACAACAAGCAAAGGGATTCACTGGAAACAATATGAAGAATGAAAGCAACATACTTTCTCTGGGCTCTTTGCCAAAACATTCAATTCAGGTTATATTCGTTTCATTGAAGTAATGTTATATTATATTTGTCTACTGATTAACTCAACATAGTAAAATGGGAGTTTCTGTCTGGCTATGCAGAAATGAGCAGGAGGGTGTTGAATGTGGACTTTAGAGGGTTCAACAGAAAGGAAGTGAAGTATGACTGGAAGAGGAAAGTGGGTACTTACCTGCCAGACCAAGGATCCACTGTCGTTAGTTCCATTCTTTTCCTACCCTTTCAAGGCGAATATTACATTGAGGCTACTATATCCAGTTGCATGGCCTGGTTTACTGCAGCAGTATCATCGGGGGCTCGTCTTGTCTTTGTCGATATCCAAACAGAACAGATCGTGACCTGGGTAGCTCTCTTTCTCAATCTTACTAGTCTTGATGCCAATATTGTTAGGCTAAAAGCTTCCAATCCAATCACACTAACGGAAGCAAAATCAAACAATAAATCAAATACATATGAGACAATAATTTAACGCGATTCGATCTAACTAACCTACATCTACGGATGAGAAACAAGATCCACTAGTTGTAGAGAATTACAAACTTATATCAACTCATCAACCTCACTTAACAATCAATACTCATAAGACATTCTCAATTTCCTCTAGTCCTATGAAATATTCTCAACCCAAACAAACACAAACTCAAACCCTTGTGCACCCTTTCAACATAACCAAACACATACCCATATGCTCCCATACACCATACCTATGTGGACCCTCTCAATCTCCTCTAGTCCACTCACAAACAAACATACACACCCATAAGACGTAGAGCCCCAATACTCCTATGGGGTGTCTATCCCATTAAATCCACTCTCTTACATCTTTTTCTCGTACCTAACCCTGTAGAGACTTCACCTATTTATAACCATACAAACTTGCCCATTAAGAATCCTTCTCCTCTTAGAATTCTTCTCCTGTAAGTCAAACTTACCTATTAAGAATCTTTTTCTTTTTAGAGTTCTTCTCTTGCAAGTCAAACTTACCTATTAAGAATCCTCTTTCTCTTAGAATTTTTCTTTTGTAAGTTTTCTTGTCCATCAAGTAATATCTGACAAATCTCAAACAAATCTCTAACAAATCCCAAACAAATCTCTTATGAGATTTGAGTCATTATTCTCAACAATCTCCACTTTGACTCAAATTTCATCAATTATCTGTCTTCATGCTAAACATGCTTAGCTCCACCGGCAATGGAAGTCTCACAATCATCTTCTCTTCTCTTGTGTCTTCACACTTCATACAAACCAATCCTCAATGTTTAAAACTTAAACTCGAACTCTTCTCTTGAATTGAGTTCTTATGGACTTGCTTCTTCCCATGTCTCAAACCATGCACTTCCCACATCTTAAACCTTTAGCTCTTCTCACATCTCGAACTTTCAGTTCTTTCACATCTCGAACCTTCGACTCTTTTTCACATCTTGAATCTTCAATTCTTCTCAAGCTTTGATACCACTTGTTTCAGTTCTTTCACATTCAAACCTTCGACTCTTTTTCACATATTGAATCTTCAACTCTTCTCAAGCTTTGATACCACTTGTTTCAGTTCTTTCACATCTCGAACCTTCGACTTTTTTTCACATCTTGAATCTTCAACTCTTCTCAAGCTTTGATACCACTTGTTGGGGAACATCGCAGCTCTGATATCATTTGTTGGGCTAAAAACCTCAAATCCAATCACACCAGCGGAAGCAAAATTAAATAATAAATCAAACATACAAGAGACAACAATTTAACGTGGTTCGGTCTAACTGACCTACATCCACGGATGAGAAACAAGATCTACTAGTTGTAGAAAATTACAAACTTACATCAAATCATCAACCTCACTCAACAATCAATACTCATAAGACACTCTCAATCTCCTCTAGTCCTATGGAGTATTCTCAACCCAAACAAACACAAACTCAAACCCTTGTGCACCCTTTCAACATAATCAAACACATACCTATATGCTCCCATACACCATACCTATGTGGGCTCTCTCAATCTCCTCTAGTCCACTCACAAACAAACATACACACCCATAAGACGTAGAGCCCTAATACTCTTATGGAATGTCTATCCCACAAAACCTTACAACTCTCTTACATCTTTTTCTCATACCTAACCCTATAGAGATTTCACCTATTTATAACCATATAAACTTGCCCATTAAGAATCCCTCTTCTCTTAGAATTCTTCTCCTGTAAGTCAAACTTGCCTATTAAGAATCTCTTTCCTTTTAAAATTCTTCTCTTACAAGTCAAACTTACCTATTAAGAATCCTCTTTCTCTTAGAATTCTTCTTTCGGAAGTCTTCTTGTCCATCAAGCAATATCTGACAAATCTCAAATAAATCTCAAGCAAATCCCAATTAAATATCTTATGAGATTTGAGTCATTATTCCAAACAAATATTTCTCTTAAATGAATTCTTAAGCCATGTGATTTGCTATCATATTTCTGTTTTAAAAGGATGCTTTTTGTCTATCCGAATATGCATGACTTTTTTTCTAAGCCAAGAGGAACATAAAATTAATCTCTTGTCCTTCGTATCTCTGGCAACATTTTTTTCCCAAGGAGAAAATCATTCCTAGTGGAAAGGAAATAAGTCGAGGGAAGCAACAAAACCCCAGAACTGTAGAATTTGCGCAAGGCATAAGGCTATTGTTCCTACCAGGAGTTGGTGAAGTTTTACTTGAAATGATACCAGAACCAGAAGCAGCTCGATTTGGAATGGACATAAAACGGACAGACGAGGTAATTCCCAAGTCATCTTTCCATTTTTGCTTATGGTAAGAAGAAAATAGTTTAACCAATTCATCTCTCTCTATTGTCTTGTCTAATTATTTGGCATAGGGATTTATTTGCGTCTACTCAGTAACAAAGGGTTCAGCTGCCGATAGTGCTGGGCTTCGGCAACTACTTGAAGAAGCGAATGCCAAAAGGCATCTGCTTGTTATCTCTCGATTAGAAGGCAAGAGTCTAATGCCATCGAGTGTTAGCTCTGCTGGGCTTATAGACTGTTGTGATCATGATGAAATAAAGGACACCCTAACTTCAGCTATCGACCGAATGGATATAATTCAACTCCATATCATGGCCTGGCCTAACCAAACTCGTCCTGACACCCAGCAAGCAATCCCTGCTGCCACCTTCCGGCCACCAAATGGATATTATCACTCACCACCACTGTGATCAAATTCAAATGTGAGAATCAAATCGTTTGGTAATATGAGCAAGTCATTGAATCTGTGTAAATTTTTAATTTCGCGGGTTAAAAAATTATAAATGCAAGCATAAATCCCCTCCTCTCCTTCCATTACCTCCACACAAGTACAAGTCTCCTCCTCCACCTTTCATCTATAAGTACAAGTCACCACCCCCACCAAAACCACCTTCTCTTTACAAATATATATAACCACCACCCCCACCACTCTTCCTGTGCATATGTACAAATCTCTGCCGCCGCCGCCGCCGCCGCCACCTGTTGATAATTGTATCTTCTCCTCCACCAAAACAGCACCATGACTACTACCACCACATTACCAAGAGTACCCCGTTTTTGACTACATCTCTCCACCACCTCCAAGGTTGATGTTATCAGATGTTGTTTGTGATATGGGTGTTCAAGTAAGGTTTCTTGTACTATGATGAATTTGTGTCCCTTTTCTCCGGTCCATCTGTTAATGAACGTTACCATGACCTTTTGTTATTATTTCGAAATAAATCATTAGCCTGTGCCTATCAAATTAATGGAATCGGCAATGGTGATGCTTCCAGACTAAACTCTTTCTGGTTGCAGCTGCCATTGTCAAGTTAGTTTGAATGTTTATTAATCTCTTGTAATCAAGTACATCGTAACATATGTTGCAAAAATTTGCCTATTCCACAGGCTTCCTTGTTTCCAAAAATTTCTCCAGAAGAATTTAAAAAAAAATAAAAATAAACGACTAGAATTTAAGACTTGATCTCTTGATCTTGTCACGCCACCTCTAAAAAATAAAAATCGAAATTAAAGGAATTTCCTTTCCTTTCTGTTTATGCTAGTTGTTGAGTCCAAATGAGATTGAGGGCCCCCACCAAATCCATCCACGGCCCATACCAATGGCAAAGGCGGAAGGCAATATTTTTTTAGGATCACTAACAGTGTTTGGATCGAGAGAAGAGGAAGTAAAGAAACAAAAATTAATAGAAATAAAAAAAAAAATTGTTTGGATAAATTTTTAATTTAAAAAAAATTAAAAATTCAAGAATCTTTGGTTTTACTTATAATTCTTATTTTTTAGTATCTCAATTTAGAGGAAAAATTAAGAAAAAGAAAGTTGAAAGTTTCTTATTTTTATAAAAAGATTATTATATTTATTTTTTATTAATATTTAAAATTTAATAAAAAAATAACCACATCATAATCATCTTATAATTTTTTCAAAATCATCTCTTTTTTTAAGTAAATTTCATATTTTTTAATAATTTTTTGATGATTTAATTTTAATAAATTATTAAATATAAATAAATATTTTTTTAAATTTATGAAATGTCAAACTAACTCACAATCATCTATTAATTCATGTTTATAAAACATTTTTATGTTTCACTTGATTAAAAATTATTAATATAACAGTAATGATAAAATCAAATAAAATAACAAACATATTAAGATCTATAAATATTTTAAAATTACAAGAAATAAAATATTATAATTGAAAAAATTATTAAAATAAATTATTTTTTTTCACTTTTTATTTAAAAAATAATTGTTAAAATTTTATTTATTTATTTATTTTATTAATTTTAATTATTCAAACGAAGAGTACGTAAATTTTTTCTTTTTAATTTTTTTTTATTAAAGGCTAAGAGTAGCATCACACTGCACAGTGCAGAATATAGTACTGATTCAAATGAATAAACGACTTCAGTGCCCGAAAGATCAGTAAAACCAGTTACCAGTTCATCACCAATGGCACTGCCATCATCCAGAGTCATTTTCAACTCTTCACAAGCGCTGGCGGATGTCACCCCTATTGTCAACTTCATAACCTCCCTTCTCCAAACTCTAAACCCACAAACCCCCGACCTCAAAAAACTCGGTTCAGCACCTCTAAACCGCTTCTCACCTTTCCTAGACCCAAACTTACTAGCCGTTTGGAAATTAAGCTTATCGTAATTTCAGTTTAATTCAAATATTAATTTCAATAAAATCAAGTCAATATAAAATTTTAATTAATTTTTTTAATTATAATTATAAAAAATTTTATTACTATTTTTAATTTTATCGCAAAGCAATCAACAAACAAACCAACCCTTGCCATGCTCTCTTCTTCGTCAACTGGCGATCAAATCCAAACCCAAATCCTAAAAATTATACCCACGATAAGGAATGTAATAAAGCCACCACAAATCTCCTCCTTTCCCACTCCTTGAAAAATCTCAAAAGCTCTCAGATTTCTTCGTTAGCAAAATCATCAAGGCCTATGGGGATAAAGGTAATATCAATGCTGCTATCTTCTGTTTTAACAAGGCAAAATACTTTGGGAAAAATAACTGCCTGTTTTCGTTTAATGCAATTCTGGGTGTTTTAGTTAAGACTAATAATATAAATTTCGTCAAGACCTTGTTTGATAATGTTGTGAAGGAGGGTTTTGTTCGTCCTGATGTATCTTCCTATACTATATTGATAAGGGGTTTGTGTAAAATGGGGATGGTTGAGAGTGCAAAAAAGGTGTTTGACGAAATGAGTTAGGAAGCCAAATTTGATTACTTTTAATACTATGATTAACGGGTTTTGTAAGAAGGGTGATATGGGGAGTGCAGGTGTCCTTTTTGTTAAGATGATTGCTGAGGTGGATTGCTTGCCCCGATGCTGTAACTTACACTACGTTGATTGATGGGTATTGCAAAAAAGGAGAATTTGAAGCTGCAATGAAGTATCTGGATAAGATGGTGAAAGGGGGTTACTTGCCTGATGTATTCACCTATAATGCTATTATATATGCTTTGTGTCTCGAAGGGGAAGTTGGTGAGGGAAGGAAGATGATATACCAGATGAGGTTGAATGGAGTGAAGGATAATACTGCAACTCACTTGAGTATATTAAAGGGGCTTTGTGTTATGGGGAGTTCTAAAGAAGCCATTGAATATTTTAGGTGGACGGACAGTTGTAATATGGATTTGGATGCAAAAGCATATATAGTTGTTGTGAATGAGTATTGCAAATTGAGGAAGCATGATGAAGCAATTTTGCTTCTGAAGGGAATGCATGGAAGAGGCATTAATCCGAATTTTTCTAGTTTCAATTCAGTGTTTAGGACTCTCGTGGAGTTAGGGGAGCTTGATAGAGCTGTTTTGCTTCCAAAACAGATGCCACAAATAGGTTGCACGCCAAATTTCTTGTCATATAAAACCGTGATATATGGTCTTTGTAGGGCTGGAGGTAGGATGCAAGGGGTTAAATACCTTCTCGAAGACATGCTTCAAAATGGTATTCTTACTGATGCCAGAATGTACAGTTGCATATTTGAGGGATACAGTGTGGATGGAAATGAAGAAACGGCAGTGCAAGTTTTTAATGAAATGATTGGTAAGAGTTATCTCATCAGTTTGGAGAGTTTCTCAAAATTTGTCAAAATGTTGTGTGCAAAAGGGCTGATTGTTATGGCTGAAAAAATTTTTGAGGACATTTGTAGGACATGCCCATCAGTTGAAAGGGATAGTTATAGAAGAGTCTTAGATAAGCATCTGCAAATAACTCAAGGCTCAAGTAAGGAACATAGAGGAGAAGAGAGTTCTTGAGGGTGGAAAGCATGAAAGGTATGTTCACTTGAGAATTAGAATGCAACTTTGGTTTCTGTTGGGACCTACTCTGTACCTTGTTAGCTGAATTGCAGGCTTTAGCAAACTGCAAAATTGCAAGTATTTCCTGTGAAGCCTTGACCACTTTTGGTGGACATGTAATTAGATTTGATATTCATCCGGTGGGAGCAGTATTTGTATTTCTGACATTGCTGAGATGAACTTGCCTATGTTGGTGACAACCTTTGTACAATCGCTAAAATGTTAAGCAATGAGAGACATGCCTTCAAGCCATAACTTGCTCAATTTGTTTGTCCACCATAGACAAGATGCAGAACCAGCATTAGCCCTTTAACTTGTATTTGGCTGGCATTTCAATTGGTTCACCATTCCACCTTGAGCATTGGCTCAAATGAGATGGAATTTCCCATAAACCCTCTTATCTTGTATTTTTTGGTAATTCCCTCCTACCTAGTTTAATTCTATACCAACAATCAAAGAGCAGAATCCAAATCCAGCCCTTTTTAAATTCTTATGTCGGTGTGCCACAGTCCATTATGATAACCAGACAAACACACAAGTTATGGGCCCACAACCAGCCCTTGGGCCTGTCTTGAATGATGTGTCAAAATCTAAATGGGTTTAAGAGGAAACCATCCCTCGTTGACATTTTCTAGTTTTGGGTTTTGTTTTTTTTTAATTTGTTCGTATGGGCTAAAATACCTGAAAGCCTGGGTCACGGATTCTTCTCTCTATTATCAAATCCGCTTAATTGAAAATCACATTTTCTTTCCAAATTCTCTCACATCTCTGTCTTTCCTTGTTTCTCCCTCCACAACCAGAGAGAGAGAAAGGCTTAAACTAAAACAATTTTTTTTTTCGCAAATCTTTGTTTTCCCTCCTTTTCCTCTCTCTTTCTCTCTGCTTCTCGATCCCCACTCTCCAAAACCGAAAAGAGCTCTATTTGAAACAGAAGGAGGAAAAAGAAAAAAGAAAGAAAAGAATCAGTTTTGGGTTATGGACGGCGGTGCTTCGTACAACCCACGTACAGTCGAAGAAGTCTTTCGAGATTTCAAGGGTCGTCGAGCTGGCATGATTAAAGCCCTTACTACTGGTAATACTTTTCACTCTTTTTTATTTTTATTTTTTAAACTACTCTTTTCTCATACTTGGTTTTCATCTTCTTAACCACCTTTTTTCCTCATCCCTTAAATTTTTTTGTTTAATTACTTTTTGGGTGTGGTGGTGGTTGCAGATGTGGAAGAGTTTTACCAGCAGTGCGATCCAGGTACTGCGTTTTTTTTTTTTTTTTCAATTTTCATGGAGAATTAATTGTTGAGTTTTTATACCCAGCTTTGTTTTGTTGGCGAATGATTTAGCTGGAGAATTGAAGTTACAATTTTTATTTTCAAGGTTTTTTTATATATAAATTAAACTGAAAATTCGAACCAAGTAATTGGAGTAGTTTAAAGTTTAGTATAAATGAAGTGAATTTTAGTGCATGGAATGGTGTTTACTGTTATAGCTTATTATTGTTTAAGTTTATGCCCTGAAGAAAAATTATTCAATTATTGGGCTACCATTTTCTTGTCAAATTGAACTTTCCCTTTTAAAATAAAGTGAGTAGTTTGAGCTAAGAGATCTGTATGTTCAGGTGTGATAGATTTAATAATTTCAACATTATTTTTGTTCTTCCTCCGGTTTTCCATTACAAATGTAGAGTCTTTTTCTTTAAATAACTGTACATTTTTAAAAGTTGGTGTGAAAAAATTCTTTCTTTATTTGGCAATTTTTTGATTGACAGGCAAGTTTAATATTGTGGTCATTATTTGATGCTTATTGGTTTTTTAGAATGCTTTGATTTTGGATAAAAAACATGTTCATTTTAAATTAGATGCAAATCGATGAATGCAAATGCAATAAACTCAGTGTGGTTGCCTTATTCATTTACTCGTTCTACCTTGTTAGGTTCTAGATGCATAAAATTGAATGAGTTAACTAAAATTCTAAACTTTTGATTACAGAAAAGGAGAATCTTTGCCTTTATGGATTTCCCAATGAGCAGTGGGAGGTAAATTTACCTGCTGAAGAGGTGCCTCCAGAGCTTCCGGAGCCTGCACTGGGTATTAACTTTGCCAGAGATGGGATGCAAGAAAAGGACTGGTTGTCTTTGGTTGCTGTACACAGTGACGCGTGGTTACTTTCTGTGGCATTCTATTTTGGTGCTAGGTTTGGATTTGATAAAGCTGATAGGTATTTTTCTCCTTGCCCGAGTGTCATCCCCTGATTTGGCGTTACATACACATTGTAGTTGTAAATAAGCTAATACTTTTTGTAGGTATAAATAAGCTAAGTTACTTGGTAGGCATTCACACCAACCCAACTTGACTTGAGTTCAGCCGAATAATCGGTTTGAGTCTTTTGCAGTTTTTGTGTTTTGTTATTTATTAAGATTTTTATACTGCACATTTTACGTTTATCATAAAAATTTTGCATGCTATCTTTTTCACTTAGGTGAAAAACTCTTTTTGTAAAGAGATCCTCTTTTATTGTTAAATTTAGTACATTACTAAAACTTATTTAATTTGGCTAGAATTTGCTACTTGGTTTGGAAGCCCCATTAAGTAATTTGATTTAAATACCTATTTATAAGGTTTTCCTTGTAAATTTATTGGATTGACAAGTTTAATTTCTTTGCAAAAATGCTGAAGCCAGGTGTTAATGTAATTCTGAAGTCCTTCTAGTTGTCATCCAAAGTATGATTGTTCTGATGCTTAATTTAGGCCTCATTTTGAAGAACTTACAGTGTATGGGTAAATAATATAATACTAGATTTGCATGAGTGAGCTTGCATACATTGGGATGCTCTGTACTGGATTTGCATGTGACCGTAACAAGCATGCTATATTTTGAGCTACATATTTTCCAAGATAATACCATGCTGGTTAATGTGATACAGGAAACGCCTTTTCAATATGATAAATGATCTTCCGACAATATTTGAAGTTGTGACAGGAGCAGCTAAGAAACAAACAAAGGAGAAATCTTCAGTTTCAAACCATAGCAGCAACAAATTTAAATCAAACTCTAAGGTATTGAAAATCTTTTATTGCTTAGCTGTTTCATTAAATGTTAATCTGTGTGAAGTTTAGGGTTAAGGTTGGAGCTAAAACATAATATTACATTATTCTCATAATTTGACGAGGGCTTACGGCTTAGTAAAAACTCTAATAGTGGAAGTATAATTCTTTTAGACATAAAGCTGACCAAATTAAGTTGGCATTTTGGGTTGTTACATCAATATTTCTGCAAAGTTCATTCTCCTTGTGCTGATAGCAGAGCCGAAAGAGGGAAATAACTTTACAATTTCAAGGGGACCTTATAAAGTAGATATTCTTTTCCCTTTGTGTTTGAAAAAATGCAGCGAGGTTCTGAATCTCAGCCCAAATATTCAAAGGCAGCAGCATCAAAGGATGAGGATGATGATGGTATGGAAGATGAAGATGACGAGGAGCATGGAGATACATTATGTGGGGCTTGTGGAGAGAATTATGCCTCTGATGAATTCTGGATTTGCTGTGATATCTGTGAGAAATGGTTCCACGGAAAGTGCGTCAAGATAACACCAGCAAGGGCAGAGCATATTAAGCAGTACAAATGCCCATCTTGCAGCAACAAGAGAGCAAGGCCTTGATGATGGCTGGTTGGTGGCTCTTATGTGAACTCTGTTATTGTGGACTGCTAACTGTCTGGTAGATCATGTATTCAAGTTTGTTCTTAGTCAATGTGTCCTTTAATCTATGAAACCTGTCATGGCTTTTATGTGTAGGTCGTGAACTTGCTGTTTAATTTGATTATGAAATAGGATATCTATAATCAGGTTGAGAATCATTTTCTTTCAGTCATTGGAAGGTAGACTTGTTTTATGTTTGAATCTTCTTGTCATCATATGCATGCAACTTCATTTCCTTTTGTATTCTATAAGCTTCAGAAGGGTAATGCTTTATCATTTCAATATTTATTATATATAATAAAAATATATAAAATGAGGAATTTCAAAAGTGCAATTATTAAAGATATAAACCTTTGATAATTTATTAAATTAACCATCTTATCCTTAATTATTAATTTTTATTTGTTCCCTGTTTAAAATAGAAGTCATCACGTGCTTACCATAAAGGCATAAACTAGTACATGTAAAAATAAAAACAATGAAGAAAAATAGGAATTGTCTGTACTACATGGTTTCCTTGTTTGGGGCAGGTGCAAAACGGTGTGGGCAGAATGAGAGACGTTCAGCCCAGCACGGCCTGCTAAGAGATGGGTCTTGGGCCCAGTGGTTTTGCAAGACTCTGTTTTTCCCTAAACAAAAAGAAAAGGAAAGTGTAGTAAAATATTTATGAACAACTAAAACCGGCCATTTAATTTGTCATTTTCATCCTAAGCTTTCCCCCCACCTTTGCTTCTGCACTTGGGTCAATGACAAACAATCGATGAGGAAAGCTTTTGTCCTTTCTCACCATATTTCTCTGTTCAACCAAAGACTATTACCATTTAGCGAAAGGATAATAAGATTAAAGACAATGCCAATGTAATAAAAATACTACTAATATATACTATAAATTGTTTTTTGATTGAGACGCTTTATCCACCATGAAAGGCACATGACTTCCATGTCTGAGCCTTTGTTTGTCAGTATCATTGGACATCGTAAATCCATTGTCTCCCAAACAGAAAAATACAAAAGAAAAAAGGGTTCTACTGTGCAAATTGTAACTGCAATTCCAGAATAAAATACGGATGAAAAGTGAATACAACGGTGGGTGTTTTGAGTATGTAAAGGCTAAAACTTGGTTTCTTTTTCTTTTTTTTTGGAGATAATTGAAACTTGGTTTCATTTGCGTGCCATCATCAAGTTTTCTGTGTAGCTCTCAATGTAATAACTGAAACTACAGAAATGAGTTATTAGCCAAAATTACACTTGACTGTTATCCACAAATGCCCTCAATTCCTTTTGCATTTTGTTTTAGATCTCACTCTTTTGCGGGAGAAGTGGTGCTCAAATTGGCTTCAATCTCAGCTGTTTCATTATCTCTCAGGCAAATGTAGCTGTTGTGGATGAAAATCAGACTGGCCAATAGAGTAGTGGGTTGGCCAGTTGTTTCTGCTTGCCTGGTCCATACACAATCTTAATAATGGCAACTGCTGGATGGTCCATTGTAAATCCATCGGGCAAATGGGTTTTCTCATCAGCCCCTGGTTTTTCATCCCTCTAATTGTGTGACTCAAACTCCCAATTAAAAAAAAAAAAAGAAAAGAAAGGAAAAGTTCATCTCCTCTACATAAAGGCCAAAGCTGCCTGCCTCATCATGCTAATCATTTTTCTGTCCGTTGCCGCCAACGATTGCTTCTTTTAGTGCTTTTCATCTATCGATGCAGATGGAAAATTTTGCGTTAAACTATACGATTTTTTGCCCATTTAAGTAGTGAAGAGTTATGTATTATCTACAGGTTTAAGGTAACTAGTTAAAATTTAAAATTTAAATGTAAACTAAAAGAACTCAAATTTAAATTTTTATTATTTTTTATTAATAAATAATTTATAAATTTAAAGAATCTCAAAAAATATATGAATTTTCTTGTAAATAGACACTTATGCTAACTTTAAAGATAAAGTAAACTCCTTCCTCCTATACCTTTTTTCCCAAAAACAAAAAAGTGATGTACTATGTTTATTCAGTGAAAATACTTTTGCAATGTGTCTGAGAAATGAGAAGGTGGGATTGAACTTTTGTAATGTGCTCCTGTCTCCCCTTTGTCCTCACCCAGTGAGTCCATCATGACTTTACATTAATGCTGTCAGAACGAAACCCTACCGAGAGCACCCAGATATATATATATATATATATATTGTTGTTACAAAAAGAAAAATGTCAGCACACAAAATTTGAAGTCAACACAAATTTATTAAACACCACTTAGATATGATAGATTGATAGGAGTACTGATAATTACTTTAATGCACTTCCAGGATAAGTGAAGGAGGCGAAAGTTTTTCCTACGAATCTATGGTCTGGATCGATGAGTGATAACAGAGTTTAAAATATGAAAGGGAAAGAGTTCAGGTACGTGCGTACCCAAAAGGCCAAAAAAAAAAAAAAAAAAAGGTGAGGCACACGAGAGACAGTGAAAAATGGACTAGAAAAATGTTGGGGATAGTTTGAACTTTTAGCCATTATTTAAACCCATGCGTGTTATTCAGTGACGAGGCATGTGATTTTCCTGTTACTTTCAAAGATGACTTGTTCAGAGGCAGATTTAAAATTTTTCTAAAATGTTCGTTCATATTATATATAAAAAATTAATAAATTTATTAATTTTATTAACGACAAATAAATTTAAAAGTGTTTAAAAGAATTTCTAAATCAATTTTTAAAAGTGTTAAGAGCACCTTATTTCAGCATATAAATCCTCGTCTCGCCCAGCTGAGAATGCCTTGGCAGTAATTTGTTTTACGTATTTTCACCTGTAGCTCTCTTATGCGGAGTGCAGGTTATTTATTGTTTGCATACAAAAACAAGTTCACTGCCCAATCTTTGGATGATTTACTTCGTTTTTTAGTCTAAAATACGTTATATGACCCAAAGTGGGAAGCTTTAAGTATTACCTTTTTCTATCCAAATTTTGTCTATCTTTTCAAGTTTTCTAGTGAACAAAGCCTATTCACCTTTTCTCGATGTGTAGTCCCATTTATATGCTTCGTAAATGGAAATAGAATAACAAGGCTAAAAGGCAAGAAGGCATAGATAGAACTTCTTACATCAACTAATCCCCTAAACGTCACAATGAATTTAGGGATGTTAATACTTAAGTTATAAATAAAACAAAATATTTTTCCTTCACATCTTTGAATTTTTATATTATATTCATATTTAATAAATATTTTAAATTAAAAAATTATTTAATACATTTATAATAAATTTTTTTGATTTTACAAACGAGATTAAAACGGTAACATATATCTTTTATATATTTTAAAAAATTAATTTAAAAAAATAAATGAAACATGTGTTATTATTTTAGTTTCGCTTGTGAAATTAAAAAATTTCACTATCAATATATCAAATAATTTTTTATTTAAATTTATCTTAATTTACATCTTTTTAGATATTTAATAGATATAAATAATTATCATACCTATAACTTAAAAAAAATAAATACCAAGATTTATTTTTTTATCTTTATATTTTTATCTTATATATTATTTTTTTTTATCTTTTTTATTTTTATCTTATATATTTAAGTAATTTTTTATAAATAGATATATTAATATATATTTTTTCAATAAAAATATATTAATTCTAATTAATTTAAAACAATAACTTATATTATTTAATAAAAAATTTATTTACTAAATATATATAAATATATATGTAAAATACAAATAAGAGAAGAATGTTTTCTTATCTATCTTCATCTTCCTATCTAATAAAAATTTAAAATTATATCTATTTGCATCACATACCCATGATATAATACCCATTTCTATCTCTATTATCTCCATCCCTATTCAAATAAAATGTCAGCACCCTATTAGATAAGAATAAGATTGATATTCCTAAATGAGTTCATATCACATTGAAATACATTAACATGGTTTGCAAAGTGAAACACTTTGGTCCGAAAATATATTCGCTTAAGCAAGAAATGGACATAAGTCACCCATCTTTCAATGATAAGAGATGACTCAAAACGCATTAAGAGGTGCTACAAAGTCAATTCATAGCACAAGCATTCATTCAAAGAATATGTATTCTTTTTCAATCATCATAAGAATTTATCCAAAGACTTCTACTCTGTCATGACTGAGATTGCAAAGTTCAAGGGGATTAAAAGAAAAATCAAACCAAACTTTGGAGTAGTAAAGGATTGAATTATGACAGATTGAGAACATGGAAGATACATTATTACAGAGTGACCAAGATGAAGAAATGCTTCATACACCTTTTACATTGACACGCAGGTGATCCTCATCATTAAAAGGCCAAAACAAGAAAAGAAACGTTTACAATGAGTAACCCCTCTTACTAAGCAGGCCGATTAAAGCCAACAGGGAATAAGGTAACAAAAAGCATCTCAAGTGTGAGAAACATTCTGTTTTTCGGTCACCCGCCCTATTCACGATGTCAAGCTCTCTTTGCTCTTAGTTGATAACCGTTTCAAGAGCTCATAGGTAGTGACCATGGTTGTTGCAGACATAGACATTGATGCCCACCTTGGTCCCAATCCCCTGTAACAAGCTGTGAATCCGCCTTCTTTAACCAAATTCCGCATTGTCTGCAAAACCGTCAAAGGTTTTCTTATCCCATTCTCTTCTCTATCCAGAACCTGTAATCTAGTCTTGATGGTGTCAAGTGGCATAGTGATTAAAGCTGAAACGCCACTAGCCATGGCCGCACTTAACCCTTGGACTAACACCAAGGTCTTTGAATCAGGCCTAAAACCAGATCCCCCAATCACACCACCCTCATCCTTTTTACTCATAGAGCAACCAAAACTACCCCATATGAGCTTGTGTGCGACAGAGTAAGAAGCCCACCAAACCGCATTAGATGGTGCATATGTCAATATTGAGATCCCAAATCCCCTATAAAATCCTTTAGGGCCATCTGCATACAGAATTTTCCTAAACGCATCAAGACCATTTCTATATCTACAAGAATTCACATTTGGATTTACATTTTTGCTACTATTACTATTGTTGTAGCCTTGAACCATAAGTCTTTGGCTCACAACATCAATTGGGGTCCAAACAAGTTGTGCAGCCATAGCTGAACTCAAGCCAGCAGCAGCACTAGCTATAGCAGTTGCTGTAGTATCTGAAAATCCTAAACTAACAGTTGCAGTGCCAACACTGCTCTTGGTAACCTCAAGGGCTCCCATGTAAAGGGCTCGAGCTGGGATTGTCCCCATCAAAGAGGTACCAAAACCCCTATAGAATCCTCTCAATCCTTCATATCTCATAATAGAGGAAGACATTTTAAAGCAAGAAATTTGAGAAGATGAAACTTGTTGCCTAGTTTTCAAGACAACTATAGGGTAAAGAGCAGCTGATAAACCTGAAAATAAAGCAGCACCAAATAAAAAGAACTTGGATTTGTCAAGCATATGCCAATCTATATCTGCCGGTATATGAATCTCCGACCCTGAATCATCCTCGGCTGCACTTAAACTCATTTTCGCCACTTCTGTAAACTGTTTTAGTTCAACTAACTAAAATCTGTTTTTTGTTATCCTTTCAACAAAATTAATCAGCACCCACCTCAAATCCTATTCAAAACTCTATATAAACCAACTCCGCTCAAGTAAAATAAAACTCCAGCTATTTGCGTTTTCCATACAATTAAAGCTACAAATTCGCATGAGTGGAGAAGATGATCAGAAGGCAAAGAAAATTAAAATTTATGAGGGTTTTTAGTCTTTTAAGTATTTGGACTGTACAAAATCAGGAAGTCTATGCAGAAAAGGAAAGGAAAAATGAAGACTTTTTTGTTAGTATTAGGTATAAAACCTAAAAAAAAAAAAAAGGTTTCGCGGGTTTTTCCTTTTGCGCAGTCAAATTTGTGAGCGAACGTGGATCATCAGAAATAAGTCGAACATTTACTCACTATGCAAAAACCCCATATTTTTATTTTTGATTCTTACCAGAAAAAAACCAAGTCTTTGCAACATCTTCAAGGCTTCATCTTTTGTCAGTAGGCAACTGGGTAATAATAAAGAGAGATAGAGTCAAAGAATCTTAAACAAGGGCAAAAAGAAATGGGTTTTAGGAGGGTTTCACAGAAAGCGAAATGGATTGTGTTAATAAGAAGGAAGTGGAAAGAGAGAAGTGAGGGAGAGTGAAAAAGAGAGATTTAACGTTAGAGAGGAAAGAAGACAAAGTTATGGATTTTAGCAAAGGGTTTTGCGGAACTATCGGTTAGCCTGGTTTCAAGGTTCAGTTGGTTCAAGCAGCTGGACTGTTGCTACCCTCTGATTTCCAACTTATCTGTGGGTGATCTCTTCAGTTCATCATTTGCATCTCTAAACTGTCCTTCCATCGACATGAATTCTTGAAAACAGCACAGCTACACCTAACATCCATGGGTTGGGCTGCTTTTTTTATTTTGGGTCATCCTTTTTGTCAAGAGCTATACCCATTACTAGTTCTGAGTTCACTCGTCGTATATTTTCACAAGTGATAAAAGAGAGATAAATTTTATCTCATATTTTTATATTATTGAATAAATTCAAAAATAAATTTTAAAAATTTATGAATAAATTAATTAATTCATAAATAAGATCTGGAATAAAATGTTTGTATTTTGGATTATAAAAGTAAGGATAAAAAAAAATTAGTTACTCTTTGAGGAATAAGATCAAAATAGGGTGAAAGTAAATGAAAAATTATATCTAATGAAATGAAATTCGGTTGAAAAAGTGATTGTTCTGTAACTCTTTTTGATTTTAGATCAATTAATTATTTTTTTTCAAATCTGTGAATTTATTTTTAATTGTATTAAAAAAAAATTGTTCTGGTTGATTTGAGATAAGAATGAAGTATTATTTTGATTGTAAAGATATTGGTGCGGATGCAAGAGGGATTTTATATTGAAATGGTATGAAAAAATATTTTGAAGGTGAAGTTGAAAGATTGTATAATTATGTCATATCAAAAGTATAAATATTTGAAATAAAATTAATGAGATAAATAATAATTTTTTTAATTAAATGGAACAAACATCTGAATGTGTAAACTATGCAAATTATTTAAATCATTTTTCAAGTTTTTAAGTTATAATTATAATACCTGACAAGTTATTGATAAATTCTTATTAGTTCAATTTGTAAAAACATAAAAGACCAGCAACGCTGCACCCTACCACTCAAACGTGTGTGCATATATGAGAGAGACAAACTGTGGAACAGATCAAACAATGCACCATATCCTAGTCATCTTCAATTTATCTGTATTCACATTTGTGTAAATATTATTTCCTATGAGAGCTGAAAGAGCTGTCCCACTATATTGCCATGCTAAGCTCACTCCTTTTCATAAGAACCCGTACCCTGTTTCTTTTACCCCTTTCTTCGCAGAGACAAGACGTATGGGATGCCTGAAAGGTTTCTTTCAATTGTCTTCTTGTATGTGGTGTAGTGCATGACCTTATCGATTCTCATTGCTGAAGGAGGTTTAAGCTATACATATATGTAACATTGATGTGATAGACACCTTAGGCACCATTTGATTGTCCACTGCAATTCTGCAAGTCTTCTTGTTTAGCCTTTCAAGTTTCTATTAAACCTGGAATATGAATAACTCATTATTTTTGGCATTTTGATTCCCCAAAAACTGCTATATAAGTGTTTCTATACATTGAACTGTGAGCTGTGGTAGCAATCCATTTGGCTGTAAGATAAAAACTGAGCAATCATACTTGTGTTATTAAGTCAGTGCTTCTATTTCGCCTTGTGAGAAGAAATCAATTCCGCCTAGTTGGAATTTTTTTCTTACGTCAGAATTGTTCAGTTTGAATTATTGATATGTTGATGTCATTAGTCAATTTAAATACCAACCAATGAGAATATTTTACTTGACAATTCAATAAAATTTGGCCGCCTGCCCCATGAAAGCATGTGTTTAGGACAATAATTGTGATAAAAAATCGTTTTATGAGCAAAGATTCAACAAAGTTAGAGTGTTGGAGTTGTCTACCATTATAATATTGGACTTAAGAGATAATCCCTTCACTGTAGACTCCCCAATGGCATGTTTCTTACAATATAAGCACTATTTTTATAAACTTATACAACGGTTTTGCGGACATCAACAAGAAACTATCAAACAAAATTGGACTTAAAAACTCTCTCATCTTATAAATATTTAACCAACGCCAGCCGCCAGGACTACTTGTCCCGTCTTCTGCACCTTTTGCCTGATCATCCATCCGACAACAAAAAATGGCAAGAATGTTGGAAAGCAAGCTTTACGAAGCAGCAGAAGAAGGGAGTGTAACTAGTTTCTTAGAGTTAAATTCAACAGGATCGCTTGCTTCTGGACGGAGTGCTCGTTAATTATACCACTAAGACTCCTTTGCATGTAGCTGCAATGCTTGGACCTACAGATTTTGTGAAGGAGATTATACATAGAAAGCCAGAGTTTACCAAAGAATCCGATTCAAGGGGTTCATCAGCTCTTCACTTAGCTTCGGCAAAAGGGTATGTTAAAATAGTCAAAGCATTGCTATTTGTTAACCTTGACATGTGTCTGGCTCGTGACATAGAAGAAAGAAACCCTCTTCCTCTTGCGGCCATAAAGGGCCAGGTTGACGTTTTAAAGGAGCTAGTCCGTGCCAGACCACAAGCAGCTTAGGTCACCGTGTCTTGGGGAGAGACCATATTGCATTTGTGCGTGAAGTACGGACAATTTGAGTCTCTGAAGCTAGTGATTGAAGTAATGGATGACCATGAAATTGTGAATGCTAAAGACGATTATGGAATGACGGTCTTGCATCTAGCGGTTGCTTACAAACAAATTGAGGAATGGATTGGATCAAACTGCATATCATCTCCAAGCCTTGTTGCCTTTTATTATTTTTCCCCTTTCATTTGGTTTAGCCAATTACATTTAATCTATAAACTAATCAATTGCCTATGTAGCTATTAAGAATGCAGAGGAATTTAGGCTTCTTTCTGTTTTACTGGTGCTGTAACTAATCATTTAGTAATGATAACAAATGTGCAGACAATAAAATTTTCGCTTTTCAATACAAGCGTTGAAGTGAATGGTCTAAATGCAAATGGTTTTACTGCTTTGGACGTTCTTGATCATAGTAAGAGAGGCTTGAAAGACTTTGACATAGCTGAGTCCTTACGAGATGCTGGAGCACTAAGAGCCGCAGATATTTCACATTCAGGAACTAGAATAGGAGGATTGAAAACAAAGGCAAAACCTCTAATTGCTCAAATTATTTCAACCAACGCACCAGCCACAGGATATCACAACGTGCAAAAAACTATCAATAAGGCAGATTGGCTTGCTAGAAAGCGAGATGCATCGATGGTAGTGGCATCACTAATTGCAACAATCAAGGACGGATCTACGTAGAAGTGTCACGAGTCGAGATTTAAGCTTCGAACTCGCACGATTTTGAGATCCGGACATCCACTCATCCAACGTCCCAGATTAACTTAACTGCTACGGTTCACACCCTTGTGAGATATTGTCCGCTCTGACCCCCTTAACATCACGATTTTATCTTATAAAAAACACCTCACAAGAAAGAGGTGGTGTGAACCTTTTTATACCCCAGTAAGCCTCCTGTTATGTTCGATGTGGGATTCATGACTCATCCTTAGGTCCGTGACATTCTCCTGCACTCAAACTCGTGACGCTCTTATCACGAAAGCTGACCACCCTGCCTACCTTCCTCGAGGCGCTTGGCATGGATCGAACGGTTTAGGGCTAGCTTTGATACCACTTGTCACGGGTCGAAACTTAAGCTTCAAACCTGCGTGACTCTAGAACCCGAGTATCCACTCATCCGACATCCTTGTGACGCTCTTATCACAGAAGATGGTCACCCTGCCTACTTCCCTCGAGGTGCTTGGCGTGGATCAAACGGTTTAGGGCTAGCTTTGATACCACTTGTCACGGGTCGAAACTTAAGCTTCGAACTTGCGCGACTCTAGAATCCGAGCATCCACTCATCCGACATCTCAGATCAGCCTAACTGTCACGATTCACACCCTTGTGAGGTATTGTCCGTCTGGTCCTCATGACCTCACGATTTTATCCTACAAAAAGCGTCTTACAATGAAGAGGTGGTGTGAACCTTTTTATACCCTAGTGACCCTCTTATTATGTTCGATGTGAGATTCAAGACTCTTCCTTAAATTCATGACAGAAGCATGTGGGGCAGTCGTCCCCACTGAGTTCATAAAATCTTTTGGGTTTATTATAAAAACTAGCAAAAGTTTTCAAAATTTAAAATTTTATGCTTATAGAAAATCTTTGTGATCATATTTGCCCCCCACTAAGTTAAGGGTCATACATGAAATTTTTCATTATTTATCTAATAATTGAACATTAACACTTTGAGTGCTACTCAATATCATTATAATATATATATATATATATTTATATAATTTTCAAGTTTGTAAAAAATAAAATAAAATACTTTTAGAGAGTTTGAAATTGTTAAATTTTTAATTTCTTATAATGATTTGTTTAGATTGATACAAGTTGATCTTATAGGGATAATGAGATATGAAGCTTGCATAAAATAAATAATCATTTTCATTCATCTTTTCATTGTATGTGAGAAAAGAATAAATTTTTATTTTTCAAATTATAATAAATAAAAATCAAATATATTTGTTTATTAAAAGTAAATGATAAAACTAAATATAGTAAAAGTAAATAATAAGACATGTTAATTTTTATTTCATTTTTTCACATAGTATATTTATTTTTAAAAATTTTGTAAGTAAAATTTTATTAAATTAATATATCTATATATATGTGTGTGCGTGTCTATTATCATAAATAATTTATCTAAATAGTGTTTAGGTTATATTCATTAAAAATCATATAATTAATTATGCAAATATTATTTATATTGCAAAACAATTTTTTTCATTTATAAAAAATATTATAAATGCTAATTTTATTTGTAATTTTTAAAATTAAGTTATATTTCAATAAAAAAAATTTAAATTAATTTAAAATATTTGCCCCCACATATATAATGCTGGCTCCGCTGGCAACAGTGGCTTTGCAAGCTGGATTAACCCCTCCTGGTAGTCTCTGGCAAGATTACTCGACAGGAACTTCCCAAGACAACAATGGAACAGAATCTCACATGGCAGGAACTTCAATAATAGCAGATAAGAACCATAGCTATTACACTCAGTACCTTTCTTACAACACAATAAGTTTCATTGCATCATTAAGCATAATCTTGTTGCTGATTTCTGGGTTACCTTTCAAGCGAAGACTTTTCATGTGGATGTTAACAGTGATTGTGTGGATTGCAATCACATCCATGGCCATTACATACAGAGTTTCACTTCTTGTTTTTACCCCAAAAAAGGAGCAGCTAAACGTCACTCGCGTGCTTGAATATGCTCTCAAGGTGTGGATTAGGGTGATGACTCTTCTTCTGGGGCAAACCATTCGCCTCTCGGCAAGTTTTGTCCGAGAGAGTTGAAAATGTGCTGGGGAAAAAGAGAAAACCACCGCCACCGTTAGTGTACCGACCATTCCCGCTTGCGATCAATGCTGAATTCTAATCCTCTTATCAATTAGTAGTACGTCTCTATTAATGTAATTGGAAGATGAGCAGAAGGAATTGGCTTCTCGAGCAATAGAGCAATCCCAGTCCAACTGAATAAGTTGCTTGCAATCCTGAATGACTTGGTATAGAGGATCATTATCCTGAATCAGCCGCAAAATTTTCTGTAGAGCCAATAAGGAGACCCTAATTCCACTAGGACTCGTCGGCATCCATGCGCACAAACCAGATTTAAACCAGTAGAGATGGCATAAATATCAGCCTTGGTAACAGAACCCCATCCACTTCTTGTAAAACCAAAAACCCAAGAACCATCACTGTCCCTGCAACGACCGCCCAAATCTAAATCACCAGGATTAGATGTAGCAGCTGCATCCACCTTCAGTTTGACCATGTTTTGAGGTAATTTTATTAGATTTTCGAGGCGTTTGAGTTGTATATATTCCGTACATGTTGTTTGAAAACCATTTAACTAGATAGTTTGCTGAAAGACAAATAATGTGATTATAATCAGAATTTTTTTTGTTTAATTCTCTCCTTCATTTCAATCCTGACATTACCTTATAAACAACCTGCAGTTTCTTTTGGTATTAAAGTCAAGGTTACAGATTTGAGTTTTAATAGTATTGTTAGAAGGGAGATTGGTGGCAGATCAAAGGTTAGTCACGTCTATTAACTTCATATGCTTTATAATCGATCGTTATTCTTTGTACTATAAAGTTGTAAGCTTTTTAATAAACATAATTTTATTTATGCTTATTTTTTTCTTTTACAATGTTGTTAATTTTTCTTAAATAATATGAGTATCTGTATCCTACATTACATGATATAATGAAACACGTTGATATCAATTTATTTTCTGATTATAGTCAGTATCTTTTTGTATTGCTCTCAATCACAAATTAAAGAATGTGTGAATAAATAATGATATATATAGAGATCGAAAACTAAATCTGCGAGGCGTCTTGTGAGATAAAATCATGAGACATTCGGGTTAAAGCAAACAATACTTCTCAGGTTTGGTGCAGTCTTTACAAATGATATTAGAGCGATCACCAGTAAGTGAAAACTAAATGCTACATTATGAGAGTCACTAAGTGGTATACGATGAAAAAACACATTTAGAATTCTAACGTCTGATATGATCTTAGTCCTGTGGTTAGACTCGGTTTGCCAGGGACATCAAGGTTTAAAAATGAAAAATATTGTAACACCCAAAATCCTACATTAGAATAATGTATGGATAAATAATGATATATATATATATATCTAAAACTCAAATTTATGAGACTCTTTTTTTGATAAAACTCTGAGACCTTTGGATCAAAATGGATAATACCTTTCAAGTTGGGTGTGGGTCTCCACACTTTTTGCCTAACTTATTCTAATTTTCATCTTTCGTATTTGCTAGTTTGGTCGAATCATCCAATACCAACTTATACAAATCTTTACAGTGTAAGTAATATTCTATCATAAGCTTCTAAATTGAATAATTTGATACCGTCAATTTTATCATTAACCTATATCACCTTCAATGATCTGAAATAGAATTTACTTTTATCTTAGTTTGCTTCTGTGTTGATATCTCAAAATAACTATCATTTTAATACCACTTGTTGAGTCTGAAGTAACAAACACAATAACAAAAATAATGTTGGGTCTGAAGTAATAAATACAATAACATAAAAATAATATATCGTAATAAATCTACAATAATTAATAACAATCAACAATGCAATAAAAATAAAAGTATACCTAAATTTATATGAAAAACCCTCCAATGTAAAGAAAAAAATTACAAACCACAAAAAAAATCTCTACTATCAAATAATATATATTCAAAGTTTTCCTCTAACTAAAATTAGAATTAATCAATAATTAAAGATAATTAAAAAATTCTCATAAAATAAATAATTCAACAAATACACTCTAAATTTATTTTTAAAGAGTTTCAAACATAATCATTGTCTAAAATATAAAATTTTGAATCATAAATCTATTAATAAAATTTTAATTCAATCGAACTATAAATCGGCTTTCGTTCAATCAAAAAAATTTTTTTTTGGATTTTTCTTTTTCTTTTTTCGGCGTTACCACACTTGTTTCACAAAAAACGCAGCCCCCTCTTTTTTATTATTTAGGGCTTTGTTTTCACATTAAGTTGAAAAGCCCATGGCCTATGGGCTGGAACCCACATTGCTAACGCTAGATACTCTTGACGTGATTGAAAACCTCTTCTCGCTATAACTTTATTAATCTGAAATTATATGATCATCAATTTTGGAGGGTGTTTGAAATGGGGTTCTTTTTCCATTACCCATAAACTGTATATCCCTGTTCAAATCCAAGATAATTAGTCTTATTCCTTTCCTATTGAACCAATTAGTTGAATTTTTCAGGAGTCAATCGACCATATATTGATCCACAAGCAAAAACCTGATTCTAGAACGAGAAAAAATAAGCTAGTAGGAAAGGCTAACTACCATCCTTGCAACAGATCCATCGAGAAATGTCAAAGGAGTAGGAACTTTTCTATTGTCTTGAATTCATTGGTGAAAGATGAAGGGGACAGAGATTTGGGGAAACGGATTCGAAGTTTTCAGCTGGCAATCCTTGTTTTCTTAGATGATATAAACATTATCATAGTCCTCGTCGAATTGAAGCTTTTTCTACTTTTTCAGATTGGCTAAATTTCTCAAATATTTCCGAGGTGTGGTGTTTTCCCGTTTAGTTCTTGACTGTCAATGCTTCTAGAAGTGGACGGAAACCATAACATATATATTATTGAAAATTTCATTAGATTAAACATAGTAAATTTCATTATTGAATATGTATTAGATTATGAAATTATATAGTACTAATTTTACTTTGGACCCCGTTATATAACCTATATATTATTCATTCATACTTTTAGAATTAAAAAAATAGTTATTTTAAAAATGATGAGCAGCTATAATTAAAATCAATATTACATGATTATTGAAAAGATCAAATTTTATTCATTCAAAAAAAAAAAAAAGTCCTTTTCAACTTTTATTTTATAAATTAAATTTGATAATTCTATTCTATGTATTTTAAAATTGAAGAGAAGATGAAAGAGTTGGGACGTCTTTTTTTTTTTTTTTCATTTTTAAAAGGAAAAATATGACTATATGTCTATATTAATATTTCGTTAGAGCATTTGAACTCAAATGTTTCAAAGTCAAAGATGAAGGCTGCAGCAAGGATTATAAAAAGAAAAATATAGTTTGGCAAAATCCTTTTCCTTGGTAATATCAATTCAAAGCTCACAAGTCAATGTCGCTTGTCCCACCATTGGCCGCACTGTTTCTCATTTGTAAGCCCAGAACAAGAAAAATAAACGATCTGCACAGGTTTTTTTTTTTTGCGTCGCAATTTGATAGAAAAAATGAAACTAATGAGCTTGTTGGATGAGGAGAAAGAAGAAGAAAACCTAAGAGAGATAGCAAGACAGAAAAGGCTCAACGAAGCAGCCATGAAAGGATCAGTTACCTCACTCCTTGAGCTGCTCCAAGAAGACCCTGATATCCTCAAAAAAGCCCCCTCATCTCTTTCGGACACACCTTTACACATAGCAGTTCTTCTTGGTCACTCCGCTTTTGCCAAACAGCTATTGACTCAAAAGCCAGAGCTTGCAACAGAATTAAACATCCATGGTTATTCACCTCTTCACGTGGCAGCAGCAAAAGGGTGCGTGGAAATAGTGAAAGAATTGTTGTTGGTGAACCCTGACATGTGTTTGGCCAAGGATCGTGATGGTAAGACTCCCCTGCATCTTGGTGCGATCAAGGGTCGAGTTGAGGTATTAAACGAGTTGATCCAAGTCAGACCGGAGGCGACTCGGGCGTTGACCGGTGGAGGAGAGAGTGGACTCCACTTAGCTGTGAAGAACAATCGTTTAGGAGCATTGAAGGTTTTGGTAGAATCTGTGAGAAAAGATGACCAGTTTGTGAATTGGAGAGATTCTGAAGGGAACTCTGTCCTGCATATAGCTGTGGCCAGGAAACAGTTAGAGGTATGCTTTGCCTACTTGTTTTTTCTTGCAAGAACACTGTGATAAAATAAGGTAACAACTTCACTCCAAATTGACTAAACATGTGGAAATTTAATAGGACAAATTAACCCTAAATCCGGCGAACTTAAGGAATAACTAGGAAGTCTGGAAAGTCTATGATGAATCTCTAATATGTAAGAACTACGAAATTTTGCAGATGATAAAATATTTACTCACTGATACCAAGATAGAAGTAAATGCTCGAAATGCAAATGGCTTCACCGCCCTGGATCTTTTATTACATAGTCAAAGGGATTTAAGAGATATGGAAATTAAAGATTGCCTACAGAAAGCTGGAGCTTCAAGAATGATAAGTAAGGCTCAGTCCATTGCCAATAATCAGGATATTGTCGAAGTTGTGCCCCCAATACAGGTACAGCCACTAATTCTTAAGGAAACTGATTCCAAGCCGGTGGTTGAGAAACGTAAGCATACTGATTGGTTGGGAAGAAAACGAAGTGCATTAATGGTTGTAGCATCGTTGCTTGCAACTGTGGCCTTTCAAGCGTCATTATCGCCACCTGGTGGTGTATGGCAAGATGATTACTCGGTTGATTCTGATGGCAACCCTGCAGAGAATCCACACAAAGCAGGCTTGTCTGTAATGGCCTATACTGATCCAAGACAATATGAGGCGTTCATGATAATGAACACAATCGCTTTCCTTGCATCATTGAGCGTAATTTTGTTACTCATCAGTGGACTACCTATGAAACGACGCAGGTTCATGTGGATTCAGATGGTGATTATGTGGCTAGCAATCGCAGCGTTTACTTCTACCTATTTTGTTGCATTGATAGAAATAACACCAAGACAAGTGAGAACTATGCTGTTTCATGTGACCAGAATTTCACTAATAATATGGCTGGGGATGATGGGACTCGTTTTTGTAGGTAATGTCATTCGGATGATCTTATGGTTGCTTAGAAAGTACGGTTACATCAAGCAAAAGGAGGAAGAGTATTCACTTTATGTAGAGGATGAAGAGAATGATGAGTGATGACCAGTGAGAAAAAAATGAAAGTAATTTGGGAGGTTAGCTTAAATTAAACACCATCAAATCTTCATTTGCAATTGAAAATCCAAGTGGAAAGATGATTCAATCAGCATTTAAGATTATCTCTGATGTAATAATAGAATTTCACTGATGTAATTTTTGCTGTCATGTTTTGTCAACATTATTATTATCAGGGGCCTTTTTTTTTTGGTATTATAAATGTGTAATTCAAAAGATCAAAGCCTAAACCATCTAGCTTTTGCTTGTTCATTCTCAAAAGTACGGTGGAAAAGATTTTTTTTTCACAGATATTGAGCCATAGAGTCTGCGGGTCAGACTCAGAACTCTGAATAGATAATTGGGTGATTTAAGAATTTTTCAAGTTACACAAATGGTTTCTGCTAATACAGTTTGGTATATGGTTTAGGATGATTCAATTAACAATAAGAAACTGGTAATTCATATCCAACTGAAACGAGTAGCCTAATAACTATGTGTTTTTCTTTTTGGGGGATAAATGTGGGGTTTAGGGTTAGGAGGCAACCTGTTAGTGTCACATCAAGCGTTTAAAGGAAGAATAAGTAAGATACATTAATCCAACATCGAACATAAAAAAAATAATTATTGAGGTATAAAAATGTTGATATGGCACGTATTGAAAAATCGATTTTAAAAAGAGAAGATAATAATTGTGTGATAAATAATATCAGAGTAAGCTTTTAATCGTTTAACTCACTTCAAATGATTCAATGAGAGATAAATAGGATGATCAGGCGTTATGAGATTGCGTTATGAGATTGGATGAGAAAGAATATCACGTGAATCCTTTTAAAGAGAATAAACAAAATATTTTAATCTTATATTGGACATGAAAGAAGAGTCATTAAAATATAAAAACGTTGATGCTGCATATTCTAATAAATCAATTTTGAAGAGAGAGTATAACGACCACGTGCGACTAGAACAAGGAACGGAACCTCAAGAGCAGGAAATGCAAAGCAAAAAACAAACTAAACTGACCAAAGTAAATTAACAATCAACATCCCACTCACCAATTGTGACAGGAAACAACATTAACAGGATCATTTTGAAACATGTTAATAGCTTGAGACCACCCAACCTGTCTTGCAAAAATGGCAGCAATGCTTCTCTAATTATCTCATGTAGTAGTAAGCACCCTCCGATTGAGTCTGTTTGTCCTTTCTCTCCAGGTGAAGTAAAATAGAAAGGAAAAACAGAGAACTGAAACGCCTCTTTGCCGCAATTTGATCATGACGGACGGGATGGGATGGACCATAGGCTGGTCAAGCTTGGCCCAACAAAAAATTGGGCTCTTTTAGCAACAACAGCAAAGATCCAAAGCCTATTATCTTGCCAGGCAAAACGGGCCCCGGAATTATTGATAATGACCCAAAATAAGGATTAAAAAATAAAAGAAAATTACAGAACTTTCATTTGTTTCTTCAGAATTCTAGATAGGGCATTAAGGAGACCAATTACGAAATTTTCTATCTGCATTGATTAATCTCTAGAACTCTCGCCTCTCCTGCTTGTCTCCTATATATACAAATCAGCTCTGCACCTTTCGAATCACTTTCAAATCAACTTAAAACTTACTGCGTTACACATCTAAGCCTCTTCCTACATCCCTTCTTTGATTTTTGTTTTCTTCTTCTACATTTCTAGAGCTTGAATCATGGATTTGAGGAACTTTGGCTTCGATTCTCCACTTTTAACGATCCTGGAAAACATGCTTGACATCCCAGAGGAGCAGGAGAAGTCCCGAAACAACCCATCTAGGGCCTACGTTAGAGATGCACAGGCCATGGCAGCTACGCCAGCGGACGTGATACAGTACCCAACATCCTACGTATTCATTGTCGACATGCCTGGCATTAGTTACAATGAGATCAAGGTCCAGGTGGAAAACGACAACGTTCTTGTGGTGAGTGGGGAGCGAAAGCGTGAGAAAGAACAAGATGAGAAAGAAGGGGTCAAGTATGTGAGGATGGAAAGAAAGGTTGGAAAGTTCATGAGGAAGTTCGCATTGCCTGAAAATGCAAATATGGATAAGATATCTGCAATTTGTCAGGATGGGGTTTTGAGACTGACTGTGGAGAAGCTGCCTCCACCTGAACCTAAACAGCCTAAGACCATTGAAGTCAAAGTTGCATGAGCAATATGGTTTATAAGTCATGCTTGATTTGCAAAACTTGTTAAAGACAAGTGTGTGTTTCTTTTAGTTTGTACTTGGTTGTGTGAGTTTTGAAGTTTATGAATATATAGAATAAAGACCGAAGTGTATTTCTTTGTATCTTATTGGAGCCATTGTCTTTTAATTTCCTTCTCTTTCATCTGTTTCTTCCTTTCTTCTACCAAAGTACCTATGAGTTAAAGGACATATTGTGTAACAAAGTCGGTTTAATATATCAACTTATTATATGAATTGCCCGACAGCAACTTGAAATTCCAAAATGATCTCCACTTTATAACTTTCATCAATAAATCACAGTTAATATTCTGGTTTGGCCCGAGTTGTGTTAGAAGTTGAACGACAGACATTGGACATCAACTTTTGAAACAATTACAAACAACCAAAAGACTTAAGATTATGAGTTATGTTTCCTCAAAAAAATTACTATGATTTATGAAGTTTATTCAATACTTGATTATATTGGTTACCAATATCTTTAGATAGATATGGTAATATCGTTTAAAAAAATATTTAAATAAAATTAACATCTATTGATTCGAATAATAAGAAATTCAATTATTCTTAAGTAAGGTTTTAGTTTTGAATCTTATAAATGAAAAAAACAGGCTTGGAAGAACTTATCCCTTTTATGAAGTTCGACTTAGCTCAACTTTGAATTAATTAAGATCCAAATTAGTTATCGAACACCGAAGAATCTTAGACAAAAAAAAAATCTAAATGAAAATGGGAAGGAAACAATTGTCTTGGTTGGACTTACATGGGCCTAAAACATGGGACCACAAAATGTTATGCTCACTCACCAGTAGTATTTTGGATCTAAACTTAACATTCTGTAGGACTATAGCCAATAACATGTGAAAATCACAGAGGCTATAGTTTATTGAGAATAGTGATTTAAATCTTATAAAAGATTTGTTTGAGATTAATTAAATATTGTTTGATGAATAAAAAAACTTATAAAAGAAGAATTCTAAAAGAAAAGAGATTCTTGATAGATAAGTTTAACTTGTAGAAGAAAAATTTTAAAAGAAAAAAGGATTCTTAATAATTTTGTATGTTTATAAATAGATGAAATTTATAAGATTAAGTATATAAAAAAAAAGATGTAAGAAAGTTATAAAGTTTTATGAGATGACACTCTATAAAATTATTAGAGATTTACATCTTATGAGTGTATATGTTTGAATGTTAGAGTGGATTATAGGATACTGAGAGGATCACATAGGTATAGGTGTGTATGTCAGAGTGAATTATAAGAGATTGAGAAAATTCACATAGGTATAAGTACATAAGTATATATAGATATATGTTTATTTGAGTTAAGAATACTTCATAGGACTAGAGGCGATTCGTCTATGGGTATTAATTGTTGAATAATTTATATGATTTATATGTTTGTAATTCTCTACAATTAGTGAATTTTTTTTACTTGTGGACGTAGGTCAGTTAGACCTAATCATGTTAAATTACTATATCTTATGTGATTGATTAATTATTTGATTATGTTTTTGCTAGTGTGATTGGATTGAAACTTTTTTGCCTAACAAGTGGTATCAGAGCTGTGGTAATTTCTAACAAGTAATATCAAAGCTATGGTGATCTCTAACAAGTAGTATCAAAGTTGAATGTTCTAGACATAAGAAGAGACAAGCCTAGAGAAATTCGATTCAAGTGAAGAGTTCGAGTTCATGCTTTGAAAATTGATTTGCAAAAAGCTTGAAGGCAAACAAGAAAAGATAACTGTAAGACTTTCATTATAGGTGGAGCTAAGCAGGTCTAATATGAATATAGATAATTTGATGAAATTTGAGTTAAATGTAAAAATTGTTAAGCATAGTGACTCAAATCCCATAAGAGATTTATTTGAAATTAAGTAAAAATTACTTGATGGATAAAAGACTTACAAAATAAGAATTCTAAGAAAAAAGAGATTCTTAATAAGTAAATTTGATTTGCAAAAAAAAAATCTAAAAAGAAATAAATTCTTAATATGCAAGTTTGTATACTTAGAAATAGATAGCTTCTATAAGGTTAGGTATAAGAAAAAGATATAAAAGAGTTGTAAGATTTTATGAGATAGACTTCTCATAAGATTACTGAAAGTTTATGTCTTATGAATGTGTACATTTGAATATTAGAATGGATTACAAGAGATTAAAAAGATCCACATAGGTATGTGTGTATGATAATATAAAAGTATGTGTTTGTTTGATTTGAAAATACTTTATAAAATTGAAAGAAATTGAAAGAGTCTGTAGGTATTAATTATTAAATGATTGATATAATTTGTATATTTGTAATTATTTACAATTAGTGAATTTTTTTTATTTATCAATATAAATTAATTGAATCGAATCATATTAAATTATTATCTCTTATATAATTAATTGTTTTATTATGCTTTCTCTAATGTGATTAGATTAAAATTTTTTACTTAATAAATGATATCAAAACAGTAATAATCGCTATCATAACCCCGATAACTTCTCTTTTGCTCCGTATGATCAGTTGCTACTTGCTAGTTTTGTCCCTATGTTTCCTCCTTTTATCTTCAACAAATGAAAAAAAAAAAAACTTTAATTTTTCATTTGGTCAAAAGCTTTTTGTTTTTGTTTTACTAAGCCTTACTCACTGCTCCTTACATAATATTAACAATTTATCGCTATTTTTTACAAACCCAGTTGAAAACAAGGCTTCATTTTTTCTCAGGTAAGATTTCTTTTTGGTTGATGAGAATATATAATATATACTGTATTACGTTACATAAACTTTGATGGACTTTCTCAGAAAAGAAAAAAAAAAAAAACCCTTAATCCCAGCGATCCCAAAGAGAACCCCACAGTTGCCAGTTGCCACGTCCCCTAGAGACCTACTCCGCGTGGATCTTAAACAGCCCAGTCGGCAACCACGTATCAGGCGTAAAGACAACTTGCACCGAATGCTTTAGCTTGCTGCTAAATTCACTACTTAAGGCATCCCTAGGTGACGAACAGCCCAGTCCTTCCATTGACGTGTATCATTGAAGTTTTGCTCGTGCATGTGTATCCTTTCTTCATAAATCAATTGCATGCAATTCATTTGTCTGTCACCCCCAAACGGATGGTTAATTGTTTCTCTAGCTAGAAATCAACCCAAGAGTTGTCCTCTATAGTCTATACCGTTCTAGAACCTCATCAAAAGAAGAAACCTCCTTAAAAGACCCAAAACCGCTTCAGTTTTCACGCATCTAACTCACTATAAAAGCCCACCCAAAGCAGCATTCCCTTCACAGCCAATAAAAGAAGTTGCTACTACCGCAGAGAATACCAATCTTACATCTCTTTTTCTGCCTGCAAGAAAGAAAAGAAATTTCGGCAGAGAGAAGATGGATTGGAGAGTCATGGGATCTGATCCATCCATCATTGACACCCTCCATGAGCTCCTTGACTTCCCTGACGAGGCCGACAAGTCCCAGCCCCATCCCTCTCGCGCCTACATCCGGGACGCAAAAGCAATGGCAGCGACGCCAGCTGACGTGAAAGACTGCCCTAATTCATACGTGGTTGTAATTGACATGCCAGGGCTCAAACCAGACCAGTTGAAGGTCCAAGTTGAAGAGGACAACTTGCTGGTGGTGAGTGGAGAGAGGAAGAGGGAGAAAGAGAAAGATCAGGGCGTGAAGTACATAAAGATGGAGAGGAGGCTCGGCAAGTATCTAAAGAAGTTTCAGCTCCCAGAAAATGCTGATACTGAAAAGATATCAGCTTCGTATCTAGACGGAGTCTTGATTGTGACTGTGGAGAAGAAGCCACCACCAGAGCCCAAGAAGCCCAAGACGGTTGAAGTGCAAGTGAGTTAAGAGGTCAGAAACTATGCTCCTACAGCGTAGTTGAAGGTTCAAATAAGAGCAGCTTGAGACTGTGCAGGCTTGCTTGGTGAGGTGTAAGAAAGTGAGGATGTGAGTTTGTTGTCTTTTGTGTTTTTGGTGCCGGGGACTCTAGAGAGCTTTGGAGGAGTGGACTGGTTCTGTTCTTTCAATACAGTTCTCGTAATGTCTGTGAACAGTGTTTATGAAAATATATGGAAAAAAAAAAAAAACTTGCTTTAATCATATGTGTACAAAAATGATCTTGAAATTTAACTCCTTACTCTTACTTTTTAGGGGAAAAAACATGCTAATACCGTTGAATTCATAGGAGTGTAGTGGAACAATACCATTGAATTCATGTTTCCCTTGCTACTTGGAGCTGAGTTTGTTGAAAGCGAATTTAGAAGTTTACTAGAAAATTAGGTACAATATCATGTGGAGGAAGAAGCAAAGTACCCTTATTTTGACCCTCTTCATCTGATCTTATCGTATGGGGCCACCACATTGTCTGTAATAAACTTCAATTCAACAAAAGTAGTTCTCATCCAGAAATTTTCAAACCAACTTTGATGGACTGTGTTAGTAAAACTATAACTTCTTTTTCTTTTTTGCATCGAAATGCCATATTCATATGTGAAGAAGACATAGGCCCAAGGAATCAAGGACGAGCCCAACATTTTGCAAGAAATTTTTGAAAAGGCAATAGGCGGTAGCCCCAACGATTTTAAATTAGTCTGAAACTTTTAAAAGCAAAGTTGGCCCACACTATCAACCAATGAAGAAAGGAAAGTCAAAAGAATTCTAGACCTTCGAAAGCATTCTGGAAAGTGGAAATCACTGGAGAGAGAATGTGATACAACTTTCCGGAAAACTCCTGACAATTACCTCCAGAAACTTCCGACCCAACTTTGTAAATGCTCAAAACCATCAGTCCAATAATCAGAGTAAACAGCATACTATAGCTAAAACAAAATCCTAGAACAATTTCATCCAAAATTCCGGCAGCGAAAAAGAGAAATGGATTTCAGAATCATGGGTTTGGATTCTCCATTCTTGCAGACCCTCCACTACATGATGGACCTCCCCGACGACACGGAGAAGACCCCCAATGCACCATCGAGGGCCTATGTTCGTGATGCTAAGGCAATGGCAGCTACTCCGGCGGACATTAAGGAGTACCCCAAGTCATATGTGTTCATCGTCGACATGCCTGGACTGAAATCAGGGGACATCAAGGTGCAAGTGGAGGATGACAATGTGCTGTTGATCAGCGGAGAGAGGAAGCGAGAGGAAGAGAAAGAAGGAGCTAAGTACGTGAGAATGGAGAGGCGGGTCGGTAAATTTATGAGGAAGTTTGTGTTGCCTGAAAATGCTAATACTGATGCTATTACTGCAGAGTGTCAAGATGGCGTTGTGACTGTCACTGTGGAGAAATTGCCGCCGCCTGAGCCTAAGAAACCTAAGACCATTGAGGTCAAGATTGCATGAGAGGGTTTTTAGTTTGGGGAGGTTTTATATGAACTATATGTTGTGGCCAATGTGGGTTTCGAATAATTTGGGTTTATGGGTTTCGAATAATTGGGGTTTATGGGTTCTTTCTAGTATTTACCGTTCTGGCTTCTGAATGTGTTTATGGTTTGATATTACGGTTCCCTTCCCTGTTATGGATTTTGATGAAATCACGAAATATTGCTGATGTTATTAATTAGTATTTTCTTGTATGTTTTTCTTCTCTAAATCCTAATATTTAGTCCCATATATTATTAGTACTAAGTCAATTCTTAGCCGAAAATGATGAATGAAAGTTCTCAAGTCTTAAGTAACGTGAAATGAAGTTTGAATGAATATTCATAAAAAAGAAAGGAGTTTTGAATAGAGTGCATGCTGTTCGTAGAAATGAACAATGGTCGCAAGCGTCGTAAGTGTAAGACCATTGAAGTTTAAGGTCGAATAAAGCTATTTAATGGGGTTATTGTTGTTATCTTCGTTGTTATCTTCTGATGGCAGAAAAATGTTGAATTGCTGATGTTAACAAAATGAGATTACCTTATTTCAATTACATAAACGTTTAGTTAACAATGATCGAGGCAATTGTTCATGTCCTATATACTCCAAAATTAGTCAAAATAGATTTAATGAGATTCAAAAGGAACACAGAAAAGGCATAGAAACTTTGAAGATGAAGACATAACAGGTTTGGAAGAAATCAAATTAACAAAGTGTTTTTTTATTAAAGCTTTAATCATAGGTGTTTATTTCAGGCCAATCCTCGAACTTGGTTTACAATATAACCGCATTTTAAACATTCCGCCAAACAGAGTTGGCACTGTAAGTCTTCCCTTTTTCTTGTTCAGACGTCTCTTTCTTTTAGGAAGGGGACGAGAAGAATCAAGAGTGGCCCTTTCAGGCTTCAATAATGGTTGGATCGTGGTTCTATCTTTTCTGATAAACAGAGCAATGAAAAAGCCTTCTTTGTCCTCCACTGGGTCAGTCCGGAGCAAATGTTCAGCTAAAAGGCAATAATGCAGCAAGGATTTAAGTCATTAATCGCCCGTAATAGTGATGATACAAATGCCTGAAAGCAGCTAATGACAAGGATATTTGATGAAGAAAGTATCTACTTACAGCCTTCAAGCACTGGAAGACCACGACGGTACCACTGGGGAAAAGGAGTTGCTAGTTGAAAACCATGGGATGCAGCAAGCGGTAAAACAGACTTGACGACATCTTCATTTTCAATTTGGTGGATGGAACAAGTGCTGTAAACAATTCTCTCAACTTGTGGAACTGTAGTAGAAAATATATAAACAATAATCAATCCATAACGCTCCTCAAATATTTCTATGGGCACCATACTAACAATTCAGCAACAATATTTTGTGCAAAGTTACAAAACTAATCTATTCTACATTCTAACTTAAAGCTAATATATGCTCCAACTGTTTTTAAAAGTTGACAAGGGCTAGCATGGATAAAAATACAAACATAGGTAGGGAAAAAAAAATACTTAACAGCATAGTGCATGTGCTAGAGCTTTCTTTTGAAAGGAAGCCAGCTTGTTCAGTCTTTCTCTTTCATCAATGTTAGCCGCTTGACCTGCATAATTTGATAATTAAGGTGCAGCATATAATTCACCTTGTTTATGATTGAAAAATCAAATAATAATGACTGCATACAAAAAGGATACATTAAGAGGAAGGTTATTTGGTATAGCAGTGTAACCAGTAATATACATTGCAATTACATCAGCAATACTTACTATTTTCCAGAATTTTATTACTTGAAACCATAAGTAGGTAAAAACTCGAGAGTTTAATATAATTATCAAATTTAAAAAAAATGAAGAGATAATTAACATCATAAAGCAAGAAAGAGATAATTAAAATACTAAAAAGATATATTCAATCACCAACAGATATAAGACTCAGCAAGTTACCAGTAGCATAAGATGGGAGCAAATGGTCCAATCTCTCAGCAACAGTACCGGATCCGGAGCAGGAAGGATCCAAAAGAATAGCACAGACCTGCAAAGTTAAATTTGGTTGAGAGTACAACGAAAAATAAGACTATAGATTTAAAAGAAATCTTGGGGAGAAAGATCATTTGAAGTTCGGAAACAGGGTCCAGAACTTATCAATGCTTATGGTATGAGCTGCTCGGCTTTAATAGAAAGCCCAACCGGCTATTGAAAAAGTGCTGATGATATTAATAAGTCATCAGCCATTCTACTTTTCAGACTCTAAAGGTGCAACCATCAGTCTTTTTGAAAAAAGCTGTAACCCAAAGAATATTAACTACAGCCAAGACACAAAGCAGAGAACATGCTTACCTTGGAGTAAAGAGGATTTTTCGGGTCTAAGCTTAGAAAATCGCCATGCAGAACTTCAATATCTACAACCCAGTTAAGAACAGCACACTACCACAAACATCTTCATATAGAAACTGGAAGAATGATCACAAACTACACTAGTAAATGACAACAAACGAAAATGACAGATCATAAAATAAGGACAACAGATTGAAGAATGCTCAAAAACAGCGCAGCTTCCAAGTCATATATCGCAGGCCCTTCAACAATGGCAACATATAAATGAAAATAAGTACCAATACTTAAGTACTCAAGTATATAAATGAAATGATGAAACAATATTTAAGGATACTGTGTGCACCAGATAGTCTGACAGTGTTTTCTAAACGTTTTATCCTTTCCTTATTTAGTTCACAGGCTATAACCTTTCCTTTCCCTCTCATAAGAGCAGCAAGATGGACAGTTTTGTTCCCTGGAGCAGCACATGCATCAAGAACCTTCACAGAAAATTGGAATCAAGCAAACTATACATAGCTGCCAACATAAAACTCAAGAAAAGACCATATGAGCATCTACCCTACAGCCAAAATGAGTTGTGGCTGTATAACTTTCAGAAACAAATGTAAGAGAATGAGGACTTGTACAAGGAACGAATATAAAAAGAACAGATAAGTAGCTACTTTGTCCGGTAAAAGACTTGGTAAACAAGTAACAATTGATGACCATAACTCACCTCCCATCCTGGTTCAGGATCCAAAGCAGCTGCCACCATAGAACTCGCTTTCCCCTATACGATTACAAATTTGAATCAAACATGAAAAAGAAATGGTATCAGTGCCTAGTCACAGTAATTTTCCAACAGGAGACAACTGTAGTACTCGCTTATTCATGAATGTATTAAACACTTACTTGCATAAACACACATCCACTCACAACCAAAGGATGATCGTGAAGATCACATTTTGGGGGGAGTTTTAACAAGTCAGGAACTAGGTTATCTTTCTGCACCTATGAACGAAATGAGAGATTGTAACAAAATAAAACACATAAAAAACTGGCCTCTGAATTAGATGCAGAGTAGAGATATCATCAAAGTAAGCAAAAACATAAAAAATGATAAAGAAGAGGTTAATTAAAGGAAAACATAAACTTTTGACTAAATATACTGTAGAAAAAACCAAAAATATGATAATAAAACAAGAAGCAATGAGAAAGGCATTCATGGTTGCTTTAGAGATTAACTCTGGTTGATGGCAGGTTGCACTTATAAAATACTTCACTCTTGTTACTTCATATTACCTATGAAAACATTTAAAATAACTCAACAACCCCACTAAGAATTAAGATTTAGCTTTAGCATAGTTTCAGAAAGTACCACATATTGTTTCCCTAATTCAATCAAAGCAGAATCAACACCCAATTTAAGTGTGTTCACTCGAACATAGCGGGGCTTTGAAACGTCTGTGATAAACAATTAAGCGATACATCAAGAAGGAATGATTTAACAAGCAACAGAATGACACAAATGGATGCAAGAGAACATCTTAACACATACCAGGAGTTTGATAAAGATCAATCAAGTCTTCAAGTCGCTTCACCTTTTTCCTCACTAAAAGCCGAGCTAAAGCAGACTGAAGAGAAACTTTCCGCTGAACTAGAAATTTCTCCGCATCACCAATTAATGAAATTTCCTAGAAATTAGAATTCATGCCACAAGATTATCAGACAGATGCAAAACAAAGGCAGAATATTTGCAAAAATAGCATATCAAAGATGAACCCTTTAGCAAACAACAGCCAAACCATACATACAAAAATTGCTGCAACTCCTCAGCATACATTACTGCCTCCCATTAGCTCAGTGAGACAGTCTTAGAAGGCAGAAGATTCTTTGAGACTGAATACTAAGCATCATTATTAGACATACAATCGTTTAGTTCACTAATCGTATTATGTCTTAAGAGTATAGAACTCCTGCTTTCGTCTCACCTACCATGCAATCGGTAAAATCAAAGAGTTTGCGTGTTTTCAGAGAAAGTTCACACATTATCCCCAATAAGGCCAAAAAGGGAAGAGAAGACGTAAAATATGGAAATGTTAAGCTAATGAAGATACAAAAAACCATTACCTGACCAAAAAGAATATCATATGTGATTATATAAACCAATTCCTCTTGCCTCTGCAACATCACAATAATAATCACCATTATCAAACACTTAATCTATAGCAGTTACCCATCACCTCCAGTAAAATAATATAACAGAAAAAAAAGTAAACAGAGGACAGAAAAAAATCATTGCTTTTCTATTACTTAAAACCCATAAATTTTGACCTTCCATCTACTATTCAATATGTTAGCACCCTCCAACACATCCTTAATTATAGGAAGATCTGAAAGCAACAAAATAATAATAATAATAATAATTAGCTGAAATATTTTAAATCTTCAAATGATTTTGCTCTTACTATAAAAAAGAAACATTGATTGAAATTAAAAGAAGAAGAAACTTTAACTTACGTTTGAGTGTTTGGCAAACGAGAGCGAAAGTAGCCTTCTTGTTCTTAATAGTAGGGCTATAAACGAGGGTCTTTATGGAGCCGACGGCTCGTCGAAAAGCGTCTCCTTGGAGAACGGACCGTAGTACCTTCGCAGCCTCTCTCCTGGCAAAGTAAGCCGACCTCTCGGCGTTGCTCAGTCGACGCATCCTCGGTTTCTCGGCGGGCCTCATCGGTTGCTTCGCCTTGAAACGCGCCATTGTTTTGCAAGAGGAGTGAGGAGTAGCAGGGAGCAGAGAAACCTGAAATCCTATTCTCCAGTCCATTCAACTTAATTGGAAACGCACCGTTTTCTTCTTTGAGGGCTAGGGCTCTGACGGGCCCCTTATTTCACTGGGCCTGGGAAGGACGTTCCCAAGCCCAATACTAGCCCCAAATATTGCTTCATTATAAATAAACAATTTTATTTAAATATATTTCAAATGTTTTATTTTAATATTAAAGTTTACGTCAGGTTAGTTTTATCCATTAACAGCTTTAAAGAAAAAAAAATTACTTAACTAATAGTTAGTTTAACAACAGTTTTACTTTTTTTTTGTTGTTTAAACGTTGTTGTCCACAACTTTCTTACCCTCCCCACTTCCACATTTGAAAGCATTAATTGTGGAAATTTTGTTTGAAAGTTGTACTACTATTTTTGGTCATGCATCAGATTTTTCTTTATTTTTATACTATATACCAAATATTAAGATAGACTTCCTTTAATGTTACTTATGGTTTTGTAGGAATATTGTTAATTTATATTTGATAATTTAAAATATAAAATAATGATATAATATAAAAATAATATAAATAAAAAATAAAAATATTACGATTTTAAATTTCAACAAAAATCATAAATAAGTTTAACAAAATTAAAAATATATATTTCATATTTTTATATCAACACAAATTGTTATATATAATTTTCGTATAAAATATAATATAAATATATAAATTATCAATATTTTATATGATATGAATATATAAATTATCAAATTTAATTATCATGATAAATTAAGAAAAAATCAATTATTCTTATTTTCTAAAAGTTTAAGTTGAATGAAATATATGAACTCCATATAAGAAGGAAAATAAAAAAAAAGAAATTTTCTCCAACAACGATATGATTTATTTCAATAATAAAAATTTAATCTTTGATAATTTTAAATAAAAATAAATAATTAAACTCTTCTACCTACTTGCAAAGTGGAACACGTAAAGTTAAAAATTGGCAATTCTCTATGTTCTTCCATGTCAAGATAAAAGGAAAAAAAAATGTTGTCTCAACTTAATTATTTGCTACTACTACGATCTGATAACTTTTTGGGGGTATGAGGTTGCGTAATTCAACTTACCACACAAGTAAATCAATTAATGATGAAAGCAAAGTATGAATAATCCGATTCCATGGTGATGCCATTTCCATAAATACTGGAGTCAAATCAAACAAAGACTTAGCTATGCTTCCTGTCACATTTGTCGGAGGCCTATGGTTATAAAGATGATAGATGATTTTCTTTGATTCCGCAATCTGGCTTCCAGGAACAAGGCAATGGTTGAAAAATAAGAGATTATTTTATCCGATGATTTGACCTGGGCAAACCTTACGCACGGTTGACTGTAAGCTACGTTGGATGGACACTAAAATTAATTACGGTAATATTGAAAAAAAATTAATAATAATAGTGAAAAATATCTTCTATTTTAGTTTTACATTAAAACAATACCCCTTCTTAGGTGAAACAATCATTATTGAACCATTTTCCTTCCGGTCTCAAGGAAAGGTGATGCAGTCGAAAGCCTTCAACTCAATGCTGGAATGCTACCGAGGTCAAATGTACCCCAAAGTGCGGTTGGAAGAAAAGGGGGCAATAAAAAAAATTTTACCATATTTTATTAGCAAGTCATTCTAAAATTGGTTTTAAAATAGCTGAAGTGAAGCCAATTAGTTGGTCAGAACGTAGGAAAGTTAGAAAAGCTTACAATCACTATGGAAGTTTCATGTGAACTTCGGGGCCGGGGTGGTCAAGGAGTCTGTTAGAAGGTGAAAAACTGGAGATAGCCAGTCTGCCTTAATGATGAAGATGGATTTGTCTGCAGTTAGAGATCAATGTAAGAAATTCTGGATTAACTTGGCTGGCTGGCGACCATTGACCAAAATTCGTGTTTTAAAGATGGCGGAAGCAATGGCTAAGAGGACTTTCTTTTTTTTTTTTTGTTAACAACCATTTTTTTCCTTTGGATTTTGGAATTTTGGTTGTCTGCTGTTTTACATAGTTCACATAAGTAACCAATCGAGTTCATGGTTCACACCCTACAAAAAGTGCAAAATACAGCGGATCCTGATGGCATATAGCAACTCTTTCTTTTCTTTGGGAGGGGGATAGGAGCAAGTTATATGTAAATAAAGACCCGAATAATGTTATCATGTTTCAAGTCACAATCACTTTTGACTTGTCTTCTCTAACAACGTTGTGAAAGGGTTGGTCTAAGCACGAGACTGAAAAGCTAAATTCACACAAACAATTAAGTCTTCCTCTCAAGTCATCCTTGGGGATGTCCCACTTCCTTTTAACTTCTTAATGGTATGAACCTGGGACCCAAACATCTCAATACTTAGGCATTCAGCATTAGGATAGAAGTTTCCCTGCAATGTCACAGGAAGGTCATGGCGAAACTACCTTGCTGATTAAGCGGAATATAATATATGTGTTTACCATTATCGAAACGGTATAGACATTAGTAGACCTTTAGTTTCAATATCTAAATGTCTAATAACAGTGCTATACCGCCAGACTCACCAGAAAGCGATCATGCCGATCAATCCAACTTCGAGTTCCCTGAGGAGTACTTCACTTTAGATGATTGGCTGGAGGATTATCCTGAAGCTAACCTCTCGGTGCCAACTGAGAATCCTGTTAATCAAGCCAATAAAGTTAATGATTCTGCTGGCTCTAGCAGCCTCCTTCAAAGACCAGCTGATCATAACAGTAAGAAAAGTCATTACTTAAACATCTTAAGTTTCTATATTAGTCTGTAGCCACTGAATCATCTTTCTTTGTTGTTACTCGTGTTAACAGGAGAAAGTGAAACTATCGGGGAGAGAAGGGAATTCAAAGAAAGATATGCATTCAAGACCAAGTCAGAGGTTGAGATACTGGATGATGGATACAGATGGAGGAAATATGGGAAGAAGATGGTGAAGAACAGCCCGAATCCAAGGTAGTATCCAATGCTTGTATAATTTTAATATTTAACTCACAGGTTTCACTATATTAGTTAATACAGTTAACATTGCAGCCTGTATTCATTTTCTTCAAAGGCTGCTACCAGTTCCTTAGGTGATAACTAGAGCTGTTCACTTATAACCCTTAGACGTTTTAATTTCTTATTATTTGATTAATAGGAACTACTATAGATGTTCTGTTGAAGGATGCCCTGTGAAGAAAAGAGTTGAAAGAGATAAAGAGGACCCAAGTTATGTAATTACAACATATGAGGGTATCCATAACCACCAAAGCGCTTCTTGAATCAGTTGCTTTCTCTCAGGTTCGAGTTCTTTGACCAGTAATATCTCACAGCCAACTCCTGCAGAAGTCGATCTGCATTTATCACATCCACGACATGATACTCAATTCATGTATGTATGATTAAGAAATCTAAAGATAATATCAAAGAGTCTCAGTCCGTTTTATTCATGTAGGTATCTTTTAAGAAATCTAAGGATCAGAATCCCTGGGGGTTTGGCCAACTTTATTTCGTTCTTGGTTTGTTATGTACACATTTTGTTAACTGGCAGAACCCTAAGATGGGGTTTATTCCCGTTTTTAACTGATAGGTTTTAATTATAAGTTGGTCCTTTTTAGTGTCATCAGCACAAGCTCAGGCTGCTGTATTTTTTAACTATGGAGGAATAATGGTGAACGTTGAAAATCAAGCTTGGAGCCTTGGAGACAGTATAACGTGACATGAGACTTTTAACTTTTTGATTTGATTGGTAACGTTCTTCAGTAGGATTATGTTAAAAGTAAACAATACATCCTTGCATAGCTGTATAATTTTGTGTGCAGAAATAGTAATTTAAGTCAAAGATACAAGTTTGAAATCACACTGAACGCAATTAAATTACCATCCACGAAAGTATTTATTTGTCAAGCAATTAACTTGAGGGTGCCGCCGCACGGCCTTTTTGTCTGGCGGTGGGCTGGTAAATATCAAAGTTCTGTTAGGGGCCAAAGCAGGTTTGACCTCTTAGTCAGTCTATGAGCCTGGTACTCATGCCAACGTTCCGTGCGGCTTTAGTTGGACTCTCTTCTTGTATATCTAAGTCCTGAAAACATTCTTGAAGAATGATTACTCAAAAGACTACTAAAAGGTATTCTAAAACTAAAAAAGGTTAGAAAGTAAAAGATGCTTGAAAATACAATCAATGTCTAGCGATAGGTTTACAGATTCATTAAGTTTTAAAAAGCTTATCAGATAATTAATTATTGAAAATTATTCTTAATTGACTCTAATATTTTTGGTAAAAAATTAAAAAAATTCTCTCACCTCAAGAGTATACAAATGCTATAACTTGTATTCACTCAAATGTTTCTGTGAATCAAATCATCAAATGAGGGTGAGGAACCCCTTTATTTATAGTTGAAACCCCCATGAATCAATGGCTAGGATTGACTTATTCCAATTGTTATTACAGAGTCCAAGATTACAAAGAGATTACAAAGAGATTACACGAGATATGCATCAAGAGTTTGAATTATGTAGGGAACTATCCTATCCTTAAGAGTCTCCAAATCCTTTTAGAAAGTTTTGTTTATTGGGTTTACTTGGGTCTAATGCTCTGTTGGGTCTATTAGGGCCTGGTTTGCCTATACCAGGGCTTGGTCCATCTAAGGCCCTTCTAGAAGTGTTAAGCTTGGTCTGGGGAGCCTGTGTGGACAGTTTGGGCAATTTTGGTGCTTGCGCATGTATTATGCACCCCTGTTACGAGCCCAAAGGCCTAAGACCTCATCACCGATGCCTTGACCTCGATTGTACATGCACGGGCAGTGATACTTTCCTCCACCTAATTTTACGACACCCTCGTCACGTGCTCTGAATGAAATTGGTTGATCTAGTCCTTAAATTGCCAAAGATTTTCAGTTGGTTCCTAACTTGCCTTACCATTGGAAAGTCTCTTCCACTGCACCAAATACTAATGTCTTGGCTTGTAATTTTGCACCTTAGAACCCTGTCAGTTGAAATGCACTGGACCTCTTTGTCATATGAGGCCTTTTATACCTATAGGTGCATGTCGTGACTCTACCTATGCTAGATCCTTTCGATCCTTATGAAATGACTTTAACATTCTGACATGGAAAATTAGGTGTACTTTTTACTTTAGTGGTATTTTCAGCTTGTAGGCTACTTTGCCTACTCTCTTCAAAATTTTGAAAGATTCTCCATATCTTTGAACTAGTCCTATGCATGCCCCTATGGTGTAAGGCTGAGTGTAGCTTCACCATCACCAAGTCATTAACCTGGTACTACAAATCTCATCACTTGTGATCTACCCGCATCTTGCTCTTCTTGGCTATTTTGTGTAGACAGACTTTTGCAAAGTCTACTTACTTCTGCCAAAGCATGGCAAATTATAAGTCATTGGATTAGGTCCAATGTAGCTTGCTATAATAGCTTTTAAAGTGAGTGTTTGGTGGCCTATCACTAATTCAAATGGACTCTAGTTTATCACCTCACTCTATTGCAAGTTGTAAGAAAACTAGGTAACATCCAACAGCTTGGGCCAATCTTATTGTGTTGCACTAACATAGTGCATGAGGTAGATATCCAATAAACCATTAACTTTCTTGGTCTGGCCATCAGTTTATGGATGTATGCTGGTGGAAAAGTTTAAGTTTGACCTTAAGAGCTTAAACAACTCTATCTAGAACTGCCTAGTAAAACATTCATCTTGATCACTAATGATGGTCTATCGTATGTCCTAATACTTCATCACATTCTTCAGGAATAAGTGGGCTGCTTTCTTGGTTGTGCACTCCTTAGTTGTTGGAATGAATGTTCCATACTTGGAAAATCTGTCAACCACTAAGATGATGCTCAAAAACCCTTTTAACTTGGGTAGTCTGACTTTAAAATCTAATAAAATGCTCTGCCATAGGCTCTTCAGTATAAGTAATGGATCTAATAGATCGACTAGTAACTTCTACTCCATCTTGTCCTATTGGTAGACAAGATAAATTTTGACATAGGTTTTAATGTCATGCTGCATGTGAGGCCAATAATATCGATCCTGCACCAATGATAAGGTACAGTACACTTCAAGATGGCCAACCAACCTTAAGTCATGGTATTCTTGCATAACTTTCTTATGGAGTTTCCCATACTACGGCATAAATATCTCGTTCCCTTTGATGAAAAGTAAATCAACTTACAATAAAAAACATCTGGTTATACCTTGCTAGGCATACTTTATGAGCATCTTGGTTGTAAGATTATGGGCCAGTCCTTCCTTAATGCACTACACTAGGGAACTATCAGGTCAATTAATGCAGCAAGCATCACTTTTCTACTGAGTGCATTAGCCACTAAGTTAGCCTTTCTTAGCTTGCACTCAATGCTAAAATCAAACTCTACAAAGAAATCATGCCATCTAGCTTGCTTGAGAGATAACTTTTTCTAAGTTTAAAGTAGCTTATCTCAACATTATCAATCCTAACTATAAATCTGGATCCCAGTAGGTAATGTTTCCATATACATAAATAGTGCATCACTGTTATCATATTGTTTCTTGGATTGTATACTTATGCTCAGTTTCATTGAGCTTTCGACTCTCAAAAGTAATCAGATGGTTCTCTTGCATCAGCATTTCTCAAATGGTAAAGTCTAATGCATCCATATACACCTCATATAGTTAAATATGATCCAACAAAGCAAAAATAAGCTATTCAATCACTATACGTTTTAGTCGATCAAAGGCTTGCTGACACTTTTGACTTTAATCCCACACTCTTTCTTTCTTGAGTATGTCTATCAATAGTGTGGTGATGGTAGAATGACCTTTGATGAAGCGCATGTAGTAGTTCACCAATCCAAGAAATGATCTTAGTTTTGTGACTTCGGTTAGTGGCTTTCAAACTAGTATGGCCTGGACTTTACTTCCATCCATCCAGATCTTGCCACCTTTAATAATGTACCCTAAAAATGGCTCATCTTTTTTAGTAAAGAAACTTTTTTTCTTCACCAACAGTTCATTTTCTCGTAATACCTGAAACATTTGCCTAAGGTGTTTCACATGCTCTTCCAATGATCAATTATAAATCACAATAAAAAGATTTAGGAATAGCTACAGTACCTTATTTATTAAGGTGTAAAATGTTATCAACGTATTGGTCAAGCTAAAATGCATCACTAAGAACTCATAAGATCTATAGCGAGTAATATAAGCTATCTTGGGCTCTTCTCACTCAATAATTCTAACTTGGTAGTACCTTGATCGTAAGTCTAGCTTAGTGAACCACCTAGCATCTTTAAGCTGGTCAAATAAATCAACAATGAGTGGGATTGGCTACTTGTTCTTTACTGTCAGCTTGTTCAATGCTCTGTAATCTATGCATAGTCACAAAGACCCATTATGCTTTCATTCGAACAACATTGGGGCACCAAATGAGGCTTTTAATGGTTTAATGTAGCCTGTATCAATAAGCATCTTGAATTGCTTCCTTAACTCTTCCAATTTTGGAAGTGACATTCGATATAGAGCTCTGGCTGATAGGATAACATTCAACACTAGCTCAATTCTATTATCCACTTTTCTTTTTAGTGGTAACCTCTTAGGCAATTCGATGGGCATTAAGTTTCTAAATGACTCTTGCACCTCTAGCACTTCTAAAGGGGTGTCAACATTGTTCTATCTGGACTCTTCCATCTTTAAAGCTATAAAAAAAGTGTATTTATTCTTGCTCACTCTCTTGGCCAATTGTGTGGTAGACAACATCTTGATCCCTGATCTTGATTCTTGTCTTATATTGACGATCTAATATGTAAATACAATTGAAAAAAGATACCATAAGTGCACCAATACAATCAAAGAATTCTTAACTAATAACAAGATCATAATCATTTAGAAGAATTACCTCAACTGATTCCTTGCCTTTCCACTCACCAAGTTATAGCCCCAAGCTCCACTTCATGTGCTATGCCAATTGTAATCATACCAGTTCTTTTTTGTACCTTCAAGTTTAGCTTTTGAGCTACATCTTCATATATGAATAAGTAAGATGCTTCTATGTCCACAAATGTATTTAGTTTTTTATCTGTAATCATCATATCTATAAATATCAGTCTTTTCTACTTGTAGCACCTTTTGCTTGGATTGAATTTAGCACAATCAAGCCAAGCTTTATGGTCTCTTTCTTTAACCCTTTACGATCCTTCTTATTGATGGCAAATAACTTAATTTTTTAAGGGCAGTCTCTCGACATGTATGGATCTTCATAAATGAAACAAGTTACTGGCTCACGATCCTTATTGTTCCACTACTTTAGCTTTCACTCGACCTTTATTCCTATCTTTGGACTATCAATCTTTGTTTTTCTCATTGGAATATTGGTCTTTATCAATACCTTTTGGCTTAAATGATTTAGACTTTTTTTGTGACCAGATCTTCACCAAAAACTCAGTAGCTATCATGGTTTTGGCCAGATCTTTGACACCCTTTCACTGTAACTCATTCTTAGCCCATGGTTTGAGTCTATCCATAAAACAAATAAGACCTTATTTCTTTTTAAGGTTTGAAATCTAGAGCATCAATTTTAAAAACTCTCAAACATACTCTCGTATGTTACCTTTTTTACTAAGTCTACAAATTTTTGCCTTTGCCTAAATATTAGCATACTTAGGGTAAATTTATTGCTTAAACTCTATCTTAAACTCCTCTCAAGTCTAGAAATAGCATCACCGTGACTTGCATCATTACATCTGCATTTCCATTATAACAGTGCAATGTCAACCAAATACATAGAGGTTGTGCTTACCTTAGTGGCATTCTCATCAATGCCTATGGCTTGAAAGTGTTGCTCTATTCCCCATAAAAAGTTATAGACATCTTTTGTGGACCTAGCTCTTTTGTACTCCTTTATTTTGGGAACTTTAACTCGAACTTTAGTTGTTACAGCTAACGCACCATTTTCAATGGCTACCTAGTATGCCATGAGCTCCTTTTTTACCTCATTCATTTATTTAAGTAGCGCCTTAACCATGGCCTCTAAGGCTTTATTCTTCTAGGTAAACATGTCGATGGTTTTATTGAGGGCACCAAAAAATCCTTTATTGATCTTCTCTTCAATCTTTTCAAACTTCTCCCTAGGTTAGACATTGTCACCTTCATCTGGGATCGATATAATGTCTTTCGAGGTAGCCTTTTTTTCCTCTTAGGCTGGCTCTTATGTTATGAGCTTCGTTTTTAAGTCTAAATCCGTGTGGCTTTAAGCTGGAAAATGAACTCATTAGCCTAAGTTCACCCTACTAAAGAAACATACAGACAAGCAACAATAAGAAAAGGTAGAATACACAAGTTAGAAGTAAACACAACAGAATGTTAAAATATGCTCTATTTATTATTGAAAGCAAATATTTGATGATGTACAAAAGAGAAAAGGAATGGTCTTTTATTTATAGCATCAGCACCATATGGCTACTCTTAAAATTAAAGGATTACATGATCTCTAAAAATAAAAAATTACATATTAATACACAGATTACATAAGGTTTCTTATGATTCTAAGGGTTAACCAGATCCTACATTGAGTGTTACCGATCTTAGATGCTCTTAAAAGATTTTAGATTGGTCCAACTTTCTTAGGTCTATCGAAGTGCAATGCAAGCATGATGTGGGCCTGGCTCTGGTTGTGTGAATAGGCCTAAGTGATGTGTGTATGGTCTGGACTTTTTCCAAGCTCATTACACAAACCCCCGTAACTGTTCTTGGTGCTCGAGCCTGAGCGTCTGGTATGCCCGTCAGAGTATGACATTCTCTTTCACTTGATCTCATGATGTCTTCATTGCATTTTCTGTGTGAAACTACTAGATCTGATCCTAAAACTATCATAAGTCCTCTACTGGTTCTCAGCTCACTTTACTGTCTGAAAGCCACTTTCATTGCATCAAGCACTCTTATTTTAATTAATAATTTCATCGCCTAACAACCTTATTAGCCAAAATGTATTGAACCTCCTTCTCATATGAGGCTTTGGCTCCTAATGGTGTATGTCTCGACTCTACCCATCTTGGATCTCTTTGGTTTTTATGAAACAATTTGAGCATGCTCACATGGAAAATTAGGTGAACTTTCAACTTTAGTAGCATATCTAGCTTGTAGACAACCTTGCCTATTCTCTTAAAAACTCAAAAAAGTCCTTTATACGTCCGAACTAGGCTTTTGTGCAGCATTTTATGGTGTATTACGAGGTACAGCTTCACTAAAACCTAGTCTCTCACTTAGAACTGCACGTCTCTCCTCTTCTGATCTATCTATTTTTTTAACTTTTTAGTAATTTTATGTTGACAGACTCGGGCCAAGTAGGCTTATTTCTACCAAGAGTTAGCAAACTTGTAGGCTATTGAATTAGGCCCTGTATAACCTGTGGCAATCGAACCAGACGTTAGTGGTTGCTGACCTATCATAATTTTAAATAGACTTTGGTTCATTATTTTTTTCTTTTGTAGGTTATATCAGAACTGGGTGACATCAAGTAGCTTTAGCCAGTCCCTTTGTATGGCATTCATATAGTGTCTAAGGTAGACCTCCAATAAACCATTCACTTACTTAGTCTACTCGTCAGTTTGTGGATGCATGCTGGTGGAAAAGTTCAAGTTTGACCCTAACAGTTTAAACAACTCAGCCCAAAATCATCTTGTAAATCATTCGTCTCTATCACTAATAATAGTTCTCGATACTTCTCAATACTTCATTATATTTTTCAAGGATAAATAGGCTGCCTCATTGGTTGGGCACTCATTGGTTGTTGGAATAAAAATCTCATACTTGAAAAACCTATCCACCACTACCATGATGCTCACAAACCCTTTTATCTTAGGTAGACTGACTATGAAATCTAAAGTGATGCTCTCCTATGGTCATTCTGGTATTGGTAAAGACTCCGAAGGATCGCCTAGTGGCTTGACTTCTACTTTATCCTATTGGCATACAAAACAGGTTTTAACATAGGCCTACACATCAACCCTCATGTGTGGCCAATAGTACCGATCCTCTAATAGTGCTAAGGTGCAATACATGCCTAGATGACCAGCCTACTTCGAGTTATGACACTCTTGCATCACCTTCTTATAGAGCTTTCCATGCTATGGCACAAATAACCTACTGTCTTTGGATACAATAAATCATTCTACAGCCAAAATTATCTAGTCTTACATTGTTTGGCATTATCGATGAGGGCTTATGCTGTAGGATCATGCATGAGCCCTTCTCTGATGCACGATACCAAGAACCTCTCTAGTTGGCTAATGGTGGTAAAGCTCGTATTTTAGCTCAGAGTGTTAGCCATCGTGTTTGCTCGTCCAGGCTTGTACTCTAACTTATAATCAAATTTAGTAAGAAAGTCTTGCCAGTAAGCCTGCTTGAGGGTAAATTTTTTTCGTATCTAAAAGTAGCTAATTGTCACATTATCGATTCTAACCATAAACCTTATCCCTAATAGGTAATGCCGTTAAATACGTAAATAATGCACCATCACTGTTATCTCTTTTTCTTGAATCGCGTATTTGTGCTCGGTCTCATTGAGCTTTTAGTTCTCAAACATAACTGAATGGTTCTTCTGTATCAACACACCCCCTATTCCAAAGTTTGATGTGTCTATATAAACCTCATATGGCTTGGCATGGTCTGGCAAAGTTAAGATTGGTTCCTCAATCATTGCCCACTTCAACCAATCAAAGGCCTCCTAACATTTGGTGTTCCACTCCTAAACTCTTTTTTTTTTGAGTAAATCAATTAATGGTGTGGCTACGGCTAAGTGGCCTTTGATGAAGCACTTGTAGTAATTGACCAACCCAATGAATGATCTAAACTTAATGACCTTGGCTGGAGGTTCCCACTATAGGATGTCACGGACCTTGCTAGCATCCATATGTATCTTGCCACCTTCCACTATGTGGCCAAGAAACGATACCTCACATTCGATAAATAAGCACTTTTCTCTCTTGACATACAGTTCGTGTGCCCGTAATACCTGAAACACCTATCTCAAGTGATTTATATACTCTTTTAATGTTTGATTATAGATCACAATATCATTAAGATAAACCATAAAAAATGATCTAAGAACGACTAAAGTACCTTATTCATAAGAGTGTAAAATGTGGTCGGAGCATTGGTGGGTCTGAATGGCATAACTAGGAACTCATAACAGCCATAGCGGGTGACGCATACAGTTTTTAGCTCATCTTTTTTTATGATCCTGACCTTGTAGTACCTTGATCGTAAGTCAAACTTGGTAAACCATATTGTGCCTCAAAGTTGGTCAAACAAGTCTGTAATGAGGGGAATAAGATACTTGTTCTTGACAGTCAACTTGTTTAGTGCCTTATAGTTAATATACAACCGTAAGTACCCATTATGCTTGCATTGGATCAAAATCAGGGCATCATATGAGGCCTTAGATAGCTTGATGTAGCTAGCATCAAATTGCTCCCTAAGCTACTTTTTCAGTTCCTTTAACTTTGGGGCTAACATCGATAAGAGGCCTTAGTTGGTGGCTTGGCCTTGGGCATCAACTCGATCTTATGGTCCACCTCTCTCTTGGATGGTAGCTTACTAGGCAACTGTACCAGCATCATATCGTTAAAAGTCTCTAGCACCTCTAATATCTTCAAGAGGGTACGAACTCCTTCTCTCTTAGTTCATTATACTTCAAAGCAGCTAAGAAGGTGTTTTCATCCCTACTCATTGACTTGGCAAATTGAATGGTCGATAGCACATTGGTTTCAAGCCTCACTCTATGCCTTAATGATATAAGGCATTGGCACTGTGCATCCAAAATGCATAAATAATTGGCAAAAGACACAAAAAGAGTATTAATCTGAACAAAAAAATATAACCCAATCACAAACTCATAATCATCTAAGGGTATTACCTCGATGGTCTCCTTACCCTTCCAATTTTCAAGCTGTAGCTCTACTTCATGTGCCACTCTAATGATTAGAACCTCTTTGGAGTTTATCATCTTGATGGTACTAGCCTCTTTCTACATCTTCAGACCAAGTTTTTGGGCTATATCACCTGAAATAAACAAATACAAAGCATTTATGTCCATCAGTATGCTCATTTTTTTTCCCGTAACCAATAGATCCATGAACATCTATCTCTTTGGCTTGTTGTTTCCCTTACCTTGGACAACATTGAATACAATCAACCTAAGCTTTGCTGTATCCCTCTTTGGCTCCTTGTTCTACTCCTTAACTATGGTAGTTAGTTTACCTCTTTTTAGACAATCTCGAATCTTATGCTGCTATTCACATAGGTAACAAGAGAGCGACTTTCATTCTTTTTTTGCCTTTTATTTTTCTGTTGGTGGCTTTCTCTGGCCATCCTTATTCGAACGATCTCAGTCTCTATTTTTGGACTGTCGGTCACGGTCTTCTCTCTTAGGCTATTGATCTCGATCTCTTTTGCCCTTACTCTTTTCCTTAAGTTTGGAAGACTCAAACTTGTTCTGCAGCTTTAATTCCACCAAAGACTCAACAGTGGTCATGGCCTTGGCCAACTTATAAACTCTCTTTCGTTATAGCTCATGCTTCACCCACAGCTTAAACCCATTCATAAAGGCAAACAGACCTTCCATCTTGCTCAGATCTGAAATCTGAAACACTAGTTTAGAAAACTTTTATATATACTCCCTAATCTTCCTTTACTGAGTAAGCTGACGTAACTTTGCTTACACCTCATCATTGGTGTACTCAGGGTAAAATTGCTCATTGAATTCTTTTTAGAACTCTACCTACGTCCTAAACAAGGCACTTTCGTGCCTCACATCATCACACTTGTGCCTCCATCATAACAAGGCAACATCAGTAAGATACATAGAAGTAGTGTTTACCTTAGTGGCATCATCATGCATGCTAGAGGCTCAAAAGTACTACTCCATCCTCATAGAAAGTTGTCCACTTATTTGGCAGCCCTAGTCCCCTTGAACTCTTTGCGCTTTAAAATCTCTACAAGAGACTTTGGCACTCCAGCGATCATGCCATTTCCAATGTTTATCTTGCTAGTAGTGAGCTCCCCCTTGAGCTTCTCGATTTTCTTACGTATGGTCTCTACTAAGGCCTCCAAAGCTTTATTTCTCTAGGTGAATATGTTGATGGCCTCATTCAGAGTAGCCTGCATCTCACATTTAAGCTTCTCCTTTCGGGAGTCCAATTTCTCAAAGTGAGCCTCTACTTCATCAAGCTTCTTCTTCACATTGCCCACTGTCACCTCTACCTTAGCCAAATGTCCATCTATGGTAAACCAGATGTCTCTCAAAACTGATTTTTTTGCCCTTTTTACAGCCTTACTCCTGAGCCTCTAGTTGTTGGCTAGCAACATCACTCTAGGATGCTATCTTTGCAATGCTTTGGATGTAACCTACACATAAACAAGCATAACTTACTCCGATACTAGCTATCACGAGCTCCAGTCTTAAGCCTGAATTCGCCCAGCCTTAAGTTGGGAAATGAACTCCTTAGCCTAAGTTCAGCCTACTAAAGAAGCATACGGACAAGCAACAACAAAGAAAGGTAGAACACGCAAGTTAGAAGTGAACACAACAGAATGTTGGAATATAATCTATATATTACTGAAAGTAAGAGTTTGATGATGTACAAAAGAGAGAAGGGCGGCCCTCTATTTATAGCCCTAACACCATATGGCTATTCCTAAAATTAAAGGATTACATAATCCCTAAAAATAAGAAATTACACATTAATGCACAGATTATATAAGACTTTTCATGATTTTAAGGGTCAACTAGATCCTGCATTAAGTGTTGCCGATCTTAGGCACTCCTGAAAGATTCTAGATTGGTCCAACTCTCCTGGGTCCATCTAGGTGTGGTGCGGGCATGATGCGGGCCTGGCCCTAGTTGTGCAGGCGATTTGGACTCTTCTACCAAGCTCATTGCGCAAACGCCTGCAACTATTCCTGGTGCTCGAGCGTTGGTCACTGATGCTAGGGCCTGAACGCCTGGTGCTCTCGCCTAAGGCGTGACACTTGGACCTCTAGCTGTTGGCTACCAACATCACTTTGAGATGCCATTTTTTCGACTACCTTAAGTGCAAACTGATACGACCTTGAAGTAGAACCTATTCTGATACCAATTGTCACGAGTCTAGGACTTATGCCAATGCTTCGTGTGGCCTTAGGCTAGACTTCCTCCATGTATGCTTAAGTCAACCTAAAAACACTCTCGAAGAGTGAGCACTCAAAAGACCACTGAAAGATACTTTAAAGCTAGAAAAAACTAAAAGCATAGGATGTTTGGAAATGCTATAACTTGTATTCATTCAAATGTTTCTGTACATCAAATAAAAGACATTTTATTTATAGTTGAAGCCTTCATGAATCAATGGCTAGAATTGACTCAATCCAATAGTTATTAGAAAGTCCAAGATTACAAAGAGATTACATGAGATATACATCAAGAGTTTAAATTGTGTAGAGAAGTATTCTACCATTAAGGGTCACCATATCCTTTAAAAAAAGTTCTGTCTGCTGAGTTTGCTTGGGCTTGGTGCTCTGTTGGGTCTGCTGGGGCCTGGTGTGCCCGCACTTGGGCTTGGTCTATCAGTACCAGGGCTTGGTGCATCTGGGGCCCTTCTAAAAGTGCTAAGCTTGGCGTGAAAAGCTTGCACGAGTGGTTCGGGCAATTCTGATGCTTGTGCGTGCATTTTGTGCCCCTGTTATGAGCCTAGGACCTGAGTCCTCATCACTGGTGCCTCGGCCTCGGTTGTGCATGCGCGGGTCGTGACACAAACATTTTCGCTAAACCAATTGAATTAATTGTCACAATCAAGTCTGCTAACCCATTTTAGTAATACCTTCAGAGGTGTGGATGATTCCATGTATCTAATTGCATTAAAAGTCAAAACTGCCTGTTGCTGAACACTTGAAGAATAGAATCCATCTTTGATAGAGGCAGTTCTCAAAACTAAATTCAGAGGGGAAGGGAAAGATTAAACATGGGCAAGTATCATAATCTCCATGGTTTATCTTAGCAACTTCATTTAGTTCCTTTTTTTTTTCCACAATTATGGAAGAAAATCTTCATTTCCACTTTGAAGAACAGAATGTGAGCATCCATCAATGCCAGGACACTCCTGGAGCGAAGAGATATAGCTGCCGCTGACGAGCACTTAATAAAATTTCACTGCATAACCCTGGCCCTAGCATGTCTTTTAAAAGATATAGCTGCTTCCTTGTTATATTCTAGAATATCAGACGATTCTAAAACCCAATAAAAGGCGCCTCTAGGGATATCTATCATTTGCACTACCTTTCTATCCTACGGTAAATTTGGAAATTTGATAGGGAAGGGATGTGTATACTCAGATATCCAACATTAGGACGCAAAAAGAATAAAAGAGAAACCTTGGGCCAGAAAATTACAACCTCCTCTTGCTTTCTTTGGATCTGGTTCCGGGATCTGTTCTTTGACCACTTGATATTATATCTCTAACTAGACAATCATCAATATTATTATAGACCTGTGGTGAGCATATAACTGCATAAACAAACCATAGCAAGAGAACAAGAGCTGTAGAAAAGGCAGAAAAGTTTAGCTATATGCTTCATTTATCAAATTGACATGAACTGATTACATGTAAAATGGATATGCAACTGCAAAATAGATACCTATTGGGCTGTAGAATCTAGAAAACTTTAGCTGCAGAGAGTTGGGTAACACATACAGGAATAAAAAAATGCCTACACACTGTTAACCCTACAAATTAAAGGTATACTCTTAGGAAGTAGTCAAAAACTGCAATCTAAAACAAATTTGACACCTTAATTTGAAAAGGCGACATTAGGGTTTCGACAATGTGGACCCAAATCAGCCAATTCTTTCCAAGTAGTTCCTGCTTCAAAAACATTAGAGGATAGACTCCAGAGAACATTCCCAGCCTCCTTCTTTCTCATCACTCGTGGGTAGAATCTTACAATTGCCTTCGACTTTGAAAATGGAGTATTATTCGAGTTAGCCATGCCACTAGCAAGCAACCAGCGGCTCCCAGACTGTTGCTGTGCTTTGGTGCCCCAAAGATGCCACTTATTGGGCTCAGTATTTAACCCTGCAAGATGGACCTCTGCGATTTTGAAGAATCGAGTTACCCTCTTTTTCCTCCGCCTCTGATTCAGGGTTCTCTTCCAGATCTCCTTCTGGCAGTGTGCTATAGATTCCTTGCTCTGGTGGGACAGAAACCCTCTCTACTTGAATTAAAGCAATCATTGAACTGCCAACTGGTTCATAGTTTCGAAGGGGATCTCTAAGCAACACCATGACAGCTAGCGTAAAGTTGTTTCCCAACAACCCATGCTTCCTACCAGACGCTTTACCCAAGTTAACATGTTTTGTCGATATTCCACTAACCAAATCGATGCACTTGGCTTGATAAGCCTCAAGTATCTGGATCTTCTGTTCACTAATATGATCTCCATCACCAATAATTCCAGAGTCCAGCCGTAACCACTCATCCAAAGTTATAGAAAGGCCCATTAATCTATTAGCATAATCAACAGCATCTCTGAAATCTAGAAATTGTGAACCTGATGCTCCCTCCAAACTGTGAAACTTGCCAAATTTTGAATCCCTCCGTGTAATAAATGAAATGTTGCTAGAGGGCAAAGGACTTACGCTTGAAGGTACGTCCTCATCTGACATTTCACATTGAATTCTCAAACCCTCTAATGCAAGGGCTTCTATCCTAATTATGGCTGATGGAACAAGGTTTTCTAGGGATACACAGCCTGGGCCCATCTCACCAACTATGAGGCCTGAGCTCAGAGAATCGTAAGTCCAGCAAAATTGAAATCCTCCAACTTCCTTTCTCTGATCAAATGAGTCCTGCTCACATAATGATTCTAGCTGCAACTCATCCCACCTGTCAAATAATAATTTTGAGTTAATAAAACATTCATATCAAGAAACGAAAAAGGGATAAAAGAGAAAAAAAGAAATTGAGAGATTAATGCATAAACTCATCCAACTGACATAATTACATACCCCTCTAGCACAACAGCTCTAGGTTCGGCTACCAGTGCAATTTGTTGCAATGTTTTCCGAGTAATATCCTCCAAAGGCATTAATTTGTTAACCTCTAAGGACAGGTTCTCAATTCCGAGTAAAGCCAGGTTATATCAGTACCCAATCTTGCAGGAAATACAGCTGCTCTAGATACTTGCATGACCAAGTGGCCAACATTTTTACAATTTCTAAAAACTGAGGGAGTCATAGATCGTAGAACACCTCCGTCCTTTGTAGGGATGAAATGTCCAAACCATCTCCTAGTGGAGGTAATTCACCTCGTTCTGGTGAAAGCATAATCGGACTACCAAATCCATCAGTTTGAACACTTGGAGAAATTTGAAAAGCCTTCTCATCTAAGCCCCACTCACGCATCAAAGCTTCAGTCTCCAAGTTTTCAAGCATTTTTACCTTCCCTCTGTTTTTCAGTGACAGACTTTCCATCTTCTGCTCCTTGATGGGCAGAATAACTGAAGAGAAAGAAAAATCTTCAGAACTATCCCCACAGCATGCACCAGGAGTGGTGGAACCAATTTCCTCCTCCACTCCCCCTCCATCAAAATCTAGAATGAAGTCACCGGAAGCTAGGGCTTCATTTTCAAACTCTCTCCACAGACGCTCTCTAGGAGATTCAAGAGCACTGTCAGAATTCAAGCTAAATGGACCATGTTCAATTTCCAGCATCTTTAAGAAATCACTTGCCACAGTGTCCGCAACGAGATCTAAACTTAGTGATTTATTTGTCAATTTGCTAGCCTTGTAATGTGATTTAATCTCCATAAACTTGTCATGCTCAATAAACTCGTCCAAAGCAGATGGAGATTCTGATACTGATGATTCTGTAATCAACATGTCATTAAAAGCTGACTCCGACTCTGGCACAGTCAATGGTTTGGAAAATATATTACTCCTTTCTTGTATGCAGTCATCTATCACAACCTCCTCCATGCAACTACTGGAGCTGTGGAAATCTAAAACATGTTCTGCTTCCTCATCAAAATCTGTGTCACAATCTTTAAGGATCTCATCCACATTGATAGTTTCAACGGCAGAGTCATCAATAGTCTGAATAGCACTTTGTTCAAGTTTAGACGGATATTTCTGACACATTTCTACACCATGTTCAACAACAAAAAACTCAATGTTTTCATACTTATCTACACCTTTAGCAGACTCAGAATTAGGTTTGAGTGGCTCCACATGTTCAAACAATTTATCTAAGCCTGATACACTGTGTAAGTTCCCTTCATTAAGTTTCTGATATAAAAAACTTATTGAATTGGAAAGTTCCAGTCCCAAATTTGGCAACACTTCAGTACTGAACTTTATATCAACAGACAGAGGTGACAGATAAGTCCCGTGGTTTATGTTACTTGGAACAATCCCACCATGCTGAAGCATCACATTCCCCTTGCTTGCATGAAGACCTCCACTGTATCCCATTGCACTTGACCCCTTCTCTGTTAGATTTATAGAATTCAATGCATTCATATTGCCACTTGATTCAACTAAATTTTCCCTAATTACCAAGAAACTGAAACTGACATTTAGAGTAGCACCCTTAGCCTTGCCAGAAAGTTTAAAGCTTGTTGTCCATTTACCTAAGCCTTTCTCCCCTTCTAAATCCTCCAAAGTAAGCGGTAACAGCCTTGTGAGATCAATCCAATGTTCTCCTATATCATGCCCAAGAGCGCCAATAACAGAAGCGTAGATTAGGCAAAGCTTGACTTCGTACTTTGCTGAATTATGAGGCCCACTTCTACTACCATACACACAACCTTTATGCATTAACGTCTCTTCAAATTCAGCAATTCCATTGACAACCCTAGCTGCACGTGTAGACAATACCTCACCCTTCCTCTTCCAATGCACACATAAGCTAAACTCATTTAAATAGGAAGGCAAGCCTTCAATAGAATGCACATGGAGGAAAAAACAAATATTAAACCGATGATGCCTAATATGAGTTAATGCTTTCAGGGGCTTCTTCCAATTCCACAATGATGATGATTTCTTATCCTTCTGCATCACATCATCATAAAGGTTTCTTGAGTTCTGAGTCGATTTGGATTCCAAAGGATGGGTTTTTCCAGCAGATTTAGATCTAGCATTGGATGTGGAAATCAAAGCCTTCGATAAGGTTTTATGCAAGTAAAGAGCTTTACTTATTTCCTCAATGTCACGCAACAACTGACCATTGTTAGAATCACCAGCACCATTATTCTTATCATGCTCTATCTTGGAGTTCATTTTCACCATTACACAAAGACAGTTACAAACCTTAATAAAGTGCAACAGATATCTTTAACAATTTCAGTTTCTCCAGATATCTTCAACAACCCACTTCAATCGTTAAGTCATGCACCACAAAGGAAGAAAACAATGAATTACAAGACAAATCATTGAAAACCCAGAAAGGAATTAATCAAAGTAGGTTAAAAGTTACTTACTTGAAATCTTATTCCTTGTTTCTGTCAGATGAAACCGTAAAACCAAAACCTTGATCGATTTCAGTGACTAAACTTTTGACTAGAAGAAAAGAGCAACAATCAAGAATAATAAACTCTCCTTTCAAGGAAATTGAAAAGCGATAAAAACAAGTTATTGGTTGGGTTGGGATTTTCTTGGGATCGTGTAAAGGTTTTTTTTTCCAATTATTTTCTCTGTATTTTCCCGGAAATTTTCACGGGAAAAAAGTAAAAAATGATAATGTTTGTCTTGTATGAACAGCTTGTAATTTGATCAGTTGGTTAAACTCAGGCAAGCGGAAAGACTAAAACAATCAAGAATAATAAACTCTCCTTTCAAGGAAATTGAAAAGCGATAAAAGCAAGTTATTGGTTTGGTTGGGATTTTCTTGGTACCGTGTAATGGTTTTTTTTTATTATTATTTTCTCTATTTTTTTCCCGGGAAATTTTCACGGGAAAAAAGGTGAAAAATGATAATGTTTGTCTTGTGTGAACAGCTTGTAATTTAATTAGTTGATGAACTTGAGGCAACGGAAATATCGAAGTCTTAAATTTTACATCGAATATAATAAAAAAATTATTAAAATATAAAATATTTCACATCATTTTTGTTTTATGAGACATTTTTTTAAAATAAAATCGTAAGATTAGAGAAATCAAAACTGATAATATCTCATAAAATATAAATCATGACAAAAAATTGATTTAAAATATCGAAAAAGTAAATACGTGAATCTTAAATCGCATGAACTTAAAACTTAAGTATCGAACAGAAAACTAAATTATGTTTCTAACAGAATTAATATGCAATGTAGCCGACCTCATGTTATTATCCGAGGAATGGGTTCGTTTGCCGTCAGATTATTGAGTATGAACCATTTTGATTTTCATTTGGGTAGGTGTATTATATATATAAGCGTAACCATTGAGATTATCATAATCCACCGACAGACCATCCTTGAAATTTTAGGGCGTCATCACTGATGTCATTTATTTTTTATTAACAGGGTTTTGTTAATAAAGGAGGTTTAAGAATTAAAAGAAAAATGCGGCATCGGAATTTTAATTTTAATATTTATAATTTTTTATTTTTTTATAAAAAATTATAAATATCAAAATTAAAATTTTATATTTACTTTTGAAAATAATTCTATGAATTAAGTAAAATTCTCGATTCTCCATTAAATCCTACTTGGCCTTTTGGGATCAAAATGATGCAACATAGCCGGTTCCTAACTCTTTTTCAACTAAATCAGTTTGCCAATAAATAAAAAATATTATGGCATTTATGGAATTAACTAAAGTTTAGGGTTTGTTTAGATGTTGCAATAGATCTATTAAATTACTTGATTGGTGATATGTCGATTTAATTTAACTTTATTTAAAATTTTAGTGATAATATTACTTAAGTGACATTTATTTTAGTTGAGACTATAAACATTAAAATTTTTCTATTGAAATTAAAAATATAATTAATAAATCACACTATAATTAATTTCTTTCAATAATTTTTTTGTACATATTTTAAATTTTTTATATTTAAAATTATCAAAATTAAAATATATTAATTCAAACTAAGAATTTCATATATCGTTAACATGTCACACACTGCACTATTATTGCTTTTTTTTTTTTCTTTGCAATAAAAAATGAAAAAAAAATACAATTCAGGATTTAAAAAGAGGGTCCAAAACAAAGCCCAAAAGCCCCATGTGATGACGCCCATTAAGACATCAACCAGCAGGAAACAGGCAACTACATGCTACCCATGTCACCCGACAAATAATTCGAACACTTATACTCTCAGCAGAAAGAAAAGTTCCAAGGAAGGATCAATCAAGCAAACCGTTTGATAATGGAGGGTCTGATGAAGACGCCTTATGTTATGATACGGTTTATGATGGCTTCCTTCGAGCGCAACCTGCTGCCAGATGCTGTTATAAGGAGGTTAACACGGTTGCTCTTGCCTCTAGTTATAAACCCTCCACTGAACTCCAACTTTCTGACCTCCTCCAATTCGTTCACTGTACGTACATTTCTTAGATGTTAATTTTTTTTTTTTAATTTTTGGGCCTACCATGATTTGATTTCATATAGTTTTGTTTCGTTTACTTTGTTTGCTGCAGCTTTATAAGGAGATGCCTATAGCTGTCAAGACAGAAAAGCATAAAACTAAATATTACGAGCTGCCAACCTCATTTTTCAAGTTGGTTCTTGGGAAGAATTTCAAATTCAGTTGTTTTTTTTTCTCTTATGTTCATGAAGTTGAAAGGGTTCAATTTTCTGCACTATTTTTTTTAGCTTACATGGTTTGTATGGAATGATGTAGTAGTTACTTCTCTGATGGATGAAAACTTTGGAGGATGCTGAGGAAGCAGTGATGGAACTGTACTGTGAGAGGTATCGATTAAAAGATGGACACACGGTTCTTGATGTGGGGTGTGGTTGGGGCTCACTTTATTCATTGCCCCGAAATATCCCAATTGCAGGGTTACAGGGATTTGCAATTCCACCACAGAGAGCTTTTATAGAAGAGCAGTGCCGGTAATGCTACTTGCTATGTATAATTGAAAGTATTACTCAATGCTAACTACTTTGGTTTTGAAACTAACTTTTTGTTACCCTTTATAGGGATCATCAGTTAGAGAACGTGGAGATCATTGTTGCAGACATAAGCACATTTGAAATTAAGGGATATATTCAATTGAAAATTTTGAGGTTAGATGATTTAGTTGTCAATGCTACTACACGAACGTTTAAAGTTGATAGCTGGAAAATTGATTGTCTTCTTTCAGCAGCATAGGAAAAACTATCAGGATCTTCTCAAGAAGATATCCAAGTGGATGAAACAGAATAGTCTTCTTTTTTTTCATTATTTATGCCATAAAGCATTTGCTTACCACTTTGAGACATGCATATATACTGATTCTGCTAAGTGACCTTGACTGATATTGCTGATATGGGTTTATGCAATAATCAGGCATCCTACTGTTTTTACAAAATTATTTTTAATATAAGGGATCTTAGCTGATGTGACAACATTTTCTCAAACGTTTTTATCCAGGATATAAATGAAGCTGACTGGATAACTAAGAACTTCTTAACAGGAGGTACGATGCCTTCATCTAATTTGCTTCTTTATTTCCAGGTAAGTTCTGCACCTCACACTTGAGACCTTGTAGCATTTTTACATGTCATATTGGCTATGAATTCTGAAAATTGAAATTTAATGGCCATGAATTTTGATGTCATACCGGTTCCTGCTAATAAATGAAAAAAAAAAGAAAAAAAAAAAAGTATGTTTCATGATGCCTGACCATCTGAAGGAATATGCATATTTGACCTCTGCATGAGCTAACTCAGCTATTGATGGCTTCTTGTTCACCATTTGTATGCAGGACGACGCTTCTGTTGTCAATCATTGACTTCTGAATGGAAAACATTATGCGAAAACTAAGTGAGAGCAGTTGTTCTATAACACCAATATAAATATTCATTACAAATTTACAATAGCTTGATTCTTCCCAGAGAAATAATGAACTGTGAGGCTTAACCATTTCTTTCCCTGTTAACAATTTGAGCATTCTCAGAGAACATTTTTGTATTGCAGTGGAGAGTAGCTCAAGAGAATGGACCAAAACTAGGCTTCCATTAAGCCAATAATGGAGTCAACCTATGGCAAGGATCAGGCTGTCAAATGGACTCTCTATTGGAAAGCATTCTTTATCTCTGTTGCAGAACTCTTTGGATACAAAATGGAGAAGAATGGATGGTTGCACTTTTCCTATTCAAGAAGAAATGAAGCAGTCAATGCTCCTTTCAACCTGAAACCAACATTGGAGGATAAAAGTACGGTCATTTGTGGTAAAAGGCAATATTAATTCTAATAAGAGGAACTCCAGAATTGCTGAATATCATAGATCGTACCTAAATAAGAGTTGCATATCTTGCTAGTTGTTCCATTGAGAAGAGAAATGCAATTTGTTACTTTCGATTAGCTTTGGTCTTACCAGGACTCTTGTATTCCAAGAGAGCTGTAACAACTGCATCAGGAACCAAAATAGCCTAACATTCCAATATTTTATTTGGTGCTGTTGGCGGTTATGTCTGTTATTCTTATTGTTGCTTAAGATTAGGGATTGATTTACACTGATGTAAATTTTATATTCTTTTTTGATTCTTAGATCCTATGAGTAATTTAAATCAAAATACTACTTTTAATTTTAAGTACAATAAAAATATATAACTTAAATAAATTGGTAAAGTTCAAAAAAATTTTGTTATTTTAACTTAAAAAATTATAAAATTATTCATTATATTTTTATTTTTATTTTAATTTATAAAAAAATTATAATGATAAAATAAAGTAAAATTTATTTTTTAATTTTACTAAATAATATATAAAATTTATTTTTTTTTCATTTTTTTAATCTTTTCAATCAAATACAAATACAATGGCACATTAATATATATATATATATATATATATAATTTTATCTGTGTACTTCTCTAATTTTTTTATTTTTTATTCACCTTAGTTCTTGCAGAGCACGCTATATTATTCCCTACATCTATTCTCTACCCTCATTAATTCCACTCTAAGCTCAACTCTCATCGCTAATTCGCTGGACTCATCTACCCAAAAAAATGGAGCAATTCAAGGGACAACCTCGTCTTCCGAAATTCGCGATCCCCAAACGCTACGATATTCGGCTGAAACCTGATCTCTCCGCCTGTAAATTCGCCGGCTTTGTGTCAGTCGAACTCGACATCGTCGCCGACACTCGCTTCATCGTCCTCAATGCCGCCGAACTCTCCATCAACCTCGGATCCGTCTCTTTCTCCTCTGATAACTCCCCTAAGGTTTCCTCGATCTCAACAACTTTTTTTTCCATTTTCTTTATTTCAAAATCGATAGTCAATCGCTTCTCAGCTTTCCATTACATTTGCACTTCACTTAGGTTATTTTTTAGGGTTCGAAGTAAGATTTCTTATTTTTTTATTTGATCGAAGTCTGGTCAACTAAATGCGATATAACGGATTGTTAAGCAGGTATTCGAGGCGTTGAAACTAGAGTTAGTTGAGGAGGATGAGATTTTGGTGTTAGATTTTGCTGAGACACTTCCTCTGGGACTCGGAGTTTTGGCTATTGGATTTGAAGGAGTCTTAAATGACAAAATGAAAGGGTTCTATAGAAGGTACTCATTTCATGCTTATATAGTTACTTTTGATGGAAAAGAAAAAAGAGTAGGATATTTATCTAACTAGTGATATTAATTTGGAAATCTAGTAAATACGAGCTCCATGGTGAGAAGAAGAATATGGCAGTTACACAGTTTGAGCCTGCTGATGCTAGGCGATGCTTTCCGTGTTGGGATGAACCTGCTTGCAAGGTTATTGTTTTAGCTATTCTAAAAACTTGAGTTTATCACCTAGCTGTTAGATTTAGTCTGGATATCACTGTTTATGACAAAAACCTGTGTTATATAGGCTACGTTTAAGATCACATTGGATGTGCCATCTGAACTACTGGCCCTTTCAAACATGCCAGTTATTGAGGAGAAAGTGAATGGGCCTCTGAAAACTGTTTCTTATCAAGAATCACCAATCATGTCTACTTATTTGGTGGCTATTGTTGTTGGTCTGTTTGATTATGTGGAAGATTACACGTCAGATGGTATGAACAGACTGTTTTATTTATTTCTATTGTTGATGGTGTAGTCATACTCTATATTCCCTTTCTTCTGTTGGCAGTGTATTCATACTCTATTATTTATTGCCTTAATATTTTTACCTGCATCTCTGGACAGGGATTAAAGTTCGAGTGTACTGTCAAGTTGGGAAGGCAAATCAAGGGAAATTTGCGCTAAGTGTTGCTGTGCGGACGCTTGATTTGTATAAAGAGTACATTTTCTCATCATTTAATTGCTTATGCTTGCCTTTTGATTGTTGCTCACACATTTTATGTCTCTGACAATACAAACTGGTGAAGACCGCTGGCCATTCTTTCACGTGAATGCTTACTGCTTAAGATCAATATTCAGGAATTTAGTCCCAAATTAATTCAGCTAACTTCTACAGCTATTTTGCTGTGCCATACTCTCTTCCCAAATTGGATATGGTTGCTATTCCTGATTTTGCTGCTGGGGCAATGGAGAACTATGGCTTAGTTACATATCGTGAAACAACTTTGCTCTATGATGAGCAGCATTCTGCTGCTACCAATAAGCAGAGGGTAATATTTGTAAATTATGTTGGTGTCTTTATCAGATTATCTCATTCTGCATCAGACAAAATGTTTGACAATACTACTTGGTTGCTGTTAAGGTTGCAACTGTGGTGGCCCATGAACTGGCACACCAGTGGTTTGGCAATCTCGTGACAATGGAATGGTGGACACATTTGTGGCTGAATGAGGGTTTTGCAACATGGGTAAGGCACTTTTATTTTTTTGGTTTTAATATATATGTTATTACCAGCATGTGCTAGAAACAGTTATTTCTAATGATTATACATTTTCAGGTGAGCTACTTGGCAACTGATAGCTTGTTTCCAGAATGGAAAATATGGACTCAGTTTCTTGATGAATCTACCGACAGTCTTAGGTTGGATGGGCTTGCAGAATCCCACCCTATTGAGGTATGGATATTTTGTGAGATTATTTTCTCTACATTAGAGGTATTAATTCTTTGTTTCTAGAATATTTGATATTCAAAATTTTTACTTTGCAGGTGGAAATAAATCATGCTGCTGAAATTGATGAAATTTTTGATGCTATAAGTTACAAAAAAGGTGCATCAGTTATCCGGATGCTACAAAGCTATTTAGGTGCTGAATGCTTTCAGGTTGGTCTGGTTTGTTACTTACATTGTGATTCTTGTATCAGTTGATTTCCAAATGATTGTGATATTTTTTATGTGTGATTGGTTTTATTTGACTTGCATCTTTTGAATCTTCCAAGTATTAAGATTTTCTTGCTAGTAAGTATTTCTGCTGAAAACAGTGAAGGAAAACAAATGCGGAAGGTCAATTTGTGTTTATTTATTCCATAAATGCTTCTGATGTCATTTGTTTAAACCAATCTTCGTCATGGCATTTATGAACTTAAATTTAGTATCATTCTTCTTTGAATATTTTAAACTTAAATTTTAACTTGATTTATTTACATGTAAAACATTTCTGCAATCAGAGGTCACTTGCTTCATATATAAAAAAACATGCTTGCTCAAATGCAAAGACGGAAGAATTATGGGCTGCCCTTGAGGAGGGATCTGGTGAACCAGTGAACAAGCTGATGAATACATGGACAAAGCAGAAAGGGTATCCAGTTGTCTCTGTCAGAGTCAAAGATCAGAAGTTGGAATTTGAGCAGGTTTAATCATGTTTGATTCTTTTGGGTTGGGTGGATTGGGAGGGGGGAGATGAGGTTTTCATTTCAATTGAACTTTGAAATTGTATCTCTTAATTCAAATTCATAGCAGCTGTTTCTTTTTGTGATGGTTTTTATTTCATGTTGTTCTTGAAGTTAGTGCTCTAACCATTGATGTGATGAATGACAGTCACAATTCTTCTCTAGTGGATCCCATGGGGATGGGCAGTGGATTGTCCCAATAACATTTTGTTGTGGGTCATATGACAAGAAGAAAAGCTTCTTGTTGCAAACAAAGTCCAAAACTCATGATATAAAGGAGTTCTTTTCTGACAGCAATAAAAGCGGTATAGCGCATTCTTGGATAAAGCTTAATGTGGATCAGACTGGTTTCTATAGGGTAAAATATGATGAGGACCTTGCAGCTAGACTCCACTATGCAATAGAAAACAAATACTTGACTGCAACTGACAGATTTGGTAATTTAAATATTTTTCATTAGATTGCATATTATTCTAGAATGCTGAAAGAGATAAGTTAATCTTCTTTCTTTGACAGGCATTCTTGATGATTCATTTGCACTTTGTATGGCATGCCAGCTGCCTTTGACCTCCTTGCTTACCTTAATGGGTGCTTACAGAGAGGAACTTGAGTATACTGTGTTGTCTAATTTGATTAGTGTAATGTTCATCTCTTATCTTGTTTAAATATACTTCAATTATGCTCTGAATCCTGATTCTGGCTCATGCTTTTCACAGATAACATATAAGGTTGGGAGAATTGCAGCAGATGCAAGACCTGAACTAATGGATGACATTAATCTATTTTTTGTTAACCTTTTCCAATATACTGCTGAGTAAGTTATCTTAAATGTAGTTGTTGGTTTCCTGGCAATTTGGATTACTGCTTGGCATGCTGGATTAATGACAACTTCAAGTATATGTTAAATCTGATTGGATTGTAACAACACATATGACTATTTTGAAAACTGATTGAGAAGCTATCAACCATTTATTTAATCCAATTCTTAATCTAAAACAAAAGTGAATCAAAGTTATCAAACAGTTTAGGTGCTTGAGCGTGTAAATTGACCAAAGAAATTAAGAGAATGGATTTTTTTAATCTTCATAAGCCGATGAAAACTTGGCCTTGTTACATCTTTTCACCAGCATTTAAAGCTTCAAGAGAGGAAGGATTCTTTTCGTTCTTTCGTTCTTGAGCAAATGGAAGCCTAATCTTAGTACATCTTTTGACCCACGTAGATAGCACTCTTAAATATAAATTAAGGGAGATAGGCTTCTTGCTTTTACACTTTTGATTCTGTTTTAATTTCTTACAGGAAGCTTGGTTGGGATGCTAAGCAAGGTGAGAGTCATCTGGATGCAATGTTGAGAGGAGAAATTTTGACTGCACTTGCTATGCTTGGGCACGAGGAGACACTGGCTGAAGCAAGTAGGCGATTTCATGCATTCTTGAACGACAGAAACACACCAATCCTTCCTCCTGACATAAGAAAGGTTGTTGATTGTGAAGGATTAATTGAGATAATTATGGTCCTTTTTACCCACCTGTTAACTATTAACTATGGTTTCAGGCAGCATATGTAGCTGTAATGCAGAAAGTCAACTCTTCTAACAGAGCAGGTCTTGAGTCTCTTTTGAGAGTTTATAGAGAGACTGACCTAAGCCAGGAGAAAACCCGCATTCTAGGTACTGAAAAGTCCTTGCCATTGTGATTCAGATGGTTGAGTCTGAATTTGACAATTATATTACTTGTTTATTTTTGTAGGTTCTTTGGCATCTTGTCCAGATCAGGGTATAGTTCTTGAAGTTCTGAACTTTGCATTGTCTTCTGAGGTATTCTAACTGTTGGTTGAATAGTGAGCATTTATCTTGGTGAAGTGCTCTGAAGTCCAATGGTGTCAACAACATTCTCCTTTTCTTTTTTTTTTTTTTTCTCAGGTTCGTAGCCAAGATGCTGTGTTTGGACTGGCTGTTAGCAAGGAAGGACGTGAAGTTGCCTGGACATGGCTAAAGGTAATACTAGTTACCAGGGCATTCAATTTTTTTTTTTTTTTTTTGGGCAAGGGAAGGAGTATGGACTAGGGGGGAAGAGGGACATTATCTTGCGGAAGAGAGTGTCTTAGTCTTGAAAGTGTGGGAACTTGCAATGCTAGTCAATAACCAATCTTTGGGCAATGCATCTTGCACAAATCTACAGTTTGTAATATGAAGAACAGAAATACCCCTTTTATTATTATTTTTCTTCCATTTCTTTTCTTTTTATCTCTCTGATGATGCTAATACAGGATAACTGGGATCTCATCGTAAAAACCTATGGTTCTGGATTCCTGATAACATGCTTTGTCAGTGCAATTGTCTCACCGGTTTGTGCCCTGCCCTCTTTCTCCCTAACTTCGTTATAATTTATAATCTTAAATTGTTTCAGTGCTTAATTTTACCCTTCATTGTAGAGATATCATAAAATTTTCGTTTCATTTTACTCCTTGTACACAGTTTGCTTCATTTGAGAAAGCAAAGGAAGTGGAGGAGTTCTTTGCAAGCCGTGCAAAGGCTTCAATTGCAAGAACGTTGAAGCAGAGCCTTGAGCGAGTCCACATTAACGCCAATTGGATTCAGAGCATTGAGAAAGAGAAAAATCTGGGTGAGGCCGTGCAGGAGTTAGCTTATAGGAAACATTAAGATTGATTTTCTTTTACTACTATTATTTTTCTTTTCCTAAGCTCATTTGAGCCGTTCGGGTTGGCTTTTACTGTTTTTATACTTTTTCTAACTGACTAATAATAATAGACAATTTATCAAATCAACTAATAATTAAAATTTTTAACTCTACAAACAAAATTAAAAAGGTGTTACATAATAATAATAATAATAATAATAATAATAATGCATCGAGCGTCAGTTATTTCTAGTTATTCTCTAGCGTCTTTTCCACATAGCTAAATGCCAGTAGGAAAATAGCAACAAAATAAGAGACAAGATAAGAGAAAATGAATGAAAATTGGTTTTTGAAGGTGCTTTTGGGAAATGTCTATGAGATTGAAAGAAAACAAAAAAAAAAAAAAACGTTTCTCAAATGGGGAACACTGAGAAAGAGAAAAAGAAGGTAAATCAAAACTTATTCTGTTTTGAACCAGCACCGATACCGAGGAAGAAGAACAAAGTAAATGGAGCGGCACAAGCAAGGGTTAAAGACGTTGAAGTTTAAGAATCCATTATCCTTCGATATTCGCAGCAGTTTAAAGTTGGAATAAATAATAAACAAACAAATAAATGATAAAAATACTTATTTTTTGATGGATAAGATGCTTATCTTATCTCTAAAGAAAAAGCATATTCAATACTTCAAAACAGAGACAAATCATGATTAAGACGTCAATACATGACATAATCCAAATATAAATATTTTATAAATATTTGGCCTTTTTTTCTTTTTCCCGATAGCCAATTAAACGAAGTGCAAAACTTGAAGTGCCTCAGTTGCTAAGCAAGCATCTAATACTCTAGTCCTTGCCTTTGTTTGTCTACTTGTAAAATCCATTTATAGAAAATATTTTATTCTAAATTAGAACTTCAACAACAAACACGTATCTCCCCGCGGCATGCAACACTTTCTTTCACTCTAGCCAAAAGCTATATATGCATGGCAAACCTTTGTAGTCTCTATCACCCTTCGCTTTCACTTTTCTATAGCTCTCTCAAAGTTTTGCCTCTTTTTTTGCAACAGTTTCTGAATATAATTCTTAATAAAAACACCATTCCTCGTATTCATTTCGTCTTGAGAGTTGTGACCTGTCAACAAATTTCGTCATGTCTCTGTTTAAGAAGTGCCTTCACTGTTTCCAGAAATCTCGTACTCCCTCAAGAACTGAGAGTCACTTCAAAGGGCAACCTCGTCTCCCCAAATTCGCTGTCCCCAAACGCTATGATATTCACCTGACACCCGACGTCGCAGCCTGCAAATTTGTTGGTTCTGTCTCTATCGACCTTGACATCGTTGCTGATACTCGTTTCCTTGTCCTAAATGCTGCTGAGCTCTCCATTAACCCTGGTTCCGTCTCCTTCTCCAATCTAACCTCTTCTAAGGTTTCTTCCACCATCTCCATTCTAAACAAACTCTTTCTTTGCAACTTTCATTTCCACATTTTTCCATTTCCTTTAAGGTGTTCTATTTTAGTCAACTTAATGGGATATAGAAATATAATTGTCTTGGTTATATATTAAGCAGGTATTTAAGGCGTCAAAAGTAGGGATGGTTGAAGCGGACGAGATTTTGGTTTTGGATTTTGCTGAGACACTTCCGAAGGGGATGGGAGTTTTGGCAATTGGGTTTAATGGAATCTTAAATGACAAAATGAAGGGATTCTATCGAAGGTATATATAGTCATAAACAAAAATTTCATGTTTTTTGGTTGTCAAAACTCAAAAAAGAAGTAGGTAAAAAGGCAATATTTATTTGATTTTTTTATCATATTTTGAAATTCAGTACTTATGAGCATAATGGCGAGAAGAAGAATATGGCAGTTACACAGTTTGAGCCAGTTTATGCTAGGCAATGCTTTCCATGTTGGGATGAAGCTGCTTTCAAGGTTGTTTTTTGAAAATTTTTATCTTATCTGATCTACATATAAAATTTAGCTTTATTATTTGTATGCAGCTTCATATTTGACATCATTAAAATTGCTTCATGTTTTGACAACACGTTTTACAGGCTAAGTTCAAGATGACATTATTGGATGTTCCATCTGAACTAGTGGCCCTCTCAAACATGCCAGTCATTGAGGAGAAACTGCATGGGCATCTGAAGACAGTTTACTATCAACAATCACCAGTCATGTCTACATATCTGGTGGCAGTCGTTATTGGTTTGTTTGATTACATTGAGGCTCATACATCGGATGGTATTAATCATTGCTTGCTTATGACAGTGCAGCCCTGTTTCTTGCTATCGTTCACTTACCTATATCTCTGCACAGGGATCAAAGTTCGAGTATATTGTCAAGTTGGGAAGGCAAATCAAGGGAAATTTGCTTTGGGTGTTGCTGTGCAGACGCTTGGGTTTTACAAAGAGTATATTTTAGACTAACATAAATTTATGTGTTGATTGTTATTCCTAAACAAGCTGACAGATGCAAACCAGGGAACCCCATTGGCTATTCTTATTTTATGCTTTTAGTTTTTCAAGCAGGAGATTGCTTACAATCTATTTCACTTATTGTACTAATTAATTTCTACAGTTATTTGGATATTCCATACCCTCTTCCCAAATTGGATATGGTTGCAATCCCAGATTTTGCTGCTGGGGCAATGGAGAACTATGGCCTAGTTACATATCGTGAAACAGCTTTGCTCTACGATGATCAGCATTCTGCGGCTGCCAACAAGCAGAGGGTTAGTACATATGGCGTTGGTCTCTTTTTCACATATGTTTCTCCTTTCCCACAGTTACAGAAAATGTTTGACTAGTGTGCTTGGTTGGTGTTTAGGTAGCAACAGTGGTGGCTCATGAGTTGGCACACCAGTGGTTTGGAAATCTTGTAACTATGGAGTGGTGGACAGACCTTTGGCTCAATGAGGGTTTTGCAACCTGGGTATGGCACTTTTTGTTTTTCTCTTTTTCTTGGTCTCCATTCTCACCATTGTTACTGTCACCAGCATGTGCTTTTTATTAATTATTGTGCATTTTCAGATGAGCTACTTGGCAAAAGATAAGTTGTTTCCAGAATGGAAAATATGGACACAATTTTTTGATCAGGAATCTAGTGAAGGTCTTAGGCTGGATGGGCTTGCAGAATCCCACCCAATCGAGGTGAATGGGCACCAAGCTTATCTTTTTCCATGCCATTAACAGCTGATTGATATACCTGCCTTTTTCTTTCTACAAAATTTGATCTTAAACATGTTTTGCTTTGAAGGTGGAGGTAAATCATGCCTCTGAAATTGATGAAATATTCGATATGATAAGCTACAAAAAAGGTGCATCAATTATCCGGATGCTACGAGACTATTTAGGAGGTCAAAACTTTCAGGTCGGTCTTCTTGTTAGTTAAATGTATGTGCTTTTATAGCAGTTAATCCAAGACTTCCTCTCGTCTGTGGTGATCTTTTCTATATGCCTGTTTTGAGTTTCAACTTTAAATAAATCTTTGAGACTACCTAGCGTTAAGGTTTACATATTGTAAAGTATTTTGTATTATAAATACTTCTGATGTTATTTATTGTCTTTAACTTTACGAACTTAAAGTTTATACTATTATTCTCTTTTGATTAACCGGAAGTTAAATGTAAATGCTATCAGAAATCACTTGCTACATATATAAAAAGACATGAATTGTCAAATGCAAGGACAGAAGACCTTAGGGCTGCACTTCAGGAGGGATGTGGTGTACCTGTGAACAAGATAATGAATTCATGGACAAAGCAGAAGGGGTATCCAGTTGTCTCCGTCAAAATGAAAAAACAGACATTGGAAATTGAGCAGGTTTATTCATGTTTTGATTAATTACTGGCCAATTAAAACTTTGAAATGATATCTCGTATCTCTTAATCTAAATGCAGAGTCAGCTGTTTCATTGTATGATGATTTCATTTTTATGTTGATCTTAAAATTAGGGTTGCTTTCTAACCTGTTACATAATAAATGGCAGTCACAATTCTTATATAGCGGTTCCCGTGGGGATGGGCACTGGATTATCCCAATGACATTTTGCTGCGGTGAATATACCAGCCGGAAAAGCTTCTTGTTGGAAAAAAAGTCTGAAACTCATAATATAAAGGATTTCTTGTCCGACACCAATAAAAGTAGTGATCCAGCACATTCTTGGATAAAGCTTAATGTGGAGCAGATTGGTTTCTTCAGGGTGAAGTATGATGAGGGCCTTGCAGCTAAACTTCGATATGCAATAGAAAACAAAAACTTGTCCGTAACAGACAGACTTGGTAATGTGAATACATTTTCTTTAGTTCATACCCAACACTTGGATGGTAAAAAAAGAGATGTTATACATTTACATATTCTGTTAACAGGCATTCTGGATGATTCGTTTGCGATTTGCATGGCACGTCAGATGTCCTTGACCTCCTTGCTTACCTTCATGGATGCCTACAGGGAGGAACTTGAGCATACTGTGCTGTCTAACTTGATTAAGGCAATGATTACCTCTTATATTGTTCAAGTTTTCTTCAATTAGGCTCGTAGTCCTGATTCTGGCTCCTGCATTTCACAGATAACTGATAAAGTTGGAAGGGTTGTCGCAGATGCAAGACCTGAACTAATGAATTACATCAAGCAATTTTTTATTGGCCTTTTCCTGTATTCCGCTGAGTAAGTTATTTAGATATGGATGGCTATATTACATGACATGGTTGATTAGTAATCCAGTTCTTAAAACTAAAATAGGAATGAATGAGCGAAATTACCAATCCATTTTAGTGCTTTAGCTTGTAAGAAGTTAACCAAAGGCATCAAGGGGAAGGCGATCCTTTTTAATCTCCGTAAGCAAATTGAACCTGATTTCATTATACATCTTTTTAACCAAATTCGGATCACTCAGAGTAAATTAAGTGAGATCAGCTTCTTGCATTTACCTTTTTTTTTTTGTCTTTCATTTATGTTCTGCTTTTCTTACAGGAAGCTTGGTTGGGACCCTAAACAAGGTGAAAGTCATCTGGACGCTATGTCGAGAGGAGATATTTTCACTGCCCTTGCCATGCTTGGGCATAAGGAGACACTGAATGAAGCAACTTCGCGATTTCATGCCTTCTTGGACAATAGAAACACACCACTCCTGCATCCTGACATAAGAAAGGTTGTTGATCTCATGTTCTTAGTACAACAAACCAAAGAATTTTACCGACTAAGCTTTTAATCAATTGACCAATGACCATGCTTGCAGGCAGCATACGTAGCTGTAATGCAGAAAGTCAGCTCCTCCAACAAAGCAGGTTATGAATCTCTTTTGAGAGTTTATAGAGAGGCTGATCTAAGCCAGGAGAAAACTCGCGTCTTAGGTACAGACAAATCTTTTTTTTTTTTACTGTGATACGGATGATTGAAATCTAAAAATTTTTTTTGACAACTATATAGTTGTTTTTCTGTAGGTTCATTGACATCTAGCCCTGATCAGGGTATAATTCTCGAAGCTCTAAACTTTGCCTTATCTTCTGAGGTATTCTAACTCTTAGTTCAAAAGTTAGCATCTGTCTTGATCAACTAAACCCCTTGAGTTCTATGGTATCAAGACCATTTTCCACGTTCATTAGGTTCGCAGCCAAGATGCTGTTTTTGGACTTGCTGTTAGCAAGGAAGGACGTGAAGTTGCTTGGAAATGGCTCAAGGTAAAACTAACAGCCTGAGACTCTTCTGCTTCTTCTTTTTTAGCTGAGGTTAATTTTTTTCTTCTTTTCTGTTTAATTATTGGCATACAGGATAACTGGGATCGCATCTGGGCAACCTATGGTAATGGACATCTATTAACTCGTTTTGTCAGTTCAGTTGTTTCGCCGGTTTGTGCCCTGTCCTCTCCATTGCAGTTTCTGTTTTGAATCCTCTGGTTTTCCTGTTCTTACTTGCTCTCAATATCAGTTTTAAAAATATTTATCAATGCTTTGATTGTTTTTCTACTTTTTTTTATCTCCCATCACAGTTTGCTTCGACTGAGAAAGTGAAGGAAGTAAAGCAGTTCTTTGCAAATCGAACAAAGCCTTCAATGAATAGAACCCTGAAGCAGAGCATTGAACAAGTCCGGATCAATGCCAAGTGGGTTCAAAACATTGGGAAGGAGAAAGATCTGGCGGAGACGGTGAAGAAGTTGGCAATCCGGAAAAACTAGGATAATCTTTTATATTTTACTCTTTAAATTTATTATTACCATTCTTTTGCTTTTCTTTCCTTCTCCACAGGAAAGCTGTTGGAGTGAATTTTAGAATTCTCATGACTTGTGTGTACCAGACTCATATCAATCAATAATGGAAGTGGCATCGGCAATTTGCATTTCAAGTTAAAATGGGATGAAAAACACTCAAACCAGTGCCATTTGGAGAATAATGGAGAATGAAAAACATTCAAGTAAAAAAGTAGGCCAACGTTATAAACATTCACACCCAAATTTCCACACCTATCAGGCACTGTGAGAAAGGAAGCACTTTACATGGCCAAAAATGATCACTTCCAAAACCATAAGCATTGGCCGGCTTATCGTGCTACAAACTAGAAACGTCTCGTCAGTAGTGTTACCTTCCAAATTTGCCGACTCTTATAAGCACCAACGCACTATGCGGTTGAAATAATATAAAACAAATACCTCTCAGAGTGAATTTTAACTCGGAGGCACAATGAATACAATTTCCCACAATGTCAAAAGCATGGAACTGACATAATCTCCTATTTCCTACGCACAGCTAAGATTTACAATAGCCAGAACTTGGCATGGTTTACATCAAGACTCTTGAAACAATGGAGGTACTAGAATGGTGCATGTTCTATACTACACATATAGACTGATACTGCCATATAAAGCCACAGAGCCCCCCGTGATAAACAAATGGGAAAAACTATATTGAACCGTATGAAATTATGTCATATGGCAAGATTGGGGACCAAATGATGGTTGACAGACCATCATGTCTTACTCTTGAACTTCCTTTGAGCTTTCAGATCCACCACAAGTACTGTAATGTTGTCCTTGCTTCCTTTTTGGAGAGCTCGGTTTGAAAGGTATTCTGCTGCAGCTTGGGCAGCAGGATCAATTGTCTCACCCCTTTCTGAAGTCAGTGTAGCACCATTCTTTTTGTGCCATTGAAGCATTCGTCTCCGAGCCAGGTCACATGCTTCTTCATTTGTCATAACATCCCATAGACCATCACTGGCCAAAATGAGGCATTCATCTTCTTTCACCCTTGGAACAAACATCACTTCTGGCTCTGGAATGATCCATGGCTTCAAATATCTATCACCTGAAACAACAAGAATGGTATTCTCAATTTTTAATTCTTCTGTCCAGTCAAATTATTTATGATTAGTTATGACAAGTGTCACAGGCTTCACACAACACAAGCATCAACTGAGTGCACTTGAATGACCATATAAACATCGGAAATATCTGCAATCAAGTGAGTTTGTGACCTGACAAGAGGAGTTTATAATCTATTATCCTGTAAGGCTACATGAAAGCAGCACCTAAGCAACTATCCTCAGAATGCTAGCACAACACGTTTAACAAAAAGAAATAGCTAACTGGTGCATGCGTTTAGAGAAATGACAGCACTAATAGCATAATCTGAAGTTCATTGAAAGTTAAATCATATAAGATTGATGTCAATTTATAATATAAAAAATATCACTCAAAGGATAGAACATCCAATTGGATACTGAAGGCACAGCAGGAATTCCTTTAATAGTTAGAGGACAACAGGATTCTTCTTACTATTACAGATGTAAGATATCCTTGTAAGAAAGGAAAAATGATAACAAATACCACACTATAGGTTCCTTGCTTGCAATGTTGATGACATTACAGGTTTAATACTCAAAAAGTGACTTCTATATCAGTCAGGATACATTGTTTTATCATGCAAACTTTGATGAAAAGAAAAACAATTGCAAGGATGTTTATAATCTATTGCTCTCCCCAACATTCACCAATCTTCTTTCAAGGGTTACAATTCTTTTGGGCCAAGTTGAAGAAATTTTCTTTTACCATACAACAGCTGCAACTTTTGAACAGTTCATTAAAAAAAAGGTTCCCCACAGAATTCAACAAGGCATAAAAGAGATACTGCATATGCCACACCAATAAATAAGTCAAGACTTTGAAAGTAGGCATAGCCAAAGGAACTTCATGCCGGAAGGTAAAGTAAAAAAATTCGAGCAAAACAGTAACAGATTTTGAATTACTACCCTGGCAATCCCCATTAACACATTTCAACGGTTAGTTATACAGAACAGTGTCAAATCCAACCAATTCTGAAGCATTATTATACACAGATCCATAGCTAGCGTCCCAGGTGAGGCACATGGGCACACCGTGTAATCCTGTCTCACAAGAGATATATGTTGTATTCTGCTTTATATATACGAGCAACAACTTACAACATGATAATGACTATGTTCACAAGATATAAACCATGACGAGGAATAGGATGTCATTTGGGGAAATTTGTCTAACGAAAAGATGTCCCTCTCTCCTTTTCAAATTATTGTTTGAAAAAAAAAAAGCATATAAAAAATTATTGGAAGGAAAAACAAAAAGTGTTCAATTCTTGGGAAAAAAAAAAGTTCATTATAACTGAAGACGTACCAATGGACCTTGACATTGCAAGAACACCAAAAACTCGATGCCCGTTCCATTGGATAACCTTGCCTCCGGCTGCTTCAATCCTTTCATATTCATCTTCTCGATTTGGCTAATAAGAAATATGAACAGAATAAAACAAAAGGGTATAAGTTCCCAACAGTTGATGAAGAAATACAAGAAAATATAAAGGTGCAATTTGCAGTCTCTTACTTTATGATCCACAGACAAAGCCATGGGCTCTTTCCCACGACATAGGACAGCTCTTGAATCTCCACAGTTTGCTACAATAATATGGGAAGAACAAATAAGGGTAACAACAGCAGTAGAACCAACTGTTTCTGGGGCAAGAGGGTCCTGACTAGGTTGTCCACCAACCTCAGCATCAACTTTAACAAAACAATTTCTAAATGCCTTTTTCCACAGATCTTGACAACTATCAGTTATGCTTTCATTACTCCTGCATTCCTTAGCAAACTCTATTTCCTCAGCCAAGGCAGAGTGAATACGCTCACGACAGTAATTTGCAACCTGTACAATGGTGAACACCAAGAAAGAAATTTATTTCCAAGACATCTCATGCATGATTTAATGGAAAGGAAAGAAAGCTAAACACGAAAGATAAAAAGGAAATTGCAAAAATAACCTGTGAGCCTCCATGACCATCATAGACCCCAAAGAAGTGAACAGTCTGATGAGCAAAGCCCCTGCTAAGGCCATCAAGGATCCGATCACCAATTAGCATGTCAATTGGAACCTTTAAAAGCCGAGGCACAGCAGCAACTGCATCTTCCATCTCAGGTCTCCTTCCGCATATAGAGGTAAATCCCCAAAGAGGCACATACTCCACCTCAAATACACTGCGTGGAACCGGAACTGTTGTACTTGGTTCCTTTTCAAGAGCCAATTGAAGAAGCACTGCAGATGACTTCTGTTCAGACCCCTCTCCAATCTCTTCCTCAAGGCTTACTGCCGCAGCAAGGGGATCACTTGCAACATCTGTTTCAACGTTTAACTCCACAAACTTGGTGGCCTTTGCAATAATATCTACACCGCAAATGCTTTTCTCGTTGTCCACAGAGCTCGGTGTTCCTACCTCAGAGGTAGCATCAAAACCCAGGAAATCCTCTCCATAAAGACTACTAGTCTCACTTGCCACTGATAGTGAACAAAAGCTATCAAGATCAAAAGCATGAACACCTTCCAAAGTGAAAGAATCCTCCTCGCTTTCTTGAGCTATAACATCATTACTAGCAATCCAACCAACATTACTATCAGATATCATATCCAAGGAGGTAGCTCCTTCTCCCTTGACCTCTTCTGTCAGTGGAACCTCTACACCACTTTCTTCAGTCTCCATATCAGCCCACTTACAATCCACATCTTCACCAGTAACTGATTGGTTAGTAGCCTTCGTTGTAGAATCAGTTAAAATACCAGCAGGATTTGCCATAAGCTTAAGTCTTGTGATGTCCATACGGGTAGCAAAGGTAGAGCTTTCACAAACTGAATTACCTAATCTAAATGGCACCGTGACCGTCGGAGACATCTCCTCCATCAAAATCCCTATCTGAGCAGTACAAAAAGTTACCCTCCAACCCCTCAAAAATTACACAACCTGTCATTGTTCAACGAAACTATCCCCTTCTTCTGAAATAAAGAATGACAATGGAATGTGATTGGTGGGTTTTAACAGACCATTTCCCATGCTTTGTTTAACTAAAAGGTGTCCAAAAAAAAGGATGCAAATTCAGGGTTTGCAACTTATGGGTCAGTAAAAAAGGTAGTGAAAGGGAAATGGGTTGGTCAGATCTGGTCAACTACAAGCGTATCCAAACTTCCATTCGTGGAAATTACTACGCAAAAATAGTTACTTTAGACCTTGATTATGCATTTTTCAACTTCTTCTCTGGACTCTTCTTTATCTACCTCCATTAACTACAGTTATAACAGAGAACCAGAGAAACAACTTAATATCCACACAAACCAATAATAATAATAATAATAATAATAATAATAACTTTAAGACATCCACAATTAGATCAAATTTAAAACCAACCCTTTATCCTCAAACACAAAAAGAAAGGCTTGGAGAAGAAAAAAAAAAGGTCATGAAAAAGAACTCAAGAAAGTTGATGTCTCAAGAATCACAAGAAAACCCTAGAAAGTTTAAAGAGTTTCCTGGATCTGAGGCAACCCTTCTCAGCCTCTTGTAATTTTTACTCTCCCCACCCCAGTCCTTCCCTCTCTGTGTCAAATAATTGGCTACAATTACAATCAATAAAAGGCAAGTAAATATAGAAACTTTAACAAAAAAAAAAAAGAATGACTACTACCTAATTTTGTAACTGTAGTGGAGTCTTCTTTTTCCCTTTCTGTTTATAGTTGTTTCAAGCAGGGAGCTTGAACATCTGGGAGATGAGACATGAAAAACAAAAAAAAAAAGATCAAATGGCTAAGAAAACAAAGAGACTGACTTTTCTTACTATTTAAAGAAATTAAATTAAATTAAAAATGGTAAACAGCTCAATGCGATCAATAAGGATTGAAAAGATTTTTTTCCTTCAAAAAAAAAGAGATTGATTTTTTATATTATTTTTTCTTTTGTTTATACATGCATACATACAATAATAATATCTGGGCGTTGAAACTTGAAGGAGCAAAAGGAAAAGGAGTGGAGAAGAAAGAGAAGAGAAAAATTAAAGATAAAGAAAAATGCATTAGTAAAAGGGAAAAGACAAAGAGAGAGGGAGGGAGCATGTGTCCAATGGTGTAAGAGGGAGACAAAGAAAGAGATGACAGATGTCAAATCTTGAAGAGCATATTAAAGCATCTCCACCCATCTCAATGCTCTCTTCTTTTGTCCTTCCTAATTTTTTTTCTTTTAGTAATTCTTTTTAATTTTGGGTTTGGTTTCGTTGGGTGAATGAGTATGACACTAAGTGAAAATCAACACAATATTAAACTGCCTCGAATGAAAATTATACACCCACTAACCTGGCCATCTCTCAAAGGATCACCACGTATCTGTGTGTGTGTGACAAAATCTCACCTAGACAACTTGATTACATGTTCATTATAGTTAAATAAATGCTAAAACTTGACCTTTTAATTACCCACAACACTCATTTGGTTGCATTTTAGGTAAGGCTCAAGTCTGACCTTCCTGTTTTCAACCGTAGTTATCACTAAAAAAAGCTACAAATTTCGTTTTCTAGTTTCCTTGTTTGTTCCGCTTACTTTTGAAGTCAATAGCAATTGACTTTTTGTTTAAGGCACGAAACCTCTCTATTTTCCATGGATTCAAGGTCAAGACTTTAAACCAATTCAGTTTTATTCTTTCGAGTCATCATTTCCTTGGACCAAATATCAATCCTGAAGGCCTAACTCAGAGGGTTCTATTTTCTCAGTTTCAGACAATAACAATCCCGTTTTTGGTTGAAAAAAAGGGGAATATCCTGTTTTCCCTAGCGGAAAATAAGAATATTAAATCCTAACCTGCAAAACAAATACATGTCAGATGATAGATTAAAAGAAAAATCCATGCCAGATTGGAGTCTTGAGGTTGCTTAATCATGTTTTCTAGTAACAACTGGGGAGCTCCTCACTTGGAATGGTTCCATCAACTTAAGTCAGAACACTAAATGCCCCATTGTTCAGAAGGACTAAAACTAGGCAAATTGGAATAGAGAATTGTAGTAATGGTCCACGCAGGGAGCACTTACATCAATAGCCACAGAAAGGAACAGGGGAGAATTGCTTAAAACTGTTAAATAACAACATTTTTCAGAAGTTGACAAAACTTCAAAAGCACAATCATACGACAAAAGTAGTACGAGTAATTCAATGGACAATTTTACTGAGAAGGTATTTTTGTGAGCAAAATGTTATTTCCTCTTAGTTAAATTCGAGTTTTTGCTAATAATAGTTTACACACAACAATGGGGGGATCATTGCTCCCAAAATGGCTATAGAGTTTATCAGGAGTTGCTATCAATTAAAATTTTGACCAGAAACTGCCACTAGAGAAGGCAAATTTACCGCAGCCAACCTGGGCAGCCAGTGCATCAAGTTTCAGAACTCTGATCTAACTTCTAATACACAAAGCCTTTTAGGCTGAAAAAGAGTCTTTGCTTCTCCTAACAGTCGACTCACAACTGGATTTTAAAATTTTCTTAAATAGTACTGTACATTTAACAAAGTGGTTCCACGGATCGGATGGCAGCCACTGCATAAGAACTGCAGATCTTGGAGGATTGCCTAACTTAAAACAAGCCGAAATATCCATATATCCATGTAAGAGGTTTTCCCTTTAGTTACCTTATGGCAACATGGGATCACCTGCTGATGCAAGCATTTGCACTTCTGTTTCCTCAGCTGATCGCTTAGGAGAATATCCTATCCCTGAATCACCTGCAGATATTAACAAACTTAATCCATTTAATAGTGGAGAAAGACGACTTACTACATCTATTACCATAATGGTAGTTAGTTGAAAATGAAAAAAAAAGAAAGACTAGAAGAAAGAGAAAAATCCATTACCATATATAGAATCAACAGATTGCTGTTCCATTGATGGATTTTTTAAATCTGCACAAGTAAAATAGTTTAGGAAGGTGATGCCAAATCTCCTCGTGTTCAAGAGGAGCACAATCAGCTGAAGCAACACACCTGGATTAAAAGAAAATCTGGATACCGAATGAAAAACAAACTACAATATACACTTCTAAAACATTGATACATTTTGCATTTCTCAAATTGAATGCTGTCAACACATTCTAGCATTTTAAGGTGATTTTATTACCATGGAATGTGGTTTTTAAGTCTTTGTTTGGACTAGTTAATCTTGCAGGCTTACCTAATTGCCTCTAGTTCCCAACCAAGTATTTCACTCACGTTCTGCTGGAAATTTATTCCATTCTGGTTCACAAAAGTCCAACTATAAAGTTCAGACCCAAATCTAAATTTGCCTCTGAGAAACACTGCATCAAACCCATTCTCTTGAGAGAATTTTATCAATGTTCATGAACCAGCAACAGTTAAAATGGGCAGTGGATTCACCACATCCCAATAATCTCTGGTAGAAGCTTCATTTTAGAATGTTTACCCATGATTGATATCAAATATCATTGATTGCTTCCGCATCCTAACTCCATTGTCATTGTCATCCATGGATCTAACTCTAACTCCTTATCCATACAACCTCATCTTGAGCTGTGTTATCACAGAAACTAAGATCTCTTTGTCAAATCTGTGACTTCCTATCATTTTTTACAAAGATTTAGAAAATGGGAGTAGTAACTTAGACTACCTAAAACTATTAGTGAGCCAATCCTGAAAAAAGAAAGGTAAAGGCACAAACAATCAAGGTTCATTATGGCATTCCATACATCTGTAGTGCTAGTGTAGCATCATTCAAACTTCCGATTTCATATTACATGCTAGCTCATGAGATAAAAAGAAGCATACGAACAACAAATTCAAGCTTATAATCGACATTGATAAGGACAAGAAAATTGAATCTAACACCCTTAACTTGTCTAACGTAAACCAAACTTTTACTCACCCACAGGCAAACTTTGTTTCTGCACAAAATACAAGTATGTTCACAACCAAACAGAGATATTTATTACTGCCAAACACCCCAAAAGTAAACTGCTGCATCACTAGAGATAAAGGTTAAAGCATGGCAACCCAGTGACAAATTGCATACCAAAAGAATGCCGTAGCCCTTTGACAGCATCAAAGTTCTTGTATGTATAGCCAACAAAACTTAAATCTTTGGGTGTTAATAGCATCTGCATAAAGTAGGAAAATTAAATAAACAAATAAATAAATTCTACCATCTAATTGTGTTGATAGGTACTCACTACTCACAGACCAATATATCAAGATATAAATACAACAAGAACCAAGCACAATGATTATCATGGACAAAAATGTATATACTACTCAAAATCAATGAATTTGTTTTTGTTCAAAGGTGTTAGCAGACAATATTTCAGGAAAGAGATCACTGATAAAAGATATGAATTGTTTTGCAAAGTACCATCTTTTGAAAAAAAAAAAAGGACAAGCAATAAAGTTCCATGATTGCATATTCATAGCATTACTGAATCACATAATAGTGCACACACTTGCCGAATACTAAAAAAATGTGTAAATAAATCTTATACACCAGCTGGGAAGTACTGGAACAAACTACTGCTTAAGATGAGTTTACAGACAGCATGATTTGTTACAAACCTTCCGTGAGGGTCCCGAGCCGGTTCTTGCTGGTGCTGGAGAATCCAACTGGTGACAATTCCAAAAATAGTCAAATTATGAGAACAAGATGTCTTTAGTTTCAGCAAGATGGGCAAATGCATAGTGAAGCAAGTGATTAGTATTTGCAATAAGCAAAAAGAAAAGTAATGAAAAAGGGGAATTTCAAGTTATACTTCGTCAAACTTCATAAAATTTTGAGTATCTAATTCCCCATTCACTTCAGGTTTAAATGCTGCCTCCATCTCATAGAGTTTATCCCAGACAACATCGTTGAACCAAGGATGAGCCTGATAAAATTAAAAAATGTCAACAACCAAAGGAAGAAGAGATAGTTGGTAGAAAAGAAATAACATTTTAATATATCATAATCTTACTTTAATTTGATGTGGCCCTCCGGTACCCAGTCTGTGCTCGACATCACACAGCAATCTACATATGAGATCCTTTGCCTCATAACTTAACCTTGAATCTTCAGGAAATCTTAGGTGATTTTTCCAATGCACAATCTGAAAATAATTGATGACCAAAATGTCAGGAAAAGGAATGATATCTCCATCAAGTGTACCTTAGATAAAATGTTCCTGTTAAACTTGCAAGAAAGGGGAGGGAAAGCAACAGACATAATGCAGCAAGCATAATAAAATCAAAAGCAATCATGGTGCATAGGTATTACTATTAAACTTTTAGGAGAAGACAAAATTTAACTGCCTAAAAGAAAAGGGCCATAGTCTCAAAATGCTTGCAGAACGCAATATCAAGCAATGGTGCTGGTAAAACACCAACAACCTAATTATGCTGTACAAGTAAGCATCTGGCTTTGTTGGAATAACTAGACTAAATGCATGTTTAGTTATGGACTAAATAAAATATTATCAGCGTAATATTGTATATAAAGGTGCATTAAACCTCTAGGTTTATCCTGCATTGGAATTCTTTAATAATAGCAGTGTCCACGTGTAAAGGAAAAGATTTGATGTTATAAACTAGCCCAAACTAGAAATCAGAACTCGCTCAGTGGAATATTCTGAACTTGGAGAGAGCACAAAAGAAGAAATAATAATAATAATAATAATGCATCAAATATCAACTGAAGCTAAGAACTGAAGCTAAGAAACTAAGGCCAGACAGAAGTGTATTACCTTCCTGCATGTGGTAATTGGATCATCTGAATAAAATGGTGGATATCCAATTAGCATTTCATACATTATTGCACCTAATGACCACCTAAAAGAAATCCAATAGAAAAGGCATCATTATTTAAGTTATGGTTTGAGATCTTCACAGACAAACCTGTGTGTATATGCAATAGAAAGTAGACAAAACTTCCAGCAATCGGTTAGCTTCTATATTCAAAGTTGCTACCGGAAAAGATGATAGACCACATGCGGTTAGAAAAGTATAAATATGCCTCATGCATGAACATAAAGTAAAAAAATGGAGAACAACTAATAGAAATCAGTTGCAAATAATGAAGTGAAAGAGAACTGAAAAGAAATACAACTAACCAGTCACATTCCATGCCATATCCTTTCTTTAATAACACTTCAGGAGCAATGTAATCAGGTGTTCCCACAGTTGAAAATGCCTTCAAAAAAATAATAGCTGAAATTGTTGGAAAAACTGCAACAGAATCATGTTTTTCAAATTGCATTACCACTTATGCAAATATTCAATGAGAAATTTACCAAAAATTTGGGTCACTCTCTGAGTTTTAAGATTCGCTAATTCTAGTCAACAGTGATGCTATTTACAAATGAATTTGTAAGGGAAAGATAGCTAAAAAAATGCTTATAGGAATGAAGTGTGCCATTAGCTGCGGCTCAGAAAGTCCAGTATGTAATTGAAACTGTTCACATAGCAATAAGTGAACTTACGCACAGTCCAGACGCTGATTACAAACATGTGTATAAACAAACTTCTAGATTTTTATGTTTCACTTTAAGTTTGGTAAGAAGAGGTCTGATAAAGAAAAAAAAAAAAAACAGTGCCATTATTCAGAGATAAAAGGGGCATCAATCAAGAGTTAAAACTAAAACTTGGTACAGCAAAATTTGAGAAAGGTTTAATATTATACCTTAAAGCAACATATCTAAGGAGTTATGTGTTTTAATTAATTAAAATGCTGGAAAAAATTTTGAGCCACTGCAGTATAAGATTTGAGATTCATCTGGAGTGTACTTCAAGAATACATGCATTAAAACAATACAACTATGAAGTAAAGTGCATACATACCAACTTTCTTCTGTTCATCTGCCAATGCTGAAGCTGCTCACGAGTGCTTCTCCAACTGCTCTTATTATCCGCATCAGGAATACGTCCATCAATGTCCATAGGTTCTGTCATGTTTTCATCATCCATGGGCTTATTCTCATGGATTGCTGGTAAATTTGAACAATCTAGAGGTTTACAAAGGCCAAAATCTGATAGCTTCATGTGACCATTTTTGTCAAGAAGAAGGTTGTCAGGTTTAATGTCTCTGGAAAGAAAGTAAATGTAAAGAAATAAGATCGGCTAAACCATAACTTGTAACAATTATCAACACAAATTACCATATCACCCAGCTTCAAAATGAATTAATTAGGCAATATAGTAGGGAAAGCTAAAATATTAACCTGTGAATGTAATTATGCTTGTGAATAGATTCAATGGCCAATACACTTTGAGCAATGTAAAACTTGGCCACATTTTCAGTTAAGGTATCCTCCCTCATCAACAAAGTCATCATATCACCACCAGGAAGATATTCCATGATCAAATATAAGTACTCAGCATCCTGAAATGAATAATAAAGTTTTACTATGCAGTGGCTTGCAACTTCTGCCAGCAGGTTCCTCTCCGCTCTAACATGTTCCACCTAAGGAGTCAAAATAAATTTTGTTGGATTAGCAGTATAAAAAGGACTCTAATGGAGAATGACAAAATAGTTGACTTTAAAGCATGTGATATTCATAAGAAGTTTAGATATCAACGAAGGAGCAGACACCAGCTGAAAATCAGGGAAGAATAAACAATGGATACAAATGCATGCCTTAATCTGATGTAGTATACAACAAACTTGGGGTTAGGTTAAAATCTATGGAAGTTAACACGTAGAGAGTGCCTGCATAAGTTTTAAAACCAACAGGGCAGATGGTTGACACAAGTTCCACTCTCCTCAACTCTGGCTTTAGAGGTATCAGTTAATGAATGGTAATTTGCATGTTACCTGTCCTCTCTTAAGCATTTCAGATTTCTTTAACTTCTTCATTGCATAAATATGTCCAGATTTCTTCTCCTGACAAAGTCGAACCTGCAGAAAAAGTGCGAGCAATAAAATACTGCAGGCAGCCAATGCATGAACGGTGATATAATAAGAAGCAGAAAGCAAAACATAGTTCCAAATGAAGGGACTATACAGCAACTTATATCAGAAACAACAAATACTTCAAAATATAACAAGCATTAGCATTCTAACCTCACCGAAGGCTCCCCTTCCAATAATGGTCAAAAGATCAAAATCTTCAACACAAATCTTGTGCCTTTTAAGTCTCATAAACTCTGTCTCTTTTCGCTCTAAATCTTTTATCAGATTGATCTGTTCCTCCTTGGGCACATCAGAAGCAGCTAACTTTCTCTCCAAGACCCATCGTCTGCAAGGAAACTAAATCATGTTATTAACTTGAAATCCACATTACCAATTCCAAGCTTATGAATGCTGCCAACATTTTGGAGAAGGATACATCAGGTTGAAGAAAGAAATATTACAAGGAATAAGAAACTTCATTGCAATAAATCTCAGTCCCAAATAACCATAAAGTCATATTCTAGCATTGATTCAAGGACCTTCTATCAAATAAAGTTGAAAATATCATGTACCAGATGTAATTGGTAGGTTTTATTGTGCATAAATGCATAAGATAATAATCTGACTAGGAAATCAGATATTGAAATCTGCATGCTGCACAAAGAACAGTATCATGATTGTGATTTATATAAACCAATCTGAATATTGAAATCCACCAGTTTTTCAACAAATAAAATGTTCACATCTAAATATCAATGAAGCAACACCTGCTTTCCTTCATTGTCTTAATTGAATATATGTTGGAATGCATAACTACCTTGCGACAAATCACATAGACAACAACAGCAAGACCAATCAGAAAACATGAAATATACAGATTTTTATACTAGTCCCAAATTTTCCATCATTTTCCAAAACAAAAACTTTGCTTTTAACATTATTATTCTTTTTTTTTTCTTTCCTAGGGACACAAGTAAGAGGATTCCCCTATGTTGTTGTTGTGGTTTCTTTTTTTTTTTTTTTTTTGGGGGGGGGGGGGGGGTTGGACTGAGAGAAAAAGCAATTACAAAAATAAAAAGAAAATCCATGACTTAGAACTAGAATATATCAATAGTACAAAGAAAATGTTTGGTTCATCAAAACTGCCAACTTGTAGAAAACTGCAAAAGACAGTTAATAGTAACTTCCTGGAGCGACTTTGCATTGACGATTAAATCATGCACCAGATCACCGTTAATTGGTAAGAAAAGCAAGGAAAAAAACACAAATCTTTCTTGATACTTTGAAATCCAATTTCTAAAAATCACCTGATTTGGGGAAACAGTTCAATTACTCCTATTAAATGCTCCTTTTCCCAACAAAGAAACCTAATTTGATATCCAATATCCACTCCCCAAACACTAACAAAAAATGGAACTAAGCCACATAAGCAAAGCAAGCACCAGACTCATCAGTTCAAAAACCAGAAAAATGAATAAAAAGAGAAGCAATTGAAGTTAGGTTCAGCTAACTACAGAGTTCATTGATTTCACTCAAAAATGCAATAATCTAACATTCAAAAATCCTACTTTTTCTTTTTAAATTTCTCAGCAACCAAACAAAGATCATTAACAATGCAAAAAAAAAAAATTTTTACAAAAATAAGTAAAAGCAATACCTTTCTTTGCGCTCTCGAATATTCTTCATCTGAGCTCTATAATGATTCTCAATAAACTGTTTAGCCGCCGCCACCTTCTCCATCGTCAAGCTTGACCCTAACACCTCTTCTCCATTCTCCTCTTCCCTAATGCCCTCCATTTCTCCTCTATCCTCTCTCTCCCTCTAAAACCTCTCTTTCTATCTCTCTAAAGGTATAGCTTTCTCTCTCTCTCTCTCTCTCTCTCTCTCTCTCTATATATATATATATTTATTTATTTGTATATTTCCTCTTCTAAAAGCTTTCAACTTTTCTCTCTCTCTTGAAAGAAAAATAAAAACTCTCATTGCCAACAAAGAAATGATAGAAGAGAAAACAAAGCTCTTTCACTGATCTTCCTCTCTATCTTCTACTTCCACCTCTCACGCTCCTTTCCCTTCGAACCCAATGAAAACACTCCACATGCGTTTTTGCCATTGGGCGGTGCTTTGATGATTCTTTGGAGCGGGTTTATGGTGATATTGGGAGCAGGGGAGGTCAAATTTTTATTTATTAAGCAATAAGTTTAACGAGTATTGTCAGCGTAAGAGTGGGGGAGCTCTCACGCTCGGTGCGGTGGAAAGAGGTGTCGGTTTCCGGTCATAAATGACATTTTAACACATTTTAGGACAAGAAAACTGCAAGGAGGGCCCACATGTTGGTTGTGATTGGAGAGTGCTTTCCACTCGCATAGAATACGATGTGGACTTGTGTCCTTTTTTTAATTCTCTGGTCAGTGATTGGCTGTCTTTTGCTGCTTTAAAAAAAAACAGAGGGTTGATCTCTTCTCTTGCACTCAGACACAAATTTACTGTGTCCATTATTGCTCCCATTGATCTTAGCCGCCAAAAATCGAAGGGTGACAAAATCAACTTGGAACTGGGGAGTGATCTAGGATTCTAGGTTAGAAGTACTTTTTGGGACATGTGAGGAGGAAAGACTACATGTTTCAATGCAGGGATAGTTGTCTCTAAAAAAATTAAGAAATTTTCACAGTGAAGTCTAGCTGTGAAACCAGCAACACTCTGCCATAACTCTAGACTCACGTGTATATTATCTCGTGCGTGGTGAGTTATACCATATTAGACCCAATGATCCAGTACAAAAAGAACCGGTTCATCTGGGTCTAGTGGTAGTAGTATTCTAGCCAACGTGGGCATTTATTATTGGACAGTGACAGCTATTGGTCATGTGATGATAACCCATTGGTAGGTCATTTTTTGTAATAATCTGTCTGTGAAAACGTTGAAATTTACATTTGTATTCGTGAGGTGTAAAGAAAAGAAGGGATATGTTTAATCGTCCATCTGATTTTCATGTTTGACACCATTTAGGACAGGCAGTTTAGCAGCAGCTCTCCAGAAGACAGCTGTTGCATTGGTGTTAGGCAAGTTTTAAGCAAAAACTTTGTCAGTGGTTGCCTTTGTTAATTCAATCTAATCATTTTTTTGCAGGGTAAGGAAAATTATGGACTTTCTTTTGGTAAAGAAAACTGCTTCATATTTGAGGCTGGGATCACTTAAATGTCAACTAACAAATTTAGGGCAATGTCTTGAAAAATGGTTTTGATTCTGGTATGATATTTATTGATACAAATGTTGATATCAAATCTAAGGTTCATGTCATATATAATTTTTTTTCATAAAAGTATAAACGCTCGTATTTACGTATCCTTTTTAAAATGTCTTAACTATTAAGTCTAAGAGGTAAAAGATGGTTTCATATATAATTGATCTTTATTTTCTAAGAACAATCCTATATCAAACTTTTCTTTTCTCTATTGGCCTATTTAGTCTGACCAGACAGAGCCTAGAACCGTTTAGGCCTGAACCAAACAGCGCCCATTTTTTCTCTCTCTATCACCAAAGTCGCCAACCGCAATAACTAAACTAAGAAGCACAGGGGTTTCGGTTTCAGGTTTCAAGTTAAAGGACATGGAGAGTTGCGGAAACTGGAAACATATGGGGGGTCCTTGGATACCCTGCTACAGTAGCAGACAGAGGTGCTCATTCTCGTCTTCGTTTACTCCTAGTTTTCACTTTTTTTTTTTTTTTTTTGCTTTCCACAATTTCACTTGTTTGCTTTTGTCTTTTGGGTTATTGTCTGCAAATTTTCACTCTTTGTTTTACTTTGAATTTAGCTTCTTTTCCCTCGTCATGGATGTGATTATATGATACCATTTGAACTGGACTACTTTGGAGTTGATTAACATAAACCACTCTTGGATGTTTAAGGAGGGTTTTCTTATACTGGGTTTTCTTGTTTATTTGAACGTAATTAATATTAGCAATGGCTAATGCCAAGGTTTCCCATGATTCCTAACTGGTTAAGGTTTCACGTGCAAAATCATGAAGGTGATATCTTATAATGAACTGCATTTGCTATGAATTGTACCAGTACTTTGTATTCCCCTTATTCATTAGTCTCTGATAGCTTTTCCCTGTTTTTGCTACCTTTTGAATTTAATCAATGATGTATTTTCAACAATTATATTTTGTGGAGGGGTAAAACAATGGTGGATGAAAAAATAAACTTCCCCAGTTTAGAATCTTTAATAGTGAATATTCTGGTGGTTTTTCGTGCTTTCCATGTCTGCTCTCCAAATTGATATTAACAAGTTAACATTGTTTTATTGATCGTGGACTTTCATTGCGACAGGTAGTATTTCAAGGCCCAGCTTTCCTGGCTACTTGTCATCTGAAGCACCCTCATTGGCATCCCATCATGCTGATATGCAAGTTTCTTCTTCAGATGTTCAAAAGAGAGATGTAAGGCATTTCTAGTATTATATTATTTTCTTAAATAACATTGGGATCATATAACTGGGAATGCGCCTTCCTTTTCATTGGCTTTTTCATGCAGATAAATCAATTGCAGCCTGGGATATATGGTGTAGATGATATTTCAAATTCCAGAGTTTGTCTCGAACCTAATCTTGGTGGTGTATCTGCCGGAGCTACCTAAGGGCTTTTACCCATCTTCTTTAGGAGATTCAAGTTTAATTGCCCAAAGATGGGATGCTCCATTAGGTGTTAATTCAAGTGTAGGAATTCATTCCAAACCTAGTTTTGGCAGTGTATCAACTGGAGCTGCCATTAGGGGTTATTCATCTACTCTAGAAGTTCCAAATTTAGTTGGCCATAGACAAGATGCTCCTGGAATTAGCCCAAGTGCTGGAGTTTATCCTGAACCCAACCTTGGTACTGTGTCAGGTGGGCCTATCATTAGGGGTTATTCATCTCCACTAGAAGTTCCAAATTTAGTTGGCCAAAGATGGGATGCACCGGTAAGCATTAGTCCAAGTGCTGAACTTCACCCCAAAATCAACCTTGGTGCTGTACCAGCTGGAGCTAACGTAAAGGGTTACCCATTTCCTCTAGAAGATCCAAACTTAGTTGGCCAAAGACAGGATGGTCTACTAGGCATGAGGTCTGGTATTCTTGGTGCTGTTGATGAAAAGCCTGCCTCCATGAGAAACTGCGATGGTCCCCCAGTTGCTGCAAGAATCGAACATTCTGTTTGTCGATGGTCTTCCAACAGACTGTAAAGCAGAGAAGCAGACCGTATCCTTTTTTTCCCATGCATGCTTTTCAGTATGGATATATTCCTAAATAACATCTCAATAATGTTTGAGCAAAGTTTTAGAAAAAAGACACCTGCTTCACAATATTATGCAAAATTAAACTGTATTATGCCTGAATATCCAGAACTCTCATTGCTTTCTGGTCGTTTTAGTCCTTTTCTTAACATCAAAGATCTTTTCTGTCCATTTATTGGCTACAAGGAGATCAAAGTTATTCACAAGGAACCAAGACATGTAAGTTTACCACTTGATATTTTCTCTTGATTTATCTTCCCAGTTATTCCTAGAACTTCTTGGCATGCTATAGTCTGTTAGAATAACACCAAGTTTCCTTAGATGAGTTACCATTCATTTGTTTTGTGCTTAAGGTGTCAGGGACAAATGGCTTAATATATGAGATGTTAACATATTTTCTTCCTATTTTTCCATTAATGTAGTTTTATTTATGTTCTCCCTATTCTATAGTTGTCTCATTAATTAAGTCAATTGCAGAGTGGAGATAGAGCCATGGTTTAGAGCTTTGTAGAGTTCGATGACACAAAGTGTGAAATGACTGCCATGCGAGCTCTTCAAGGTAATCTAGACTCAAAAAATTGCATATAGAACTTAAAGAGAAGAAAAATGGTGCAACAGAAGAAAAAGAGAATGTTGAGAAACGACAGGAGGAAAATGCAAGGGATTTCATAATTTGTTTATTAAAGCCTAAATACTTGACATTTTCATTGTTGGCATCATTGTTTTCAATATCATGTGTGGCATATATTCAGTTGACAATGAGCATGAAGTGTGATGAAGCTCTTCATGCTCATCAATTTCTCACAATCTTTGTTAGGTAGAAAGTTGAGTATGCACCATGTATTAGTATCACAGCATTAGCAGTCAATTTTTTTAGGTGATGGGATGTTGGCTTTCTGCAGGATACAGATTTGATGCAAGAAACCTGACTCCCCGGCGTTGAGAATCCAATATGCACATTGTCCTTTCCGTCTTGGAGCTGATCGTGATGATCAAAATGCATGGTGACCTCATTCGAGACCTTGGATGCATTATGATATGGACACGTTTCAATCATGTAAAACGTTTGTTACAGCTGCCTATGCAGACCCGATCAGTTCTGTTTTTTCATGTGAAAAAACCATCACATATTCAAACTAGATTTTAATTGCAAGGTTATACCATCTGTTTGAATGTGACAATTAAATGCAATCCATTTTGTATTACTCACAATTTCTGTATATACGGGGGCTGACAGCTAAAGCTCCTTGTATCTCATTTATTTGGCATCGTCCATCAACGGTGATAGACTAAATGTGAAAAGAATTTATTCTTACCACTGTTTTGTTTGTTGAGGAATGTTCTGACAAAGATGGGTCATTAAAACTGGGGTGTTCAAAGTCATCCCTGACAGAATACAGATTTGACTGGTAAATACGTTTTGGCGTGAAAGTCGCCAAAGACTTTAGCATTTCTATGGTTTTGAGGCTTAGGGATGAAGTCACCAGAATTATAAATTTTCCCGACTATAATATTATTAAGAAATGGAAGTTTTGTCACAAAAAAGCTGTCAACGGCATTTATTTGTTTGATAAACCAAGAAATGAGGTGATAAACTTGCCGTTTGCGTCCGATTAAAGTTATTTTGATTTGTCTTGTAGTTTTTTCTTTAATTTTCAGTTGCATTTGATGTCCAAATGTTGATCAAATTCTTCAGAAACTTCTTAATTTTTATCACAAATTACAACGTCATCTTTCTGCATTAAGAATTAGTAAGTCATTTTCATCATCTTTGTACCATGTTCGCTGTTCAGCGTGAAGATAAAACTATCAGCCCCAGAAATTTGTTCATCCAGAAAATCACTTGCCTCGAGTTTTCATCATTCTGCCAAAACATGACCTTGAATATGACGATGGAGCATTAACATAACCATAAAATCAAGTTCAGAAAGAAATTAAGCCGCCTGGGAACCTAGCAGATATAAAACAAAGCCACCAAAGTAGTACTAAAGGAATGGGCCCAATTCAACAGGCTATCCTGGCTCTTGCCACCAATTTGAAGGTCATCCAACACAGAAACGGAGAAAGAGGCAGACAGCATTTCATAGAGAAGAAAATGCAGAAATTGAAACTGCTAAATTATCTTAGAAAATGCGGGTCCTGAGTCCTGACAACTGAATGTATGAACATTAACTTTCTCTGAATGATTCATGTGCCTTCAATCAAAGATGAACAGCTGAGTCTTGAAACATTTCACACATAAAAGCTTCTTAAATCCATAAACAATTGCACCAATATCAACCCCAGAATTCACAATAAAATTGAAAAAGAATAAAAAAAAGAGCAGAATTTCAATATAACTTAGTCCAAAATTGAACGTTTAAAAGAATATTTCTTTATGTTTGATTTCATTCATATTCTTTATTTCATAATTGAAGTATAAAACCCAGGAAGCCAAATATCTTCTTGTAATGCAAATCTAACACTGTAACTCAATTCCAAATATTCCATTTGTAGAAGGGGACAAATATATAATTTTACACATCCCCTTCAAACAAATTTACAATTAATCCCTACAGTAATGTTATACTACATTGCAAAAAATGAATTTCTAATCTTTAAAAAGAACAAATATTAGCATTGTTTTCCCAAATTCCAACTTCAAATTTTTTTTGTAAATTACAGAAAAGCAGTGCCAGCAAGACCATGATGTAAAAGGTTATGAGCAATAGCATCTCTAGCTTTCATGGAACTCACCGATCTCAAAGCAACTTCGGGAACCATCTCATCATCAACGAGCTCAAATTTCAAGTCTGGGTCAATTCCTTCATTCCTCATTTCACAAATATTATGTAAAACACAACATGCTCCTAATACAACAGGCAAATCCTGTAACTTAACTTCTGTCCTTTTCTGCAAACAACACCATCTCCCTTTCAATCTCGCAAACGCTTCCTTAGCAACCCTTTGAATCTCCCCAATCTTTTCATTAAAAGCATGTTGTGTCCAAGTCAAATGTTGTTGTGTGTAAGGGACCAAAACCCAATCCATTAATGGATACCCTGAACTCCCAACAATCCAAACTCCTTTTAACAATCCCCCACTTGCCCTATGATGCAGAGCTGATTTTTCCAACACTTGATCATCGTTCATCGACCCTGGCCACCCGATACAAACATCTGTAAAAACTCCCCTAGGATCGACCACACCTTGTACGGTTATCGAGTACGAGGTTTTCTGGTTCCGCTCCGTATGTCTCTTATTGAAATACGCCGCCACGCTTATTTTCGGTGCTATGATCGGGATATGCGTCGTATACATTGATCCGACAACGTTTGGTATACCAGAAATACCTTCGTACTCTTCTTTTATTTTCCGCAACGAATCCTCGTCCGGCCATTGTAAATACTTCGGCATCAAGACGCTGCGTATTGCCGAACAGACTTCGAGGACCAATTTGTGACACGTTGAGATGCCTAAACCGAACCGTTTCGAAACGAGCCGTAACGGTTCACCCGTGGCTAACCGCCAAATGCAAACCGCCACTCTTTGCTTAACGGGGATCGCGTTCCGTAACGTTGTGTCTTCTTTGGCGATAACGGAGTTGAGCTCTTCGCAAATGAGCTCGAACGTTGACTTGCTCATCCTAAACGCCTTCTTGAATTCCTCGTCCGGGTAATCCGGTCGGTTACAGTCGTCCCACCAAGCCTTCGATCTGTCCTTCACCCATAACCGCCTCTGTTGACCCGACCCGGATTGTTTGTCACGGTTGTTCGTTGACTGGTTTTCCGCTTCGTTAACGGAAGCCGCGGCGACGGAGGCCGCCATGACCCGGGACTTCTTCCGCTTTATACGGTCGGTTTCGTCGATTTCGGAGTAGTAATCTTGAAGATTGGAGTAAAATTCAAGCATGGTTCGAGTTTTCCTCTTATGGGTCGACTCCAAAATCGATTTCTCTTCGTTGGATGTTTCATTTTGCTCTTCATGGTCTCGCTTTTCTTGCTCTTCAAGCAACACTAACGAAGTGATAATACCATTCAAATCTTTCTTCTTGGTTTGATGATCACTTGAACAGCTATCATCGTCATCGTAACCATCTCCGTCGGCAAACCTCTCCTTTCGTTGCCGCTTATAATTGTCTCCGTTATTCATTTCAAAGAAATAAAGAAGAGACTAAAAATCGTTCTTTGGGTTGGCAGAGCTGAGGGTTTCATATAGGAAGAGAAAACAAAAAGAGGGTAAGACTAAACAGCCGAAATTTGAAAGAAATTGTTGAAAAAAAAAAAAGGATGGGGTTTGAAAAGTGAAAGAAGAAAGGTGTGAAAAGCTTGTTAGTGTGAACACAAAGAGATTCAATTGACATTAGAAATGTGTGCGTTTGTTGGGAGTTTAAAAGATTTGTGTCTCGATGCATTATATAGGCGACAATGTTATAGTACGGTGGCAATATATCAACATCAATGAGGCTTACCTTTGTAGGTCATATTTTTAATTATTGAATTCAATTTTGTAATTTACCTGCCGGTTTAAACATAGAGTAATATGCATGGAGCTGGATATGAAATTACATTTCTTATTTTAAAAATAAAAATTATCTAATTAATTTTCAGTAGAATTTTTAGATTTTATAAGTAAGATTAATAAAATATATTTTTATAATATATTAAAAATTAAAAAATAAAATATATGATAATTTTTTAATTTCATTTATAAAATTAAAAAATTGTATTATCATCATATTAAAATTTAATTTTGAATTAGAAAAGCAAAATTAAAATTGATAGGTGATAATAAATTAATACAATTATATTGATATAGATTACGTCCTTGTGAAAAAAATATAAAAAAAGTATTCTTAAAGAAGGTATAAAAAATTAAATTTAAATAAATTTTAAAAATCTCTAAGCTTATCATTAAAAAAATAATATATTTCATTTGAAAATAATTTAAAAAATAATATTTGGCAAAATATAAATACATGATAAAAAAGAATGAAATATTAAAATTTGAAACCCCATGTGAAAAAAACAAGTAGAATTAAAATTGAAAATTTCAACTTGATTAATTAGAATTCTACAATTATAAAAATTTGTGTTCACCAAACTCTTAATTCCATGACCATTGATAGAAATATAATTGGGGGAATGGATTTAACAGACATTTCTACACAAAAAAAGTCAAACTTTACAACTGCGATGATGGGGGGCGCCAACACAGCAATTGCAAATATGCTAATGTCAAATGTCGAGAGATAATATGGTCCAAATTAAAATAATAAAAAAAAAAGTGTGCAAGTGTGAACGGGGCTCTTGGTACTTGCAGGTTTCAACTGTTTAGATATGGAGGTGGTGACGGTAGGTGTGGGACGGTGACCTTGGATTACGCCGATTCTTCATTTTCTTTTTTTTTTTTTAGCTGAAAGCAACGCAGGCTAAACTTTTAGAAAATAGTTTCTTTTTTTTTTTTCTAGTACTAGAAACGAATGGCTTAGCAAAGTATTTCGAACATTGGGCCCCAGAAATCGGTGGCTTGAGTCATGGCAATGACGCGGCCTCAATCATCCGAAATATTATGCTTGCTTAGAGATGCTTGCTTACTGACATTGAACAAGATTGTGCCTGGATAGGACGGGAAGTTTACGTTACAATTTGTGGAAATATATGTCCTATTGTCCACCTGCTTTTCTTTTTTTTTATCTTTGGCTTTTGCCAAGATCATGTTTTACAATGACTTGGGTAAAAAAGTGCAAGAGAATTGACAAGAATCTTTAATTCTTTTCCTACAAGCAAAAACATGGGCCTGGAATAAAGGATAAACTAATCTAAATTGCTAAATAAATGTTTTGGATCCTTGGAGATAGCTTCTAGAATCTAACAAGTTCCAATAACAACCATGCAGATTTATGCAATTATATTGTATATTTCAAATACAAATTGTGATAATGACAAATAAATTACATTATAACCTTGCTTTAATGACTCCATGATCATGTGATTTTACACCGGAAAACATGGCAAGATATACTAATATCAAACTATTTTTAAAATTAACGCATGTTACTTTGTTAGTCATCAGGGCTCAAGTGGGGCTCTTCCAAAGGTAACAAATTCAACATTTTCTGCTACTTTATTTTGTGTCTGCCAATTTTTGAAAAAAAAAAAAAAAAGAGAGGATGCCCATAACCTTGCTTTTAACACCCTGGGACCAATTCAGAAAATCAAAATGTAATAGCAAAAACTGTTATAGCCAAATCTTAATGGCACGTATGGTCAACCATGTGCTTTCTTTCTTTTTTTCTGCAAAGAGATTTGATTTTTAACGAATTTTCATGTTACACATTAAAATGCGATGGTAGTTGTTGAACGAGTCTTTACCTAGAAGGACTGCATTCTTCTTGCCAAAGCTATTGGAGATATTGAGAAACCTCCCCGTTGTTGCCTCAGGCCAGGATGATTGATCTCAAATAGTGGAATTTCCAAATCTTTGTGGGTTTGGCAAAGACCCAAAAACCATTCACATTCAATTTTCATCCAAATCCAACCATTTCTCACTGTTTAGACCGAAGACCATTCTTCAGCTAAAGTTTGATTATCACATATGGAAATATCATGATGATTTCCACGACTAATCCACAAGTCTAACTGCAAAAACCCATTAATATTTTTTAAAAAAGAAATATTTACATAATTGAAAAAAAAAAACCATATATTCCAATATATGGAAATAACAATAACCCCTATTTCATATATTTAAAGTTATTTCAACACATTAATCTAGATCTTTCTCCAAATCTTAATTTTGCTTCTTTATATTTTCGACAATGCAAAATCTTGTCTATAGTAAGTGTAATATTCTTCACATGTTATATTTATTATACTATGACACTAAAATATGCAAATATGTATGAATGAATATAAACTAAAGTTTCATTCAAAATTTATAACACTAAGTTTCCATCATATTTACCCAATTGATACCGATACTTTTATATCCAACATTTCCATTTGATATATTAGCAATTTGATATCTATACCAATATCGAGACCTAATTCCTTGGTAAGAAGAAAATCAGCCCCAAATGTTTGAATCTTGGGACTTTGGCTGCATAATGGTAGAACCCATATCTGTGCAGCAGCCTAACTGTCAAAGCAAAAGACAGACAGGCATGTGAACCAACTCATCATTTTCATCAGCCAAGGATAGATTAAGTAAGAGATTTGCCAGCCCATTCGCGTTCCCGTCGCTTTTGCTTGGCTTGCATCCGGTTGAATTTTTCTTTCCCCTTCTCCAAAAGAGGGTCAACCACCACATAGTCATTTGGGTCGTCCTTGCGAGACATACGATCCTGCATCATGATTCAAAGAGAACCATAGATTAACTCCATACATATTCCCCTTGTTGCTACAGGACTTAACTAAGCCTAAGACAAAATAAATGGGGATTTGGTTAAGTTTATACAGTCAAGAGCTTTTCATTTATGCTTTAGTGCTGCTCATAAAATAGGTATAAAAATCACATGCAGTTGGGTTTTTGTTGAAAGGCTTACAAGACATCGAATGGGGTTTATATGGAATCGACAGAAAACCAACCTTGGTATCAGGAGCAAACTCTAACCGAACAGCTTTCCAGTCAGACAAATCCTCATTATCACCACCTCCAGGCTCACTACTTGAAGCAGATGATTTTGTGAAAATAGATTGCTTGAACTTCTCAAGTTTTACTAAAACCTAGGGGTTCACAAAAAAACAAATAAAAACTAGAATTAGTTCCAATTTGTGTGGAGAACATGATTTCAAATTTAAAAGGAAGAAACAAATTTCCACCTAGGCCTATCATCATATTCTTATTTCCCTCCAATATCAATAAGAGAAAAGATTTTCGTAAGCACAGAGAAAATTGAACAATGACTTGCTTTTTGCTAAATATCAGTTGAACAGTAGATTCTAATGTGTGAGAGTTGCATTGCAAAGACAGAAAGAAAGAAGGAAAAGTAAGATATAAGGGAAAAGCAACATTGAACCAGAAATTTCGTAACATACTTCATCTTCACGTCCTTGAAGTCTACGCTTCTTCTGTTTTTGCAATAATCTTCCTCGTTCAGCCTCACTGAACAACTGTAAATCTGAATCAGCAGTAGCCATGCGCTCAGCTCTGGCTTCTGATCCCATACCCTTTTTCTTCAGGGACAGCTTTTCCACCCTTGGTTGGTCATCATCAGTACTTTCATCATTGGACCTGGTGCGAACAGCACCAAATAATTATGAGTCATATATGCAAACAAGAAAAAGCAGCAGCAGCAGATTCTGTATCCTGAATAAGCAGGGGAAGTAGCAGAAAGAGAAGGTTATAATGTTCAAAAACGAAACAACAAAACTACAGGGAAACATGGATTATCACATAACTGAACCAATCAATGACCATAGTAAAACCAACACAACAGAGAACAAAGTAAAAACCACTCAAACAACAACAGAGATATTTAATGAAAGCAAACCAATTCAGTTGCAGGACTTTAGCAACTTTCATGTATTAGGAACTTTCTGACAGGTGCATACATGTCAAATATATGTAAATAGTTGCTAAACTTGGATATTTCAACACTAAACCTTTTGAGAGATTAATTAAAAGTAGCAACAACTATTAAAAATAAAAATCATTCATATCTTTACCTTGGTGCAGAAATTTTACGGTCATTTGGTTTAGAGCTCCCTGCACATAGATTCCATAAGTCAAGGCCAATTGTAAGGCAATCACTAAGTAATAAATAAACCAGATGGAATCAAGGATGTACACTAGAAAGAAAAATTTTTCTGATAACAGCCCAATTTCCAGGGGTTCGACATTTATAGATTGGTCAAAAGCTTAATGATAAATTCTAAATTCTAAACCTTAAACCAAGTGCATCATGTTGCTAAGCAAACAACACCTGAAATTTCAAGGTCTTGAGTGATATTACCCGTTCCTTACAAAGCCTAAAGCTCTTGTGATTGCAGGAATATCCTTTTCCAGGCATTAACACTTCTCCAACATGTTAGAACAACATGAATACATTAAAGTAACCAAATGCAAAAACCTAGGTTCCAAACTTTGCATTTATATCTTGTTTCATCCAAAACCAAAAGTACTTTCCTCTTTATGTTTTCCATGATGGGCAACAGTTTTAAAAACTTCTACTCCAATTGTCTCTTCAAGATATCTCTAATTGTTCAAAGGGTGCTTTCAAACTCAGAAGGTACCATGCCTGAGTGCATGTGCTCATGTGTGCATGACACAAGATGTGTGAAATAAACTACTATGTAGCAGCCTTACCTTATTTGTAAAGATTTCCAATGACCATTACTGGACTTGGAAATGTAGTCCAAGTATTGACCCTAGTTTCCTATATTTTTGTTTTACTACTTTGGAAGTTCAGAGATTTTTAAGATTGAGGCATCAAAGTCTAGTTTTATGAGAATAAGCACTGTAATTACTAGTTTTCGGGACTTCAAACTTCTGTTTAAATCCAAAAGGGAAAGGAGTTCCATAATGAACGGTTACCATTTTGCATCTTTTGTTTAGATGGGAGATCTCCCAGCTCCTTCCGTCTATTTAGTATCTGACGACGCATTCGTGCATCAAAACTGGCCTCATCATCATCACTATGATCAAGGGCATCAGACAACTCAGCTTCTGCATCCTTTTGTTCTCCTTCTCTCCTTGATCTTAGAGCTCCCCTGACAGACAATTGCACATCCTTGGTAGTTTTGGCATCAGATAAATCCTGCATTGAATAAGCTGCTTTAAGAATATAATAGCAAGATTCATTAACTGCTCATTATGTGGAAGAGACACTCTGCGTGTCAGCATAATTACTTGACTTGCTATGTTCACCATTAAGTGGTCTGGAAACTAATTTTAAAGTGTCTTTGACAGACAACAGATTAACTTTACACTAAGGAATGGTAGTTCAGGGGATGGTTGGAAGAAGAATTTTTGTAAATTTAAGAGAACCATGCATCAATTAACTTGGCTTGAGCATTGTTTCAAAATCTATCTAAGTATTTAAAAAAAGAAAAAGGGGAAGTACACATCAAGATAGATATGGGATCATACCTGTTCTTTATCAGGAATTTCTTGCTTTAGGAGACGGGGATCATCTAATACATCGTGACTACTCTTAATCTTTAGCTTTACTGCTGCCAATTCTTTCTCTTCTTCTTCAGCTTCTTCTCCAAATGACAGCAGGTTCAGCTTTCTGCATTCTCCAAATAACGCATAGACCTTAAGCAATAAGAATGTCTTCAGCATGCTCAAAAAAGAGTGCTCAGTTAAGGAATAAGAAGACATACTTAACAGGTTTCTTCTTCGAATCTTTGCTCTCAACCTCGGCAGTGGGCTGGATCAACGGCCTTGAAGATACTCTCGGAACTATATCTTCAAAAGGGTTCCACAGCACCTAAAACAGTAACTGAAAGGATAAAACTGGCTGGCATAATTCTCTTCAAATATAACAAAAACTAATACCAATAAGCAGCATACAACACGCCAAAGCAGTATGATTAATTCTATGCTTAAACAACGGAAAACCTACCTCAACTGATTTTATTCTTGGAGGAGGATCCAAAGGCCGGTCATTCTGATCAGTGTCAACATCACCTATCCTCAGAATATTAAATATAGAGTCCCCAGTAACCTACCAACAACCCACAATCAGTTCCAGTAACACTCAAGTATGATTTACAAAATAAGAAAAACTTGTTACCTTTCCAAAAATAGTGTTTTTTCGATCAAGCCATTCACATTTATCCAAAGATATAAAGAACTGACTCCCATTCGAATGAGGTGAACCAGCATTGGCACAAGCAACAATACCCCTATGGTTAAACCTTAAACGCGAATGAAACTCGTCCGGAAACACACTCCCATAAATACTTTCACCACCTAAAAACGAAAAATTTATATTGATAACTAACCTTTAACTAACCCTAACGAATTGAAAACGGATAAAGGCAAAAAATTAAAGAACAAAGAGGGGGTACCGGTGCCGGATCCAGTGGGATCACCACCTTGAACGAGGAAACCCTTAATAATGCGGTGGAAGATTGTGTTGTCGAAATAGCCTTCGAGGCATAGTTGCACGAAGTTCCGAACGGCTTTCGGGGCTTCTTTGGGCCAGAGCTCGATGTCCAGAGGGCCGTACGTCGTGTTGAGTATCACTTTCCCCTTCGTCGGTGGTTCTAGAACGTACACGGTCGACATCTTTTCTTTATCGGATTCTCAATTCAGCGTCCAATTTTATAATCGAATAAGGCTTTTCCGTGGGTTTTGTGGATAGGGTTCCGGGCTTTTGTTGCTTTGGTTTAGAATTTGTGCTGACAGCCTTAAGCGACGTCGGTTTGAGAGACCAAATATTTTAAAACAAAAAAGGCCTCGTTTTTTATCCCATAAATATAGAGTAAGGCTCAAGACTCAATTTAATAAATCTATGCCATTTCATTCTCCATCAAGACTTGAAGTTCAGATCTCATGAATCTTGATTGACTGGTGGTGATGAAGTCCTAAACGCAGCTTTTTCTTAGTTTTTGAAGGAATGAGCCTGGTCAAATTGTCTAAAACAGGCCAATGGCGGAAACATCTTCATTACATGACGAAATATTGCAGTTGCACCTATACATCATGAGAAAGACCTAAACTAGGTTTCTCCCTTTTCCTTCCATATCAATCACATTTTCCTTCTGGTATTGTATGATTTTTTTTTTGGTCAAGCAGTTATAGCAAGAGGAGGAGGATTGGCATGGTGGTTGCAAGGGCAGTGGTGGCAAACTTATTCGGTCAACACAAAGTTTAGCAACATTGCCGTGTGCCACAAGTCAGAAAGTTTTTTCCTGAGATGGCTCATCTCTTCTCATCTGAAAACAATATACCTGTCAACACCACTGCGGTGGCCATCGACAAAGACAAAAACAACCACATGCTGTACGTTGGGCCATTGATCATCTTGTCATCACCAATCAATTCAGCATTTTAATCCATGTTAGGCAAAAAAAGGGTTAGTACCCTCTTTCATTTCTCATATTATTATCTTCACTTTCTTTCGTCCCAAGAAAGTGTCAATGACAATTGTTGGTCAGTCATTCATTCTTTTTTGTGATTTCTTTTGTTCTTGATTTAACATTTCAGAGGAAGAAAGCGAATCTGATTATAACATAAACCAGCTTTTCATTGCTTTTCGCGGCTACTGTGCATGCAAAGGGGTACGCAAAAATTATTAGATGATGAATATGTCTTATCAGATTATGTCATGTGATAAACCAATTCTAACTAATATATATTTTCATTGTCAAGTTCAGATTCAAATGAAGGAGGTTACCCTCGACGATTCTGATATTTGTAAAGCACTTTTAGACTACATCAGCAAAAACTAATCAACAGCATAGTCCTTGGTGAAGTAATGAGGAGTTCCATTTCAAGGTTAAGTATTACATCTTCATTCCTAATTGCCTCTTCTTGTTCTCTCTATCCTCTTCTAACAATCAAATTTGAGTTATTTGTATTAAAGGAAATTTAAAAATGACATTTCCACCTGCTTGATTAAAACTGCACCAGAGTTTTGTTCTGTTTATGTAATTTCCAAAGGTAAGATAGTGACAGTGCGAACAGCACAACCACCTGTATCAAATACTGTTGCCTCGCCAAAGGCATCATCAAGAATGCCACCGTGGATTCCATTGGATCAAATTGAAGATGACGGAAACAGGTGGGAAAAGTTGGTTCCAGATTCTTAGTATTTATTGAAAGAGTAGTATTGGAAAAATGTGACCAATAATCAAAACCTAAAAGTTTGTTGGTAAATTACAATGATGTCTCTTTTTAATGTCTCCTTCTGTCTACTATGCTTTATTGTCTTTCTATGTTGACATTGTATCTTTTACTATAAAATAGAGGACAATATACATGGGGAGCATTGAGAAATAGAGGATCAGAAAGACTGTTCTTAGATAATCCCTCATAAGTACCTGTACGTGGCCCTGATAGACATAGAAGCTCTCCAGCAATTTGGCATTGGACATTGATTTAGATGCTACCGGAGAACAGTCCTCATCTAGCCAAGATTTATCTAGTGACTCAGATTTTCCAACAAAACTTTCCCTTGGATCCATGGATATTTCTGGCAAAAATTTTGATTTCTCTGTGGTTTCAAATACCCCTCCAGAGCCACTTCCACAAAGTTCGGTAAGTGGACTTTTGGCATTAGTTATTGAATACCAGTAAGAAGAATTCACATATTGTATTTTTACAGTAAATATGCTAACATTCATAATATGCTATGGCCGCGAACTGCAGCGAGATATAGAAGCTGAAATGAGAAGGCTAAATCTTGAACTTATATATTTTTATCTATTAGACTATCCAGGACAATTATATTATTTGCCTCTGAAAGTTTTAGTGGCAATTAATGACTTTCAAAAGCATTTATATTGGTCTCTCTATAAGCTATCTTTGTTGTAGTGCCAAAGACTTGGCTTATTGGAATTCTTGAGGATTTGGACCAGAGAAATTCTTATGAGTATTTAAAAGGGATGATAAGGTGTCATAGAAAATTATGATGGTGGGCCTCTTTTTAGTTGGGCTATGCATCAGATTACTGCACACCTTAAAACTCTTGAAAGTCATGATTCAAAGATAACAGAAATATTCTGGATCAGTGTTTGTGAGAATTTAAAATTATAATATTTGCTTATATTCTTATCTTCTTCATTTCCTTAAGGCTCTTATTTGTAATATATATATATATATATATATATATATCAAGAATAATTGTTTCTCTAGTAAATTTATGGTATTGCACAAATATCGTAATCATTTGACTTTTGATCATTTATGACAAGAGCACAGTCAACAAAAGCTTATATTCAAAACATTTTTGCTTATGAGCAAACCTGAAAGATGATCTTATTAGGTAAAAAACTTCAATTTAATTGAATATTTATGTTAACGAAAAAAAATCAATTAATTACATAAAAACTGTAATTAATATGATTTAGTCTAATTAAATTACATTCATGAATGAAAAAAAAAATCTACTAATTATAAAAAATTATAAATATATATCAAATCAATCTTTTTTAATAATTAATACATATAAACATCTTAATTTTTTCTAGTCATATGAAATATTTTTAATACAAACAAACACATATCTACGTACACTTATGTACCATATCTCGTGGAGTCTCTCAATCTTCCCTACTTCACTTTACTAAAAAAATATTCAAACATATATAGCCATAAACGTAAATCTTTAGTAGTCTTATGTCTATACCATAAAATCTTATAATTTTTTTACAACTCTTTCACTTTTTTTTCTCATATTTAATTATATAGAAACTTTACTTATTTATAATTATACAAACTTATCTATCAATAATCTTTTTTCTTTTATAATTTTTATCTTACAAGTCTTTTTATCTATCAAACAATATCTAATCAATCTCAAACGAAATCTCTTATGGAATTTGAGTTACTATTCATAACTATATAAAAGACTTTACTTATTTATAATTATACAAACTTATCTGTTAAAAATCTTTTTTCTTTTAAAATTTTTATTTTACAAGTCTTCTTATCTATCAAATAATATCTAATCAATCTTAAACAAATCTCTTATGAAATTTGAGTTACTATTTCTAACTATATAGAGACTATTTATACAAACTTATTTGTCAAGAATTTTTTCTTATTAGAATTCTTGTCGTACAATTTTTTTTATTCATTAAGCAATATTTAATCAATTTAAAACAAATTTCTTATGAAATTTGAGTTACTATTTCTAATAATCTCTACTTTAACTTAAATTTTATCAATCATTAATTTTCATATTAGACATACTTGACTCTACCTACAATTAAAGTCTCACAATCAATTTTTTTTGTGTGTCTTCAAGTTTCACGTAAATCAAGTTTTAAAACACGAACTCGAATTTTTCTCTTGAAACGAGCTCCTCTGAGATTGTCTCTTCTCATATCTTACATTTTCAACTTTGATATCGTTGGAATCACAACAGTTCTGATGCCATTAGGCAAAAAGTCTCAATCCAATCACATTAACGGAAGTAAAATTAAATAATCAATCAATCATACAAGATATAATAATTTAATGTGATTCGACTTAACCAAATTATATCTACGAATGAGAAAAAAAATCAAGTTGTAAAAAATTACAAATATATATCAAATCAATCTCATTTAATAATTAATACACATAGGCTCTCTCAATCTCCTATAATCTTATAGAGTATTTTTTACCTAAATAAATACATACTAATGTTCACTCATGCACCATATTTATGTGAATCCTTTTTGTTTCATTTAGTTCACTTACAAATATTCAAATATATACACTCATAAAATGTAAATCTTTAATAGTTTTTTGAGATGTTTATTTCATAAAATTCTCTTACATCTTTTTTCTCATACTGAACTCGATAAAAACTTTACCTATTTATAACCATGCAAATTTGTCTATCAAAATTATTTTTCTTTTAGAATTCTTCTCTTACAAGTCTTTTTATTTATCAAATAATATCTAATTAATTTCAAATAAATTTTTTAAGAGATTTAAATCACAGATATGATTTCAAATTTGCAGTAATGCGACTCTACTTTTGTGCATCAAACACCACTTCATTTGGAGTGGAGTTAATTGTGGAAAATAAACATTGCTTCTAGGAGGCTGATCATGGTCATTCTTCAGGTGCAACAAGTAACTGTGTTGCATTCGAATTTGATGATGATTTTTGACAGTATTGTGCAACGGGACTCGGTTGAGTTGGGCTGGATTTTGGAGGCTTGCTTCCATCTCTTTATGAAGAGTAAATAATGTAATTCAAAATGCTGCTACATGAGTTAATTCTTCAATGATATGGTCACTCGAGGGGATATTCTAATACAAGCAAGAATTCCCTAGAAACCCGCAACGTGAAAAAGGAGATTCAGGAGGCCCCCTCTGAAAGAAAAGCACAATCAGAGAATAAAGTGTTAAAGGGTAACATTGTGAGGAGAGAATTTATGCTCTCAAAGATGAACTTATGTTGAGAGAAAGGTATAAGAAAAAGTAAGAATGGTGTGACGAAACAAGTTTTGCTTTGGATTCCCCTCCCATGAAAGTGAAAGAACACAAATATAAAAGCTTCAAAATCCAAGCAGATAATAAATTATTAGCACTAATGTTTAACCTTGTCATTCAAATTCAATGCCTTTACGCCGTTGTCTGCGGTCCCCCGGTTAATCATTCTCCTATTATTTTTTTAAAACATATTTACATGATCATAATGAGATGAAGACAGAAGATTATATGATCATGTGATCAGCTCTAACAAGATTGAATAAAAGAAATCCTAAGTGGGAAACCTTTGCAATGTCAATTGTAATTGTCAAGGAAACTTCATTTCCTGTTAGTCCAACCTTGTTTTCTGGCCGAAAGGCAAGTTTCTACCTAAAAATCCTCATTCTTCAAACAATGTACAGTATTTTTGGAGTATTATAGATTAGAAAGGGTAATCAATTTCAAGTTACCAAGGGTATTTTTGGCCTTTCATTCAAATTACTGCTGTGTCCAAAATATTGGCCTTCCATTGTTTAATCCTATCCTCTTTACAGATCAAAGAAAAAAAGCTGTGGAAGTAAATCTTCCCCTTTACAGCAATACAGCACAAACCATCGTTAAGGAAGCATCTAAATCAGGCTTTTAGAAGAGCCATACACACGCATGTAAAAAGGTAAAGTGGCCTATCTAGATGCATGATCTTCATTTGGAATTGTCTTGATAAAGTCACTGAGCATATAAGTATCACAGGTTTCTGTCCAGCAATTCACAAAAGCAGTTTCTTTAAACTTATGATATAAAATGATGATGGGCTTAGGCTATAGTCAACTATCCCTAGGAAGCAAATGGCTTGTCTTGCTCTTGAAAGTAGGGATCATGGTTTTGATCATGCTTGCTAGAGTAACATCTGAGGATGAATTGGGGATACCATCAGCCGGCTTACTATGCATCAGTGACTGTGCGACATGTCCAGTCATTTGTTCACCACCACCTCCACCACTGCTGAAGTCATTTCCACCACCACCACCGTCATTTCATCACTCGCCACCACCAGTTCCATATTATTACATCCCACCACAATCTTACTCTCACTCCCCACCACCAGCAGAATCAGTACCACCAACATCTCCATTGCGGCCACCCCCACCAGCGCCTTCCTCGTATTCCTCAAAGGGCAGTCCACCACCTCCTTTTAAGTACTTCTACAACGCTCCTCCAGGTCAAGGGCCACCTACGGTAGTAGGACCGCACCAGTATCCCTATCCTTACTACTACTTCTATGCATCAAAGGCCTCTTCTCTTTATTTTCAGGCCTCCTTGTCACTTGTAAATATTGTTATGTTTCAATGTTGTGCTATAATTGCATTGTTGAAGGGCTAGATGTTTATATATTTTTGGGGAGCAAGAGTGAAGATCAAATGTAAGTGTTATAAAGGGAAAATATGGGGTCTCCAATGTAGAAATTAGGAAGCCATTTGGGCTGTTCTGTTTTTTTTTATGTTCTTTTTATCATATCGGTGGTGTTAAGAAATACACTATAAATCGAGTTCTTGTTATTCCTCTTTTGTTTGGAAGCACAATTTAAAATAAAGATACAATAATATGATATAAATATGATAAAAAAAAGATATGAAAGTGATATAACTTAAAATTATAATAATAATTATTTATGAGTTTAACAAAAACAAAAAAATTATATTTTATATTTTTATATCACATAAATTATTATATTTAATTTTTATATAAAATAAAATACAAATATATTAATTTTAATATTAATAATTTATATAATACGAGTATATGAATTGTAAGATTAATTTTCATGATCTCCTTATTTGAGGCCAATGGGCCATTGAAGTCAGGTTATAGACTGAGGCCCAAAGGAAAAACGAGTCGGTCAAACTAAAATAAGTTAATTGTGCCTTGGAGTCTTTCGTTATCGTCGGCCTTTGACCCTAATTTCTGGGCCTAAAACCCAATAAATATGATGATTTTGATCCAACCCAACCAAAATTGGAAAAATGGAAAGGGACAGATGGCACATGATAAGACACTCGTAGATTCTTATACATACTTTAGATCCAACGGTTAAAGTCGTCCAAAGAAATTCGAGCGGGTCAAAATCCGGTCCCCACCAGAAACGCTGACATGGCCGGAGATCTAGCCCTGCAGCTCTCCTCCGTACCAAAATCTTTCAGATCCAAAAAAGTTGAACCAGATTCTGGATATATTTCTCGCTCCGAGAAAGGATCCAACAAAACCCGAATTTAACAACGGTGATGGAACTAGAGATTGGAGGCGACGCCGTCTCTCCATCGGCGTCACCGGCATCGTTCATGGCCACTCTCCTCCCTCTCGCCTCCGTTTCTCAACAGCCTTACGTCTTGGAGCTCCTCTCCTTCACTCTTGATCGCTTCCATAAGGTCCGTTTCTTTCGTTTCTGTCTTTTTAATCTCTTAATTTCTTTTTATACGTTGTTTGAGATTGAACCGTGTTTGTTGTTTGTGAATGAAAAGGAGCCGGAGCTTCTTCGGGTTAATGCGGAGAGGATTCAGAGGCAAATGCAAGAAGTGGCGGTTGGTAATTACGGCTCTTTCATTGCTGCCTCTGATGCGTTGGTTGCGATCAAAGAGGAACTGTCTTCTATCGATAGGCATATTGAATCTCTGGTAAATTACCCTTCTTTTTCAATTCAATTTTCATATTTTTATTTTTAGATACTGGTAATTATTATTTGCTTTCTGACATTGAGATGTCATAAGATCTATGGATTTCAATCTGAAAGGTTTGGTCTTTAGGATATAAAAGTAAGTAATAAGATGTGTGATTTTATGAGTAGTATAGACGGTTTGTTACATTCTTGGCTATCTAGTGAATCTCAAGATTAGTGACTGCGTTTGCTTATGAATATAAGAGCAAAATCTTGAAAAATAGCTTCAATTAATTTGTTTTAGTTTTGATGCTTGAATTAGTTGTGAAAGCATCTTTGGATAAAGCATAAGGGCATGCAGTTGGGTTTCTCCCTGAGTGATGAATTAATAGTACTTGAAAGAGGTTTTTGCTATCTGATGTTTTTGCTTTTCTTTCTATATTTGTATTTACAAGATTCAATAGGTGGAGAATATATTTTGATGACCAATGAGATTAGGGAAGGTGACTCTACTTCTAAGAGGAGGGAATCAATCTCATGGCAACCACAGAGTTACGAAAGGAAAACTCTTAAGTTAAAAGAGAAAAAGGACTGACCTTAACTTTTACATGATTTGGGCATCCTATGAAGATGGTGAATTGATGATGCATTGATCTTCTAAGTTTTGATTTTTGATCCTTAGAAATCTTAAGATCATTTGTAGATATGCTTATAAGTAGGGTTTGGCTTCGCAGATAATTGAGATCCCAAACCTGACATCCGGTTGCACAGAGTTTATAGAATCTGCAGAACAGATTTTGGAGAAGAGGAAGATGAACCAGACTCTGCTAGCAAATCACAGCACTTTGCTTGACTTGCTTGAGATTCCTCAGCTTATGGACACGTATGTGCTTGAATAATTTGTACATGTTGAGGTACTTGTCTTACAGAATACATGCTAGAATGCCTAATTAAATTCAATTTTTCTGCAGATGTGTATGAAATGGAAATTATGATGAAGCTCTTGACTTGGAAGCATTTGTTTGCAAACTCTCAACCATGCACCCCAAGTGAGTTAACCCCTCTTATTTCCATCCCTTGTCAACTTTGGAAGACAGCTAACTGAGTTTTTTTTTTCCCTTCATGAAAGATTGCCTGTTATTCAAGCACTGGCTGCAGAAGTTAGGCAGACAACACAATCTCTTCTCTCTCAGCTTCTCCAGAAGCTTCGTTCTAATATTCAGGTATTTATTTGGGAGTGATGCTCAACATATGCTATGAGCAAAACTTGATTTTGTTTGTAATTTTAGTCAAGTGTGTGGTTTGTGTATTGCAGTTACCTAAATGCCTTAGAATTATTGGATATTTATGCCGAATAGGAGTGTTTAGTGAGTATGAAATGTGATTGCAGGTAACTTCTGCAGAGCTACTTTGTCAATTTCCATCCCCACCCCTTTTATCATGGGGGTTCACTCTCCCCACCCCATCTACAGTTTTACTTTCATTTGTCCCCTTCTGACAGCATTATTTCATGGTTTAGTTTTTGAGATGCCAGGAGACTTGGCTTGCTGGAATTCTTGAGGATCTGGACCAGATAAATGCTTATGAGTATTTAAAAGGAATGATAAGCTGTCATAGAATTTATCTTTTCGATGTTGTTAACCAACATCGAGCAATATTTGCTGATGATACATCTGGGATTGAAGAAAATTATGATGGCGGGCTTCTTTTTAGTTGGGCTATGCATCATATTATTTTACACTTAAAATTCTTAAAGTCCTGCTTTCAAAGATAACAGAGGGTGGATTGCTGTCAAATATTCGGGATCATTGTATGGTGAGAAAATTTAAAATTATAATATTAGCTTTTATTCATGTCTTCTTCATTTCCTTAAGGCTCTTATTTGTAATGTGTGTGTGTGTGTGTGTGTATATCCAATATTGTTGTTTTTTTCAGGAAATTTATGATATTGGAGAAATATTGTCAATCATTTGACTTTTGATCATTTATGACGAGAGCATAGTCAACAAAAGCTTGTATTCAAAACATTTTCGCTTTTGAACAAACCTGAAAGATAATTTGGTTTCAGATTTGCGGTGATGCAACTCTGCTTTTGTGCGTCAAACACCATTTCATTTGGAATGGAGTTAATTGTGGAAAAGAAACATTGCTTCTAGGTGGCTGATCTTGGTCATTCTTCATGTGAAACAAGTAACTGTGTTGCATTCGAACTTGATTATGGTTTGTTTTGTTTGTTGTTGTTATTGTTGTTGACAGGATTGTGCAATGGGACTTGGTTGGGTTGGGCTGGATTTTTGAGGCTTGCTTCCATCTCTTATTGAAGAGTAAATACATAATTCCTTTTTTTTTTTTTTTCCATTTTTGGTTTCCATTTAACTACTTTTTATGTATATGAGCAATTATATTGACTTTCACCACTTTACAGGGCAGTGCTCAATTTATTCCCAAAGAACATGAATACAGCTGTTGAAAACTTTCAGGTAGGCCGGCAAAGGACAAAGTTAGAACTTTCTTTTTTATAGTGTCCTCAAAATGGGTTAGTTGCCTAAGTGTTACAATTTGGGCTCACAGCTTTACAACTTGTCTTACTTGTTCCCAGTTAGTTTTGGATTCACATCATTGGATTCCACTGCCAGCAGTTGGCTTTTCAGCAACTAGTATTGGTGAAGAAAGTCAGGAGGATGTAACTCCACCATCTTATCTTATGGAACATCCACTTCTTGCAGTGTTTATTAATGGTAAGTTTGACCCATGCTTCTCAAAGTGCTTTTTCCTTATTGATGGCTTCTCAAATGTTTAATTAAATTGTATCTACCTCTAAATTGCTGAGATGGTGGGTTTGTTTGGAATCAAATTGTTTGGATAAAACTATCTGAGTGATAAATTACACTAGAGCTGTCAAGAAAGTGATAGTTATGTTGAATTACACATTCTGACTTTTAGATTCAAGCTATTTACATCCATAATACTCTTGTGTTGAGTGTAAAGGCAAAAGAGAACCAGTTTTTATTTTTTAAGTTAAATTTGATGGTTCAGTGTTATTCGTTTTACGTAACTGGACCACAATGAATTGAGGTGTTTTCTGAGGTATTTGTTTTTTTCCAACGGTTGCTAGCTGAAGTTAATAAAGTTATATGTAATCTGAAGGCTGTCTGCAAAATTATACTCTATATGATAATACTCATTCAACTTCTTGAATCTTATGTGTGAAAGATTTGGTTTCAGAGAATTGCTACTTCCATTGACATTGACTTGTCTCTCTCTGGTAATTTCAGGTGTTTCTGCTGCAATGAATGAGCTACGTCTTTGTGCCCCAGTAAGTTTGAAGAATGTTCTTGCTCAAGAATTAATTAAGGGATTGCAGGCTGTTTCTGACTCTCTACTGAGGTACATTGCAACCCGGATGCTTAGAGAAAATTAGTCTGGGCTTTTCCTTACGCTTTGCCGAGCATCTATAGAGGTGAATTCTGATGAAATCAGGCAGATTGTCACCTGCAAGTTATATTCATAAAGCATATTTGACAGACTTGATGTACTGACGAACTTCCCTCATTTGTAGGTTGCTTTCCCACGTTGTGCAACATGCTTTGGCCGGTGTTTCCCTGGTGGAGCAGCTCTCATCATGGATACAAACAATGTATATGATGGAGTTGGTTGCCTGTTGACAATCTCTTCATCGAGAGAACCCCCTAAACTGGTTAGTAATGGAGAGGAAAAGGCCAATCCAGAAAACGTTGACCTTCCTCAGCCTGTTGCGGAAAATGGTGTTGAACCCACTGTTGATGAAACGAGGAGCTCAAATGCAGATGAGAAGGAACAGAACAGTCCCATTTTGCAGACCGATGAAAAGCATGGCGAATCATCCTAGAAAGCTCATCACTTGATTTACTTTTCCATTCTTTTTATTTTTAAAATTTTTTCATAATTGTTTATAATTATCCGTCATTGGTAAAAATTTTCGGAATATGTTACAGATGTGCTGTAGTATACAGAGGAAAGATTAACTATACAAATTCACAAATTTAGAAACGAATAGAAGGAGATTATTAGAGATTCGCATTTGGTGTTTTTGATTATTTTGATTTAGAATCAAACTATACAGTGATTTCTCAACAAAGACGTGGGGATATTATTTTTAATCAAAATAATGATTCTATCGATCATTTTTATGGTAGAATTAGAAATGAAAACCACTGCTCATGGAAATTCGTGCATTGTATATTGTGTTTATTTTATATTAAATACGTATAAAAATTATAAACAAAAATTTTTATTATTTTTACTGAACTAACAAATAATTTTTTATCAAAATTTTCAATTATTTCTTTTTGTTTTTTTATGTCTAGTACATTATACGTTTAAAATTGAAAAAAAAAATTAAATAATTGAAGGCTGCCGAAAACCATTCTTATCTGGTTAAACGCATTAACATGACGGTGACAATCAAACAATGCGGAAATGTTATATTTCAGGTGTAAGCCTAACTTCTCAATTGGGCAAAAACCCTAAACCCTCTGTCTCAAATTCTCGTTGCTTTCTCTGCTTCCCTGCTCCTGCCTCCACGCGAAGTAACGCAGGTAGACAACTTCCTATTTTTATCCTTTTTTTTTAATTCTTTCCTTTTTAAATATTGAATTTTATTATGAGATCATGGTGAAACCACTAATTCATGATTATTATGTTAATTGCTTCGCTTCTAAGATTCTGTTTTTGCTGCCGATAAGCCTTATCAAATGATGGATTCCAATACCCAAAACAACGTGGAGCAGCAACAATCGGCGCAGAGGATACAAATATACCCTCCCACTACCACTGGAGTTTCCCCCTTTTGGAGAGGTGATCAAAGTTGTTTTTTTTTTTTTTTTGCTCAATTGTTGCCCTGCATCAAGTCCGCCCTTTAAACAAAATGTTCTGTTTTGCAGACAAGTATGAAAGAGATGCTAAGAAGTATTGGGATCAATTCTACAGGCGGCATCAAGATAGGGTAATTTCCCTTGCATTTTTCTTCACTTATTTGTCATTTTTATAGCTACTGATACTACCACCATTACCAATTCCCCTGAATTTGACTGGCTATTCAAGATTGCTGGACCTGGTTGGTAATGTCCAATGCAATAATAGATATAGCTTTTCAGATTCCAAACATCGACACTAACAAAATTTGGTTTAATCTCCGTACGTGGTGCCCAACGGCCCAAAGTTCCTTCTGGCTTACTTATAAGAAAACTACAATTTCAATAGAACCGGTGCTACAAGAATTTTTAATTTGATTACTTTGTACTGATTTTTAACATTGTTCAATACCTATTGCTTCAGTTCTTCAAAGATCGGCACTACTTGGACAAGGAATGGGATCGGTATTTTTGTGTGCGTCAGATAACAATTTCCTTATCTTTATTTTTATTTTATAATTCTTAAAGATGATCTCTTTCCATAAATTTTACTTTTTTTTTTTTTTGTACTCAGGGAAGTGGAAGAAAAGTCATTTTGGAGGTAAATCACCTAATATTGACCTTCACATAGTGCCTGCTCTGGTATCTATTTTGTGCACATTGCACAAATATTCTACCTACTTTATTATTGAGTTTAATTCAGTAATATGTTGTTTGTTAATAAGAGCTTATTTGAACATGAACTTGTAAATTGAGTTCAAGTAAATGTGAATTGTGCCAACTTTTCTTCTTTCTGTATGAGTTCTTATTTTATTCTTCTTTTCAATCTGATAATTTTAATTTAGATGCCCTTCTTGTTACTGGTGAATCATTTGGAAAACCTCGTTCATTGTTTTATTGATATTTTGGTCACTATTTTCTTGCTTGCGATTTTATAAACTGTAGTAGCATTTGGCCTGACTTTTCCTTACAGTGTGTTAAGCAGTGTCAATGTCTAAGATTCTTAAATTCTTTTCTTATAGCGTTGTTATTTTTATAGAGTTAATGTGAGTGATCTTGGTAAGCAGGTTGGCTGTGGAGCTGGAAATGCTGTATTCCCTTTAATTTCCACATACCCAGATGTTTTTGTTCATGCATGTGACTTTTCACCTCGTGCAGTTAATTTGGTTAAGGTTTAGTTTCTTGTCCTCTAACTGCTCCATTATTCATACTAGGGGGCTGAATGCTTATCATTTAGAGATCTAGTTTAAATAGGTATTGCAGCATGAATGAATTTTTTTTCTCTTATTATTGTAGGCACATAAAGACTTCACCGAGACTCATGTCAGTGCTTTCGTCTGTGACCTGACTACTGATGACCTTAGCAAACAGATTTCTCCTGCCTCTATTGATGTTGTAACCATGGTATTTGAATAATCATTTTGATATATTGTTATTTGCTATGTGTGCCCATATGTTTGTATTTCATTAATGATGTTTATTATACAATTAAGGAGCTGACATTTTAAGTAGATTTTTGTATTATCTGCAGTATCCCCAGAGAAGATGCCTTTAGTCTTGAAGAACATCAAAAAAGTTCTCAAGGTAAGCGATAACTGTATTTGCATCATGCCTATGTATGTAAGGATTTCCTATCTACGTTGCTGAGACAAAACTAACTTGATGCCTTTCTTTTTCGTATCCGTTGTTGTCTTTCCAGCCAAATGGTTATGTGCTGTTTAGAGACTATGCTGTTGGTGACCTTTCTCAGGTTGAACTATGCACGTATCTTTAAGTACTTTTTTTAGTAAGATTAATGTGCTGGAATTCTGTAATGTATTAATAGTTTCCTGTAATAATCTGAGAATATGTGTTCTTAGATTTTGGTGCTTTAACTAAGGTATCGTTTTCCCTTAGCTGATATATAAAATATATACATATATATAATATCAGGAAATATAGATTCAGTTTTCATTCAATTCAGTAGGTGGTTTGTGTGTGTGTGTGTGTGTGAATATGGAGGCATAGATATGGGTATAAAGGTAATGCACACCTCGCTCACAGAAAAAAAAATGCATTGAGGCATAGTTGCTTCTATTAATAAAAAATTTTCTCTTGCTTTATACTTTTAAAAGAATGCATTTACTGCTATCCCTGAGCTTGATGAATGATTAGTATCTGCAGCAGGTTTTTTCCTTTATTATATTCTGGCGTGCTTTCATTTATAATGACATGGTTTGAACAATAGAAGCATCCTGATTTAGAACATCGATATTAAAGTGTTTGAAGCAAAACATTATTAAGATTGTCCTAAGAGATATTTTCCCTTTTTTACTGGAGTCTACACTGTTTCACTTGATCCTGTCCGTAATTGTTTGACATCTAGAGTATCATGGTGGCTTGCCTGTTTCTGATGTGTATTTTTCAAATATACCTTGGTTGACAGGAAAGGTTCTCTAGCAAGGATCAAAAAATCAGTGAAAACTTCTATGTCAGGGGTGATGGCACTGTATGTCCCTGTCATGTTATGCATTAATCTTAGTATTTTTATTTTAAATGAGGCAGATTTTTACTCTTATCAATTTTCTTTTCAGCGTGCTTTCTATTTTTCTAATGAGCTCTTGACAAGTTTGTTTAAAGAACAAGGACTTGATGCTGAAGAGCTTGATTTGTTTTGCAAACAAGTTGAGAATCGAGCTCGTGAATTGGTGATGAATCGGTAAATGATCAATGACTTAGCAAGAGAACAATCTTTCCTTTTCCTTCTGAAATGATACTAATTCTGATTTCCAACTTTTGAGTTGCTTCACTTTTGTTGAAAGAACTTTACGTTTGCCCTGAAGGAATTATATTTCCTGTTATTTTAGGCGTTGGGTCCAAGCTGTGTTTCGCTTTTCAGATACTGTAAACTCTTCCCCTTGTTTAGAGGCTCCAACTAAGGTTGATCTATGTTGTCAAGAGAATGTTCAACCTAATGCTGATGTGGAGCCCGTTAAAGATTTTGCGGTTGACATGTCTGAAGATATGGCCGTCGAAATGTTTGGAGTTCCAACTACTAATGATAATGAGGTGAATATTTGAATACTTATTGAACATTGAATGAATGAATGTTATATTTATTTTTAAGATAGTTTAATTTCTTTTTCTTTTTTTTTTCCTTTTTTGGTATTTGGACGCAAAATACATCCTTGTTGCTCTTCTTCCTTCTTTTATCCTTTCCTTTATTGCGTTCCATATTTCTACATTATGAATTAAATTTTAGCTTGTACTTTTATGTCATTCGCAGTTCTCGACATGCTTATACTTTTATGTTTACTTTTTCAAATAAATCAAGTTGTTCCCTTTCTATATTTCCCTCAGATTGTTAAGATTGAGCTTGGAGGCTGCGATTTCAAGGTAAAAGTACTATCCAAAGAGTATCAGCACACTTGCAAATCAACTGGCTTGATGTTGTGGGAATCGGCTCGTTTGATGGCTGCTATCCTTGCAAGAAATCCAAATATTGTTGCAGGGAAAAGGGTTTTGGAATTAGGGTGTGGCTGTGGAGGCATCTGTTCAATGGTTGCTGTTAGATCAGCAAGCATTGTGGTTGCCACTGACGGAGACAGAAAAGCACTGGAGCTGTTGACCCAAAATATCACATCAAACCTTAGATCACCATTTCTAGCTAAACTTATTACGAAGAGACTAGAATGGGGAAATAGAGATGATATAGACGCCATTAAAGTCATGAATAATGAAGGCTTTGAAGTCATAATAGGAACAGATGTTACTTACATTCCCGAAGCTATTTTACCTTTGTTTTCAACTGCAAGAGAGTTGATTTCATCCAACAGTGCTGAGAAGGACCAAGCGCCTGCACTAATTCTCTGTCATATCTTCCGGCGAGTTGATGAGCCTTCTTTACTTTCAGCTGCATCTAAATTTGGTTTTAAACTCGTAGACAAGTGGGCGAAAGGAAGTCCAATTGATCAGTCTCAAAGCTTAATCAGCTCTTGGTTTCCTGAGAACAATTTCGATGAGCATATCCCAACTTCGGCACTAAATATCACGTATTTCCAGATAGATTGAAAGATATCTTAGGCTTTCACGTTGATGATAATTTGTCTTGAATTTGCTTTAAAACAATTAAGTACTTCATATATATTAGTATTAAATAAATTCATGTTTGTAGCTTTGTGTTCCAATAAAATTGTACCAATTTCTCTTCCTGTTTTCAATATGAAGATTTTACAATTTCATTGACTTTGTCCTATGAGGACACATTATGCAGGGGTGAAGGAAAGGTCTTTTGCATAGAGATTGGCTTTCCATGATGTGACTGCAAAATTTTTTTATTCGGTTGGTTTCCTGTTACCCTCCAAAACAGTACATATAAAGAACAGTATTCCAAATGTTGATCACTTGTCAATGATTGTCTGATATATATTGACATTAGGATATGTAAAAACGTTCAGGCGGTCAAGATTTGTTTCACCAAAAAAGAAGGATTGAAAACTTTACTGTTCAACCATGCAAAAAACGCCCGACCTCATTCTTCATGTATTAAAATATTATGATCATTCTCTTGCCTGTGATTAATCAACAGAAGTCATGAACCAAACCATGCATTGCAATTAATTAGTTGAAGAAACTTTAAATTTATAAGATTTGCTCCATCAAAGAACAACAAAGATCAAAGAGATCAGAGTTAAATAACAAAAAAGGTACAACTTACATGGAAAAAGATTATAGTACTTTGTTTTCCTTTTCTGCTAGCATGCAAAGTAAATAGTGTTGAATAAACCAACAAGCAAAATCATATAAGCCTTTACAGAAAGAATGAAATCTACAATAGAAATACCTTAAGAACATTTCAATAAGCTCCGTCATGCGGGAAAAGAAAACATTTTTCAAAAAGAAAAAAAGAGAAAGAAACGAAAACGGATCATCTTTCTCCTAGGTTTTATATATGTACTTGAGAGAACAAACTTGGCAACTTCTAACTTCCATGTCTACGCTGAGCTGAAGTTGGACATGTCAAGGTCCTTTTGCTTGATGAAACAGTTGGTTTTTCAAATTAAGAACCAGTTGTGTCACCTCGAAACACTGAGCATAAGTTTATGGATCATTAGCTTCTTGTTCTGGTTATACTACTCTAAGACATCCATGTCAGTTTACAGATCTGTTGGACAGAATTGATCATTTGAATGTCATATATATAAATAAGTATGAAGAATAGGAGGAACGAAAAGAAATTCAGTCGAGCCACCAAGTTCTTAAATTCATCAGATGAAACGTCATATAATGTAATAAACATTTGATAGAACTGAAGAAATCGGACTACCAGTGCAACTGCATCTTCACATCAACAAAGTCAACCATACTCCCCTTTGTTCATTAGCTAAAAAACCCAACTTAGATCTAGATCACGCAGTCAATAATTATCATATATATGCAGTTAGAAGGAAACCCTTTGCATATAGGGTTACTAGACTCAAACCTAACTAATGATGAAAAGAAAACTGGAGTGCAAATTGCAAATAGTTTTCCTTTAATTGAACTGGTCTTTGTACATGATTAGTGATGACAACGAAAAGAGTGAGCTTTTAGGCTTTGATTTTTGTTGGAGCAGTATGGTTCAGCTCTAATACTGTAAAAGTGCAAGCCAAGTACAAGACCGTGGTGACTTTTATGCAGCCCATCAGAATGTTTTTCCATTGAAAGGACGTTTGTCATGACTTTTTCATTTGCCACAAAAAAGCACCACAAGGGAATAGTAGTTAGTACAATTAAAGTAGATGTATGCACGGTAAATTCATGCAAAACAAAACAGACATCCCTAGCTGCTTGTCTTTACACAGGCTTATGCAATTCATAGAAGTATATATAAGAAAAGAGAGAGAGAAAGAGAGAGAGTGAGAGAGAAGTGGATGACAGATAGAGGGTGAGCACGCAGAGCTTCGAGCATGAAAGCCAAAGCATGCAAGAAAAAACCCTGGGTGCTCACTCTCTTCTGTCACCTCCCTTACCCTAAAACCCTTTTAGCAGACAGATTAATAGGCTGATTTTCCTACCAAAAAAGCATGTTGAAGCTAAATCAAGGACACCCCTAAGTATCTCTTTAGGTGTATATATATACATATATATATATATATATATATATATATATACACATCCCTATATACCCAGAAATGCTCCAATATTAGATTTCTGAAACATCTCTTGTATTTGCTTTGCTTTGCTTTGGTGTGAGAAGCAATGGAGGAGTACAGGGGCTTTATAGAATGGAAAAGAGAGTGGTTGCATCACGTTTGGAATAAATGTAGGTTTATCTGTTATTGGCCACTCCATATATTTTAATACCCTTATTCAAAGATTGAAGAAAAAGAAGTCTAGAGGCATTATCTCTCTTTTTATTTTATCACCCCCAGATTGGCCCATTCAAATCTAACCAGACACATTTATTCAATTACTCTTACCAATGCATCTGGTAATTCTAAATATCTAACCCTCCAATCCTCAAGCTTTCTCTTTTATGGTGTTTTCAACTCTCAATGACTCAATCCTATCTCTTTTCATCTTGGTCTGTTGAAATGAATCTGTTTCTTTCCATAATAAATGTCTTGTTGAAGAAGATATTTTTGGAACTATTTGCATGCTTTAATTTGGAAGAGAAAGTTTATACATATATAAGATATATTAGAATTATATTTAGTCAAATAAATGTGAAAATTGAATCTTATTTTTTCCCATGTTCTGAGTTGGATTCTTCCCTGGAAAGATGAAATTTGTTTAAATCTAATGGAAAAGAGGGGTTGTTAAGGTAAAATCAGCAGCAAACCATAACAAAAAGCAAAGGAGATTAAACGTTATACAGCCAAAAAGAAAGCAGAAACCACAACAGCATGCTGCAATAAAAAAACGTATAGGGCTGCCAAGTGCCAACAAAGAAATATGATTAACAACAAAAAAGGAACACAAAGAATAGACCATCACCACAAAAGGATAACTCATATATATATATATATATATATATATATATATATATATAAGCAGTTGAAAATCTCCATTTAATTTCCATATAAGTTATAATTTGTTTATATATATAAAACCTAGCTAGCTATAATTAAACGTTGTGCACTAATGTTAGATTTTATGTTGGAAGTTATAGACTGTCTCCAACTCATAAAATGCACCTTTTGATATGGTGAGAATACTCCCAACACACTTTCTAATGAAGATCTATATACATTAATAATATGTTGGTAGTTTGTTAATATCATTTTAATAGCATTTTAATGTAGTTTGTTAATATCATTTTATTCTTAGCAAGAATCCCATCTTAGTAATTCTCCCACATTAGCCATAAAATGAGGGAAATGGAATCTAGGGTATATGAATCTTTACCCTATTCCATTCCCTTTTAGTTCTTTTTCCATCAAATCCTTCATAATATTCAATAGTACATTATTCATTTGAACTTTGACTTAGTAGAACTGTAGAACAAGAACAGTTCCTTGAATTTTTTTACCCTTTTTTTCTACATACATATATATACAACCCTAACATGATTGTATTGTGGTAAAGTTAAGTTAAAGGTCGAATTCCCTCTCTCTCTCTCTCTCTCTCTCTGACTCTTATATATATATATATATATATATCCCTTTTACAGTTTTACCCCTTCGCATTTGGACCAAAGCATTTGCAATAAGGCGTTAAATACTACTTCAAAGTTCAAGCAAATGAAGTCGGGACCAAAACTGCAGCTGGTCTGGTCCCCTTCCCATTGCCATTGCCTTTGGAAAAAGAGAAAGAAGAAAAGCAAATTAGAAGAGTTGTTTTTTGTGAAAGGTCGGATCAGCCAATGAGAGCGCAACACAACCTCATGAACGCATGAAAACTAAAAAATCCGATACGGCGCAAAAGCAGCTTAAAGTATATATGCTTTGTATTAATTAAACAATAAACGATGGTTTAAAGAATCCTTGACAAATGTTCCGACCAATCACTCCAACTGCGTGGTTCGCGGGGACGTCATTCCTTTTCTACATTCCTTATTGACTAGCGTTAATCTCCATTGGATTTGATACTTGCGTAAAGTACCAACAAACATTAGTGATCTTAATCAATTGCTTAATTACATGCTTTTTTTTCTCGAATCATATATTTTTTCGTTTAATGTAATGATTTAAATGCATTGATCCAATCACTTAATAATCTTAATAAAAATCATAAACAGATCATGTAGACCTATATATGAATATATATGATATGGTATGATAGAAAATAAAAGAGTAAACCCACTACTCAATTAATGTATACATATTATTAATTAAGAGAGAATATGACCTAATTTACTACTTAATTTTCTGTAATTAGAATGATGGCATATGGTGGGTACAAACAAAAGAAATATAAAATTTTTTCCCATTATGGAAGTGGGGTATTTCTTGTTTGTGGTCTAAACTTTCCCTATCGAGTGGAAGACGAGGGAGGCGGCTGCCATACATGTGGATATTCCCATTTCCCCAGCTGCTTTGAAAGAAAAAATCCACCCCCCAAAATCCAACTTGCTTCATCAACAATTATGATAAGCACCTTCTTCTTCTTCTTCACACACGTAAAGGAAAGGGCTACGACCTTTCCTTTTTTTGCCTGGTAATTAAACCCCCTAATGGCAGGTAAAAGAGCACGTTATAGGATTATATCTTCTGTCATGCACTTTCGGCATGTAGCTAGAGATTGGCTTTTACCTGTTACAAGTGGCAACACAGGGGAAGCTTGACCCAACCATGAGTTTGTTGTTTTGCCTTTGCAACCCATACATTCCCGTCTTAAATGATTCCATCATTTCCATGAAGAAGTGCAAGCAAAAAGATAAAAGGAAAAAGTTGGCATTCAAAAGCAATTAATCAGTAATGCGTGAAAGCATGGGATTTGTTCAATCAAGAATCACCTAGCTAGCTAATATTATCCATTTCGGATATAATTCCCTTTTTTCTTTTTCTTTTCTTTGTCACATGTCATAAGCCGTAAGGAGTTAGACAAAAAGAGTTTCAAACATATATATATTCGATAATAATCTTCCACATATAACAAATACCATTACATATATATATATCTCACTAATTTATATGAGATTTTTATTCAATTCCCACCAAAGGATGCGCATGTAAAAGGACAATAACTTTGATTATATATATATATATATATATATATATATATAGAAAATGTGGAACAAATATATCTTTATTTATTCAGAATTTGGTAAACAATTTAGTAATGACAAATAGTATGTTAACACCAAATTAAAAATATATTATGAATTATATCCATCGATGATTGATCTACTATATATATCAAATATTTTGAGAATTAAGTATCTAAATATGATCTTCAGTAATTTTAAACTTAAATTAAGATTATACATATGTAACCTAACTTACCTTCAACACTGTCCAAAGAACAATTTTGACAGCAGCAGCAATTGTTTCTTCCCAAGAAAAATATGGAGTAATACCTTAGATGAAAAAGTGTATATGATTTGAAAAAATATAATACTAAAACTAAAAGAGATATGACCAATTAATGTGGATTGTGGAGGACCATGAACTCCCCCATGACTTTAAACCAGATCATCAAGGAATGAGAGCCACTTCAATGCTAAGCACGTGATGATTCAGAACAGATGCAGCATGCATGTGCTTCACCACATGCTTCTCTAACTTTGTATAACACAAATGAATTGATGCATGATCCCAAACAAACTCTTTTTAATATATTTTAACATTTTCATAAAAAAAAAAAAAAAAACAAACAAACAAACAAAAAATGTTGTTGAAAAGAACATTTACATATATGAATTGTGATCCTCCATTTCTTTTGTTCTGGTTTAGGGGGAAAGGGAAGATTTACAATCGAATTTAGTTTATTAAGATTTTGTAGGAAGACAAGAAAGAAAAAAAGTTAATAAACTTGGTTAAAATATAAGATCTGTTTAAAAATGGATTAGATTTTGATTCCAACATTCAAGATCTGAATTCAACCCTATTCTACATGACAATTATAATATATATATATATTTTTTTCATTTATATATATATTTTAATTTATATTATATATTTAGGACAAATATATAATAATATAATGTAAACATTAAAAAATATGTTAAATTATTCATATTTTAAAATTTAATAATAAAAGAAAATACAAAATATTAAAAATTAAATAAAAATCATATTTTTATTTTTTAAAAATTATTTAGATGGGCTTATATTGTATCATTTATTAATCTTGGCAAGCGTGAATAAAATTTGAGATCCGACCTACTGAGTTGAGCCGAGTCAAACTTGAATAAGCATGTAAGATATTTATACCATATCTAGACTAAACCCGTAACCTAACAAAGGAGACCTCTACTCCCTAGAGTAATTACATAAGGCGAAAATAGCAGTGAGATTGATGAATATAAAAAATGCATATATAAACTAAGAAAATTTTTATTTGTAAGTCATTGGTTAAATGGGTTCAGATATAGGGAGAAGATAACACAGGAAAAAAAAGGAAATGAGAAGGAACTTGGGAAATAAAACTCATTCTTATTCGTTTTTAATCAAAATTTGAGTTTCCCAAAAGGCAAAAATCCAGGAGACCAAATGAATAACACAATGAGTAAATAATAACAACAATGATTATAACGAAGTCAAAAATACCAAATCCAGCTAAAACTTACCTAACTAAAACAAACAGACATCTTTGCTCTTGTTGTGTATGAAATTGGGGACTCAATCAGATTAAGTCTGCAACATTTGCAGGCAGTTCCTCAATCATTACATTGTAGAACTTCTGGATCTCAGTAAGCATCCTGTCATCATCTCGTGTTACACAATTGATTGCAATGTCTGTCCTCCCAAATCTTCTACTTTGACCAATGCGGTGAAGATGGCTCTCTGGTTGAGTTGGAAAATCATAGTTAATAACCAAGGAGACCTGCTGGAAATCAATCCCTTGAGTCAATAGATCAGTGGTGACTAGCACACGAGAAGTACCAGAACGAAACTCACGCATGATAATATCCCTTGTGTTTTGGTCCATGTCTCCATGGGTGGCACAGACTGTGTGATCACAGCTACGTCTTTGGTTGGTAATTCAGTTAACTTTGCGTCTGGTGTTAACAAAGATCACACTGAGTTATGGCTAGAGTTTCATAGAGATCACAAAGTGTGTCAAGCTTCCACTCCTTGTCAACATTGACATAAAAGTGCTTGATACCTTCAAGGATAAGCTCATCATGCTTTACAAAAATTCTAACCGGTTTGTTAATAAATTTCCACATAATCTCAAGAGCCTCAGGTGGCATTGTTGCAGAAAATATATCAACCTGTATTTTCCCAGGGAGTTGCTGGATAATATCATAAATCTGAAAATGAAGACATTAGAGTTAATCAATCATGAAAGTCATATTAATACATAATTTAACACATCAGGTAGGAAGTAAAGGCCACCAAGAAGTAACCAGACAGACAGCTTATACATAAATAGTTGATGATACTATCAAGTAGAAGAAAATTAATAATGTAAGGGACACGTTTACTCTCCAAAGAGGACTAGCGAAATTAAGATATCATGGTGAGAGGGGTTTAAAAATTAGGTGATATTTTATGGAGCAAAGCATAAGAAAATGACAAACGATTGTCAAACATAAGGGAATTGAATCTCCCATCGCATAACACAACAGTACCAGATACAAATTAGGAATCCAAACATAACTGCTATAAAAAATTCCGAAAGGCATAAAAGTTAGTTGAATTGATTTCATCCAAACATAACTCTCACCAAGTCCTCTAATAGAGAGGGTCATTGTCTCCTAGATTTCATCCTCTTCTTCATTATAAGCAAGACTCTTACCATCTTATATTTTCCCAGCTGAATTGATTATCGAGCACTTAGGTACTTATAGCGGCAGTTTATAGGTAAATCATTATCATTGTCATGATCACCATCATTACAACAAGAAACTCCTGTGAACAAATGAGGCACTTAACCATTATACTCAACCACTAATGCTATTAAAGGCAAGACACTGACCTGATCTTTAAAAACCCGAGAGAGCATTTCATCAGCCTCATCCAGGACAAACATCCTAATAGAATCTGCACGAAGAGACCGCCTGTGAAGCATGTCAAAAACACAACCAGGAGTACCAACAACAACATGGACACCAGAAGCAAGGATCCGTTGATCCTCCTGAACACTGGTTCCACTGACACATGCATGAACCTTTACACCCAAATAATCACCAAGAGCACGCATGACTTGCTCAATCTGTTGTACAAGCTCTCTAGTGGGAGCAAGAATCAAAGCTTGACATTGAACTAAATCATAATCCAACTGTTGCAAGACCCCAGAGCAGAATGTTGCCATTTTACCAGTAGCAGACTGTGCTTGCTGAATTACTTCTAGACCTTTGCAGAAGGGCACAATTCCCCTTTGTTGAATGGCAGACCGCTTGTCAAACCCTTTGTGGAAGAATTATGACATAAATTCGGGCCCTCAGCATAAGCTTTTTTTTTTTGTTAAACAATAGAAAGGCCAAATGATTAGAAAAGAATGAAGATTACCATAAGCATAGATGCCTCTTGGGAGGTTTTCTTTCAAACCCATTCTATCAAAGCTCTCATGGACCTCATCACAAGTAATAAAAATTTTTTTTCCAGATCAGAAACCCTATAATCATGCGCCAATAGAGGTCAGAAATCTGGCACTATTAAGTACATATGACTAAGAATTAATCCCTGAAAAATTACGATGAATGTAAAACTAACGATTCATTCATTCCGGTGTCATGTTGACGAGCATCATACTGTGATCCATCAAGCGCAAGTCCTGCCACGACTGTAAAGCAACAATAAATAACAAAAATGCATCAAAAAGAGGTGGTAAGATATCTAGAACAATGCCATACAACCAATATAAGATATCACATCTCCCAACACTAGCAATGGGCTACCAATTTATAAAACAAATGGGAATCTCCATTTGATATAAATGTTAAGGTTCAATTGTTCAAGCAAACCAATTTCATTCAAGACTAAAATCTTACACAACATATACAAGCTGTTCCCTTATAATCAAGAATGACCCAATTATACAATGACAATGTATTTAAAAAAAAAAAGAATTAATCTATTTTTTAATTCCATCAGTGAAGTATAATCCTGATGAATCGCCTTAATCACGGATTAATCAACAATAATTCTAAATAAACAGAAATCAAAGGCACTGATCAAAACGATCACAAAACAGTAATTGAAAAAGAAAAAAAAAACCAACCAAACAGCGCCTTACGTTCTTCATACCGGTAATAAAAAAAAATCTAAACAAACATCAAAAGAAAGATTAGTACGACAAAGAAAAACAGTTATCGGAGCGATAAATAATAATAATAATAATAATAATAATAATAATAACTCGAGAACAAAACACAACAAAGAGAGCAAAAAACAGAAGCAGATAATCGAAGATCGCCTGTTGGTTCGATTGTCGTTTTCACCGAAGTTGAATTGAACAAGAAATGAAAATTTAAGTTCAGAGGTTTTCTAGAAAAATCTATCCGGATCTGAGGAACGGTTTCTTTTTGGACAGGAACAGTAGTTTGTGATGGTTGTGGGCTTGTGGCTGAAGAATCGGAGAAAAGAGAAAAGAGAAAAGCTAGAAAACGGTATCGCTTACGGACCCCTCCGGGAACCGATGGCATAGTCTCCCTCCGGACGGACACCCTGCTGGGCTTACCCCACCAGTCCTCTAATAGCTTGTTAACGTGCTAGCTAGATAACAAGTTGTTTCAGAAATATCATAGGTGACTAATGAAACAATTAAGTAGCGATACAAGTTAAAGCATAGATGAATGAGTAGAGACCCTACAATAAAGACAACAGTACTCGAATCATTTTTATCTTAACTGTTAGCTGCTATGCTTAAGCTAGTAGACGAGAAGGCATTAGTTGGGCTATTACATCATCAGAGCGAAGACGCTTGAGGTAGGTCTACCTGCCTGTTTCATAGACTCGTCAGGTGTATCCTGACATGCGTGACCGATCGACGCTGGCTCCATACTGAAAACAATACTCGATAGGTCGGCTAAAGCAATTGTTGATTTATGATTTGTTTCGAAGATTACGAGTACAGGAAAGGCAAGCTAACAAGGGTAAACACTCGCTCATAAAGATATTTGGACGAACCTACCCTTGTATTTCTTCGAAATGACAGCGGAGGATGTGTTGGGTTACACGGTGGCATTTGGCTGGATTGTCAGTGTCATGCTACGGGGAGAGCTTGGTGACGAAATTGCGCCTTTGTTTTTGTCAATTACCGTATAGTGCTGATTGCCCTGCAATGCATGTTTGGGTTGGGCCCACAAGTGGCCTATCATAATGCATGTTTGGGTTGGATTCGTGCAATTGTTCTTTCTTTCTTTTTTTTTTGGAAAAAAACAAATTTAGTTTTTTAATAATAATACAAAACGTTTGCAAAAATAATAACAGGAAAACGACGCCGCATAATAGCAAGAAAGGGGGGTAAAATCTTGAAAACGGCAAACGAAAGTACGGAGGGCTATGAATAAAGTGACTGTGTCACATGTTGATACTTGCGTGTTTGTGTTGTGCAGGTTAGATCGTGACTGAGAAAATAGTATCCCAAACTAATGTTGCTAGCCAACAACCAAAGGTCCAGGAGCATGGGCGTGGAAGAGATAAGAAAGCCAATTCAAGAGATATATGATCTATCAATGACGGTAGGCTGGCCAAGGTGGAGGTGACCATGGGCGACATATAGGAGAAGCTTGAGGAAGTGAAGACTCATATTGCATCGCTAGACTCTATGAGGGAGGAGATCCAAGGTGAGCTACAAACTGCTCTCAATGAAGGCATGGACGTGATCACCCAAAGGAATGAGGCCTTAGAGGCTGAAATGCTGACCTTGCGCAATGGCATGGAGGCCATGCGCCAGCGGATGGAGTAGTTTACCAGCTCACTGCTTGCAAGACTGCCGTTGGGCATGGCATGTTTGCTAGAGTGTCCAAGTTCAGATTGGATGTCCCCAAGCCTAAGGAGTTCAAGGGGACTAGAGCGGCCAAAGAAGTAGACAACTACCTATGGGTATGGAGCAGTACTTCCAGGCCATGGGCATGCAGGACGAGACAATAAAGGTAAGCACCGCTAATATGTATCTCACTGATGTAGCCTTGTTGTGATGGAGGTGCAGGTGTGATGATGTTAGGCGTGAGAGCGCCAAGATTGGAACCTGGGCAGAGTTCTAAAAAGAGTTTAGAGAGTAATTTTACCCGAAGTATACCGATGATGAGGTGCAGGTAAAGTTACGCAGGCTGAGCCAGGAAAGGGACATAAGGGAGTATGTCCAGAAATTCTTTGAACTGATGTTACAGATCTCGGATCTAGGCAAGAAGGATGCCTTATTTGCTTTCATGGATGGGCTGAAGTCGTGGGTGAAGCATGAGCTACAACAGAGGGGAGTTCATGACTTGGCTAAAGCCATGACTACTGTTGAGTCTTTGATAGAGTTCAAGCTTCTGAACAAGTTCGAGTCTACCAAGCCCAAGGGTAAGGGCAGGGACGATAAAGATCGGAAGAAATAGTCCAAGGGGAAGGACCATGATCAGGAGTCCAAGGATAAGGACCGAGACTGTTCAACCAAGGATGACGAAAGGAAGCCACCAGAAGGCAAGTGGAAAGCAAAAAGGGATCGAGAGCCACTAGTATGCTACCTATGTGGAGGAGCCACATAGCGCGCGATTACCCACAAAAGGGTAAGCTGGCTGCTGTAGATAAGGATCTGACGAGGAGCCAGAGTCAGGGGCAGCAAAGCTTGGGTCGTTGGTGCTCATGCTGTCCAAAGTAATAGGAACTGCAAGCCAAAGGGTTTGATGTTTACGGATCTGATAGTTGCAGGTCAGAAGGTGAGTGCACTGGTGGACACAGGTACCTCACATCTTTTTATTTCAGGTGATGATGCCCGAAAGCTCGGACTAAAGGTGCAGAAAATGATTGTTACCATTAAAATGATGAACTCTAAAGAGGTTCCAACCATTAAAGTAGCACGGGGAGTGGAGTTGCAACTTGGAGATTGGAAAGGCAAAGAGACCATAGAGGTAATACCGCTTGATGACTATGAGTTTGTGATTGAGTTAGATTTTCTTATTCGGATTAACGCCTTCCTTGTGTCTTTTGCTAATTATATTTACATCTTGGATGCACTGTGTCAATGCTTAGTACCATTGAGAAGAAGGTCTAGAGTTGGGTCGCCGGTGGTGTCAGCCATCCAATTTACCAATACGGTAAACAGAGAAGAAGATACCTTCTTAGCAGCCCTGAAGTATGAAGAACCAAGGGGAAAGGAGATCGAGTCACCCTTGGAGGTGTTAAAGGTGCTAAAGACCTTTAGTGATGTGATGCTCGTAAAGCTGCCTAGCCAGCTATCACCTAAGAGGAAGGTAGACCACAAGATTGAGCTGGTGTCCAAGGCCAAGCCACAAGCTAGAGCCCCTTACCGAATGTTCCCACCAGAGTTGAAGGAGTTGAGAAAGCAGCTCAAAGAATTAGTTGATGCTAGCTTTATCAGGCCATCGAAGGCACCATATGATGTACTGGTTCTATTTCAACGTAAGCATGATAGGTTGTTACGACTGTGCATGGACTACCGGGCTTTGAACAAGCTGATCGTCAAGAACAAGTAGCCTATCCCACTCATTACGGACTTGTTCGACCAACTTGAGAGCGTAAGATGGTTCACTAAGCTAGATTTGAGGTCGGGCTACTACCAAGTTATGATCGCAAAGGGAGATGAGTCAAAGATAGCATGTGTCACTCGATATGATTCGTATGAGTTCTTGGTGATGCCTTTTGGACTCACGAATGCCCCAGCAACATTCTGCACCCTTATGAAGAAGGAACTTCAGTCGTTCCTTAATCGATTTGTTATGGTTTATTTGGATGACATTGTGATCTACAACTAAACTTTGAGAGAGCATGTAGACCACTTGAGACAGGTGTTTTAGGTGTTGTGGGCACACAAGCTATTTGTCAAGAGGAAGAAGTGCTCATTCACTCAGCAAAAGATCTCATTCCTAAGCCATATAGCGGAAGGTGGCAGGATACACATGGATGAAGGTAAGGTGCACGCCATCCTGGAGTGGGAACTGTCAGCCAAGGTCACTAAGTTGAGATCATTCCTTGGGTTGGTTAACTACTACAGACGCTTCATCAAATGTCACTCAGCAATATCCACGCCATTGACTGACTTGCTCAAGAAAGGGAGAGCATGGGAGTAGAGCGTAAGGTGCCAAGAAGCTTTTGACAGGTTGAAGCAGGCTATGACTGAGAAGCCAGTCTTGGCCTTGCCAGACCATGTCAAGCCATATGAGGTGCATACGGATACATCAGACTTTGCCATAGGGGGCATGTTGATACAGAAGGGACATCCAGTTACGTTCGAGAGCAGGAAGCTGAACGAGACTGAACGTAAATACACAGTCCAAGAGAATGAGATGACTACAGTGGTGTACTGCTTGCGCACTTGGTGCCATTACCTGTTAGGGTCGAGGTTCATGGTTAGGACGGATAATATGACGACCAGCTACTTTCAGACACAGAAAAAATTGTCCTTCAAACAGGCGAGATGGTAAGATTTTCTTGTGAAATTTGACTTTCAGGTGGAGTACAAGCTGAAACGGATGAACCTGGTGGCAGTTCAAAGACCAGATCAGGCAGTACCATACAGAAGATGCCACGAGGGCATTATGCAATCAGGTGGAGGAGAATGTCATGCCCTGGGTGGGAATGTCAAGCATATCAGGCGCACCAGCATGTGAGCCAGAGGTTGAGGCCTGCACACCAGGTGTGCTGGCGGGTATTTATGAGCAAGGCCTAAGAGACGTGGCCAGAATGCCCACCCAACTTACAGGCCAGCTCGTGAAGCCAAGGCCTGGCATGTAGGCTGCCCGCATCATATCCAAAAGGGCCCAAGGTGCTAGATACGTAAGTGAAGCTTCTAAAGCTTGCAAGATCAGTAGGAACCTCTTGGTAGATTTGATTGACCCTAAAAATTAGGAGTTAGAATCCTGATTGATTGTAATCTGTATAATCCCTTGATTTTAACCTTTATTCTATGGATATTACCATTAAGTGTAGCTGAAGCCTCAACTATAAATAGAGGGCTACTCTACCCTCATTTGTACACCATCAAATATTTTTGTTTCAGTGAATACAAAACATATTCTAGCATTCTGCTTTGTTATTTTGTTTCTCTTTAACTTACATAATCAGTCATTCCTATTGTTCTAGTACCCGTACGCTTGTGTTTTAGGTTGACTTAGGTATAAAAAAAGAGATTTCAAGCCTAAGGTCACACGATTTTTGAGTTTAAGCTTCGAATTCGCGTGACTCTGAGACCCAAACATTCACTCATTCGATGTCTCAGATCAGCTTTCTTATCACGATTCATACCCTTGTGAGGTATTGTCTGTTCTGACCCTCTTGACCTCACGATTTTATCTTACAAAAAGTATCTCATAAAAAAAAAATGATGTGACCTTAGTGACTTTCCTATTATGTTTGATATGAGATTCAAGACTCTTCCTTAGGTTCGTAACATTTTCTTCCACCCAACCTCATGACGTCCTCATCACGAAGGTTGGCCACCCTGCCTACCTCTTTCGAGGTACTTGACGTGGATTGAACGGATTAGGGTTGGCTCTGATACCACTTGTTATGGATCGAGACTTAAGCTCTAAATTTGAGTGACTCCGAGACCCAGGTATCTACTCATCTTACGTCTTAGATCAACTTTTCTGTCATAGTTCACACCCTTGTGAGGTATTATCCGCTCTGACCCCATTGACCTCATGGTTTTATCCTACAAAAGGTGTCTCACAAGGAAAAGGTGGTGTGAACCCTTTTATACCTCAGTGACCTTCATATTATGTTCGATGTGGGATTCAGAACTCCTCTTTAAGTTTGTGACACCTGGGCTTTCCTTATTAGGGGTCTCTTTCTCTCTCCTGACATCATTACACCCTGAGATAGAGAGATCGAAAGATTTTAGGCTAAAAACCTTAACCCTAAAATATCAACCCTACCTAGCTCTCTAACTTATCTTAATCATCTTCATCATCAGGTAATTTGTTTTTCTTTTTTACCCTTGCTCTAGTTCATCTTATTTGTATATTTGTTTAGCATTATAAATTTTTTCTCTCTTATTTTGGTACTATTTTTCTTGAAGAATCAACATGTCAGAATGGGAACCAGCTTGTTTTTATTGTTTTGGACATGGGTTTTACTTTAATCCGACAGATCTTTAGTTTGGTACTAAGGTTGTTTTTCTTGGCTGAATTATTGTAGCTTATTCATCAAAATATCCTTTCAATGTTCAAATAAGGATAAGTACTGATTGTATTTTATATCGTAAACAATCATTCACCTTGTTGGCATTTAGCACCTTGAACAAATAGAAGTTAGGTGAACTTCATGTGGTGCCTTGGTTTTTTTTTTTCTCTGATTAAAACTAAACTCAATTGTCTTCAGCCTGATGCTTGTGTCATGGATCTAATGAAGAGTCCTGAATCTCACATCAAACATAATAGAAAGGTCACTGGGGTATATAAGGGTTCACACCACCTCTGCCTTGTGAGGTACCTTTTGTAGGATAAAATCATGAGATCAGAAGGGCCAGAGCTGATAATACCTCACAAGGGTGTGAATCATGACGGTTAGGTTGATTCGAGATGTCAAAAGGGTGAATGCCCAGGCCTCGAAGTCACGCGAGTTTAGAGCTTAATTCTCAACCCGTGACAAGTGGTATCAGAACCAGCCCTAAACTGTTCGATTCATGCTAAGTGCCTCAAGAGAGATAGGTAGGGTGATCAGCCTCCGTGACGAGGGTGTCACGAGGTTGGGTGCGAGAGAATGTTACGGACCTAAGGAAGAGTCATGAATCTCACATCGAACATAATAGAAAGGTCACTGGGGTATGTAAGGGTTCACACCACTTCTGTCTTGTGAGGTACTTTTTGTAGGATAAAATTATGAGGTCAGGGAGCCAGAACAGACAATACTTCACAAGGGTGTGAACCGTGGTGATAAGCTGATCTGGGACATCGGATGAGTGGATGTTCGGGTCTCGGAGCTACGTGGGTTCAGAGCTTAAGTCTCGACCCGTGACAAGTAGTATCAGAGCCAGCCTTAAATCGTTCGATCCATGTCAAGCACCTCGAGGGAGGTAGGCAGGGTGGCCAGCCTCAGTGACGAGGACGTCACGAGGTTGGGTGTGGGAAAATATCACGGACCTAAGAAAAAGTCCTGAATCTCACATCGAACATAATAGGAGGGTCATTAGGGTATAAAAGGGTTCACACCATCTTCGTCTTGTGAGGTACCTTTTGTAGGATAAAACCATAAGGTCAAGGGGACCGAATCAGATAATACTTCACAAGGGTGTGAACTATAACAAGAAAGCTGATCTGGGACATCGGATGAGTGGATGCCCGGGTCCCAGAATCGCACGGGTTTAGAGCTTAAGTCTCGACTCATGACAAGTGATATCAGAGCTAGTCCTAAATCATTCGATCCACGTCAAGTACCTCGAGGGAGGTAGGCAGGATGGCCAACCTCCATGATTAAGACGTCACGAGGTTGGATGAGAGAGAATGTCACGGACCTAAGAAAGAGTCTTGAATCTCACATCGAACATAATAAGAGGGTCACTAGGTTATAAAAGGGTTCACACCATTTTCGCCTTGTGAGGTATCTTTTGTAGGATAAAATTATGAGGTCAAGGGGGTCGAAGCGGATAATACCTCACAAGGGTGTGACCATGGTAAGAAAGCTGATCTGGGACATCGGATGAGTGGATGCTCGAGTCTCAGAGTCGCGTGGGTTCAGAACTTAAGTCTCGATCCATGACAAGTGATATCAGAGCCAGTCTTAAACTGTTCGATCTACGTTAAGCACCTCAAAATAAGGCAGACAGGGTGGTCAGCCTCTGTTGTCACGGGCTCCGACCTTAGACTCAGAATCCGTGCGGCCTTAGGCTTGGAATCTCCTCCTTTATACCTAAGTCAGCCTAAAACACAAGCGTGCGGGCACTAAAACGATGAGAAGGGCTGATTACGCAAGTTAAAGAGAAACAGGACAGAAAAACAAAATTCTGGAAATGCTCTTGTATTCACTGAAACAGAAGTGTTTGATGGTGTACAAATGAGGGTGGAGCAGCCCTCTATTTATAGTTAAGGCTCCAGCTACAACTTAATGGCAAATCCCTAAAATAAAGGCTACAATCATGGGATTACAATTAATCAAGATGCTGGTTCCTGATTTTCAGGGTCAACCAAATCTGCCAGGATGCTGATACTGATACTGTCTGGTTCCAGAAGCTTCCCTTGCGTATCCAGCACCTTGGGCCCTTCTGGATGTGGTGCGGGCAGCTTGTATGACAGGCCTTGGTCTCATGGGTTGGCCTGCAAGTCAGGTGGGCGTTTGGAGCTCGTTTGCTAGGCTTTACGCACTGATACCCGCCAGCACGCCTGGACTGCGAGCCTCAGCCTCTGGCTCGCCTGCTGGTCTGCCTGATGTGCCTGGCGCGCCCGCCCAGGGTGTGACATTCTCCCCCACCTGATTGCACAATGCCCTCGTTGCGTCTTCTGGATGGTACCGCCTGATCTGGTCCCCGAACTGCCATAAGTCCTCTGCTGGTTCCCAGCTCGCCTCACTGTCTGGAAGTCTCTTCCAGCGCACCAAGTACTCATGTCTTGGTTGATAGTTCTTCCGTCTCACCTCTCGGTCAGCCATAATGCTGTGGACCTCCTTCTCATATGAGGCCCTTGCTCTCAACGGTGCACGCTTTGACTCTGCCCGTCCTGGATCTCCCTCATCCTCATGAAACGGCTTGAGCATGCTCACATGGAACACCGGGTGTACCCTCAGCTTGGGTGGCATATCCAGCTTGTAGGCAACCTTGCCTACCCTCTTGACTACTCAGAAAGGTCTCTCATACCTCCGGACTAGGCCTTTGTGCAGCCCCCTGTGGCACACAATGGGATGCAGCTTCACCAACACCAAGTCTCCAACCTAGAACTGCACATCCCGTCTATGCTGGTCTGCCCACTTCTTCGACCTCTTGGCCGCCTTGTGTAGACAAACTCTGGCCAAGTCAGTTTGCTCCTGCCATGCCTTGGCAAACTTATATGCTGCTGGATTCGACCCTGTATAACCTGCAGCAATCGAACCGGGTGTTAGTGGTTGTTGCCCTGTCACAACCTCAAATGGGCTTTGGTTCGTTGCCTCGCTCCTTTGCAAGTTGTAGGAAAACTATGCAATATCCAGTAGCTTTGGCCAGTCCTTTTGCGTGGCACTCACATAGTGCCTGAGGTAGACCTCCAGTAGTCCGTTCACACGTTCTGTCTGCCCATCGATCTACGGATGCATGCTGGTGGAAAAGTTCAAGTCTGACCCCAACAGCTTGAACAACTCAATCCAGAACCTGCCCGTGAAACACCCGTCCCGATCACTAACAATGGTCCTCGGCACTCCCCAGTACTTCACCATGTTCTTCAGGAACAATCGAGCTGCCTCCTCGGTTGGGCACTCTTTGGTTGTTGGAATGAAGATTCCATACTTGGAAAACCTGTCCACTACTACCATGATGTTTCCAAACCCGTCTGCCTTGGGTAGACCGACTATAAAGTTCAGAGAAACACTCTCCCATGGTTGCTCTGGCACTGGCAATGGCTCCAAGAGACCCCCTGGTTTCTTGAGCTCCACCTTGTCTTGTTGGCACACAAGACAAGTCTTCACATAGACCTCCACATCGTCCCTCATGTGCGGCCAGTAGTACCAGTCCTCGATCAGCGCTAAGGTGTGACTCACTCCTGGGTGTCCAGCCCACCTTGAATCATGACACTCTTGTAAAACTTCCTTGCAGAGCTTCCCGTGCTGCGGCACAAACAGTCTACTGCCCCTGGTGTACAGCAAGCCATCCTGCAACCAAAATCGCCTAGTTTTACCTTGCTGGGCGTACTCCATCAAAGCCTTGGCTGTAGGATCATGCGCAAGTCCCTCCTTGATGTGCGGCACCAGTGACCCCTCTGGTTGGCTAATGCCAGCAAGGTTAGCCTTCTTGCTCAGGGCGTCTGCCACTAGGTTCGCCCGTCCTGGCTTGTACTCCATCTGGAAATCCAATTCCGTAAGATGTTTATGCTGAAATAGAACCGATGCACCATAGGGTACTTTCGATGGCTTGATGAAGCCAGCATCAACTAACTCCTTGAGCTGCTTCCTCAACTCCTTCAACTCTGGTGGAGACATTCGGTAAGGGGCTCTGGCTGGTGGCTTGGCCTCGGACACCAGCTCGATCTTGTGGTCTACCTCTCTCTTAGGTGGTAGCTTGCTAGGCAGCTTTACGGGCATCACATCACTAAAGGTCTTCAGCACCTTTAGCACCTCCAAGGGTGACTCGGTCTCCTTCTCCCTTGGCTCATCATATTTCAGGGCTGCCAAGAAGGTGTCTTCTTGTCTGCTTACCGCCTTGGCAAATTGGATGGCTGACACCACCCGTGACCCAACTCCAGACCCTCTCCTCAATGGTACTAGGCATTGGCACCGTGCATCCAAGATGCAAACACAATCGACAAAAGGCACAAGGAGTGCATTAATCCGAACAAGGAAATCCAACCCAATCACAAACTTATAGTCGTCAAGGGGTATTACCTCAATGGTCTCCTTGCCTTTCCAGTCTCCAAGTTGCAACTTCACTCCCCGTGCTACTCCAATGGCTAGAACTTCCTTGGAGTTCACCGTCTTAATGGTACCAGTCCCTTTCTGCACCTTTAGTCTGAGCTTTCGGGCTTCATCACCTGAAATAAAAAGATATGAGGCACCTGTGTCCATCAGTGCGCTCACCTTCTGACCCGCAACCATCAGATCCGTAAACATCAAGCCCTTTGGCTTGCGGCTCCCCTTACTCTGGACAGCATTGAGCACCAACGACCCAAGCTTTGTTGCCCCTGACTCTGGCTCCTCGTCAGACTCCCTGTCTACAGCAGCCAGCTTGCCCTTTTGTGGGCAATTGCGTGCTATGTGGCTCCCTCCACATAGGTAACATGCTAGTGGCTCTCGGTCCCCCTTTGCTTTCCACTTGCCTGCTGATGGCTTCCTCTCGCCATCCTTGGTTGAACGGTCTCGATCTCCATCCTTGGACTCTCGGTCACGGTCCTTCCCATTGGACTGTTTTTTTCGGTCCCTATCGTCCCTGCCCTTACCCTTGGGCTTGGTAGACTCGAACTTGTTCAGAGGCTTGAACTCTATCAATGCCTCGACAGTGGTCATGGCTTTAGCCAAGTCATGAACTCCCCTCTTTTGCAGCTCATGCTTCACCCACGGCTTCAGCCCATCCATGAAAGCAAAGAATGCGTCCTTCTCGCCTAGATCCGAGATCTGTAGCATCAGTTCAGAGAATTTTTAAACATACTCTCTTATGTTCCCTTGCTGGCTCAACCTGCGCAACTTTGCTCGTGCCTCATCATCGGCATACTCCGGGTAAAATTATTCTCTGAACTCCTTTTGAAACTCTGTCCAGGTTCCAATCTTGGCGTTCCCACGCCTGACATCATCACACCTGCGCCTCCACCATAATAAGGCTACATCAGTGAGATACATAGCAGCAATGCTTACCTTTATCACCTCGTCTTGCATGCCCATGGCCTGGAAGTACTACTCCATACCCCAAAGGTAGTTGTCTACTTCCTTGGCCGCTCTAGTCCCCTTGAACTCCTTAGGCTTGGGGACATCCAATCTGGATCTGGACACTCCAGCAAACATGCCATTCCTAATGGCAGTCTTGCAAGTAACGAGCTCACTGATAAGCTCCTCTATCCGCTGATGCATGGCCTCCATGCCATGGCGCATGGCCTCCATGCCATCTCGCAAAGTCAAAACTTTCGCCTCCAAGGATTCATTCTTTCGGGTGACCGCATCCAGGCCATTGTTAAGAACAGCTGCTAGCTCACTTTAGATCTCCTCCCCCATAGAGTCTAGCGATGTAATGTGAGTCTCTACTTCTTCCAGCTTCTCTCCCATGTCGCCTATGGTCACCTCCACCTTGGCCAACCTACCGTCTATGGTAGACCAGATATCTCTAGAACCAGCTTTCTTGCCTCTTCCTTGCCCATGCTTCTAGGCCTCTGGTTGTTGGCTAGCAATGTCGCTTTGGGATGCCATCTCCTCAATCACGATCTAACCTGCATAACACAAACACACAGAATCGAACTCGCTCTGATACCAACTGTCACGGGCTCCGACCTTAGACTCAGAATCCGTGCGACCTTAGGCTTGGAATCTCCTCCTTTATGCGTAAGTCAGCCTAAAACACAAGTGTGCGGGCACTAGAACAATGAGAAGGGCTGATTACGCAAGTTAAAGAGAAACATGATAGAAAAATAGAATTCTGGAAATGCTCTTGTATTCACTGAAACAGAAGTGTTTGATGGTGTACAAATGAGGGTGGAGCAGCCCTCTATTTATAGTTGAGGCTCCAGCTACAACTTAATGGCAAATCCCTAAAATAAAGGCTATAATCATGGGATTACAATTAATTAAGATGCTGGTTCTTGATTTTCAGGGTCAACCAAATCTGCCAGGATGCTGATGCTGATCCTGTTTGGTTCCAGAAGCTTTCCTTGGTTATCCAGCACCTTGGGCCCTTCTGGATGTGGTACGGGCAGCTTGTATGACAGGCCTTGGTCTCATGGGCTGGCCTGCAAGTCGGACGGGTGTTTGGAGCTCGTTTGCTAGGCTTTGCGCACTGATACCCGCCAGCACGCCTGGTCTACGAGCCTCAGCCTCTGGCTCGCCTGCTGGTCTGCCTGATGTGCTTGGCGCGGCCGCCCAGGGCGTGACATCTGTGACTAGGGCAGAACGAGGTTGGGTACGAGAGATTGTCACGAACTTAAAGAAGAGTCATGAATCTCACATCAAACATAATAGGAGGGTCACTGAGGTATATACGGGTTCACACTACCTCTGCCTTGTAAGGCACCTTTTGTAGCACAAAATCATGAGGCCAGGGGGTCAGAGCGGATAATACCTTACAAAGGTGTGAACCGTGGCGGTAAGGCTAATTTGGGACGTCGGAAGGATGAATGCTTGGGTCTCGGAGTCGCGCGGATTCGGAACTTGAGTCTCGACCTTGACAAGTGGTATCAGGACCAGCCCTAAACCATTCGATCCACGCCAAGCACCTCGAAGGAGGTAGACAGGATGACAGGCCTCTGTGACGAGGCCTCCGTAATGAGGGTGTCACAAGGTTGGGTGGGGGAGAATGTCACGGACCTAAAGAAGAGTCTTGAATCTCACATCGAACATAATAGGAGGGTCACTGAGGTATAAAAAGATTCACACCACTTCTGCCTTCTGAGGCTCCTTTTGTAGGACAAAACCGTGAGGCCAGGGGGGCTAGAGCGGACAATACCTCATAAAGGTGTGAACCGTGGCAGTTAGGCTGATCCGAGACACCGGATGAGTGGATGCCCGGGTCTCGGAGCTGCTCGGGTTCAGAGCTTAAGTCTCGACCCGTGATAAATGATATCAGAGCTAGCCCTATATCGTTCGATTCACGGTAAGCACCTCGAGGGAGGTAGGCAGGGTGGTCAACCTCCGTGACGAGGACGTCACAAGGTTGGGTGCGGAAGAATGTCACGGACCTAAGGAGGAGTCCTGAATCCCACATCGAACATAATAAAAAGGTCACTGGGGTATATAAGGGTTCACACCACCTCTGCCTTGTGAAACACCTTTTGTAGGATAAAATCGTGAGATCAGGGGGGCCAGAGCGGATAATACCTTACAAGGGTGTGAACCGTGGCGGTTAAGTTGATTCAGGATACCGGAAGGGTGAATGCTCGGGTCCCGGAACCACACGAGTTCGGAGCTTAAGTCGCGACCCGTGACAAGTAGTATCAGAGTCAGCCCTAAACCATTCGATCCACATCGAGCGTCTCGAGGGAGGTAGGTAGGGTGGCCAGCCTCCATGACGAAGGCGTGCGGGAGAATGTCACAGACCTAAGGAGGAGTCTTGAATCTCACATTGAACATAATAGGAGGGTCACTGGGGTATAAAAGGGTTCACACCACCTCCGCCTTGTGAGGCGCCTTTTGTAGGACAAAACAGTGAGGCCAGAGGGGCCAGAGCAGACAATACCTCACAAGGGTGTGAACCGTGGCAGATAGGCTGATCTGGCATCCGGATGAGTGGATACCCGGGTCTCAGAGTCGCGCGGGTTCGAAGCTTAAGTCTCGACTTATGACACTTGGATCTTGCTGGCAAGACTGCCACACTAAATTAGTATGAGATATTTAAATATGGGTTGCTCTATGCAGTCATGGCTGCTGCAACACCAGAGGGATCTCAATTTGATGCTCGCCAGTATGATGCTAAAATGAATGAGTAAGTTTTCTATCTCCTTGTATATTTTTAGGCATTTAAGCTTTCAGATTCATTAGTGGTAACTCGAAGTTTGTTATGTCACTTCATGGTTCCTTTGATTATTTAGCTGGTGCGTTTATATTTTGCTAAGCTTTAGAATTTAATGAAAGAAAACTAAGGCTTTGTTTGGTAAATTGATATGAACAGATTTGAAGTTGATGGGCAAGATTTCTTTACCTCATATGATGAGGTTTACGACACTTTTGATGCTATGGGATTGCAAGAGAATCTTCTTAGGGGCATTTATGCTTATGGTAAGTTGGATCCATTGCTACTACTTTGTTAGTCAAAAACTTTGAAGGAGGTGGAGTGTGATACTCTGATGTTTTGTTGTGTGCGGTAGCATTGGTAAAACTTATTGGGCCTTATGGGTGATTCAAATTCAATTACCTTGTTTCCGATGTAGGTTTTTAGCTTATGTTGTATGTTCAATTAAGATCCTGTGATTTGCCATGGTGAAAATGTGGACTTTCAAGTTCTAGCAACTGCTTCATTTCTTTTTATTGTTCAAGAAGTTTCTCCTTTACATGGCTAGTGTGAAAGCTGATTGCGATGTCAAAATTTTCTGTGAAGGTTTTGAGAAGCCATCTGCAATTCAGCAAAGGGGGATTGTACCATTCTGCAAGGGACTTGATGTAATTCAACAAGCACAGTCTGGAACAGGAAAAACAGCAACTTTTTGCTCTGGAATTCTACAGCAGCTTGACTACAGTTTAGTTCAGTGCCAAGCATTGGTCCTTGCACCAACTCGAGAATTAGCGCAACAAATTGAGAAGGTCATGCGGGCATTAGGTGATTACCTTGGTGTTAAGGTTCATGCTTGTGTAGGTGGGACCAGTGTCCGTGAAGGTCAACGGATTCTATCGAGTGGGGTTCATGTGGTCGTTGGTACACCTGGCCGTGTGTTTGACATGTTGAGGAGGCAATCTCTCCGTCCTGATGACATAAAGATGTTTTTGTTGGATGAAGCAGATGAGATGCTGTCACGAGGATTTAAGGATCAGGTCCTTTTTTCACTTATAAGCTCTATGTATTTGTTTGGTGCTTTGCCTAGAAGATGATGGCTTTGGTTGTAATGCTAATTATTGGGAACATTTAAGCAGGTTATTACATGTATATGCTTAAGAAAAATGTTTTACCTATTATCATTCTACTAGACAAAATATCGGTTTTGGAATTGTGGAAATTTCTTGATTGGTATTTTTTAAGCTTTTGCTGTGATTCTCTGTTATTTGGTTTGTTATTTTGTTGACTTCTGTTGTTCGTATGTTCCAGATCTATGATATTTTCCAGTTACTACCACCGAAAATTCAAGTAGGGGTTTTCTCTGCTACAATGCCTCCTGAAGCCCTTGAGATCACAAGGAAGTTCATGAACAAACCTGTCAGGATTCTGGTGAAACGTGATGAGCTTACCCTTGAGGGTATCAAGCAATTTTATGTCAATGTTGAAAAGGAGGAATGGAAGCTGGAGACGCTTTGTGATCTCTATGAGACCTTGGCAATTACTCAAAGTGTCATTTTTGTGAACACTAGGCGTAATGTAGATTGGCTTACAGACAAGATGCGGAGTAGGGACCATACAGTGTCTGCCACCCATGGAGATATGGACCAAAATACAAGGGACATCATCATGCGGGAATTCCGATCTGGATGCTCTCGTGTGCTTATCACCACTGATCTCTTGGCTCGTGGTATTGATGTTCAGCAAGTCTCTCTTGTGATTAATTATGATCTCCCAACACAACCAGAGAACTAGCTTCATCGAATTGGTCGTAGTGGAAGATTCGGGAGAAAAGGTGTTGCCATCAACTTAGTGACCAAGGATGATGAGAGGTTGCTATATGACATACAGAAGTTTTATAATGTTGTGGTTGAGGAGCTGCCATCAAATGTTGCTGATCTTAGTTGACACTGCTTCGGGTTGGCTAGATAAATGGCTCCCTGGAAATGATAAGTTTTAGAGGTCTGGTGCCCTTACAGCTGGTAGGGATTTTTGTTCCTGCACATTCAGATGGGTTCCCATTACCATTTAGAAATTTGATGTTCAAATTTTGATTTGGTGTGTGTCTAAGACAAGTATGTACAACTGTTCCATTTTTATTCTAAATCATGTTGTTTTATTTATGTTCTTAATTTTTCTCCTCTAGTTTCTCTATTTGAGAGGATGTTATGTAGAGTGGGAAAGTAATTATTTTAGATCATTGGACTTGCCGTTTTGTTGAAATTTTTGTAAGTTATTTTTGCCCCCTCTGTCTAGCTATCAAATTAGCATGATTGATGGAGAGTTTTGATCTGATCAAGAAAGACAGGAGATGAATTTAACCTGTTAGTAGCTGCAGAGTCTTCTATTCATCTAGGCTGTGCTCGTTTTATTTAGAATTCTTTCAGATATGGAAATTGTCCTGATCTCTGCTGTAGCAATTACTAATGACAAAGTCCGAGTAGGTTTTGGGCTGTCTGGCTCCCCTAGTTTAAATCATTTGTTGGATTCAAATTTTTTGTGAGACATGCTTGGCCATGAACATGTTCTATATCATCTGCTCATTCTCTTTGCACAAGTGCTTCACAGCTAAGGGAAGATAATGTGATCTATCTTCTCTTTTCGAGGCAATTAGATACTATTTGGTCATGCATTTAGAACTTTTAGTAAAAGCCAGGCTGTATGGCCTATTGACTTTGCTTCCATCACTTGCTACGTGCCAGCAGTAGCAAAAGCCTCTAGCCCTACAATGACGATAAGTTGATAACTTTTTGCGGAGCCTGGTTCCGTCATTCTGCTCATCATCGCTATCAACGTATTAAAGCCACTGTCCATAGGGTAAAATGCGGATAAGAATTTTCCCAACCCATATGAAAAAGATGTCAGCTTCATCTTTCTCCTAACTTGAATGCCCCTCCCAAAAACCAAAATGGTGTTGACCTTACAATTAGTGCTCGTCATTCCTTTGCTTAACCATTGGGTTCGTTTAATATCAGAATGGAATTCCAAAATGATTTAAGAAAGCATATTGGGCCCGAATGCATACGAGTAACGCGTAGACTTCTCATGTCAAGCTTTCAACCAGTAAGAAAAGATGTGTATTTAGTTGGGTTTTTGGACTGCTTCAAAGGGTACGAGTTGGAAGAAATTCTTTTCAAAGCCGAAGTGATAGATTGGCGAGCTGGTTTTGGTTTGTGAACCAAGCGACTTAAAATGAAAACAGGTTGGCCTTTGGTTTCGGGTCGTTAGAAGTGATTTATGTTATTTGTGGTCTTTGACCAGTTGATCTTAGTTTTTGATGGAACAGACAAACGCAAAAAGAGCTGAATACTTGAATGAAGGCACAGTTTAACAACAGTTACTGAATTAAGTGCAGCAAATATATGTACTAACAACACTTTCAGTTTCACTCCCTGTTTGGATAACTCACGTTATGCAGGGTTATTACAAGTAGCAAGTTAAAGAACTGTAGACAGAGAGCATTAGACTTTTTAACTGTTAAAAATCTGATTTTTCATCTCTCCCGAAACAGAACTGCAAAAAATACTGGACTCCTAAAACCCAGGGCAAGATCATTCATCATTGATGATCAAAGAGCTTTATTTATTTTAAGTTTTAAACGAGAGCAAGACAATGGTAACCTCATTGAGCATTCAAAAAAGTCAACTTTATAGACAGGTCAATGTAAATGTACGTCTCATTTGAGATTAAATTTTTATATATATATTTTTTTTTATTCATATATTTTTTTTATGTGGGATTGAAAGCGTTATAATCTCTTCATCTTTAATACTTAACGTTTCTATCAAGTCGAGTCCATTCACAAGATCAAGATCACACCAAATCATTGTGTAACACTTAGTGACTCTCACGATTTCATCGTGTAGCATTTAGTGACTCTCATAATTATGAACTGATGACTGTTTTGATACCAATTATAGAAATTCACATTTAACCTACGAGGTATTATCCGTTTTGATCCGAAAATTTCATGATTTTATCTTACAAAAAATATCTCATAAATTTAAAATTAAATCTTTATATATATATCATTTTTTATCTATATATTTTTTTGATATAAGATTGAAGGCATTACAATTGTACAAGGGGAACATAAATAATTGCCCGTAGACATTTGGACCCCGTTAAACAAGCAATCTAGAATCAATTCCAATGTCCAAAGACAGTCACAACAGAGGAAAATGGGAAAAAAATAGCAAATGCAAACAATGTTTAAAAATTAAAAAAACCAACTTAAATTAATTCAAAATCTAAGTATTTTTATCGCCTCCATAGCTTTTATATTCTTGTAGGACCCCACAGTTTCTATTATTCATTTTTTCTTCCCTGACTCGTCAAGATCAAAAGAAACTCAATACAAACCCTCCTACAGGCCACCACCCCCTTCAGGAATCTCTCTTGAGTCTGCCAAAAATTCAATGGAAGATTACAACAGATCAAGGTCATATGCTAATGGGATGATGCAGCTGGCAGCCTACCATGGACCACCTAGGCCTTCAGCTTCTTATGATCTCAGGTGCTATAGTGCTTCCTATGCACAGTCCCAGATGGCTAACAACTATAACACAGAAAACAACAGGGACTGCAAGTTGAAGAAAGGGAAGAGTACTTCTGGCTCATCTTCTTCAAAGTCATGGAGCTTTTCTGACCCTGAGTTCCAGAGGAAGAAAAGGGTTGCTAGCTACAAGATGTATAGTGTAGAAGGTAAGGTCAAAGGGTCCTTGAGGAGGAGCTTCAGGTGGCTCAAAGATAAGTACACACAAGTTGTCTATGGGTGGTGGTGATTATGGCAGTTGGGCCCTTGTTTCTTGTTGCTCCTCTTTATGTTTTTCTTGCTTGAATTCAAGGTATGTGTGAAAAAAGTTTAAATTTATGTGTTAAAGAGAAAATTTTTGATAAAATTGTTGATGTGGTTGGCCACATGTGGACTAGCTTGATTGTAAATTCGGTTACTGCTGTTCTATTACCTAGAACAAGTTTTCTGGGTGTATATTTAAGTGTTAAATCCTTTCAAATTTTTGGTGGTCTTATGATCAAGAGGCGTTGACCACCTGATTTCCTGGGCTTTCTCACAGTCTTATTCTATAAATCGTTGATTATTTCACCAGTTTGTTAACGAAAATGAATGGGTTCAATTCGGTAATTGACAATAATAACTGTCTTTATTCCCTAGGAAAAGGAGTTTTTCTTTTTTTTGGTAGCTTTGAGGATAGCCTTCTTCCGCAAATACGCAGCTCTTGTTGAAGGAACTTTTGTCATCTTATTGTGTTAAGGGTATGCATTTGATGCTTGATTGTTCTAGAGAATAAACCTACTGTCAGAACCATATTTGATCATTTTGAACTCATAGGTCTTTTCTGGTATTATGAAATTATGAGTTGCAGCATATCTATGCATGGACTATATGGTTTCTGGTTACATTTTCTTTATGGATTGACTTTTAGACCTTTGCTACTAAGCAATAAAGGTGTATTGATCCTCTAAAGGGTGCAGCGTTTATAACTTAATCACTTTTTCCTGGGTGTAACTGACGTGCAATCTTTGTAGCTAGGAAATGCTGATCAGGTGCCTTGCAATTGCATTATTTATTTCCTAGTTAGTGTCTTTTCCTGCAATTATTTATTAATTTGGAAGATAACATTTAGGGGATTAACCTGCTTATCTTTGCCCTTTTGTCGGTCTCAGTCGTAATATCCACGCAATTTTCCTTGTGAAATTTCCTTCTCACGCTTAAGTAGTGCATAGGGATATGCCATCCATCTCAGCAGTGTTTCATAAATTTTTCTACCATGGTAGTTGAGGACCACTTTTGAGTTCTATCTTGTGATAGATTCTATGCCAACTTATGTACTTCAAACCTCATAGTATTAACTTATTTTTACAGTTTAATGTTCTCTTGTTTCAGAAAGCCCTTTAGTACATATTTAATTTCTTCTGGTTCATGATTTGAGAAACAAGTTGCATAAAGTAAGATTGCATTATATATGTCATGTATCATGGTTCCTTGTTTGCCTTGGACTTTAATGTTTTAAAGCCTTCTTCAGTTGATTAACAATGACCCTAACTTTAGGCCATCTCTAGCTGATACTCACAACCAGCATTTGTTCCTTATAGGACTAATAAGTGGTTGATTTTACCTTACCAAGATGTCTTTGTTTATATTGCTTTGTAAACTAGGTATCCGGATTTACAGAATTAGAACGTTAGCATATAATTTGAAGACATATTTGAGGAAGAAAAAGGAAATATGGCAGTGCTTGTTTTCTGATGCCTTACATCTCTTTTTAAACTTGTATTTATCTTCTTCTTTCTCTACGTTCCTCCATTTGCTATATCACTTCATTTTAGCTTATTCATTCTGAAGCCATTAACAGCACATTATAGCGAAATTGGATATGAGCTACCTTTCAGGGGAGTTTGGAATGCCATTGAAATGAAAATCTCAATGGAAGGAGTGACATACTGGGATGTCATTTTCATTAATTTGCTTGCTGTAGTTATGGTGAAGTCATTTCACTACAAAGTCAGCTCTTCTGCAATACTTTATTAGTTTTTACTCGAAGTAAAGCCATCACAAATGTCATCTTTTGGTACATATCTTGATCTTATCACTCTGGGGTGTTCTTAAGTTGTCAGATCATGACTCAGGCATTACATCCTCTCAGGAGTTCGGGTTTCTCAATAGATCCTTGTGGCATATCTTTGAATTTGTGTTTCCAATTATCATGGTGTGGGATGGCAGTTTCCTTTTCTTTTAAAATAAAGAAACAAAAAAAAACTGATTAGTGATTCCTGTGTTAGTTACTTTCACAGTTGTGAAGCATAATTGCTTCAGTCAATCAAGATCATCCCTTTTTTTCTCTCTCATAATCCTCTTTACAATATAGACATTAGCCATTGGCGTGAATCATGCAGATTGTCATTATTCATCATGAGTGCATTAAAGCATTAGCAATTGGCATTATCGAATGCGCTAGGGTTTGAATCATTCTCTTTCGGTCTGACATCTAATCTGTTTTTCATGCTAACCTGTTCGAATGATACGAGTCATTCTCTAACCAAATGTAGGCAGAGTATTGTAACTTGAGAAACTGTGCCACATTCCAATCAACTATCTATATATAGCAGCAGTAAAAAATTTTACTAAAAGACTAAAGAGACATGGCCTAGTAGTTTGCACTCGTCTTGTGTTAGCGAAGCAGGAGTAAATCCCTTGGTCGAGCTTCACAAGATCTCCACTAACAAGGGGCCTTCAATTTACAGAAGCTCAGCCGAAAAGATAAAAAGGCAGGTGGGGGGTACCATTTGCAATTTGAGAGTGATCGCCCCCCATTCCTCGTCGCAGTTGGGGAGGCAATTACTCTGTTCAGTCTCCATGCCTCTGGCTGTGGCAGGGATGGCAATTCTTCCGACCTATGGCTGCCAGGCAGTTAGGCCAGCAAATGCTTTTCTTCCATTTCTCAAATACTAACACTAAAATTAAGGTGAGGGTCAATAGAGAAATTGGCAATTTTTGGCCTCGGCCAATCCTAACCGACAAGGGGAAAAATATTACTCTCATGTAAACCTTTTATATCAAATCAGCATAAATCAAATTTTCCTGATAGACAATTTTTTTTTTTATCAAACGTAGCTGTAATTAACATTTAATGAATTATTAGTAGATATTTTGTTTGGGTATGAACGACTCAAATTTTGATGTTGACTGTACACTTACCAAGAACAAAACTGAAGGGGAGATTCTTATAATTATACCAGAAAATTTGCCTTAACCTTCATCAATCAACAGAGACACTACTATTCTGTTGTTGCACCTCGCTGTACCCCTTCTCCTCTCCTCTCTTCCTTTTTGCCGATTAATAATAAAAGAATCTAACCATTTTTATAGAATTCGAGTAAATAGGAAAAGGTATTGTTGCCAGACACGTTTCTATTCCTTCCAATCATCCATTCCATCAAATCGCACGCGAGAACATGCCATGGAACTAGCAAACGACAGCCTTCGCCAAATGCCAACCCTGAAATCCGAATGATTAAAAGAGCCGGTTAACGTAAGGTAGCGACAACAAAGCCACTGGCTGACAAATAAATTCCTGCCTTTAGGTTATAAAAAAAAAAAAAAAAAAACCCACAGGAAAGAGAGAGAAAAAAGAGAGAGATTTTAAATTTTCAATTAGTTTTTTTTGTTTGATGATTGATTTCAGAGGGATAGCAAAGAAGAAGAAATGTGGGAATCGATCTGTTTAACATTGGCTGCCACGGCGGGCAATAACATTGGCAAAGTTCTACAAAAGAAGGGCACTGTTATTCTCCCTCCTCTCTCCCTCAAGCTCAAGGCAATTCACTGGTTTTCTTTGACCATTTTCTTTTGTAGGTTTTTGTTTTCTGTTTCTGGGTATCTCTCTTTTTTATGTTATTGCATCATTCTTATGGTTATGAAACTTTTTAAAGCCACTGTAGAATTGGATTTGGTGTGGAATTTTTCAATTTGTGGAACTATTGAGATATTGGTCATGAAAAGTTAATTATTTTTTGTTTGCTTTTGGTTATTGTTCAGTCTTAGCAATTGCAGCTTGAGATCAGGTTTGGAATGGGGTCCTTATTTTTAATCGTTAATAGAAATTGTTCAAGATGTTATTTTTATAGAAGAATAATGAATTGGATTTGGTTTCGAGTGTTGAATGACTTTACGTGTTTTTGTGTAGGTGATAAGAGCATATGCTGTTAATAAATCATGGGTGATAGGATTTCTGATGGATATATGCGGTGCCTTGTTGATGTTGAGAGCGTTATCTCTGGCTCCTGTAAGTTAATGTTAATGATTTCTTTGTTTCTGCAGAGAACCGAAATTGATGTTCCTTTATAACTTTATTGATATGAAAGATTACTACTTTAACTACATAATGGCCAATGTTTGGCTGCACACTGATAGAAGATTATTTCTGATGATTTATATTGTAAATTTTGTGTATTCTTTATCTTGGTGATGACAAAAATATTGCTCAGGTATCCGTCATTCAACCAGTTTCTGGCTGTGGGCTTGCCATTCTTTCTATCTTTTCACACTTCTATCTACAAGAAGTCATGAATGTTATCGACTGGATGGGGATTACTTTAGCTGGCATTGGCACCATAGGTAATGCAAGTTTTTCATGGTTCTCGTATTTGATTAGTCCCTGTGGAATCAATCATATAATACCATTACAAAGAGATTGCAGTCAGAATTTTGCCATGATAGTTCTCAATTTAATTTAAAAGAATAAGTTAATTTATTTAAAACCTTCCTCATTGGCATCTTCAAATTGTATTTTGTCAATGATTTAAGGGTTTTAAGTCTGTAAAATGCAGCCTCTCCTAATGTTTATGCATATAGTTTCTGCAATGATCACAATCATCTTGTTTTGCGATATGATAGTCGAATAGAATACTAATGACCTAAATAAAATAATAATATTCCTTTTTTTTTTCTTTTTTGCACATTCAGGAGTTGGTGCTGGTGGAGAAGAGCAAGAGGCTTCTTCAGTATCCATTTTACAGTTACCATGGTTGGCATTCGTTGTCGTGATCATGTTTGTGGGTACCTTTTCCCTGTACTCTTATCCAATAGTATTGTTTTTATTAATATTATATGTTTTTATTATCATAAATATATTGTAGGGTTCTGTGAGAGGCTAAGTCTATTTTATGATAAAATTCTTGCCTTGCAAACTTGAAACTTATTACAAATTCTTAAGTTCAATGGAGCATGTCATCACTTTAAGAGATACAAACCTTTGATGCATTATGCCAAATGGTGTTACTTAACAGGAAACTTCTAGAAGTTATCTGAAGGACTTGTCCTATCCATAAATTCTATATCGTTAATCTTATAAAAAAGCAAGTCAACTAAAACAAGTGTCATAATATATAGATCCGTAGACCTACTGTTAGACATGATTTTTAAGAGTCGCCACCAATTTTTTTTGTTTAAGTATGACTAGCCATCTCATCGAATCTGTTTCATTTAAAAAAGAGTCCCAAGATTGACTTAGGTATCTTTAAATAGTATATTTTGATCCACGAAACTAGATTTTAGGTTCGAGAGTGCGGTTACGTGTGAGGAAGGTTATTGCACCTCTACCGTGTCCATCTAAAGGATAATATCAGTTTGATTTCAAATTATCCAAGTCTTAAATATGTTATAATTTATCAAAATATTTAATGTTAGAAAATTAATCCTAAAATTACTCTAATAGTTTGGTAGCAATTTAAGATAATTTTCTCCCCTAAGGTGTATTCATGGAAATTAGTGTCCCACGCACCGTTGTCAAATTTATTAATGTATTTTACCCAAGAAAATAATTAGTAAAGTCCTCCAATAGTTTGGTAGGATTTACTTTGATGTAGATCTCCTAATAGTTTGGTGAGATTTTCTTGTAAATTTATTTTTAGAAAATGTATTAAATCTTTCAATAATTTGGTATGACTTAATTTAATAAGCAAATCCTCTAATAGTTTGATAAGATTAAAACAAAATATTTTATTGGTAATATTTTTTATAAAATTGATTTATAAGATTCTTCAATAAGTTGGTAAAATTCATAAAAAATTTAAATTCATGAAAAATCATTCAATAGTTTAGTAAGATTCATGAATTTATTTTAGAAATATTTTTTTATTATTTTTAAATAAATTAATAAAATAAAATTCATAAAGGTATTTAAAAAATAACTAATAAAATTTGTAATTTAAAATAATGAGTAAAATAATAGTTAAGATGAAAATAATAAGTAAAAATAAAAAATCTAAAAATAAAATAAAATAGAAAAAGTAAAGTAAAATAAAATCAAAACAGAAACTAGGATGAAAGAAAAAAGGAAAACCTGCCATCGGGTCAGGCTTGAAGTGCGGATCTTTACGCGAGTCGCCAGGTTCAAGCAAAAACATCAAACTTCAACCAGAAAATTCATCATAAACCCAGAAAAGTTTCCAGATTCTCCTCAAGAAACAGCTTGGTCTAACAACCCTGCATCCCATCTTCCCAAAGCAGCAACCTCCAATCCCTTGCTTTAGCCACGGTTAGACAATCACGACATTCTTGCTCGGACAAATCAGGAGTGCACTGTTCTAGAGCATATACTGTTTGAAAGGCGCCCACCCATAAGTTATCTGCTGCATACTTGCGAAGAGGACCCCCAGCTGCAGCTCGACTGCTCAGATTATTCAACAGGTTACCCAATGCCTGATGGAACTGATCAGCATTCGCTACGTCCTGTGTGTTGAGTAGACAAGCGCCAGCAGAGTCTTCCATTTCTCCAAGGATGTCTCAGTTTGCGTAGCGCAGCATACAAAATTCAGACCATCCAACCACCTCCTTGTAAAAGGGACATCGCTGCCTGAGTTCAGATATGGTATCATTGAGGCAACCATTGCAATCAGCTTGGTTTATGTCCCCCCTGCAAAGTGCGATTGCATTAACTTTGGTGGTGTATTCACCAGCAGACAGATTATAGAACCCATAGTTGAATTCTGTCAGAGATGTGAGTTGAAAGAAGAGGTTGTTGAGGTTGGCCTGGTAAGTGCTGTTTGTGGTATAGTTACCTGCTGCGCTTATACAACGATCCTGAAAGTATTGATCGGCTGTAAGGGTGAGAGTAGCAAGGAATGGGAGAACCAAATAAAACAAGAGAAACAGTCTTGAAGATCCCATTGCCATACCACCTTCTCCTTTTCCCATTGCTTTGATTACTGATTTATATAGAAATTCATGCTCCATGAATCCTCCTTAAATCTATGATTTTATTTGATTTTATTTTAACGTGAATTGATTCTAGAATTAAATCCTAAAAATCTCTCAACATCATTTTAATATGAATTGATTTGGAATTAAATCTAAAAATTTCTCAAGTACGGTTGAAGGTTGTTTCAATTCCGGAAAAATTTCCAGACAAAATGGACTGTCTGCAACAAGTCTTAAACTCTTTTGGCCAAAAAAAAAAAAAAAAAAAACCAAGTCTTAAACACAGCCTGCAGAGAACAAAATTGGTTTAGTGGTTTAAACATATTGTCTCAATTGTGATTAATTTTTTGCTGGTGTCCCCCTCCTCTGAGGTGCAAGATTAGATTGGCATGATGATGGCTATTATTGATGACTATATATATATATTGTAAATTCAATACTGAATCTATTTTCTTTTGCTCCTATAGAACTCAAAATATTTTATGAATTATCAATTCCTGTCAAGGTATATTTTATTGGATTTAAAATGTTAGAAAATTTAAAGTTTAGTGGAGGTGAATCATTTAAAAAAACTAAAGGCCTGTTCCAAACATCTTGTGGTTATATTGTGGTAATCCATTTTATGATAATGGAGTAGAATCATTGTTCCCTTGGTTATATTGTGGTAATCCATTCTATGATAATGCTTTGATAATCTATATATGATTATACAGGTACTCCTAAATGGGTGACTGCGCATATGCAAATGTCAACAGAGAGAACAAGAACTGGTAAACGTGCTCTCTCAATTTTAAAGATTTTTGTTGCTTTCACTCTGTAGTGGTGATCGCTTATGTAACGTTTTGTTTCTTTTCACCCTTCAATGTAGTGCACTTGTTAACAACTTTTCTCATGCAGATGGAATATGAAGTCGTTGAAGAAATTATATATGGCTTGGAATCAGGAATTTTATTTGGGTACCCTTTTTCACCTCCTAATGGAGATTTTACCCTTTTAATACAAAATTAACAAAGCATTAGTGTGTGGCTGCTTCAAAACCGATGTGTGATTATGGTTCTAGATGTTCACCTTAAATGGAGTTTCATCTGTTTGCAGAATGGCCTCAGTGATTTCAAAGATGGGATTTGTCTTCGTGGAGCAGGGCTTCTCCAAAATGTTGATCCTCTGTGTGTCTCAATCAGCATTTGTTGTAGTGGTACTGGATTTTACTACCGGGTATTTGAGCCACCTAAGTGCTTTATGATGAGATCTGACCATGTTGATATCCTTGCCTTAAGCTGTTTAGCCTTTTTCGGCCCAACAAAACATTTGTCCTGCATATCCTGCATAATAAGTTCATGTCCATGTGTGTGATTCAGGAATTCATGTTTACCGTGGTCCAATTATGTTCAGATTTAGTGGAAACCAAGGTTCATTGTCAGGAAATTTATGTTTAACAGGGTCCACTATTGTCTTACTTTTTATATAGTTGAACAAACTATTGCTGCATACTTGAGCCTCTTGAATAATTATAGCATTATCTTTTTACACCTTTTGAGCAGACTCGTGGCCTAAAGCATGGTAGAGCAATTGTGATCTCCACGTGTGCTGCTGTGGCATCAATTGTGACTGGTGTACTAGCTGGTATGCTTGCATTGGGTGAACGGTTGCCTTCAGCACCAGTTGCTTGTCTTTCACTTCTGCTTGGATGGTATATAGTGCAGAACCTAATTTTACACTCATATTGTACCAGAATAACATCTTATTCCAAAATTTTGCAATGTGTGGCTTCTCAACATCTTCCATGTGGCCAGTATATGCATGGAAAAGCTTATCCGGTAGAGATGATCCAGTTAAACAATCTTGTCTACCACATGTTTTTTAAATTAAAAGAGAAAAAAAAATTGGATGAGACTGTGCCACTTGTTTTTGCTTTTGATTGATAGGTGTAAATAGTTTTTATTTCAAAATCATTTGATCATTTACGTATACCCATTTTTTTAAGTGCAATCATTTGTGATTTCATATTTTTGTAGCTCAAATTCAACATTTTTGCCATGAATTGTAGTTTACCTGAATTTTCCCATTACAGGTTATTTATCATGACGGGCGTGATTTTGCTTGTGAGTTCGACAAGACTGATGCGGCATCTTCCATGGCCATTGTGGAATTTGGTACCCGGTGGAATGGACCGGAATTTCAATCCTAGGCGTTCAGGCTCTCATCGAGTCAAGGATTCTAGTCCATGTGCTGTTATCCAGGCAGCGACATTGCATCATCTAATTCCGTTACCAAGTAAGGAGAAGGCATAAATGAAGACAACAAAAGATCACTGCATATGACTATGTCACAGTTAATCTATGATCAAATTTTAGGTCTTGATGCGCTTAGGATGTAGGGGGGGGGGGATGAGAGTTTTTAAGTTCAGTCCTTCGCTGAGCTGTTTGACATCATAAATTGTGAAATTTGTTAACCAAAACTATTCTAAAATGCCCTTAATACAGTATGCAAGTTAAATCTATTTACGACTTCTTGCAAAAATCATGAAGGCAACCTCGTAAAAAGTTATAGAATTGCCAAGAGGGCATAAACAGATTCAGGGAGCGGTTCTCCCTTCTTCCCTTATCTGTAGCCCTTATCTCATTGTAACCATAGTCGGTTGTTGTGGGGCTCGGTGCTCACTTGATGAATTTTTATGATTAGATGAGTGGAAACAGTAAGCAATCATCACATTTTCTGTTCTTTATTAATTGATAAGCATCAAATTATTCCCCCTTTCCACATACATGTGCACGCGGGAACAGAGCAAGACGAACCTTGTAAGACTTACTGCGTGGAAAGCATATATGCAAACTCAGGCAATCGGTGATTATTCTCTAATTCACCTAGAGAAAGTCATGTTTTGTTGACTTGAGTGATAAAGGAAGGCAGCATTTTACCTGTCTAATTCATCATCATACAAGCTTTAGCTTAATCATAAGTTACAAGTGGCTATGTGCTTAGACGTGTAATAAGCTCCATCTTATACACCCCCCCCCCCCCAAAAAAAAAAAAAAACAAAAAAATACGGCACAACCTAGAAGGAAAGCGTTTTTTCCCTCTTGATGTATTTCTAAGCATATCATATGCTATTTGCTTGGCACTGGCAAAGGTAATCCCTTTACGAATCCATGAATCTCCCTCGAGTCAAGAAAGTAACAGGACCAGGAAAATGAGGCTTAAGCATTTTCTTTTGTAATGGCTTGAAGTATGATCTCAAAGGAAGCCCACAATATTTGTTGGAAGTTTACTACTTATCCTTTGTAATCTTGTAAAATTTAATAGAGCAAATGACACAAGTAATTTCATGCTGATTTGCTACTACTACTAGGCATGCAAGAATGAGAAGAAAGGGAAAGTTTTGGAAGTAAAAGTATAATTTTCCTAACTTGAAAAATCTTTTCTACCTTCCATTAAAGAAAGGAATAAATTTATGAAACAATCAACTCAGAAGTCAGAATGAGAGGACAATAATAAAAAGGACAATGTCTGTATAGGAAAACAAGACCTGATTCTCGAGTTGAAAAAGGTGTAAACCAGAGGGTCCCATAGTCCTTTCAGAATGAACAGTGAGGATGAAGGGGACGGCCAGAGGGGACCCCCAAAGTCCGTACATGGCAGAAATAGTGGTGGGATAACTCTGCAATCGCTCATGGTATGTCTGGTAAACAGTTGGTGGCTTTTGGGTTATTGCAGCAAACCATTTAAGATCGGCGAAGGAGAGAAGAGGGACCCCGGGGGCAAGCAACAGCCACCTCCACCTTCACCTCACTCTTGTTTTCTTGACATAACAGGACGCGACACGACACCAAGGTCCACCATGACTTCTACGCGGACCACCACTAGTGAAGTGAATGTTCCACGATGAAAAACAATAACCCTTGAGAAGTGCCATGACTACCAATGGAAATAGGCTGGCCTGTTCATTTTCCTATTTTTGAAATGACAAAACAGCAAACTTTGTACTCTCCGAAAGTAGTGTAGTATAGCCTAATCCTAACAGAAATGAATGAACAAATTAATTATGAAGATGCTCACAGGCATTAGGACCCCTTGGTAGCTTATCCCTTGAAAAGTCCATGTGAAAGGCAGTCGGCATCTTCAAGAAAGGACAAGCTTGCCTAGATAGCTACATATAATGTTTCTGAAAAGTGACAGACTAGCCATGGTTCCTAATATTTTGGACAAGGTTTTCTTTTGCTCCATTAAGGAATATCCTAGCTTCCTATACCACAAGTACAAAAGTTCAGATGCTTGTGGAAGCGTGGCTTCATGGCCAAACATCTTTTAGTCATTGCTCATTTCTTTTGCAATGTCCAACTTTTTTAAGGGTTGCAATAGGTTTCCTTTGGGCATTGGGCAGAAAAAGAATTTGGTACGGAAATGACAATAAAAGAATGCTGTGTTTGAAGGCATTTTTTCACTAATTTTGATGGCACCAAGAAATGATCATTCAAAAACTTGTAGAATTATCATTGTCAAAGTTATAAAAAAGCAAGTGCTCCTATTTTAAACCCCACGAAGGCAATGAACCTTGGCAAAATATCACCTTAAATTTAGAAAGTAGCAGTATAAAAGGTGGGAACTGAGGTGGATTGATTGCTTGGGCACTATCTTCTAGGAATCACTCTCTTTAGAGATTAGACCTCAAGATAAGCCAAGGCCTTGTGGTCCACCGGTCATACTCGCAGCAAAATATTGTTAAGAAGTATGGTCAGCTGTTGTCATCAACAACTTCACCCTATGCCCCATTCCCTTCGGTAAAAATGTAAAGGAGTTTTAACTGTAGTTTCCCTCTCCTTGAAGAAATGCCTTAGAAAGCCGGATTGCCCTTAAAACTATCATCATCGAGATACCCTGGCAGCTGTTTTTAAAGTTAAGCCAGATTTAGTTGCTCGGGATTCTACAACTTTACTTCTAAATTCGTAAGATGTCCCCAACTCATGCACCTTATCCGCCATCGCCACTCCACCGTGGGACCATCTCACTACACCAAGAAGATTCTGCTGTAAACTTTTCGCATTTCAAAGTATTTTTTGTCTTCAATATGTAGGAGCATAAAAACTTATTATGTTGGTTAACAGTAAACAACTTAATATGACTAAAGATCCAGAGGAGCTTGGTTGGCCATAATCAGTGCAGGTATGTCAATGGCAGATGGTGTTGGGAGCCAAGGGAGCTTACCCCCCCAAATTTTTAAAATTCCCTAATTTAAATATTATTAGTATTAATAAATATTTAGCCTTATTTAGTAGGAACCATGAAAAAGCCTAATGGTAAAAAATTTATTAATCAAATTGTTATAACTATTTTTTTTTTAATTTTGTAGCATAATATTAAAGTACAAATTTTCTATTATTACTCCTTTTTATCTTTCCTATCAATAAAAATTTGCTTTTCTTTTATCAATTACAACTTCTTTTCATATATTTCAATTCTATTTTATATATTTTTGATCGTTTTCAATATATTTTGCTTAATCATTTGGATTACGACTTGACGACCACCTTAACAAAGCTAAAATTATTGTTAAGATTTGTTTTTTAATATATATTCTTGTATTTATGTAAGTAATTTTAAATTTTTTATATTTTATCAAAATTCAAGATAATTTATTTTTAATTTATGACATAGTACTATTTAAATTAATTTTTCTTAACAATTTATGAAAACAAATTACAAAACTTAACACTTGTGGAGAATTTATTACGAAAATTATATTAATAGATTTATAGATTATGAATCCATAAATTTTATAATTTTATGAGATATATATTTTCATTAGTATATTACTTACATATATCTTTTTTATTAATAAATATAATAAAATACTTTAAATAAAAAAATTACAATTTTAATTGGGCCAAAATCAAATATAAGATATGCCATTGATGTCTCTCAAACAGTTAAAATGATTTTAAATAGGATCAAATCCCATTTAATGGTAACAAAAGTACATGGTAAACGACCAACATGTGGCCCATCCAAATAGATTGTCGTGCACAACTCGATGATGAAGCAATCAGGAATCAACAGGGGAATCCTACCACAATGCTTCATTGCGCATTTAGTTGCTTGGGATAATCACCAAGTTGCTCCATCTGCCAGCTTTCATGAGGAGCCACTTGTTCATGTGAAGATGTGTATTGCTGGAGAATTTAATAATAAATTTTAGATAATTGTAATCCAAGATACAAGTAGCGGTCATATTGTTGTCTCAAATATCTCCAAAGAGCATTGGAAGTTTAATTATGAAAACCTGATGGCAAGGCACAGAGAAAGCACACACAGACAGGCAAATGGAAAGCAAAACAATCGACAATAAACAGAAGGCTGCCATGCCAGATTTGGAACCTTTCACATTTCACAGATTCAAGTTCGACCATGTATTTCTTGGAAAGTTTTCGACTTTTGAATTGCTTTGATTAGCAGGCTAGCCATTTCTTTAATTATCATCTCTAGCTTCTTTCTTTATGTCAATATTTTCTCACCCAGATAAAATAAGGCCAATTAATTAGCTTACTTTTGACAGCATGGTAAAAGAAATTTCTATTCCATCATAATATTATTTTATGACTGGATGGATTCTTGGGAATTTAATCATTGGCTCGATAAAATTCTCTTTACCATGCTGCCAAAAAAATTTTTTAACGGCGTGATTCAAAAAAAAAAAAAAAAATCTGAAGTTCATACCTCCATCTTCTCCAAAAGTTCTTTGGCTGTTGGAGCAGAGACAATTATATGCCTGTCACCTGGCTTGATGAAACCTTCGTCAACGCCATTGTCAAATAAAGCGAGCAAATTATTGTAGTAACCGTCAACATTTAGCAAACCAACCTGTATTACGTGCAATGAGAATAGCAAATATTAGTGAATGTTTACATAGCTAGCTTAATTCTTCAAGCTTGAAGATTGATGTCTCACTGTTTTCTTATGTATTCCAAGTTGGGACCATGTTATCATCTCCAACAACTCTTCCATTGTTCCATATCCACCTAAAGCATCAAATTCTAAGGTTAGAGCTAGTTTTATTATCAAATAACAAGACCAAAATTTTCCTTTTTAATGAAAATGGTCAAGCTATTTTTACCAGGAAGAGCAACAAATGCATCAGCTTCTCGGGCCATTGCAGCTTTGCGCTCATGCATGTCTAAAACAGCTCTCACTTCTCCGACTGTTTCTCCTGATATCTGTCAATATTATCCAGGATTATGCATTAATGGTCGATCAATCCCAGCCTATAGAGATAAATACTTACAATTAAAGAAAGCAACAATTGACATTAATGATATTCCTGCAAATTCTTTTACCAAAATTTGTCCTAATAATAAGAACTCTTGTGCTGATGAGCAACATCAATTATTACTAATGTACCAAATTCAGTGATGTGAATGATGAAACCGTATAAAACCATTAAATGGTGAATGCAGGAAAGCATAAAACCTCAAATTAGGAATTTTCAAAGAAAGACTGATTAAAATTATTAAACAAGACTCTTGGACACAAGATTCAATAAAAAATAGTTATACATGGTTGCAAGTAAAGAAACAGATACCTCTAGAGGCATGAGAGCTTTTGGAATTATCCTGCATGTATAGAACAATTATTTACCAAGTAATACACCTAATGTGAACAAGAAGGAAGCTGCTTGCAACTTGTAACAGGTTCTGCAGTGAAAACCTTTAAAAATAGGCTCTTCAATATGCAAGGCAAATTCCTTACTTACCCAAGAACATGACAACCTCCATCATACACTGTCCGGGATATCAAACCCATCAACCCAACACTTCCCCCACCATACACCAAGTCTATCTTCCTCTTCACCTGTAATCAACACCAAGAATGAGCAAAACAGGAGTCCACAAATTATTAGAAAAAGGCAACCAATTTTGACATAGAAGTCAAGCTGAAGAACACTAGAAAAGATCCATTTGGGCAAATAACTTGCTTGCATCAAACCCCAAAATTTTAACTCATGGATATCACTCACGTATAGTCAAAAAAGAGCAACACCCTGTCAGCAGAAGCTACCTTGATGGTCAACAGTGCCATGACAGCAAACAGAGCAACCCCAATTCAGTACATGAAACACCAAATGTACAACTCCACCGTCATAGAATAAAAAAAACAGCAAAAATCTCATCTTTCTCACTAGAAGCTAACACCCAATAATCTAAAACAATGACCCCAGTTTTCAAAAAAGACAAACACCCACTTACCACCACCTCAAAACAAGCATTAAACCATTAAAAAATTCATCTTTGGAGACCAATAACACAAACTTTTTTCAAACTAACGTGTATAGAGATAGAGTTAAAGCAAAAAAAGCAAACCAGTTCATTGCCCAATTCAAGAGCAGCATCGCTGAAGACTTTTCTATGGCCAGAATTGCTTCCACAGAAAACACACACCTTTTTGAACTTGCTTCTGGCTTTCTCGTCTTCCATTAACAATCTATCCCTCTACCCTCAGTTTTTGTTTTTATTCCAATCTCAAATCATTGAGTTTAACTAAAGAAAACAAAAAGCAATAGCCTTTCCCTTTGAAGAGATAAAATTGTCCCCCTGACAATAAAAACTTTCTGAAAAGAAAGAAAAGAACCAATCAAATAATAAGGAACACCAAAAACCACTTCTTTTGAAAGCAAAGCAATCTGGGTTGATCTTGAATTGGTAATAAATAAGAAAAAAATGCAAATTAAAAATGAAGGAAATCAAAGAGGGCCTTTTTATATTAGAGGAGAAGAGAACATGTGGAAGACCACATGCTCCATCCCCTTTCTAATCCAACGTTTCTCTGTCGGCTTCAACCCTTCATTATGGGATTTATCTATTATGATTAAATTAATTAATATATTAATTGTACAATTTTTACTTACTAATTATTGTTTGTTTTTTCATAGTCAAAGGGCAAATTCAAATCAGAATTTTTTTTCATAAAAGCTAGCAAGAGAACTTAAAAAAAGGTGAGAATTAATAATGGAGTGATGGCTAAGTTGTTGCTTTCACTAATTATTAAAAAAAGTAAATGACATATCAATTTTTTTCTTATTTTCTTTCTAAATTATAATATAAGCCAAAATATTAAAATTTATTATAAAGTTTTCAAAACATGATTTGGTAATAAATATATGTATCTTAATTATCAAATTAAATTTAAATCTATCTTAAGAAAAATTATAAAGTTTGAATCTATCTGATTCATTAAAAAAATAACATATTTTTTAATCAAAATTCAGATACATAATATATGTGCTATGGCAAGGAAAAAACAAAAAAGAGATCCCCCATTATAATTGGATAAGATGGTTTATAAAGTTACATGTGACACGTAGCGTACCCATGACCATTAAAATTAAAAAAAAAGTTAGCAGAATTATTTGACTTTTTAGTTCAAGTTAATCTCTAATTACTTATAATGATAATAGTGTAATTTAAATATATAGTTTATTTTATGAACATTTGCTTTGTTTATTTTAGCATAAAATCACATAAATGTTATTTTTCTTATTTTATTATTTATTTAGTTAAAAAAAAATTTAAGTGTGTAAATTTCTTCAAGTTCATAACTTTTATGTGCTAACTCTAATTCCATGCAAAGATTCAAGAGATAATTAATATAAGGTAAATTAATGTTTTTAATGTGAAAATATTAGAATTTTTGTTTTTTGAAATGGCAAAATACTAGATTTAAGTAAAAAGAAATTCGATCTTCATGTTGGGCCAAGGCCCTTGCCCCTTATTAAAGGGCTTAGGAAGCACACCTAGGTAGATAGGTCCATTTTTAGGTCATGACATTGAACATTATTCAAGGTAGTAAATGCCAAATTTAAACTCAAGTTGACAAGGAAAGTAACTACCGTAACTGCCAATGAGATGCTTTGCCAAAAATGGAACCTTTGAAAATCAAGTTAAGCGACTTGCAACTCTGCCTCCTCACCTCTGTTTTCCTTACCTTCCACTCCTTAATTCAAGCAATTTTTTTTTTTTTTTTTTTACTTTGACAGAAAATTACACCAAAACAAAGCCAAACACAAACACATCCAGTTCATTGTTCCCACATTTTCTTTTCCAGGGAAATCTAAAATAACCTTGTAACACATGTTTTTAACATCAAACACCCAACAAGAAAAAAAAATTGGTGAAAAACCAACCAAAGAGTAATTATCTAACCTTTCAAACTTCCCTTTTCTTTATGTTTGAACTATGGCAAGGATGATTCCATTAGATGGTGATTCTATAATACATCCGGCATTGCCATTTTCTCTCCTGGTGGCTGGCATGGCTGCAATCATTGCTATAGTCACTGGTCTATGCGGGTTTCGGAGAAAACCATCATCAGATTTATCAGCCCCTGATTTGGCAGAGAAGTCAGATTTAGATATTCCACCATCCAATGCAGCAATTGCAGAAGCAGAAACTACAATGATACCCCCCCAGCCAGCCACCACATCTACAGCATTAGAAACAGAGGAAGAAACAGAGAACTCGGATCAAATAATCAAAGAATTGCCTCTTCCACCAGGTATGAGGACATTAAAAGAGACCCATTCTTGCAACAATTTCATGACAAAATCCGCATCCACGCGAAAACTAAGCTCAACCTTGAGTGTGATGCACGTAAGAAGCATTTCGGTGAGCAAGATTCGAGAGAAAAGGAGATCCAAAGCTGAGGATTCGGTTTGGACAAAAACAATTCTATTAGGGGAAAAATGTAAAATATCAGATGACGATGATGATGCTGTTATCTATAATGGCAAGCATAAAACAGTTTCAGCATACCACCCCAGGATCCAGAGCACCGCATCCATTTCTATAACGAATTCCTTCAGAAATCCAGACACGATTCTAGATAAAGACAAGGAGAAAGAGGCAACAAGAGAAGAGAAAGAAGATTCTTGATGTTTATAGATAATCTATTTTAAAAGGTAGTAGGTAGATTCATCTTTTATGAAAGAATGCAGCTGTTTTCACGACCAAATGCAAATTAAACATAATTGATTAATTTTCTACTAAAAGTATTACTACAAATTTACTTTTCTAGCCAACTAGCTTGCCTGAATTACAACTTATATGACCTACCTTTTCTTCATTTTTCTTGAAAGATGGTATGAGGATATATAATAGAAAGCTTAATACTTGATATATAGAAACTTTTCACAGCCAGTAATTTAGGCAGAAGGCTCATATCCGAAGCAGAAATGTGCTGGTAATAGCGTTAAGTTGAAACTCCCGTCGAAAGATCAGTCAAGACAATCTTTGTCCTTGACAGGTTTTCCATGTTCTTGAATTTTGAGGTTATATTGGATGATGGGAGAGTTAAATTTAAGGTTGTTTCTGTGATGACTATGGCTGCTTTAAGACAGCTGCTTACCTTGAAACGTTGAACAAGACAAACTTGATTGCGACAGAATTTAATGTTCCGAAAACTTGATAGGTAAGGTAACCAAGACCAAAGTATATACATTGCATCGTCTAGGAAATTGCTGAGACCATCAATCAAATTCAAAAGGGCAAGTTGTATCACAACCAAGACAACTTTGACTAAAGTACTAGGAAATTCATCAAAACTCATAAACAATGAAATGAATCATTTTTGGCCAGCAAACAGCTAGCTTACGCTTATTGCGGGCTTTCCTTTTCAATGAAATATTTCTGCAAACTGGTTTTAGACTGTGTAAACGTCAACGAGGAAAACTTGAGTCGGTAGCCAAACTTTTAGGAGGAAAATGTTACATTCTCTCCGGTGCATACTCCCCATGGAAACTTCATACGACTTTGATAAATGGCTGATATTGAGGTAGAACTGTTTAATGGGAATATTATATAATTTTAAAAATAAATACAATGACGATTTTCTTTACACGAAATTATTGTCTATTTTCATTCTTTTGTAAAATTAGCAGCTTCATGTAAAAAAATATGTAACATGAATACTATCTGTATAACAAAAAAACACTGATTTCTCACCATGATATTGCTCACAATTATAAAAGAAAATGTGCGTTGTGCATATTATAAATGGGCTTTATATTATGTAGAAAAAGTATTAAGCGGCACTAATAAAGATTTTTTTTATTAATCATATCAGAGTGAAAATAAAAAATTGAATAACGAATTTTAATTTTTTTAAATGTTAATTTTAAAAATAATTATATAAATCAATTAAATTAAATTATAAATTTTACCTTAACAAATATTTAAAAAATTAAATATTATATATATTGATAAAAAAATATTTTTTTTTTTATAAATTATGTTATGAATTTTACAAATAAAAACAAACCATATCGTATCCTCAAGATTTTCATTTCCACTCAAACACTAAAAAAAAAAAAGAAAAAAAATGAATAAAGACGTTACCTAGGGGCTAGGATGTTAAGAACATCCAATCCATCAAACGTTCAAAAAAGGTCCATCATCGTCCATCCAAATGAGTGATCTACTACCCTAATTTCTAGGACGTTGCGTGCGCCATAAGTTACCGTACAGTAGTGTATCGAACGCCAGTTACGTTTGAAGCTCCACCGACTTTAGTGCACCATTGTCAGACCATAAGACTTCTCCCTTCAAATTTGCAACAAAAAACGCCGCCTTTGAAGCAAAAAATAACCACAAATACAGTCTGGCTTTTGAAAAGGAAAGGGGAAGAAAAACCAATAAGGAATCCCTCTCCTCCTTTCTGGGAGAACAGGTATTTTCGATTCTGGTTTTTACCCAATATTTACATGCCTGTTCTCCTTTGATTTAACCCCCTTTTTTTCTTTTCTGGTACGCTTTCTAAACCCTCTTGGATTAATCTCGCATGGGTATTGAATGATTTGAACTTGGAATCATCGGAAACTCTTTGAATTGATTGGTTTTTGGAGTTGTTGAGGGTTATGTTATTTATGCTTGAAAGTGGTCGCTTTGGGTGCTTTAAAGGAGACTTTTTGCTGAATCTAGGTTGAGGGTATCGAAGCTTTTTATGATATAGATCCCATGGGAGCAATGTTATAACTGAAAGGATCGATTTAGGGTTTGGCAATCTGTGTGATCTGTTTTTCTTTCTATTCTTGGATGTATCTTGTTGTTATTGAAGAAAAGGATCGGTTTGTGAACTTGCCCGGCTCTCATCTGGATGTTCTCAGGCCATTGAATCTACCCTTTGAACAGAAATCGTTTTCTTTTTGTATCCCAAGAGATAGATGGGATAAAGAGTTCTTCAAGCTTCAGGGCGGGTAATTATAATTTTACAGATTTGTTGAATTGAGGAAGATTTTGGTAATATAATTGGTTTGAGTTGGATATTTTAAGATGGGTTCTCCTCAAGGCTCCACATTGACAACAAATATGGCCGGGCTTGTTGATGGTTCAACTGCACGCAAAGAGGTTTCCCATATTGATTGTTTGCCTGTTTATGTCAAAGAGCTAATAGCTGGTGGCGCTGCTGGAGCGTTTGCTAAAACTACTGTTGCACCTTTAGAACGGATTAAAATACTCTTGCAGGTCAGCTACTGATTTATCTATGTTGCTTTTTTTAGATTTTAGCAACATTCATAAATACAAAGCGAAAAACGGTGTTTGTTATTATAGCATTTGTGATGCTGAGCGCAATTATATGTTTAGTTCGTCTTTGGGTTTTGTAAAGATGTTACTACATTTACAGTAGTTCTGTTACAATCAAGTGATTTTCCTGCAAAAGTAGTTTAAGTAACAACGGTTTTTAAGGGTTAGTTATATTATATGTTACTGTGGTGCTTGCTGGATGTTTGTCAAGTTACGAATTTGTTGCTTACTTTGTTTTTCAACCCCCCCCCCCCCCCCCAATATTTTCTGCATCATGCATGTTATTAGTAATAGCTTTCATATGATTCTCTCTCTCCTTCTCTATTCTACAGACAAGGACTAATGGTTTCCAGTCTCTTGGGGTGTATCAATCCTTAAGGAAGTTACTAAAGCATGAAGGTGTTATTGGATTTTATAAGTAAGTTTACAGATTATTTTACCATTTTCCTGTATCTCTGCCCTCTCATAAAAGTTAGACTAATTCATGCCTATTCTTACCCGCAGAGGAAATGGAGCCAGTGTTATTCGGATCATTCCTTATGCAGCCTTACATTTTATGACTTATGAGCAGTATCGAGGTTGGATCTTAGATAACTATTCTTTCTTTGGATCAGGACCTGTTATAGATCTTTTAGCTGGCTCTGCTTCTGGAGGAACAGCAGTGTTATGCACTTATCCCTTGGACTTGGCTCGCACTAAACTTGCCTATCAGGTAAGAAGTTTCTCATAGCATAGTTTCTCATAGATATTTTTGAATCCTTTTCTACTGTTCAAGTGAGGTTGATCTAGCGTGCTGGTATTTATAATAAATTAATTCTGTCATCTTGTTATACTAGTTTAATCAAATCTATTATTACTATCATGTAATTGCTGAATGCTGATTCTGGTTGTGGATTTGAATTACTAAAGCACTCATGGCATTAATTCCTTATGGAAGATGTTTTTAAGTAGACCTGTAACAGTAAAGAATTGATGCTTTTTGAACAAGTACACCCATTCCTTGGATGAATGTAACTTCTTATCAAGTGCTTCTTGGATAAATTGGATTACTAAAGGAAATGAATGTTTTTTACTCTACTTTATCTTTCTAATTTAACTTTTATGGTTCAATAGGTTGTGGACACCAGAACAAATTTCAGGAGTGGTATAAGAGGTTTATATCCTCAACCTGCATATAGTGGCATAACAAATGTACTGACAACTGTTTACAAGGAAGGGGGAATACGTGGATTATATCGAGGTGTAGGTATGTAGGCGGTTGTTTTTAATGCTTCATATTACAGATTAAGAATGAATAGTTTTAACAGTGGCTCCTAGTTCTGTGCATTATTGTTATAACTGGCACGATCATTCTTGTTGTCCTGTTTAAAGTATCTTCGGTCTTTCATGACAATAGAGATTCATTATTTTAACATGCAATCTTGAATTTTTTTTTTTTTGGTGTTGCTTCATGTGGCATCTTACTTTCTTTGCTAGTTGTGCTTGGACTTGATGAAATTTTTGTTTTCATAGGTCCGACACTCACTGGGATCCTCCCTTATGCTGGTTTAAAGTTCTATGTTTATGAGGTACTAAAGACGCATGTTCCTGAGGAGCATCAAAAGTCCATTGTGATGCATCTTTCTTGTGGTGCTCTGGCTGGGTTACTTGGGCAGACCTTCACATACCCATTAGATGTTGTAAGGAGACAGATGCAGGTATTGTGTAATTGCTGTACACTTCTAAGCGGCTGTAATTATTATTCTTTATTTTGTTGGGAATTGGCATTATGTTGTCTCTTTCATGTGTTATTATTAGAATGGAAACCTTTGGGGAATGTTTTAAATGTTGTGAGGTACACATGAACTATAGTTAAGTGCTAGATATATATATAAACCAACCTGGTTAAATAAACTGGTTTGGAAGTTCAACCTGATATACGTGCTAGTGTGTTTTCTTGGTGATGTCAATTAACCATGATCGAATGTAACAAGTCATTAGTGTCTCTCGGCTTTCCTATTGGCACCTAGCTTGTGATTGACACTGCTGGAAAGAAATTTTTGAATGTTACCCTGCAGGTTGAAAGTCTTCAGCCTTCAACAATTCAAGGTAATACAAGATATAGAAACACATGGGAAGGGCTCACTACTATTGTCCGTAATCAAGGATGGAGACAATTGTTTGCAGGCTTGAGCATTAATTATATTAAGGTAGTCTATAAACTCAGAAACACTATTGCAGATTTTTAAATTTGTTACCCTTACCCCTTTCTCTCCCAACTTTTGAGAAACAATAAACATCAGTACTTGTAAGAAAGAGATGGAAAGTTTTTTATAGTCAAGTGTGAGCTTTGTTATATAATTTCCAATTTTTATTTTACTTGGCTTTGTGATGGTTTTCATTCTAATGAAATCTGTTGCAATTTGCTTGTCAGATTGTTCCTTCTGTGGCAGTTGGATTCACGGCATATGACATGATGAAGGTTTGGCTTCACATACCACCCCGAATGAAATCACAGGCAATATCTTCTGGATAAATGGAGACGGATTTACAATGGAGGCAACCAAAATCGAAAATGCTTCTGGATAGAACTATATTTTAGCACCCAAAAATAAGATGCTTGTGCTTAATCTTTTTATTTTCGGACTATTATATCAGAAAATAAAAATGAGATGCAAAAGTGAAATGGAGTGTGTTAATACTAGAACTGATCTCAAGATGCTTGTGCTTAGTATACTTTTTATGTACTATTACTGAGCGAGGCATATAAAATATCTTATCTTGTTTCACTTTTTGAGAAAATTATCAGACATGGCTTTCAATGATTAAGATGGCTTAACAAAAAAATTGGGGTATGGTTTTGTAACTCGAAGACATTTAGATACCATTCATTTATTGATTTCTTTTGCATGATAATGGTAGTTGCCCATGGATTTACAAGGCACTGAAAGAAAGCTACTTAATGCCCAATAGTTAGATGGACCAGAGTGAAGGGACCATTGTTCGGGACTGAAAAAAATGTACATTGTATTTTGTATATATGTAGGTAAGACATTGGATGGAACATAGGTTTTATATATATATATATATCACAAGTGGATGACTACCTGAAATGTAGGTTATTTAAAGGTCAAGTTGGATTGGAAATGTCACGTCCTTCATTATTGCAGAAATTTTCAAGCCAATTGAATTATATGAGAAACCCATAAGACCAATCCTCTAAAGACGTGGTACTAATTGTTTAAGTTTTCAACAATGAATGTTACGTATATTAACAAACCTCAGCAATAAAGTTAACGAGTGCATGCATGTATCATTTCTTAACATATATGCTAGTAAACTATCACTTAATCTTGAGCTACTTGGCTAAAAAAAGGGTTTTATTCGGTTCTATTTGAGTAAAATCAAACAAGTAGTGGTTACTCTATTATAACCTTTGACATCATTGAACCAAAAAGAAAAATTCAAAGGGTATATTGACTTTTCTTCTTTTGAAAATAAGTACATGGAATCTGGAAGTCAACTAATTGTCAAATTCAAGTTGTTGAACATTTCAAAATCATCTTTTTCAGGATAAAAAAAAAAGTCATAATCCATCAAACTACAATTTTGAGTAATGATTTTTTGGAAATACCTGCATTAATTTTTTTAAAAAAATAAAATATATATTATCTCCCTCTTACACTAAAATGAAATGACATTGGGTGCTTAGCTGTCGTTCTACAGTAATCTAAACACCAATGATTTGAGTCAATAGAAAAATAAAATAGGCAGAATCATAAAATCATGGAAAGGCCAATGGCTTATCACAACTTGAAGAGGTTGAAGATTTCGTTTCCGAGTATGGCTGAAAATGAAGTTCCACTGACAACAGTACAAAATATTGCAATTATAGAGCCCCCACCACCCACCATTTCTTACAGTTTCTACGACCAGGCAGAAAAGGAAAAAAAAAATCAGTAGTAATAGTAAAATAAGTAACGTCTTTAGCTTATAGCCTCATACCTCCTATAATTTTGTTATTATCCTCTCTTTTCCTTCCATTTATAACATGTTTTCTTTAACTGGCGCTTCTTCTATCTTTCTTATAAACTTCTTTGAAGGTCTCCTGAACCCCGCCATATTCACTTTTTTCCTTCCCAGTCCCAGCTCAGCTCTTTCAGTGAAATTGGGTAACTAGCTTTATCCATGACTCGCCAACTTTGAATTGTTTTAAGATTGTCCTTTCCATAGTATTAACTTTCCACAAAGAGCAGTAGCTTTGATAGTTCAAATGCCACCCAATTGCCTATATATAAGCTGTCTTACCTAGTTAACAAGTTGCATGCTTTGCAGTTGGACTTGGACTCAATTGTCTTCTCTTTGGAAAAGGTTGGAGAAAAAAGTTTTCTGGTTTTTGGACTGCTTTTTTTTCTTGATCTGTAGGTGAGGTTCTTAATTTCATTTATTTGGTTTTGATTTTTCTCTCTAATTCTTCTTTCTCTGAAGACTAATTCTTGCTTTTTTTGTTTCTTTGGAAAATTTCTATGTGGTTCCCTTCCGAATGAGTCAAGAGGACTAATGGGTATTGCTTTCTTTAAATCTAATGATCATGTTTGATAGTTCTGATTTCACAGGTTTGAGTCTATAAGAGGTTTTAAAGCAATGGGTCTTTCCCTGTCTTTGCTTTTATCAGCATGGAAGGAAATCCTGAAACACCAGGTTTTTGGTTATGCCGACACAGAAAAGGTTATTGTGAGGTCCATAAGCCTTGGAAGAGAAGATATAAAGGTGACCCTAAAAGCAAAGAGTTTCAATAAGGATGATTCAGAGTCTCCAATTAACAAGTTCGATAGTTTGAATAATGGTGGTGATTTCAAAGAACCAAAGCTTGAAACATCCGATTCATTCAAACAAATAGCTTTTGATCAAGGGAATGGAAATTCAGTTGTTTCAAATGATAAAGCGAACAGAATTGTCATACGAACAAAACCCACCATAAAGCTGCCTGAACCAGCGGTACTATTTTCTCCGAGGCCAGTAACTGAGCTTGATACTGCTGCAACTAAGCTTCAAAAAGTCTACAAAGGTCATAGGACAAGGAGGAACCTGGCAGATTGTGCAGTTGTGGTTGAGGAGCTCTGGTTTGTCTCCATATAATCTCAATTTCTATTGCTATTTCTCAGTGTTTCCGATTTTGAGTAATTTGTTTGTTTCTTACATTCATTCAACATTGTAGGTGGAAGACCTTAGATTCTGCAGCACTAAGAAGGTGTTCTATTTCGTTCTATGACATTGAGAAACAAGAAACCGTTATGTCAAAGTGGGCACGGGCTAAAACAAGGGCTGCCAAGGTACTTTATTAAGCTGTCACAAGTCCTTAAAATGTGGTTTGCTACTTGGCAAAGTTGCTTGAAGACTGACAAGAGAATCCTTTTGAGTTTGTAGGTTGGTAAGGGTTTGTCTAAGGATGAGAATGCCCAAAAACTAGCCCTTCAACATTGGCTTGAAGCTGTAAGCCAATATTATCCTTCTTGCATTAGAATTATCCCTGTTGATTTGTACTACAGTAGACTAGGTTCGCTTACAAGTAGTTTGCTTTGCTAATTCAAGTTTTATGGAAGAACTGCAAACTTGGAACCATCAATTTTCTTTCAAAATTGGCTTTCCATCCTTCAAAAAGTAGATATTGATATCCTCTGGTTTGGTTTAGAACAACTGAACATAGTATCAAGATTATGGTAAACCATATGATTGTATTACAGAATTCCATTTTGAAAACAAAAATTGGTGACTTTTATCAAAATTTGATGGTTTGATAGGACGCATAGGGTCTTCATATGTAACAGACACCAAATTCACATTGGCTGGATTGATATCCTTCAAATACAATATTGCTATTTTTAGGACAAATCAAGGAAATATCCATGAATAACTGTTCTTTTTATATTTCTGCAGATTGATCCACGCCATCGTTATGGGCACAATTTACACTTCTACTATGATGTCTGGTCTGCAAGCAAGAGCACACAACCTTTCTTCTACTGGTAATGTATTTCATTAAACCGACCTGAAAGTTACAAAAGAAAAGGTTACTCCGTTGTACCCTTATATTCGGATTTCTGAAATTCATTTTCTATCCTGGAATTGAAGGTTGGATATTGGCGATGGCAAAGAACTAAATCTTAAAAAGTGTCAAAGAATAGATCTACAACAGCAATGCATTAAATATCTTGGACCGGTGAGTCTTATTACTTCTATCCCATGTTAATTGCACCAATTCTGTCTAAAATGTTTTGTACATTTCTTAACCATATCTGTTTTATTGCCTGCAGAAAAAAAGGGAAGCATTTGAAGTGATTGTGGAAAGTGGAAAGCTTGTTTACAAGCAATCAGGAATGCTTGTTAACACCCTTGAGGGTTCCAAGTGGATTTTTGTACTTAGCACATCAAGATCCTTGTATGTTGGGCAAAAGAAGAAAGGTGTTTTTCAGCACTCAAGCTTCCTTTCCGGAGGAGCTACAACAGCTGCTGGAAGATTGGTGGCTTCTCAAGGAGTTCTTGAGGTACATATGTTGTGCAAACACTAATACACGAATTATTTTTCTCTCGGATTTTGTTTGATGCTAAATGATTCTCTTCTTGTCCAGGCTATTTGGCCTTACAGTGGTCATTACCTCCCAACTGAAGACAATTTCAAGGAATTCATTATTTTCCTTGAGGAACACAATGTGGATTTGACCAACGTTAAGGTAATAATAAATTCTAGTTCATGAAACTTTCTTTTCTCCACCTTAGCATGTGATTAGCTAAAATAGGCATTAGACTTTAATTAATTTTCATAGATAGCCACCAAAATTGCTCATTTATTGTGCAGAGATGTGCAATAGATGATGACTACACGTCATACAAAAGTGCTAATGATGAATCCAAGCATGGGGAGGTCAAAGATCCAACGGCAGCAACAAAATCAACAGATTCAATGGCTGTGGATGTTGATGGGCCCACAAATGGTGCGTGCATGATAATTGAAAGTCTACAAAGTAGCATGGGTACCAGTGCAGCCAATGTGGAAGCACCAGCATTCAACAAGGCCAAGCGTTTGTCTTGCAAGTGGACAAGTGGGGTTGGTCCTCGCATTGGGTGTATCAGAGACTACCCAACAGAACTGCAATCCCAGGCTTTGGAACAAGTTAACCTATCTCCCAGAGTCACGCCTGGTCGCTTTGGAAACTCTGGTCCCATACCTTCACCAAGACCAAGCCCCAAAATCCGAGTCTCACCCAGGCTTGCATACATGGGACTCCCTAGCCCGAGAGTGTCAGTGGTTGCTAATAAAACTTTTTGAGCATTCACCAAATGATAAATGACCAAGGTTGAGCACTTCTTGTGCCCACAATTTTGCAGCAACGGTAGTAATAAAAATGTAAAATAGGTGAAGTGATCTGACCAAACATTCTTTGTTCTTTGATTTGTTTTTTAGGCTTTAGGATAACCCCTTCTGTCATGTGGAGTTTGATTTGCTTTGTCAATTCTTTATTTAAGCTGTAATAAGTAGTAGTAGTTTTTTTTGAAATAATGAACAGTTTATGAAAGATGCAAGGGATTGCCTTCCAATCCCAACTGTTTTTTATTTGGCTGGTGGTTGGAAGGGGGTGCGGGGGGTGAAGACCACGGACGACAGACAAGGTGAACATTCATGGAACTATAAGCTTTGACTATTGACTATTGCCCTTGTCTATTAAGATGAAACAACAATATTACCACTAGGATTTCTTCAAAACCTCCCCCATATTCGGCAAGTTACTCGATCATCTTCAAATCCAAGTTCTGAATTTCGATTTGATGAGAGCTCTGCTTCATCTTCAATATGCACCTCTACCACACCAGTTTCTGGAAACGCTATCTTGGCTTCAGATAGAACAGAGGAGAGTGGCAATAGTAGGCCAAACTATGTGAACTTGACGGAGACTACCAAGGCAAAACAAAGAGCTGGCAATCATGCCTTTTACCGAATCCAAAGGTGGTCCATGGATGAGTTCCAGTTCAAAAAGTAGTGTTGGTTCTGATCCCTTAGTCCATATGTCTCGACCACTATAACCACCTACACGATTGGATAAAAGCACAATGAAATCCAGGAAGAGGGGAAATTGCTTGTATGATTAGATGGATTAATTGGATAAATGTTCAACACCTTGTTGTTCTTTTTTATTGAAGTGTACTAAGTTAAGAGCAAGCTGTTGCAAAATCCTCATTGAGTATTTTGTATCTGATTCAAGGGCAATCCATTTTGTACAAGTGTTCATTTAGCTCTTCCTCGAATCACTTCTACTTTATCATTTTTTGCATTTATATGAATGAGGAAATAAAACTCAGCCAGATACAATAATCGTGTTCTTTTTATGACTCTGAGCTCTACACCATGTTTGAAGTTGAGAACTATGCTAAATTCAAGCTCCAAAGGTTTTGCCACGCTTGAAGAATGTCGATATGTATATTTCCGATACAGTTATATCAAGGAGAGTTTGATTTCTTGTATGGAGAACTTCTGGCCAACGCATGCCTAAGGCCCAATTCCAAAGGGTATGAGAGCATAAGGATGCCTTCGTTTCTCTTCTTCACAGTTTGGATCAAACCTTTCCGGTTTAAATTTATCTGGATCCGGGAAGGTCTTTGGATCTTTTGCTAGGACTCCAACTGCTAACCAGACCCACGTTCCCTGCTCAACAAAGCATAACAAAAAGGTGGAAAATCACGGACAAGCCTTTAGTCCATGCACAAAATTAAATTGCATTGAGTTCTATATAAGCGATGGTAATACCTTAGGCAGAAGGTAACCTCCTATCTCCACTTCTTCTGATGTTTCTCCTGCAAGTAAAGGAGAATATAAGTAGAACCTCATAGCCTCTTTAATCACCTGAAGTCAAACCAACAAACAGAATTAATGAAACATAAAAGCACAAATCCAATCTTGGGTATGGTGTCATTGTCAAACATTTCATAAATGTCAGAAAGTGAAGCCCCACGGACTTGCATGATCAAGACACGGAAATTTATGCTGGAGATCATAAGCTGTTGGCACCGGGTCATGCGGCCCAAACCCATCAATCTCTGCCAGCAATTTTTTCTCTACCTCTGGATGTCCAGCAACTAAATATACAATGACAATGTAAATGCTGTTGTTGATGAGCCAGCAAGAAGGTGTTTGTGTCACGGATTTAAGGGAAGTCTTGAATTTCACGTCGAATATAATAAGAAAATTCATGAGATATAAAAAGGTTCACACAATCTCCGTCTTGTGAGACACTTTTTGTAGGATAAAACCGTGAGGTCAGATGGGTCAGAGCGGATAATACCTCACAAAAGTGTGAACCGTGACGAAAGACTGATTTGAGACGTCGGAATGATGAATGTCCGAATTTCGAAACCGCACGAATTCGAAACTTGAGTCTCGATCCGTGACACTTGTACGTAACTGCGCTGATGTAGTCCGGAGTAAAAACATTCTTAGCCACGTCCTCTGATTCCCTTGCACTCAATATTTGAGACAAGAAGTCCTTTGAACCTATGTTCATCTCTTTCATTCTGTTTGATACGATCTCATCAAGCCGACTACTCAACTTCTAATTAGTCCTGTCAACTTTCCAGTCCATAGTTCCTGGTATTCTTTTCAAAATCTGCCTAAAAGGCTCCTGCAATATGGGGACAAGTAGACCTATTATAATTGAAAGAGAACCAGATAAGTCCATCTTAAGTTGTGTCGTGGAGTATATGTGGTGATTGATGAAGTCAGAGATAATGATGTCAACCGGTTAGGTCGGGACGGGTCTTTGTTCTCTCCAAACTTGATTCCATTTAAATATATAAAATTTAAACTTGATTCAATAATTTTTTTATTATTTTTTATATCCAAATTTGATTCGATTTAATATTATATAAAATCATATCCGATCCAAAATTAATAAAATATTTTTTAAAAAAATATAAAATATTATTTTTAATATAAATATAAAATTATATATATAATTAATTAAATAATTAAAAAATAATTTATATATATCGAGTTGGTAGGATCAAGTTTGCCTAAAACCCAACTCTGACCCGACCTCAAATTTTTTTATACCTTTCAACCTGATTTGATATTCGATTTTCAAAAAAAAAATCGACTCTAAAAAATCAAGTAAAAACCTGTTGATTTCGAATTTTTTTGTCTTCTCTAGTTAAAGACTTCATCATTTTAACTGCATTTGTTATCTGTAGTCCTAATTGATTCACTGATTGATTGTGGTTTGGATAGACCAAGGTCAACCCCAAAAGCAGCTTGTCCAATTACATCAGTAGTTAGTTTGAGTGAGAAATTAGAAAAAGTTGTCTTCTTTAGATGAATGGAGATTTTCGGTAGCAGATTCAATATAAGTTTGCATGGTGGGAACTAGGCTTGCCAAGTGTAACGGTCGGTAGATTGATAACATTGCGTTTCTCATAGTCGACCATCTAGCATCCCTGCAATATCAGGTGTCATCAAGATTTTACATTATGTTTGGATTGAGTGGAAGGAAAAGAAAGGAAAGGAAAATAAAGAAAAGTATGAAAACAGAAAATTTTTTTCTTTGTTTGAATAAAGTTTTAATTAAAAAAAGAGTAAAAACTCAATAATTTTTTATTTTTTTTATAATTCTCACTTTTTTAATATCTCAATTTGAGAAAAAAAACTAAAAAAAAAAATTGAAAAAATTTTATTTTTATAAAAAGATTATTATATCCATATTTTGATTATGACAGTATATTTAATTATATAATTGACACTTCCTAAAAAAATAATTTTTTATAAGTATTTTATATAACATCACAGCTTATAAATATTTTATAATTTTCCAAGTCTCAACAACAAAATAAATCAAATTATTATCAAAATAAATTAAAAAACTAAATTAAATATAAAATTAAAAGTAAATTAATAACCAGTTAATACATCTTATCATATTATATATGCTTAATTTTATTTAAAAAATTTTATTTATATAAATTAAGTAGTATAAAAATATATTTGTATATTATATATTATTTTATTTAAAAAAATTATAATTAAAAAATATATTATAATAAATTATTTTTTTTATTATTTATCCAAACAAAGCAGTACTGTAGTTGTATTATTTGTCTGTCGGCCTAGCTAGCTAACTTGATTTGAGTACCTTGTGAAAAAAGAAACCCTTTTGATGAAGTGGGGAGGCTGCAATTGGTGAGGGAATGCTTCTGTTGTTAGGCCAAAAAGCCTCAATCTAATCATATCAGTGAAAGTAAAATCAAATAATAAATCAATCACAAGAGAGAAAGTAATTTAATGTGGTTCGGTCCAACTAACTTAAGTCCACGGATGAGAAATAAGATCCACTAGTTATAAAAAATTATATTGCATTAAATCAAATCTCACTCAACAATCAATACACATAAGCTTTCTTGATCTTCTCTAGTCCTATGGAGTTCTCAACCTAAACAGACGCATACTCATGTGCATCATTTTCACACAACTAAACATATACCTATATGCACCCATACATCATACCTATGTGGACCATCTCAGTCTTTTCTAGTCCACTCATAAATAAATATATACCCATAAAACGTAAATCTTCAGTAGTCTTATAGCGTGTCTATCCATAAAACTCTATAATTCTCTTATATCTTTTTCTCATACCTAACCCTACAGAGATTTTTCCTATTTATAACCATATAAACTTGCATATTAAGAATCTTTTTCCTCTTAAAATTTTTTTCCTGCAAGTCTTCTTGTCTATCAAGTAATATCTAACAAATCGTAAATAAATCTATTATAAGATTTAAGTCATTATTCCTAATACTCTCCACATTGACTTAAATTTTATCAATTATTTATTTTTACTCTAGACATGCTTGGCCTACCTGCAATGGAAGTCTCACAATCATCTTCTCTTATGTGTCTTCACACTTCATACAAACTGATATTCAATTCTCAAAACTTGAACTCGAACTCTTTTTTTTTAATCGAGTTATTCTAGACTTACCTCTTCTCATATCTTGAATCATGCTCTAATAGCACTTATTGAGAATCACCTCAGCTCTGATATCATTTGTTAGGCCAAAAAGTCTCAATCCAATCATACCAGTAGAGGTGAAATCAAATAATAATCAATCATAAAAGAGACAGTAATTTAACATGATTCGATCCAACTGACTTACGTCCATGGATGAGAAATAAGATCTACTAGTTATAGAGAATTACAAACATATATCAAATTAAATCTCACTCAACAATTAATACCCATAGACCTACTCAATCTCCTCTAGTCTTATAGAGTATTTTTAACCCAAATAGACACATGCTCATATGCATCCTTTCAACACAACTAAACACATATTCATATGCACTCATACATCATACCTATGTGGACCCTTTCAGTCTCTTTTAGTTCACTCACAAATAAACATACACACTCATAAGACATAAATCTTTAGTAATCTTATAAGGTGTCTACACTTAAAATTTTATAACTCTTTTACATCTTTTTCTCTTACTTAATCTTGTAGAGACTTCTTATATTTATAACCATACAAATTTGCCTATTAAGAATATCTTTTCTCTTAAAATTTTTTTTCTATAAGTTAAACTTGCTTATTAAAAATTTTTTTACTTTTAGAATTCTTTTTATACAAGTTTTTTTATCCATCAAATAATATCTAATAAATCTTAAATAAATTTTTAATAAATTTCAAATAAATCTCTTATAAAATTTGAATAATTATTTTTAATGTCTGTTTGGGATATCTTTGAACTTCTTTATTCCAACTTCTTGACAAAGGTCCGGGTCTGCTACAATTATCAAAGGTTGTCTACCCATATGAAACCTGCTCCACCAAAATCACATGCCCAATTATCAGTACCCAATCCATGTTTTGTAATGTTTAGAAATGGGTCAGTAAGTCATTTTGAACTTTTTCTTGTATTTTGCAAAGGAACGAAAGTGGAAGTTCTTTGCAGTAATCAGATAATGTAGCATTTTTATGAATTAATAGATGCAACCAAATGTCAGATGCATTTGTGAAAAAGTAGGTAAGATGTTCATCGCATTTGGCTAACCTTCAGATATGGTCCTGACTTCTGACAATGCCATGAACGTGAGTATGTGTGTGTATATATATATATATATAAACCTATATTACAGAGATGTACCTTTTAGCAAAAACTGATAATAATTTGTGTTGACCAAAGAAATTCAAAGAATCGTGTCAACTATGTTTTATGAGTAGTCTTAATCATATTATCATTTTCTCTGCTATATCTTGTAAGAAAGAGAAAATGTTACACTTTACTTTCTGCAAAGAAAAAAGAACAGACTAAAACATTTTCTGTTAATTTCTATTGAATTGTCAATGAACTGTAACAATTAAACCAGGTAGCAAACATGATTCTATCTATTTCAATTGTTGCAGGCAGTTATATGTTTATCCTTCTCTTTTATTACCATTCTCCATAAACTAATTCCATTGAACAAGTGATGATATGAACATATAAAAGTATCACCAAGAAAATAAAAAGATTAAGCGGGGATTTAAAAAAAAAAACTTATTGGATGTTGACTTTACAAAAGGCTGCAATGGCAATAAGATCGGCATGTCCAAGAAGGGCTTATCAAAGTTTTTTGGTCTGAAATTCATTAGTTACTACTCCACATTGATCATGAAAGATCTTATTTGGTCTGAGCTGTACCAATTGCTCTGACAGCTTTCAAAGAATTCAATTTATACATGTAATACCCAACCCAAATGACAATTGAGTTAAACTATTATCAAAGCCCATTATATTAATTAAGATATTAATTACTAAAAAAAAAATGGGTTGAGTTATTTTATTAGAGAAAACTTTGTTATTTTTGTTCAACATGAATAAAAAAAAAAAAGAATTTTTATTCATTTTCATTAGAGTTAAGGAGTTTAAAAAATCAAACTGAGAATTCGAAATCAAAGGCTATAATTTAATTAATTTTTCAAAAGTGAGTGTACATTTTTCTTTTATTTAAGAAAAATATTATGTTGACTATTATTACTTGAAGTTGAAGTTTATGAGAGAAAAATCTAAAAAATTTATGAAATCTCTTATTAATCTTTATAATATATTTTGGTAAATTATTAGGTTTTATATATTTAATGTTATTAAGATTTAATTATGATTTTTTAATGGATTTTAAAGGTTGAATGTGAATATTTGAGTTTTTAAAAATTAAAGGAGAAATTTTGTTTTTGAATAAAATGCTATTATTATACAATAGTCAATTAAAATGAAATTTTATATTAATGGATAAATTATTACCATAAGTATTATATATCATTAGAAAGTTTGTTAAATCTACTTTCCAACTAAACAAATGGAAGTCCATTTCAAGTTCTTTACGAAGAGTTGTCTTACTTAAGCATGTGTTGGTTGCTTGGTAGCAATAAGGATGAATAACAAAAATTTTCTTAATTTTTATACAACGAATTATGAATTGAGCCATAAATTTTTAGCAAGCTTATTGAGTCTACTTTTCAACAAAATAAGCAAACTGAATTTCAAATCTCCTATTAATAAATATTTAATTTTAATTAGAATGTATACATGCTGTTTGACAATAACATATGATGTGGATTGCAAAAATTATTATAATTAATCTATAAGAAATTACAAGATGAATCATATATGGTTAGAAAGCTTATCAAGCTTAATTTCTAATGCATTAAAAATATCTTAATTTCAAGTTGTATATCTTGAAATAAGGTCTTTTGTGAAAAGAGCTCAAGTTGTCAATATTAATTAGTTGATTTAACATTTGTATAATTTAATTATTTTTAGTATAAATGGTCTAAAAAAAGATTGACTAATTTTTGATATATTGAAATGACTTTGAGTAGATAATTAATTATTTTGGAAAAAAATTAAGTGGTGAAATTGAAAGGAAACCAAGTAAAATTTCACATTATATATATATATATATATATATATATATATACATGCATATCCTAAATGAGTGAATGTTTATTTCTTTATTTTCAATATATGAATGGATCAAATATTTGATTATTTTGTATTTTGTTATATAAATGATGGATCATGTTTATAAATGAAATGAAAAATTAATTTATGTTTAAAAAATGATTTTATGGTAGCTATTAATGAATTTTTAGGAAGTGAGATTATCGGCACAAAAACTAGTTTTATAACTTTGGTTAACTAATTATAATAGTTAGTATAATAATGATCATACGCCCTTAGTTAATGGGTTATAGTAGTTAGTATAAGATCATGACTAACATGTTATAATAATTAACAATAATCATGAGAATAAAATTATCAATACAACCATTATCATTGGTTATAATAGTGACTGTAACCAATGATGAACTAATGACAAAAACAATACATTAATTTTGTGTTTGGTGCATAAGATTATAATAAGATAAGATGATATTATGAATAGGAATAGATTAAATAATATCATTATATCTTATTTTTTATATATGTAAGGATTAAGATAAGATAATTTAATTTTTTGTCAAAATTATCTTTTCTCAAATTTTTTATAATTTAAATTATTAATGTAATTTTTAAAGGCATAATAAGAATATAAATTCAATTTTATGAATTAAAAATAATCACCTCAGTTTTAAGAAGATTAAATTATTTATCCCAAAAATATAATTAATTTTCCTTATAATCTTAACCCTTTTTTTAATATATAAACTAAACAAAGTATAAAATAATTATTATCTTAGCGTATCCATTATCCTATATACCAAACATAGCCTAAATATCTTAGTCCAGTGAATTCTATTTCTTCTATCCCATGTTTATTGCACCATTTCTCTCTAACATTTCTTTTCCATATCTGTTTTATTGCCTCCAGAAAGAAAGGGAAGCATTTGAAGTGATTGTGGAAAGTGGAATGCTTGTTTACAAGCAATTAGGAATGCTTGTTAACACCCTTTGAGGGTTCTAAGTGGATTTTTGTACTTAGCAAATCAAGATCCTTGAATGTTGGGCAAAAGAAAAAAGGTGTTTTTCGGCACTCAAAGTTTCCTTTCCGGAGGAGCTAAAACAGCTGCTGGAAGATTGGTGGCTTCTCAAGGAGTTCTTGAGGTACATATGTTGAAATGCAAACACCAATACAACAACTATTTTTCCCTTGGAATTTGTTTGATGCTAAATGATTCTCTTCTTGTCCAGGCTATTTGGCCTTACAGTGGTCATTATCTCCCAACTGAAGACAATTTCAAGGAAGTCATTATTTTCCTTGAGGAACACAATGTGCATTTGAGCAACGTTAAGGTAATGATGCATTCTGGTTCATTAAACTTTCTTTTCTCCAGTTTGGCAAGTGATTAGCTAAAATAGTCGTTAGACTTTAATTAAGCCTCATAGCTAGCAACCAAAACTGATTCCTCTTTGGAGAATAGTGCAGAGATGTGCAATAGACGATGACTACACCTCATACAAAGTTGCTGGTGATGAATCCAAGCATGTGGAGAGATCCAACGGCAAGAACAAAATCATCAGATTCAAAGGCTGTGGATGTTGATGGGCCCGCAAATGGTGCATGCACGATAATTGAAAGTCTACAAAGTAGCATGGGCACCAGTGCAGCCAATGTGGAAGCACCAGCATTCAACATGGCCAAGCGTTTGTCTTGCAAGTGGACAAGTGGGGTTGGTCCTCGCATTGGGTGTGTCAGAGACTACCCAACAGAACTGCAATCCCAGGCTCTGGAACAATTTAACCTATCTCCCAGAGTCACGCCTGGTCGCTTCGGAAACTCCGGTCCAATACCTTCACCGAGACCAAGCCCCAAAATCCGAGTCTCACCCAGGCTTGCATACATGGGACTCCCCAGCCCAAGGGTGTCAGTGGCTGCTAATAAAACTTTTTGAGTATTCACCAAATGATAAATGACCAAGGTTGAGCACTTCTTGCGCCCAGGCTTTTGTAGCAACACTAGTAATAAAAATGTAAAATAGGTGAAGGGGTCTGACCAAACATTCTTTGTTCTTTGATTTGTTTTTTAGGCTTTAGAATAACCCCTTCTGTCATATGTCATATGGAGTTTAATTTGCTTTTGTCAATTCTTTATGTAAGCTGTGAATAAGTAGTAGTAGTAGTTTTTTTCTTTTTTGAAATAATGAACAGTTGGTGAAAGATGCAAGGGCTTGCTTTCCAATCAGAGAAGGTAATATAATATGAATATAACAAATTTCTATTTGCTTTAATCTTTTAAACTTTTTTTTTTTAAATTAGATATCGAATCGAATCAAGTTTTAGATAAATACAAACTTATTCTATCTTATATATATATAAATTAATATTTAAATTATTTATTTATTTTTTTATATTTATATTAAAAATAATATTTTATATTTTTTAAAAATAATATTTTATTAATTTAAAATCAAATCAAATATAATTTTATATAATATTAAATTAGATTAAATCGAATCAAATATAAAAAATTATAAAATTAAATCAAATTCAGACTTTATATATATATATATATATATATATATATATATAATCAAATCAAGTTGAGGATGAGTAAGAATTCACCCCGACCTATTATCATCATTATTTCCAATCCCCAACTGTTTTTTATTTGGCCGGTGGTTGGAAGGGGGTGCAGGGGATTGAAGAGAACGTGAGACAGACGACAGACAAGGTGAACATTCATGGAACAATGAGCTTTTACTATTGACTATTGCCCTTTCTATTAAGATGAATAATAAAGCTTTCAGCACTAGCGGAAAAAACAGGAAAAACAAGAGCTGGGTGAAGGCTATTATAAAAAGATACAGTAACAGAAATCTATTATATGTGAATGCTATTTTGAATTATCATCAACGTTAATTCCACCACTGCCTCAAACACCATATTAATGAAGGTAAGATTCAAGCTTAAGCTTGCATCCATTAAGAATCATGGTAAGAATAGTCATATATAATATAAACCTAGTAAGGACAAGGCAACTAATGACCCCCAGAGTTATTTAATTCTCGACGTCAACGCCTGACAAACACAAAAATCTAAGTAAAACTTTGGCAGTAATTAATTAACCCAAACTTCCCTGTTAAATGCTTTTTACTTTAATGTTCCTCTGTCTCTCACATATTCCATGGCATCTCCTCTTCACACTTCACGCAGCTCATTTTCATTCAGCTGCAGGCAGCGTTGTTGCAACCAAACGGTTTTAAACTTACTTGTCTTTTACTCCAATTACATTGCCACAATTAATTCCTACCATCGACTTCTGATGCTTTTTTATCCATTGACAGAGAATCCTAAGCAAAAAAGTTCACTTTAGATTATATTAATGGATTAGAATTTGAATGTTAAAAGACAAAAATAGATTTTGTCATTTTGGTTTTTGGAATAGAAATCTCAGACTATATTTTTATTCAAAAAAAAAAAAAAGAAATCTCAAACTGTAGCAAGTTATATTGGAACCAAGTCCTCATTTTCAAGAAATTTGAAAATCAAAATTTGTCTTTTGCAGAACAATTTGAAATCAACCTGGCTGTAAAATTCAAGTGCTATTTTTATTATTCTGAATACTTACTGGCCTTCAGACCACCAATCAACTTTTCAGAATTTTTGTTTTTGTAATGCTCAAAGCTATGCCCAAAAAAAAAAAAAAATTCACAACTTTTGATTTTTTTTTTGTAAAAAAAATCTAAAGATAAATAAGTATTTAATTTTTAAATCAAAATAAAATATATTATATTTAATAATTATAAATCATGTGTTTAAAATAATTTTAATAAATAATTATTAATAAAATTCAAACTTAAAATTTTTTTATAAAAAAAAAATTTAATTAATTAAAAAAATTACTTATTAATAAATAATGAGTAAGTACAAGTCTTTGAGATAAAAAATAATAATGGGCAAGTACAAGTCTTTCTAAAGAAGAGGATTTCGAGCAGAGATTTTCAGCACTGTCCATACAAGTGTCCCGAGCCAGTTACTCCAACAAATAAACCAGATCCTCGAAGAGGAATCTTTTGTCGGGTAACTTCTTGTCTTTTTTGTAACTTTTCATGTACTAAAACAAGGGGAACGTGCCTTTTCATGACGAATTTCCCTAAAAGCTGTGGGACCAAAAATGCCGTAAAAATAGTTCCAAATACAAGGACAGATAGTATCACTCTCAAAAGCAATTCAATTGAGCGGGATCGAGATCAATCCTTCTGTGTCCGTTGGTTGGTTTGTTTTGAATTTCAAAATACTGAACGGTATCATTGGACCTTGGTAAACCCACTCTTGTAAACCCGTTAACCCGAAAGTCCAAACCCACAATCCCTACATTTCCCCCACATTTCTCTCTCCCCCTCCTTCTGGTTTCAGGTTCTTCATAGTTACCCAAAACTTTATTTTCAGGGCTCTTTGGGAACTATTGTTTCAACTCTCTCCATTTGGGTTTTTGTTGTTTTGAATTTTCATTCAATCTGCTTTCTTTTTCTAAAAAGGGAAAAGTTTTCTTCTTGAGCCTCGTTGAAGTTTGTATTTGTTTCAAAATTTTTCCTTTTTGTCACCCCTACTCTGATATTCACTGTTCTCATTGCTGCCCATTTCCTTTCTCTTACAAAGTTGCCTTCTTTTGAGCTAGTTGAGATCAAACTTGCTTCATTTATCTGTTTTTTTTACTCCCCTCAAAGAAAGAAAAAACAGTTCTTTGTAGCTCTGAGAAAATATATACCTTGAACTGCGACTGCCAATGGGTGCTTCTGGGAAATGGGTGAAATCTCTTATTGGTTTCAAGAAGACTGAAAAGGAGGACCAAGTAAGCTCTATGCTTTTGTGCATGATTAACTGTTATATACGTGTTTGAACTAAGCTCTTCTTCATTTTGCTGTGCAGGAAAAGCTGAGCGGCAAGAGTAAGAAATGGAGGTTAAGGAGGAGTTCTTCAGCGGACTTGGTGTCCTCGTGGAAGGGTTTTAAAGGAAAGTTTCGAGCAGATTCTGAAGGATCTGATTCTTCACCAAGGACTGATGCTTTCACCGCTGCAATGGCCGCAGTAATTCGAGCTCCTCCTAAAGATTTCAGGGTTGTAAGGCAAGAATGGGCTGCTATACGCATCCAAACTGCGTTTCGTGGCTTCTTGGTAAATTTGAATTCCCTTTTACTGCCATCTGTTTCTTTCCTCGCTTGGTGTCTGAGAAAGTGAAAGAAATTTTCCGGAGCGGAAGTTCTTTATTGTTTCTCAAATTTCAACGTTTAATACATTAGTGCAGCCATAACAAATAGTAAATAAAGATTAGATCTAAAATGATTCAGCTCATGTATTTTTTTTCCAACACTTAATTCTTAACTGGACTTAGCTCGTTATTTACAAATTTGAACTTCATTGTAAAATAGTACAGTAGTATTATTTGATCTGGATTATTGTTTTTAAGGTTTATGTACTTACGCTTATTCTTCAGTAAATTTAATGTCAATTTTGTATTGATGTATTCACCCTCGGATTTTGAACTTGCTGGTTTACTACATGGACAATGTTTTCTGTTATATTCTCCATGTTGATGGTGATTGTTGCGGAAATATTTGGTTGTTGTTGAACCAACATACCTATTTACCAGCAATTTTTATGTAGGCAAGAAGAGCTTCGAGGGCTTTGAAAGGAATTGTGAGGCTTCAAGCCTTAGTTCGTGGTCGACAGGTGAGAAAACAGGCTGCTGTGACACTTCGGTGTATGCAAGCTCTTGTTCGTGTCCAGGCTCGTGTTAGGGCTCGTCGTGTGCGAATGTCCATAGAAGGGCAGGTAGTTCAGAAGATGCTTGATGAACGCCGCAGTAAGGCTGATATCTTGAAACAAGCAGAGGTACCATTAACCAAGATTTTAGTTGGCACTTCAATTTGCTAATGTCATTAAATTTTCCCCCTATGACTGTAAAAATGCTCTCAGGATGGCTGGTGTGATAGCAAAGGAACACTGGAGGATGTTAAAACAAAGCTACAGATGAGGCAAGAAGGAGCATTCAAGAGAGAAAGAGCACTTGCTTATTCTCTTGCTCAGAAGGTATGGAGATTTTCTAAATTTTGTACCTTTGTGATGGCTAAAAATAATTAAGTTCTTTGCTTTTACAGCAATGGAGATCAAACCCTGGTTCAACTACCCGATCAAATAATTCATTTCCATATCTCAAAAATGAAGAGTTTGACAAGAATAGTTGGGGATGGAGTTGGCTAGAACGTTGGATGGCAGCCCGGCCATGGGAGACTAGATTGATGGAGCAATCACAGGCTGACCCTTCAGAAGTAACTCCACCATCAAAAAGTTATTCTTCTGAGTCCCTCGTGGGAAAGAATACAAGATCTTGGGAACAATGCTCTGTGAAAGTCAGAAAGAACAATATTACCACTAGGATTTCTTCAAAGCCTCCCCATATTGGGCAAGTTATTCAATCATCTTCGAGTCCAAGTTCTGAATTTCGATTTGATGAGAGCTCTGCTTCATCTTCAATATGCACCTCTACCACACCAGTTTCTGGAAACGTTATCTTGGCTTCAGATAGAACAGAGGAGAGTGGCAATAGTAGGCCAAACTATATGAACTTGACACAGTCTACCAAGGCAAAACAAAGAGTTGGTAATCATGCCTTTCACAGAATTCAAAGGCAGTCCATGGATGAGTTCCAGTTCAAGAAATCAGCTGCTTTCTATAATGGGGATTCAAATAGTAGTGCTGGTTTTGATCCCTCAGTCCATATGTCTCGACCACTATGTCCTCCTACGCGATTGGATAAAGGCACAATGAAACCCAGGGAGAGGGGAAATTGCTTGTATGATTAGTTGGATGGATTTAATTGGATAAAAGATCAACACTTTGTTGTTCTTTTTTATTGAAGTGTACTAAGTTTAAGAGCAAGCTGTTGCAACTTGCAAACACTTTATTGAGTATTTTGTATCTGATTCAAGGGCAATACATTCTTTACAAGTGTTCATTTAGCTCTTCCTTGAATCAATTCTCCATTATTATTTTTTGCATTTATATGACTGAGGAAATATAACTCCAGCCAGATACATTAATCATGTTCTTTTTGTGACTCTGAGCTTTACACCACGTTTGAAGTTGAGAACTATGCCAAATTCAAGCTCCAAAGGTTTTTCCATGTTGGAAGAATGTCGAAATGTATATTTCCGATACAGTTGTATCAAGGAGAGTTTGATTTCTTGTAAGGAGAACTTTTGGCCAACGCATGCCCGAGGCCCAATTCCAAAGGGTATGAGAGCATAAGGATGCCTTCGTTCCTCTTCTTCACAGTTTGGGTCAAACCTTTCCGGCTTAAATTTATCTGGCTCCGGGAAGTTCTTTGGATCTTTTGCTAGGACTCCAAGTGCTAACCAGACCCACGTTCCCTGCTCATCAAAGCATAACAAAAAGATGGAAAATCACAAACAAGCTTTAGTCCACGCACAAAATTAAATTGAATTGAGTTCCATATGAGAGATGGTAATACCTTAGGCAGAAGGTAACCTCCTATCTCCACTTCTTTTGATGTTTCTCTCGCAACTAATGGAGAAACTATGTAGAACCTCATAGCCTCTTTAATCACCTGAAGTCAAACCAACAAACAGAATTAAGGAACATATAAGCACAAATCCAAACATGGGTATAGTGTCATTGTCAAAAAGTGAGCCCCATGGGACTTGCCTGATCAAGATACGGAAATTTATGTTGGAGATCATAAGCAGTTGGCACCAGGCCATGCGGCCCAAACCCATCAATCTCTGCCAGCAGTTTTTTCTCCACCTCTGGATGTCCAGCAACTAAATATACAATTGATGACAATGTAAAGGCTGTTGTTGCTGAGCCAGCAAGAAGGTGCTCGTAAGTAACAGCACTAATGTAGTCCGGAGTAAAAACATTCTTAGCCACATTCTCTGATTCCCTTGCACTCAATATTTGAGACAAGAAGTCCTTTGAACCTCGGTTATTCTCTTTCATTCTGTTTGATACAATCTCATCAAGCCGACCACTCAACTTCTTGTTAGTCCTGTCAACTTTCCAGTCCATAGTTCCTGGTATTCTTTTCAAAATCTGCCTAAAAGGCTCCTGTAATATGGGGACAAGTAGACCTATTATAATTGAAAGAGAACCAGATAAGTCCATCTTAAGTTGCGTTGTGGAGTAGATGTGTTGATTGATGAAGTCAGAGACTTCATCATTTTGACTGCATTGGTTATCCGTAGTCCTAATTGATTCACTGATTGATTGTGATTTGGATAGGCCAAAGTTAACCCCAAAAGCAGCTTGTCCAATAACATCAGTGGCCAGTCTGAGTGAGAGGTTAGAAAAAGTGATGTCTTCTTTAGATGAATGAAGATTTTCAGTGGCAGATTCAATATAAGCTTGCATGGTTGGAACTAGGCTTGCTAAGTGGGATGGTTGGTAGACAGATAATATTGCGTTTCTCATAGTCGACCATCTAGAATCCCTGCAATACCAGGTGTCATCAAGATTTTAGTTACAACACTTATACTATTGACTGGCACAACTGTAGTTGTATCCCTTGTCTATCGGCCTAGCTAGCTATCTTGATAAGAGTACCTTGTGAAAAAGAGACCCTTTTGATGAAGTGGGGAGGCTGCGATAGGTGAGGGAATGCTTCTATTTGGGATGTCTTTAAACTTCTTTATTCCAACTTCTTTACAAAGCTCTGGGTCTGCTACGATTATCAAGGGTTGTCTACCCATATGAAACCTGCTCCACCAAAATCACATGCCCAATTATCAGAGTACCCACTCCAAGTTTTGTCATGTTTAGAAATGGGTCAGCATGTCATATTGAACTTCTTCTTTTATTTTGCGAGGGAAAGAAAGTGGAATTGCTTTGGAGTAATCAGATAATGCAGCATCTTTTATGAATTAATAGGCCGCGGCCAAATGACAGATACTTTGGTGTATGGTCCTGACTCCTGACAACGCTAGAGACAACTATTTTGGGATTTCTGAAAGGTCAAAGGGAATTCAATGAACCGTGTCAACAATGTTTTCTTGAGTAGTCTCCATCATATTCTCATTTTCTTTATGCTCTATCTTGTAAGAAAGAGAAAGGTTACACTTTCTCCAGAGAAAAAAAAACTGAATAACATTTTCCGTTCATTTCTCTTGAATTGTCAATCAACTCTAACAATTAAACCACTCGACAAACATGATTCTATCTATTTCAATTGTTGCAGGTGATTATATGTTTATCCTTCTCCTTTATTACCATTCTCCATAAACTAATTCCATTGAGCAAGTGGTAATATAAACATAAAAAAGCATCACTAAGAAAACAAAAAGATTGAGTGGGGAATTTCAAAAAAAAAAAAAAAACTTGTTGGATGTTGACTTTACAAAGACTACCATGGCAATAAGATCGGCATCTCCAAGAAGGGTTTATCAAGTATTTCCTGAAGGGGAACAGAGAAACGCAGCAGACTGACCTGAAAATAGGACCATATTGTTTGGCAAGGACTGAAAACACATCAAGGCCGTACTTTGCCATCAAGGGCAGGTGTCCTACCAGTGGGACAGCTGGTGGACCAGGCACCCTTCTTACCCCCCAATAGGGCCTATATAGATAGCCCAATACACCTGCTACCATGGCTAGCACTGTGAAGATTGTCGACGCCGTAGAGATATTAGGGTAGAACCCTTCTATACCAACTGAGCTTTGAAGAGTTTCATAAAATAGAGCCATTTCCTTCTACTTTGAGTGTTTGAAAGATATAGTTTAGCTCTCGCAAAGATGGAGGGGGTCTATATGGAATGGAAAGTGGGATTTCTCAAAGCATCTTTCTGGCATTTGGTCTTTGTCAGTATTTGAATGATTATTTTGGTGAAATAGATACCTCATTGGTTTATTTATATCCGTTAGTTTTATATTGGACAGGATAGTGAATAAATAAATTCGAGTATTGTGCTTGTTATGGTTCTTTGTATATAGTCCTACCAATTAATCCAGACCCTAGACAGCAAAATTGTCCTTGTGGGGCCCTCCTGAAGCCCACCATTACATAAGATTTGAAGCCTCTAAAGGATCGTTGATTCTCCCCAATGCGGGACAGAATAGATCACTTCATTTAGATTTTCAGACTTCATAATGCTTTAAAATCATGCATAGTTTAATCAGATTATGAAACAAATTCCATTCTTTTCCATATTTCACAGTAACAGGTTTAGAACCTGGAATTTTCTGGGCATTTTCAGAATGGGATTATTATGGTTGAAACATTGACTCATTGGCCGGAAAGCAGACCAATTGTTTGTTGACAGCAGCTTTCCATCCTTTCAATCCTGATGTTGGGATGTTATTCTTTCTTCCAAAACAAGTTGATTTGAAAATGATTCCCTTTAACTTATGCGGATTGCTAATATCACCTGTCTGTGCTACTCCTCCTGGCCGCTTAAGATTCCTTCGGGTGTGTTTGTCATACTTTATGTTCTCACTAAATTAGTATTTGTAGGCAAGTGGACAGAGCCAGATAACATTAACTAACCTCTTTTCCCTGCTCAGCTATCTTGTATTACTCGGTTTTAGATGTTAACAGATAATGTGCGATAACAGGCTGGAACACCCTTTTTTCTTTTTTTGAGAAATCTATGATTGTAAGGGTTCTGGTGTGGTAACCCTACTGTTTTTTTGCATTCCAATATCTATTATTCCATGGACGCTTGAAGCACTCTCCATTGAAAATGATTCACGTTTGAGTAACATATAAACGCGACTTCTGCCAGCCTACATATATTGATTCACTTAGCCACAAATGAATGACCCTAATCAATTCGTTGTGCTACCGGTTTAATTCTTCCAATACACAATTGCTCCGTTTCCCTTACTTTCCACAAGTGTCATGCACCCGGGGAAAACAAGTGATGACTTCCCTTTGTTGGATAAAGTCTTACGCACGAGGAAAATCCATGCTCATCTTGTCTTTACCATCTGGCAAAGTTTGACACTCATACTGTTCTTCAGACAGCAAAAGACTAGAAAAGCATAATTGGATAAAACTAAATCTTTGATCAGATTTATACAATTATTTCATCTTTTGCAGAATAAGCATAGTTGTTCTAGTCTTAGCATCTAGTGACTCAGCTATTAGAGAAGTACTTAAACTTTGCTGTTGAACAAGGGTTGAATTCTTTTTTGACAGACATCTATTCCCTACCAATCCAAGATGCTTCTATTTCATCAATCGAGAGCATAAACACAAGCCAAAACTCACGCTACTTCCACCACCTTGCTGAGTTACAATTATTCTCTTGAAACCATGATTAACACTTTGTCGATTTATCAGAAAAAAGACAACAGACTTCTGAAATTCATTAGTTACTATTCCACATTTATCAACGAAGATCTTATTTGGTCTTAGCGTTACCACTTGCTCAGACAGCTTACAAAGAACTCAATCCATAGAGTAATATTCCTTGCCTATATGCATATCGAATATATGCATCCATACTGTACACATGGATTGAAACTGATATTTACATTAACAAAGATTAATATGAAGTTAACAAGGATACAGAAAGAGCATTAGCGCAAACATATATAGGCAGTAGGAAATAGGGACTGGAAATCTGGAACTAGAAGCTTCTGGAAGACTCGTGCTTGGAGGGGTCCCCCAATAAATCTTTGTCGGTTAGCCCGCCTGCAAAAATTTGCCACAAGAAACAACAAATATCATGTAACTGGTAAATCAAATTCCAAAGTGCATTAAAAAGTGTCAAAAGGAAATGAAGGACTAGATTATCAGTAAGGATACATAACAACAGGAACATCTGTTGGCCCCTTGGAAACTTTCACCATTCCCTGCTGTGTGAGAAATCATATACTCTTATTAGTCACAAACAAAATACAGAAGCAACATAAACAAGAAGCAAAAATTCATGAAATTACCAGTTTAAGAAAACAAGGAATGGTGTCGTAGAGACCAACTCAAGCCTAGAACAACAATATCCTACATTCCATTAATGTGTTTGGTCATGGCTTTGACCCGAGATAACCCACCTGATCCACTAGGCCCTGCAAATCATCAACCCAATCTGCAGGGTTTACAGCCAAATCCTCTACCTCAACATCAACTTCAGGCTGATCACCCACCACAATTTCCCCCTCTGGTTCACCAGCTATTAGGTTTTCACTGATTAACTCCTCCCATATTATCTCATTAACACCCAAATTAGCTCCACTTGATATGGGCACCGGACTTGTCATAGGATCCTTGATTTCACTGCATGATTCATTGTCCAAGGCAGAAGAGAAAAATGTCTCTATCTCAGACTCTATTGTTGCCAATTCTTCTTGCTCCTGGTTGGTGCAATCAACAACTTGGTCATTATCAACTACCACAGGAATTGCTTCTTCTTGCAAATTCTCTACACTTGGGCTAGCTGTTAGTCTCCGTTTTCTCCCGATTTCAATACCTTGCATCTGTCTTTTGTGTGCAAATTGCAGGATAAAGGTTGGGTTACGAAGAGCCTTGGCAAGGAATGTCATTATCTGCCGTTGCTTTCTTTCCGTGCTTTGTAACCTCCCCTCCATTGCAACAATTTGGTCTCTTGAATGCTGCTGTTGCTGCCTTAGACGCACGATTTCTGCCAGTAGCACACCTCGATCTCTCTTCAATCTCTCAAGCTCTTCGTCTAGTCCAAATTGTCCTAACTCAACACAAGCTCCTCCTTGCTGTTGCAAACTTTGCGGGATATTTCTTCTCCTCTTGATCGTTTTCAGTAGGCATTTTTGCCCTCCCAGAAATCCTTCATTGGCAAATTCCCAACGGTCTGGATCAACTTTCCTAAACCCCTGCATTAGGTTACAGCATTAATGTGATTAGTTTACCTTGAAATTTATCAGACTGAAAATTGATCACCAAGACACAGAGTAGGACACACAAGAAAAGCCGTGGGGTTGAGTAATCACAACGTTAAAAGAAAAAAAAAAAAAAAAAAAGAAGCCAAAATGAGTTCTGATTTTCTCAGACTATTTTCTCAACTAAGAGGCAAATAGATTTTAGACAGAAAAAGCAAAACAAGGACAACCCAAGTAAAAATTGTACAAAATTAGCAACAAAACTAAAACAAAGACAACATTTTTCAATAGATTACTTACATATGTATTGAGCTGGCGAATGAAGCTGGAGAAATTACTGTGCTTGAAGTACCTAGGAAGCAGAGTAGTCGAGAATTTATGAGAATCCCAAACAATGAAGCTATTACGAGCTTTACTCCATGAAACCACTGAGTCCGTCGAAGGATCTTCCACCATTTCAAAAGTCTTGGTCAAGAACGGCGGTGGACCAACCTCGTTAAGCCCTTCCATCGGCTGTGGAGTAACACTCGAAGACGGAGAAGAAGATGAAGATGTAGATGTAGATAATCCTGCAGTTCCAGCTACAAACATCACTGTTTCCTCTTCTTTTATTACCACTCCTTCCATTTCTTGTTTCTTTCTGATCTTCTCTTCGGCTCTGTAATAAATCTAGCAACGTTGCTGAATCTGTTGTTGTTTCTTTTGGTGAGTTTTCACTTCACTTTGAAGTTCTGTCCTAAGTTTCAGTTTCGTATGAAAAAAGAAAACTGAGAATGTTTTAGGGGCAAATGTCCTGGAATTACAAGTCAGAGAGAGAAGTGATAATATAAGGCGGTGGAAAAGAAAGTTCTAGTGACAGATTATGTGTGAGCTTTTTTTCTAAAGTTTGTAAGAAGTTTCTGCTCAGAAGCAAAAGTCTGGAAACTTCTACATTTTGCCAGATTCGCCAAGGGTCAAAAGCCTAAGAGCTTGTCCACAGCCGTCGATGGTCGGATTATGGAGCCTACTTGGTAAGTCCAGATCTTTTTCACCCCTCAACTTTTGCCACGTAGGTTGTTTAGATTTTTCAGGGTGGAGCCGAGGAATAAACAAATGGGTTTCGTTAACTCAGATCGAGTTTCCATGGACAACAGACCCAATGTTAGTTAGAAGAACCTTATTCTAAATAGTTACTACTAACTAGTTGTGAGGAGGATTGAGAACAAGACAATGATTTGGGCTTCAAAGATGGCCCACTAGACAGTCGGGAGGAAAACAAAAGTCTTGCTGATGAAGTTTGTTCCAGCTCCAAATATAATATTGGATCGAAGTCTGCTCAATTTTCTTCCTCACTGGATCAACATGAAAACTTGGGCCGACAACAATTCTGTTCTTCATCTTGTTCTGCAATGTGCCAAGGCATATACTCTGTTTCTGTTATTTTTTGGCTAGCTTTTACAAGTTGAAGTTAGTATAGGTTGAGTTATTTTTTCTTTAATAAAACCCAGATTCTTAGCATAGATGTAAAGGATTTGACCTATAAAATTAATTGGTATCTTCAATGATTTGCAGAGCCAGGTAGTTTTTTTTTTTTTTAAGAAAATAATTATTTTTTTCACAGTTAAAAGACTAAAACGTCTTTAATTTTATTTCATTTTTACATACTTTGTTAATTGAGTTTATGTCACTTGACTCGTAACATCAATTCAATCAGAAGTTATATATATAATAATATACATATAGATAAGCCTTCCATCAAATAAAAAATAAGTAAGCAAAGTTGCATGTGTTATAAAATCAAATCTATGATACGATAACTTCCACTTGAAGGGATCATCCTCGTTTTTTTTTTATTATTGCTTACTACTTATATCTTAAGTAAAGAGATTCATTCAAATTTCAATCAGCTTATATGTAAGACTAATTTCCCTTGAAGGCCGTAGCCCGTGGAAAGGTAAGCCACTTATGTTAGTCAATTAGTTTAATGCCACCTTGAATGCATCATCATTGAGCTATTCTAAACCAGAAATTAATCCCCAAAAAAAAAAATTAAGAATAATAATTGAAGCCCACCACAGTAGTTGCCAAAACTAATGAGAAAGTAAATGGCTGCCGCTCCGACTTTTTATTTTTTCTATGACAACCCAACCAAGGTGATGACTTCATTTTGTTGTCCATTATTTTTGGGGCCCTGCCCTCGCATGCCTTATTTTCTGTCTCTCTCTTTCCCATTTGCCCAACCAAAAAAAAAAAAAAAAACCCTTCTTTTTCCATTCTGCTATTATAATTCATGATTACAGTATGTTAAGGAGGAGAAAGGGTGAAATAGAAATGACTTATTTATGGAAAATAGAAATGACTTATTTATGGAAAAAGTACTATAATTAACCCATTTTGTTTGGTCAAAACTCTAGTACATTATAGTTCTTATACAAATTTTCGAATCCATTGAAGTTCTTTGGTTGTAAGCATAGTTATTAGAGTTGAGTTGGATCGTCAATCCGATCGGATGAATTGGTAAACAAATATTGAAATCGATTCGATTTTATAATTAGATAAGTTTTACAATTAAATTATTTTAAATCGTTGTAAACAGAAGATTCACATAATAAATTAGCAAATCGAATGATTTTTTTTATTGAAATAATTTAATACCAATTAATAAGTTTAAGTAAAATATAAAAAAAAATGTTAGTATTCAAAATAATATAATTAAATCCTTATACTACCATTTCATCCAAATAACCCACAATCCTTATTTTTTAATATCTTACATCTTTATATTAATGATATATTGACATATTTTGACACGTGAATAATAATATTGTAAAAAAATTTATACATGTATAAAAAAAAGTAATTTAAAAAAAAAGGATAATCTAACAAAAAATTTTATTAATTGATACCATAATTAAAAATAATTATAACAATAATAATATATACAATTAATAAAAAATAAAATATTAATAAAAATGATTAATTATTTGATCATGAATGAAAATAATTAATAAAAAAATGTATATATGTAAAATTAATAAAAAAATCTACATTCATATAAAAAATATAAAAATGATTTTAATTTCTCTTTTACTAATTTTCATATAAATATAAATATTTTCTTTTTATTAATTCTATATATAGATATTTCTTTTTTATTAAATAAAGATTGATTTATATTAATAAATAATATTTATATCTTAATAAATATAAAAAATAATTATTTATAATTATTTATTACTTATTATTTATTGTATTTATTAAAATATAAATATTATTTCTAATTATTAAAATATAATATATGATTTTAATAAAATATTAAGTAATTTAGTATTTAATTGTTTTATGAATTTTATATTTTAAAATTTATAATTTATGATATATATGTTAAAATTCATAGCTTTGTTATTGAATTATTAAATTTTAATTTTAATTAAAAGTTCAAAATTTTAAAATATTTATATTTTATATAATATTTTATTGAATCGATAATTAATTAATTAATTTAATTATTAACTTAATAATTTAATATTTAATTCGATTTTGATAACTATCATTATAAGTCCAAAATGGCGTTCTTTTCAACACTTTTACCACCGGTAAATCAAAATGCATAAGCCTAACCTAAAAGCTACATTTACAACCTCTATCATCGATCAGATTCAAGTCGGCAACTCAGTTTATCTTCTTCCTCATATTCAATATGCTAGCTGTAAAACTTGCAAGTTTTTTTGTTTTAACATGAACAATCAAATTGATTTTCTGGACAAGACAAGACTGTGTGTGCTTCAGATATCTTCAATAAATTTTAAATGTTGTCAACTGACACGACACACTCTATCTAATGAACATTTTTTTTTTAAAACAATTGGGATAATGGAATAAAAAAATAAAATTTCAATGAAAGAAGAATCAAAACTCTCGGACAAATGGGAGCACTCAATATTCAATACCCTTATCAGGCCTTAGCATTATTGCTCCAATGAGCTGTTAATTATCCATGCCCCCTCCTCCGCTCTCACTGCTCATTGTCTCATATTTTTGTATGGTCAAAACCTAACAGAAAACAGGCATGGCCACCACAAACTTAAATCGGTTGACCCCATGGTATCAACCCCACAACTTAATTACAATCTGCCACATGTACGGGCATGATCAGATGGTTTTTCCAGGGGAACAAACCCTTCATATTTCACCGTGCAAGGGAGATAACCTCCCCTTCTGCAAAAGGACCAGAGGGAAACTAGACTACGTTACACGTATGAGCGACACAGATTCAGATCATGACATCATCGGGTCCTACTATCTGACCCCTGACTGTCACAGCAGGTTTTGTCACCCATGTGTCACACTGAACCAGATAACGAACTGATTTACTTAAAAGAATAACTAATAATAAATAAATAATACGACTGAAATTTATGTTAAAAAAAAAAAGCAGCGGCGCCAATTAACGAAACAGCCTGATAACAAGAACAAGGGGCTATGCTAAAGTGCACAACTGTGGATAATGAGCACCAATGACGACCTTAAGTGCAGGCCTGTACCCAATATGTACATGATACGGATTCGGGTCACGGACACAGATCTTGCTGACAACATCTCCTAAATCTTCGCTTATAGAAGGTACGGACATGTGACCACTCACGTGGGGATTGTCAGAAGTAACGAATCGTGCAAGAAGAGAAAAAAATAGTTAAAGGGTAAAAATTAGTTTTAAATTATAATTTAATAATTATTTAAATTTTTAATATTTTATTATAATTGATCAAACTTTAATTTTTTATTTTGATTTAATTAAATTTTAAATTGACAAAATTCAATCACATGATAAAATTTAATGAATTAAATTTTGAATTAAAATCAATTAAATTCATGAAAAAATCTTAAAAAGAGGGGACAAAAAAATAAAAAAGGAAAAAAATTATTTTACTTTATTTTTACTTATATCAATTATGTCAAGTAATAAGCTTTTGTTTATTTTAATAATGTCACATAAAATTTTATCTTAATTTATAATAAATTAATAATGTTAAAATTCGTCTAAATAAAAATTTAATTTAATACAAATAAATACTAAAAATATTAATTAATTATAATAATAATAAATATTTAAATAATTTTTTAATTAAAATTCAATAGCTTTTTATATTTTCTAAAATAAAATTCACTGCACTATCATGTAGCGCGTGCATGAAAGTTTTAAATTCTTAGAGTAGGAAATTATAAAATTAAAAAGTGAAGTGAGGTTTAGAGGTTTTATATTTAGACCTTTTATGTTTTATTATGATATTTTTCTCCATGAATGTCGGAAAAGATAATGCATTTTTTACGCAAGTTTGATGAAACAAAATAAAGGTGAAATATACTTTACTACTACTATATATCATGTGAAAATTAATTTTTAATTTTTTTATTTTTTATCGTATCTAAAATTATTTTAATAAAGTGAATACTAAGCACGCCTAGAAATATGTGTTATGGAGGTGATTTGATTTCGTGGGTTTCCCACTTGCCACAAGAAATTCTCCTAATTGGCTTAGTTTTTGTAATTTTATTGGCAAAGTCTATGATGTAAAAGCACCCAACATAGTTTCATCTTGTATTTTTAAATGAAATTGAGAAGATAATGTATCTTTGAATTGACAACATTAAAGAGACTAGATGATTTGTAATCATTATGTCAAAACCTTGCGACAATAAAAATTTATTTTCTGAATTATTTTTTATCTATATGGTATGTGATATCAATCACATATATGATATATTACCAACCAACCAAGCATTTATAATGAATGCATTAAATGTTCACAGGGTATTAAATAGATTCGTTTTGAAAATTATAATTTATGGGACCCTATACTATATATGCAGTGATCCCATAGTACCATTTTTTCTTGAGTACAAGACCGTAACCAAAACATTAAATTTGGGATTTATTTTGTACATCAACTAAATTTTAAATAGGTTCATTTAGTCATGTGGAGAGTAAAAAAAAAATCTACGTCTCCCTTGTCTGTTGGTGAATTTGTAAAGGGCAACTCGATTCACATTTTTTTTTTTTATAAAAAATTTGTAATTTAAAAATATTAAAATATATTAAATATTATTTCTTAATACTGAATGTTCACTAATTAAATTTATTGCATGGTGCTTGGCTTTTAAGTTTCCTATAAGTTAGGGTTCAGGTCAACTTTAGTGGCACTTCATTGATTGAGTGATAACTATTAAAGCAGCCACCGAAAGACTTAGTACTATAAAATGGGATGGGTCCACGAAACACTAGTGTAATATTACAAGACGGGCTCATTGAAAGCTCATCTCATCAATTTGACCCCTCTCTTTAAAACAGCATAAGTATTTATATATATTCCGATTAACTCATGTCTGCAAATATATGATAAAATGAATTTAAATGTTATTTTAGAATAAAATTGGCACAATTAAAGTGAAAACAATGTATTAAAATAATATTACATATGATTATCTTTAGTCCATATTTATAATCATTTGTTAATCGAATTTTTTCAAACTCAAATTAAATTGAAGATGGGTTATAAATGAAAGAGAAAAAGAGGTGATGGCCATGGGTAATTCATATACAGCAAAAGAGTATATTAATGATATAAATAAAGGACTAGCTGCCAATGCGGAAAATGCCGGGGTCTGTAGCATCAAATTCAGCCTTTGCTTTTCTTTTTTCTTCTTTCTCCCTTTATCTTTGGATACAACGTGAAGCATGTTAAGGCGTGGTCTCTGAGGAGTTCTGGCAACAACCTTAAAGACTTTCCGTCCATCAACAATGGCTGATGACGTTGAGAATGACGATAACTTGTTGTTTGTTGATTTGACCCTTATGCATGGTGACCACGAGTACCACTTCTTTTGCATTGTTCTTTTCTCACTTTTGTGATATTTTATCAAAGGAAACGAGGGCTTTTGGTACACGGCTTCCAACCAACTCGCATATATCCCCATCAATGCCAATGCCATTGTAGCACAGCTTGTAAGTCTCTTTTGCTTTTGAATCTTTGACCTCCAATCAAAACCAACCTTTTTCTTCTTTTTTTTTTTTTTTCATTCGGTTACCCAAAAATTAAAAGTCAAATTTGAATGGATGGCACTTGTGATTTTTAAGTTTTCAAACATATATGTTTTCATGATTTTTCAAGTGCCAGTAATAGACGTGATACCATTAATAATGTTTTTATTTAAGATTCGAAATAAAAAATCATTAATTCTATTAAAAATAAAGTTTTTTAACTTTATAAGTTTGATTAATAAGATGATTCACATCTTTTAATGTATATTAAAAAAAATACATGTCATTTTATCAACCCTCTTATAAAATTAAAAATTTTTATTGGCAATATATTAAATAATTTTTCATATTACAAAGTGCTTAATTTTGTGGGATTTTATCTAATACAATATGATGCAAAAAAAACCATTACAACTACGATTATAATGATGAAAAATAATAAATAAACAAATATATGAACATTTGATTTAATAATAAGTGTATTTTTATTTTAAAAGTTAAATTCAAATATCTTATTCTCTTATTAGTAATTAATTAAAAAGTACTAAACATGAAAAATTATGAATATCATACCATTTAAAGGGTTTTTTTAATTTTTTGTTTGCAAATTATTTGGAATTTAAATCGAGGAAGTTTATTTAGTTGATTTGGTTAATTTTAAATTAAATTATCAAAAAATAAATTAATTGAATGATTTTTTTTATTAATTGAATTAAATTTATTAAATTAAATTTGGATGTTTTATTTATTTTCGTTAATCAAATAATCAAACATATTTAAGTTAAATTATATTTTAAACTCTTTATTTCATATATTTGAAACAAACTAAATAAAATCATCTAATAAAACATTCAAATATTAAATTAAAAACTATAATAATTTATAAAATAAAACTATCATTTCATATATTTTTTATTTTATTTTTTACTTCTATTATATTTTAATTATTTCGATTAAAAATTTGATTAATTAAAAATTAATATTATTTTAATATTATTTTTAAAACTATTAAAATTAATTTGATAATCAATCGATTAATTAAATTAAATTAATTAAGATAATTAATTTGATTAAAATAAAAATTTAAATACCCAAATTTAAAATGTTTGTTTTCACCTCAAATAAGGAAGAGGTGAAACATGACTACATGTGGGTGAGTCAAAACATTTTCATTTTATTGAAGTTTATAATTACTCTTCTTTTATTTTATTTTTCTTTTACACAAATTCTTCAACCATTAAAAAACCAAACCTACTACTACTATGAAAACAAATAAAAAGGAAAAAGAAAATCTTTACTTAACACAGCTTGAAATGAATAATTGAAGTGGCAAGGCGAAATTAAGAGAGTGGATAACTGAATATTCAAATGTTATAGATTAATAAAGTTTTGAAAAATTGTACATTTAAAAAAATTATTTAATGTATTGATAATAAAAATTTTTAATCTCACAAATGAAATTAAAATTGTAATATATATTTCCTTTTTTTAAACTATTTTTTTATTTTTTAATATCTTAATTTACTTATAAAATTAAAATTTTTTACCATTAATATGTTAAATTTTTAAAAAATTTAACCGCATTATATCTTCAAAATGAATAAAAGTAAAATATTAAAAGTAGATTAAAAATAGAAAATTGATGAAGTGGGCCCCAAGTGCCGGGGTGATGCTGATGCAATTGCCCTTTGCTTATCTCATCACATGTAGCAGACAAAATCCACCATCAACGGTGCTCCTTTAATGTGCTCCTCAAACACCACATTCATGATGGTGGCCCACACGCACAAACAAAAGCAAAGCGGACCAGCCCCCTCCCTTCCCCTTTGCCGCCAATCCCATCAACGTCGCAGAACGCCGACGACCATGTGGCATACTCTCATTAGCTCCATCTTTGAGACCCAAAAGGTGTGGAGGGCCCCACATCTCCCCCTAGAAGGCCCCACAATCTCCATGCCTGAGGGAAAGTGAAACACAGCTACCACGTGTCAAGCACGGAACGTCACGATGACGAGGAAAGTGTAATTTCGTTCCGATGATTATGTCATGGAAGTGGGGTCCAGCCATCCCCCCTCCTCCCAATCAGTATTCTCTCCACATCAGCTATCTTTTTCCCGTAGCGCTTGCGTTCGTTTGCTTTTAATTTTAGTAGCGGTGCAATTTTTAATAACAATAAAAGACTTTTTTTTTTTTTTCAAGAAGAAAATTTAGTCGATCGAGAGAGAGGGAGAAAGGCAAAGTTATAGCTTATGGGTTACGTCATGGTTCAATCAGAGTGTTCCACGTGGAAAATAAGTTGACCAAAGTGGGGGTCATTTATTACGATCACCACCATCTCCATGTGACTGATCCACGCCACTTCTGCGGCTAAAATCCTGTATTTCGGAACTACTGTATCACGTGACGCACGACATACTCTCCCCTCACTCGTTTCCTTGGGTATTTGTAAGCCCACCCTTTTCAATCCTTCACTATTTCTTTTTGCTTTCATTTAATCTATTTTTAAGCCCAAAATTTTTATCTATTTAATTTATCTAATGATTATATTATGACTCTAAATTTTCTCCAATCTTCGAAATTTTGATTATTATACATGTTATTTAAATTAATACTTAATCGATTCTTTTGTTTTCTTAATTATTAATATAATTTTTATTTTTTTCCTTTTATTTCATGCAATTCAAATAGAAAGAAAAAAATAGAAATTAGCTAAGTTAAACTACTAATTTAACCAAAATAATTGTGGGGCAAAATTAAAAATAAACTTGATGGTATTTCGTTATTTATAAGTTTCTTAAAGCTTAAAAACAAGAAAAAAAAAATAGAACAAATTGATACAAAAGGGATATGACATGTCAATATGTCATACTTACAATTTCTAAGACAAAAAATCTGTAAGGATTTTATATAGCACGGTTTCTTTCTCCTTAAAAGAATAGCCAATTGGCAGTCAAAGACTTTCCACCTCATTTTGGAACAAGAAAAATCTGTTAAATAAGAACACAAGAATCCACTTGTTTTTACAAATAAGGATAGTTTTGTCGTCATAAAAAATACACAAGTCCAACCTCCGATCACTACCCTTTCTAATATTTGCGACTAAAAATACCAATATGACATATGCCCACGTGCACATGAATGAATATGAACAACAAACCAAACCAAAACACACATATAAAGAGAAACTTTAGTAAATTAGTTTTTTAAATTTTTAAATATTAACCATTTCTTACTTCTTAGTATTTAATAGTGTCAATTAAGATAATATTTAAAATAATAAATTATTAATTTTATTAAAAATTATAAAAAATAAAATTTGATTATTATTAAATTAAAATATTAATATTTTATAAACAAGTAACAATAACTGTCGGTTATTATATATTTTTGAATTTAATGAAATTATACATTTAAAAAAAATAATATTTTAATTAGTTTACATTTTCTTTTTTCTTAAGCGCGTGGGCTTTTCCAAAGTCTCAGCACCCCAAAAATCTCATGATCCCAAAAAATAAAGAGAACCTATGTAACACAGTACTTTCTGATGTAAGCAAGCATAGCCAAGCCAAGCTCAATTCTCTTCTCTCTCATTTTTATACTAGCTTTGTATTTAAATCTCCCATCCCACTAGTTTCTCCTCGTTGACATTACCATATCACAACGAAAGAGCCCTTGTTTTTCTTTGGCGATGCAAAGCCTGAGAAGCTGCCCAAGTGACGTCGTTCAGCTTGATCTAACACCATTACCACTACTACCTCCTTCTTCCTCTTCCTCAAACAACAATCCCATGAGTACCAGCACCACTACCACCGCTCTCAGCGGCGCAGGCCTTTCCATAGGCGAGGAGGAGTCAACGGAGACACGAATCAGGAGGCTGATATCGGAGCACCCTGTCATCATCTTCAGCAGATCATCTTGTTGCATGTGTCATGTCATGAAAAAGCTCTTAGCCACCATCGGGGTTCACCCTACTGTCATCGAACTTGATGACCATGAGATCGCTTCCCTCCCTTCACCGTTTCTTCACGATAGCCTCTCCGCTCGGAATCCTGTCCCCGCAGTGTTCATTGGTGGATCCTGCGTCGGCGGCCTTGAATCCCTCGTTGCTCTTCACCTTAGCGGCCACCTAGTCCCAAAGCTCGTCGAAGTTGGCGCTCTCTGGGTATAGATTATTATAATAGCATTAAAAATCATATAATCAAGCTGCCATTTTTAATGCTTTTTTTAGTCTTGGGTTTTTCTTGTCATTATAATTATTATTGTAACTTCTTTGTAAGTTGATGAACATAAAAATTAGGCAGTCCACTTCCAAAAATAAAATAATTTCAGCTTCGTTTTATCATTTTTTTCTTCTCCTATTAGCTTTGCCGGTCAAAGAAAGCATATTGAATATAGTATTTAGAGAATTGTATTAATTAAATCAAGTGAATGAGATTATGTGTGTGAAAGTTTTCTTCTTTTTCCTTTTTTTTTTCCCTTCTTGTTGGATTTGTGAAGTGTTATGGGGGTTGGAGCTGTGGTGTTTCAGGAGCTCTAGTCAGAGTGGGGGGGGGGGGTTTGATCAGGAGCTCAAGTCAGGTGGGGTCCATTGCCAATTATTGAGCAATCGGAGCCGTTGAAATTTGTTCGAGGCAGGTTCTAGATGAAAAAGAACGGTTAATAATCTGATCCGGGTTGTTTTTAGAGGAAGAGGTTATGGTTAGTGATGCTTTTTACTGACAATGACGAGCTCCAATCCAAGTGGGCATTGTCGCATAATCTGACAAAATTCTTCCAATTATTATTAAGAAAACAAAAAAAAAAAAAAAGAAACAATATCCTGGGATTGCTACACGGTTCTTTTCAGTTTGATTCTCTCACAGATTGCATTCCACAATTTGTGGTTCAATATTTTTCATGGATTGTGATTTTCCAACAATTCTTCTTAATTTTTGGTATATACTTATTAACATATATTAGTATAAGGGTTTCTTTTTATAACTCAAAGTAGATCTTAGATGAAGTTTGAATGACTATTAGAAAAGGTTTGGTGATCCCAATAGCACACTTGAAACTGAGCTGTGAAAAAAGAAAGAAATAAAACGCTATTCCCTCCCCCACCCCAGATGCCATAATAAGTAAATTAAACAGTAAAGGAAGGAAGTGAGTGAGAAGCTGTAATTTTTAGTATATTCTAATTGGCGTATTGGGTGAAGGAAAGGGTAGCTGACAAATAAGATCAGCAAAAATTGAAGGCAAAGATAAGGCACCAAATTATCACCAACCCATCAGACAGTAATCGAAGATGCGTCACAGCTTCAGTTCAACCACCTGACAGCATCATTTTATTACCAATTTTTTGGTGCTCTCAAACTCCAACTCTAACCCACTTCGGTTTTCTGTAGCCGTGTAGCGCGTGGTCTCATCATCATGTTTCTCATTTTTCTTACTCTTTTAAACCTTTCTCTTGGGGTGGTTTCAGCTTTCAAGTTTCAAGTCTTCTTTTTTTTTTTTTTTATGATTTTACTAGATTTTTATAATAAGTAGCGATTTATGCGAATTGTGAAGTAGTAGTATCGTAAAATATCTTACTATTTGCATTTATATGTTTGGATGTTGAGATGAGGAATTATTATTCAATAGTAATAAAAGCTGAGCAAGCGGGAATGTCCTTATAGGAAGTAGGAACCCTGCTCTAAATGACAATGTTCCTGTAGCGAGGGAGAGCTACAGTCACCAAAAACAATCTGCTGTTTGGAGTTCTTTCCAATTTAAGGAAAACAAGAACGGGTGAGCTGGGGTAAAAGCTAAAGCATCTGTTTCTAGCCAAATGGGTCCCAAATAATTATTCTTTTTCCTTTGGGCTTGGAAAAGACAGCACGGTTGATGACAAGAACTACCATCAAACAGCAAATCCACAAATCACAACCACGATTCAAGAGTGGGTGTTACCTTTGGATTTTTTTTTAATATTTTTTGAATTTGTACACATGGCATCCGTGAGATGCTGTTGATTTACCCCATCACTGGACCCCACCTAGAATCTTTACAGCCCACCGTAAGAAGAATCGCTTTCTGATTCCCTATAAAGCAACTTGTGGGATGAAAAAAGTTATAAAGAAATTAATAGTAGCGTTTTTTTGTGTATATATTTTAAGTGGAAGTAACGAGAAATGGGAAACTCAAGTACGCAACTGAAAGTTCCTTAATGGTATGGTTTTTGGTCCAAAAACTTAGTCTAAAAGTTGGAAAAAGCATCTTTTAAATACTTTATCACTTCATCACCTTTCGTTTTCTTTTGCCCTTTTTCTTTGATGGGTGAAGTCATGGTTTTGCTTCGGCTTCTTTACGGGGTTCCCACTTGTATGCATGTATTTTTATTGTTGTCCAATTTTTCTTACCTAATGTTTCCAAAATTTTCCGTCTAGTTTGGGCACATTGTTTATGGCTGTCAATTCTCTCCACTTAACACCTCCCCCAGATTATAATTTGACCAATAGCTAAATGCCACCTCATTACCAGTCAAGCTTACATCACTTTGGGAAGCAAAGAGAGAAACAGAGAAACACAACTGAATTACTTTACTGAAGTACTAATTCTTGATTAAAGCATATTCCCACAACTAAACAGCATATGATGTTATGGAGAAGCTGAGGCGTAAGTGCTTGAACTCATGTTTTGCACCAATGACCTTAATAGTACCACTAGTTCATTACAACTGTTACATGAAATTATGATTGTTGTCGTTATCTGGCTAGAAAGTGATATGATCTATTCCTGGACAGCAAGCACGTCAGTGGCAGCACAAACAAGAAGAGTAAAGGAGAGAATTATAGAGAAAACAATGCAGTAATCTTTGACAATAAGTGAAAGAAGTGCTGGTGAGTCAGGAATTAAACATAAACAGGAGAGTAAAAATGAGATCACTGCAACAACATCAGGATTTACAGTTTTTTGCTGTTTTAGTTAAAGTGAAGTACCTGTCTTCCTCTTAGTATTGGTATTAGTTTTTGCTGCAATCTCTGTCCCCAGCAGCATCACATCGAAGAAAACGACTTTCAGAATGACAGTCGGAATTTTTTTTCACATAATATCAACTTTCCATGGGATATTTGGAAGCAGTAAGGAAATAAGTAAATGGATGTGGTTTCGGCTCCTGGATATCCACAAGAATATACCAGATACTGGGACGTGGATGTTGATATGAAAGGAACAACTAGACAGAACCCAATTTATCCCCCTTCCCCAATGACAAAACTGTAAAGAAAGTGACACAAATTTGGTAATGACCTCCAGCACAAGAGTAAACAGCAACTTGCTCTTTTTCATTCGTTAAGGAAAATCAAGATGTGTGACTCGCCAAAAGCTTTGCAAGTTGCAATGAAATGTGGTAAATGAAGGTCATCCATTACATGTTAAGGCATTGAGTGTATCAACCTTGGCTGCACTTTACAAGGTTTTCCTGATGTAATCATGAATCTCATTCTACTCTAATCCTTCTGTTCAAAAAGAAAACTGTCAAAATTCTCTTTCAACTACTATCCACCCCAATTCACGAGACTCTTGACCTCATAATACAGAACCAAGATGGCCGCAGCACCAGTGCTCCTAAAAGCATTAGACAGTAACCCACGGTAATGAAGTTAACCCCTCTGTCCTATAAATCGTCCTCCAGCAGTCCAGCTGGCTATGGTACATTGGTTTTTCCAAGCCAGATTACATCATCATCCGCCTTCAAACTGTATCTAGTGGATACGACAACAATCCAGCAGATGTTGTCACAGCCTGGGCTACCACCCAACGCTTCCATAATGCCAATTCAGTTTTGGATTCTTCTGTCAAAATTTCCTTTATTATATCAAATCCTCCGAAACACAGACCCCGATGAACAATCATCCCCGGTAGAGAGGCAGGAAGACCCCTGTAAATTCCCCGAATTCCATCTTTTTTTGCATATATTACTCAGGAAATGATAGATACCTCAGAATTGACGAACATCAGTTCTCCCAATGTCTGAAGCAAGAAGAGTGTGAGACAGGTCTAGAGGGTAGATTAAGATCTTGAAAATAGCCGTTTCTTAATATGTTTCTATTCAGATTCTGCATAAAGAGATGCTAAGTATTTAAAGAGATAACCACACAGTGATGTTGTCAGTTTCTCGGAGTTTTATTCAAAAACTCAAGCAAAAAGTTCTATTTTTTTATTTGTTTATGTTTGAGGTTCTGATTTTGAAGGCTGTTTTATCCTTTCATACATACAGAGACTCATTAGGCCTTGAGCCACTTAAAAGGTAGACGACTCTCAACAATTTCATAAATCCCACCTCCTCCATCCCCAAGATTCAAAACTCAGATCTCCTAGTTTAATTTAAAGACTTAAGTTTTAACACTTGGATTATCCCCTTGGGGACTTTCAAGCGTGCTTACCACCAAGAAAAGCTTATCTGAATTCAAATGTGCTGTTGCCAACTTGTGTCAACAGCATTTATCACGTGATTCATATGAACTTTTTATTGATGGCAAATTCATCTCACCTATTCCTAATGCTCTTCCAGGAAGTGGCACTATAGTTATTTCTTACAGGAGTTGTCATCCCAACTATCACTATTAGGGCCATATGGTTAATAGCTCTCTTAGCTTTTCTGTCCCTATTATTCCAACATCATGATATCTTTGAGATTAGACTAGGTTAATGCGCCTTAAAAGAAAAAGATGAAAAAGAAAAAAAAAGGCAAATTGTATGTGCGAATGTGTCACCGGCTGGGAACTTAAGCCTAACTACCATGCAGCGCAGGTCGTGACACATGAACGTACATGTAGAAAAAAACAACCTCAGCTTTAAATTTTATTCCTACGACATTATCGTCAATAGCACTATGACTGGTTCTTTTGACAGTATACACAAAAACACAAATAAATAAGTTTCATTTGAAATATTTCCAGGTTACTGCTAACATGTACATCTTTCTAGGTGGATTAGGAATATTCATGAAAAAGGATGATTTTAAAGTTCAGAAAGCTTCGTCTCTTTAGACTACATTAAGATTTTAGTCACATGCTTTTATTATATACTCCTATATGATATGACAAGCCAAAACACTGAATCACCGCCATATTAACAGTAGCTGATTATTCTGTAAAAAGGCTCCTTGTGCTATACTAAACTTGCAGGTTAATGCCCTCTTCATCTGCCATGGTCCTGAAGGGCAACCCTCTGTTGCCTCTACCAGGTATAAAGGTATATTATATCTCACGTGTTTTCCTTATACTCTGCAGAGCCACCAAAATAATATTCCAACCATTTTCTGCCAAAAATGTGATTCCAGTAATTTACACTACACAAAAGGGTGCTAGAAGCTTCAACCATTCTCAAAGATTCATAACCTAGGTGATATATTAGAACTCACACAAAGAATCCTATCATTACAAACTATGTATTTTCCCATTAGGTAGAGTTGGCTATATGAATATATTGCATCATTGAGCACTATTCAGGAATACATCCCTCGCAAACTCAGTAAGCAAGGTTTTTTTTTTTTTTGGTTTCCATCCATGTCCTCTTTAGTCTTCATATATTTTTCTTGACACAGAAGTTATATTCTTGGTCAAATCACATCTTATGTACAATTTGTATTTCTCCTCCTTACATGGGCACCTTACATGAGGATGGCCTCATTTGTCCTCAATGGGTAAGTATCCTGTCTCTTCTCTCATATTTCTAATTGTATCTTTCAATATATATGCACTACAGACATCTAGAATAACATTCCCATCTAAGCCACGTTTTTTTTTTTTTTCCATATGTTAATACTTGTAGTCCAGCATTGAAACCAATACAACATTGCTAGTTTGACAGCCGAACTGTGAAATTTTACAATCAGTTAAGATTCCTGATGCATTTCCCTGTGCCATCCCGCAGATCTGGATTCTATGAGTGACCTCTCTATCAATTTCCCCATTCTCTAAGATAATTAATCGATGATAAAATTTCCTTTCTTTGGCCAAAATAAAAACGTGATAAAATTGCTAACTTCATATCATATCTTCTATAACTTGTCCTCTATAACTGGTCCTTCTATAACCATTCTAAATGCTCTAATTTTTATCGATTAAAGCCAAAAATCCGTGCATGCCGAAAACAAAAAGAATTAAAAGAGAATAAAAAGCCTCATCTTCATGGAAAATTGCTAACCATCTGAAAAATAGCAAGAAAGCATCTATAGCAGTTGAGATAAGGTTGAGCAATAGGAATAAGACTATCAAAGGTTCTACATGGAAGTAAAATGACCAATAAGTTTGTCCATGTCCAAGGATTTCTAGTTTCCTTGCAGGCTATATTGGAACTGGTGCCATAAAGGACACTATAAGATTGGACTTGCTGATAAAAGAAAAGTTACAGACTAGCATGTTTCATAAATTCACCAGACTTATTAACTCAAACGAAGACATTTTCCAAGGACAAGATGGAAACGGGAAAAAAGCAAAAAAGAACCGCAATTTGGTCCCTTACCTAATAAGTAGGCTAAACAAAATTCAGCTTGGAGATTAGGATATTATTACAGGAGATAGGTTTCTCAAATTCTCAAGTCTCCATGAATAAGATTGACCTAGGAATCATTATCAAACTAAGATTGACGTGGGAATTATACCAGTAATTGCACAAACAGCAATGCCCTGAGGAAATTACAGTTGCAAGTAGCTACGTGGACAAACAAATCAACTGGGTAAGGTCTCTTTCCCTAGAATCTCCTATTAAGAAATTGAACAAATTAGTATCTCGAGTTAAGTACATCCAATGTAATAAGAATAACATCACATCTCGAAGAAACATTATATCATTCAGTTCACATGCACACAATATCACCTCCCAAAACTCCGAAATTTCAACAACCCATCTCCAAATAAGATCTACTAAGACTAAAATAACCATGCCAACCAATTAATTCATTCTAAATATCCAAAAAAATCACTCCGTTCATTCCACTTCATACCAAAAACCAAGAGGAAAAAAGGGAAAGATGACAAATTTGATAAATTTATTACCTTGAGGGAGAAATTAAGAGCAACAGAAGGGTAATATCTGAGCAAAATTAGTTCCATTGCCTCTCCATAAAGAAAGAATGCCTTCTTCTCTAACCGTACGGAAGATACAATCAATCATCCCTTTGAATTTCCAAAAATATCTAATTGTGGATTCTTAATTGTGTCTTGACTTTTACTCAGCATATTATATTTTTATAATAGCTTCATGTTGAATCGAAAAGGTTAGATTTAATTGGACATTCAAAAGTTTTAAGAAAAGTGGTACATAGTATTAGATTCATAATTGAACTCAGTACTAGTTATAATTACTTCTTGTACCAAAAGTGAATAAAAACATAGAGTTGGTAACGTCAAAAAGGTTGTTGTCTTAAGTGATACCGCCTACGGGAGCATAAGGCAAAGATGCTACTATTATTAAGTGAAAGGGTGACTGAAGAAGAATGATATTAAACTTGCTAAAATGATGTGGTCGCAGTTGACTGATGTTGTTTCAGTTGAGATATGGCTTTCTTCTTTTTGTGGCAGTGGCAGAAACTATTTGAGCTTTCTTCATATTCCAGGCATTGAGGGTTGAAATAGTGACATCAAAAGTGCCGTTGTTGAATGCATATAGGTAGGCTTGATTATCAATGGCCAGCTTGGGATAAACTCTGGCAGTGATGCATGCTCTCCCCTCCCCACCAAAGCTCTCAATTATGGAATGATCAATCTGTAAACATGAATATGGTCAAAGAACAAAATGGGAAGAAAAGAGATGAATTCTAAGTCAAGACAGAAACTTCAGAGAACCTTGAATAGTTTAAAATCAGTGGATGAGTTGCCAATTTGAATCAATTGCTAAGGAAGCAGCATACCAAAGTCCTCAGAGAAATCTTTTCGTGACGAAGATCTATGTTAATGAAAGCTCCATAGGTAGTTTTGTCAGGCCCTTCTCTCAATGAGGACCTGTTAAAAAATTTGTAACGTCAAATCTACAAATTAATGCACTCAAAGAGAAGGAATCTTTGGCCAGTAACAAATTAACCTGCTCTGATCACTATACATGGGCACAACATATTTGTAATGGTTTCTAAATATGCGGAAGAAAATTGCAGTTTGCTCTGTCAAGCCTTTGGATGCTAAAACCTGTAAGCCAAACGGCCCAGCTTTGCCTCTAACAGAAGCTTTCTTTTGGCTACATAGTAGTTGAGGATCAACCCAGCTTGGATTCATTACTTCAGCCTCATTTAAGTTGGGCAGATTAAATGAAACTTCTATATCAGCCTATGCAGTGAGATGAAGGAATGTTGTAAGATATTCTTTCAAACATAAATGATTGCATTGATCAACAGTGAATTAGAATTAAAATACTTAGTTACCTGTGAAGCCGTAACGCTAGAAACTTGAAGAAATGATCCACCCTTAAGCTTCTTATTATGGATGCTCACTTTGTTAGTACGGAGTTTCTCAATCTCTTGGATTGGCCACTGAATCAATTGCCTACCATCTTTACTGAGCAGAATGCTTCTTGGAAATGACTCAAATGAAATACAAAGTATCATCATTAGAATCTTCAAACAAAATCCACTTTCATCCAAAGTTAATAACTTAATATTGTTCAGTTTGCTTATTAAGAGTGTGATAAAGACTTTATGAGCGGAGATAAAGAGAAAAGAATAGAATGGTTTCGATCACCTGAAGCCCGGACCAACTTTTCTTGATATCATCCGATTCACTGTCAGACTCATTTACCCATCCCCACAAGATATGCCTCTTCATTCCACTGTCAAAAAATGTCTTTGAAGCATAAAACTTTCCACAGTCGTATCTCAAATCCGAACTAGTATTCATAAAGTCAATGTCAACTGAAAATTTGTCTCCTTTGGGCGTGTACTTTCCTAGTACATAGTAATCATGGTGATTGAAGCTTGCCTTGAGCACATGCTTGTTTGATTTATCTAATGACGAGGTGTCAACTCCAATTTTACCATTGATGGCAACAGGATAGAAATCAGGACACTCCCACATATCTGTTTTGTTGGAGGAGTGAAGAGGAACCTTACTTCTACTCCAACTAACAAAATCTCTGCTTCGATATAGAAGTGCTGTTCCAACGCCATTCATTTGGTTTCCAGCTAAGATTCTCCATAAACCATCAGGACCTTTCCAAGCAGTTGTTGGATCTCTAAAATACTTCTGGTCAATACCATCAATGGGGGTCATAAGAGGATTACGAGGAGATTTTACCCATTCTCTAAGGAAGGGGTCAGAAAGGTTCTTAGGCAGTGCCAAATTTTGAGCTTGACGACTTTTAGTATCAACTCCTGGGTAGAGAATGGCAGGTTTTCCCTCGGAAAGGAATGTGGTTGAACCAGACCAGCAGCCATTGAAGTCATAAGGATCCACTGGATCAAGTGCATGCTCAAGATGAATCCAATTAACAAGATCATATGATACTGAATGACCCCATGACTTGTTGCGCGGCACTGCAGCATAAGGATTGTATTGATAGAACAGATGGTAAACTCCATTCAAGTACATCGGTCCTGTTATAGGTGAAGACAATGGTGTCAGATCAAACTTTCAGAAAAGATTTACCACTGTGAAATTTCAAAATTTGATCTGTAGTTCATTATGCTCTCTAAAGAATGATATGCCATGCCATGCTTCAGTTTCGCTTCATAAATTTCAGAGAAAGAAAGGATTGTTCTCTCATCACCAGGAAACTTTATTCAAAGAGTTTGTACTCAAAATATCTTTCCTATTGACTGAATCAAATAACAATTTTGATTTAGTTAATTATGCTGCTAGGAGAGTATTTAGTTACAAGGTATGGATCATACAGTAGATTTTCTGATAATTGAAACATACCTAATCCAGAAAGTAAAGTGAAAGAAAAAAAAATGTAAAAAGATCAAGAATTATATATAAACAGTACAATAAGGAGAAAGGAACAGGCTTACCATTGGGATCTACATTGCCATTAGTGTCCATTTGCAGATTACATGTCAAACCAAAGGAAAAAAAATCAACATTTTTTAAAGCTAAAGCAAACCTAATGTTGTTAAACAGCAAATTTTGTTGCTGCAGAAACAGATAAAGTTCCTGAAAACATACCGTTCATACCGTTCATCCAATATTTGGGAGGTTGGAAATGGTAGGCAGTCCTATAAGGCTGCCTTATTGAAGAAGGCTTAGGATTTTTGTCATTCATATGAGAGCCGTAAACTACATTGCCAACCATCGCAAAGCATAACCCAACAATCCAAATAACAGATTTAGCCATTGCAAATGACTCAATGTTGGCACACACTTTCTATGAGAATATGTGCAAATTGGAAGGAGTATTTTGAAGGTAAGATCAAACAATCTTCGCCTCATTTTCATGAAGTAAGCTGCATTGTCAACTTTGCATTTTTATAAGCATCTGAATAAACTCAGTAACAAGCTAAATGGCCGCCTGGTTGACAAGTTGTATTATTATTCTATGTAAATCAATTTAGAATATAGTAGACAGAGACAAGTCTAGTTTAATAATCTATCCAAATTTGTCTGTTTTGACTATATGCCTAGTTTTTCATCATTAAGAAAATTGTAACAAAGCTGGAGTTGGAAATATATAACTATCATATCAGATATAATCAATCAATATTATAAGACTTCAAATTCTCTAAGTAAACACAGATCAATATTTATTATACATGCCAGTTAAGGTCAAGGTGGAAATCTACCAAGTATACTTTTAAAACGAAAATTTTGGTTCTATCAAGGGTAGACGTATCTGTTTCCCTGAAGTAGTATCCACGAGATGAACTTGGGTCTTAGACTGGTTGTTAAAGTTTCTTGTTTCTGCCATGTTATGAATATGACATAGGGAATTGGCCTAATCAACCCCAACTTCAAGGAATCTTCACTGGCCTTTTTTTTTTTTTAAATCTCAGCGATTCCAAAATCAAATTTCAAGAGTCCCCAGGAAGAGAACAAGGTTAATTGATTTCCCGATGAGATAAATGAGAGATCTTGCCTTGTGACTGCACTTTTGGTGGCCCCAATGCACTAGTCATTGATTTGTGCCGTTATAAAACCTCACCCATCATTTCAGCACCACTAGAAGGCAAAGAAGCATAATAATAGTAAAAATCAAGCAATATTTAGCTCTTTTATAAGGTTGAATAAAAGTGTTTTCTTTTCATTTCTAAGTTTTTCAAAAGTCCTTTTTGGGGCTTGCAAATCCAGAGACAGAAGGAAAATGAACATATAGACTACAAAAGTTTCACCAATGACCATTGTATTAGTAACTGTGATTGCCAAGACATAAAAAAATGGGCCAGCTTGTTATTGCTTTCACCACATGGATAGTGTGGAATAAATCAAGAAGGCCTCAGATATGTTTTCTCTTTTCTAGCATGATGCTGTATTCTCCAAACCTCCCCTGCAGTTAATCCTAGCTTTGTTCATACTCCAGGCATTCAATCTTGAAATTGTTACACTGAGAGTTCCATTGTTAAATGCATAAAGGTGGGCTTCATTGTTGACAGCAAGCTTTGGATAAACTCTAGTGGTGATACAAGTCTTTCCATTTCCTCCAAAACTCTCTATTATGGAGTGATCTATCTGCAATAGTTGGACCAAACAAACAAACGGTAAAAACAAATCAACACACCAAAAAGGCATTCACAAAAAAAAAAAAAAAATGGTAAACGCAAATCACCGCACCAAGCTTCTTAGTGAAATCATTTCCTGGCTAGGATCAATTTCTACAAAGGCTCCATATGTGGTTTTATCTAACTCATTTCGCAAAGAAGACCTGCGAACACATATTTTAACGTTGAACCAAATCAATATGGATGATTATTGCACAATTGTGGATGGTTCTGGAAAGAAGGGGGCAGGGATGTCTGTCTTTCTAGGTTAGTAGCCAACCTCTTCTGGTCACTGCACATAAGTACTCTATATCCCTTTTGGCCTGTAAAAACCCGAAAGAAAATTGCTGTTTGTTCTGTTAAGTCCTTTGTTGCCAAAGCTAATAAACCAAATGGTCCAAATGTTCCAGTGACAGATGCATCTTCTCTGTCACAGATTAGTTGGGGATCAACCCAACTGCTATTCATGAACTCAGCCTCTTCTAGTTCAGGTAACTCAAACATTATTTCTATATCAGCCTTCCAACATGGTAAGAAAATTGTCATGATAATGCAATTACTTCAAATATGACTGAATTTACAGAAATGTAAATGGGAAACTGTTTCATGAGAAAATAGAAACTAAATTATGATATATGACGGTGGTAATATAAGACAATAGAGTACTCACCCGTGAAGCCGTGATGCCTGAAACTTCAAAAATTGATCCACTTTCAAGTTGCTTACCATAAATACTGACTTGATTGTCACGTAGACTGTTGATTTCTTCTACTGGCCACTGCACTAATTGCTTTCCTGTTTTATCAAGCCAAATCTGCCTAGGAACTGACTGCAAAGGATTGTCCAGCAACCATTGAGGATCAGTTTGCTTCTAAGACATCGATCCATACTCAAAGTAAGTTAGTGGTTACATCAATAAATATATAAGATATCCAAAGTCTATGTAAATCACCTGAAGTCCAGACCACCCTTTCTCTATATCATCTTCTGTACTATCAGATTCATTTACCCAACCCCACATTATCCTCCTGTTCTTCTTGCTGTCAAAGAATGTCTTTGAGGCATAGAATTTACCGTAATCATATCTCAAGTCTAGACTTGTTCCAGTAAAGTCAGTGTCAGGAAGAAATTTTTCCAGCTCAGTAACATAAGTCCCCACTATATAGTAGTCATGAGAATTGAAACTTGCCTTCATGACATGCCTAACACTTGGATTCTTGACAGAAGCGTCAACCCCATTGGTGCTATTAATAGATACAGGAAAGAAGTCCGGACACTCCCACATCCCAGTTTTTATTGATGAATAAAGAGGATCTTGATACTTAGTCCAGTGAACAAAATCATCACTTTGGTAGAGAATGGCCATTCCCTGGTTATTGCTCCAGCTTCCAACGACTACTCTCCAGGTTTTATCTGGACCTTGCCAAGCAGTTGTTGGATCTCTAAAATTATCCCCCTCGACACCATCTGGTGGAGTCATTAGAGGATTTCCGGAGTATTTGATCCATTCTATTAGCAATGGATCCGATAGATTTTTTGGGGTTGCAAGGTTTTGAACCTGGTTATTGTTAGCATCTATTCCAGTGTATAAAATAACTGGTTTATTCCCTGGGAGGATTGTAACAGAACCCGACCAACAACTGTTTATGTCAAATGGCTCAGATGGAATGAGTGCATGATCAAGACTGAACCAGTTAACAAGATCATATGATGCAGAATGTGCCCACAACATACTATCACCAAACAATGCACCATGTGGATTGTATTGGTAGAACAAATGATAAATTCCCTCATAGTACATTGGCCCTGCATTAGATGGAACAATGTCTTACTAGTCTTATTTCACTGGTTAGAAAAGCTCCTTGTTTTAAGTTTTAACATGCTAGCTCAAATTCATCTACTCTGGTCCTATCTAAGAAATGATGGCTAGGATTGAATACTAAAATTGTTTCATATCTGCTTAATCTAATTATATACATCTATTTTCCATTATAGAACTGTAAACTAGTAGAAGTAATCCAGGTGCATTGCAACACATAAGGATCTAAAAACACTTCTTCTGATCTCAGATAGTCTTCCACAATTTCTATTATTCTTCCAGAGGCAATTAAAATTGCTCATTCCTGGATTTTAGAAACAACCTGGTTATTTGATACTACACATGCTAACATTGACTTTTTTTTCTGGTTTCAAATTTTCTTCCAACTAACAGGTAGAGTGCTGAATTGTACTCCAAACATTGAGGAAATCTAGGGGATGGATTCATTATATGCTGTTTCCAAACCACCATGAGCAAGGAGAAAAGAAACGGTAACTTGAAACATAAATGAAGTTGCCTACTTACCATTAGGATCTGTGTAGTCAATGTTACCCATTTATCCCATCATTGAAGCAGTCGATTGAATGTATTGATACCAAACAAAGATTAAAAAAAAAATCACTAAAAAAGAAAGAAATCTTAAAAAAGAAAAAAGGGTTTTAGAATATCTAGATATTTGGAAAGAATATGATGTTGTAAGAACAACGATTAGTAAAGCTAGCTTGTCATACCATTCAGCCAGTTTTGAGGAGGTTGGAAGTGATAGGCTGTTCTGTAAGGCTGCTCTGCTGGTACTAGAACCTGGAAGGATTGAAAACTCGTATTGTCTGTCAGATGATCACAGTCTTCCACTTTAATTCCATTGCTTAGCAGAATACAAGATAACCCAAATAACAAAAGTAAAGATAAATCCATTTTCTCTCAAAGGGCTGGAATAAACCAATGGCTCTGTCTTGAGATCATAGACTAAAGACTGCCTCTTCGTTAGGTACTTGAGACAGAAGTTACACACTTATAAGGAATCATGTCCAGACAATCCAGGAATCTTCCGATGATGTCTTTATCTGTCCCAACCCGAGCAGGTTGTAACTTGCTATACTAATTTAAAGTCCCTGAACTGTTCTGACATGTATTATTTGAAGAAAAATAAGCTCAATTGTCAAATCTAATGTTCAATTCAAGAATTACTCCATAATTAAAAGAAAGAGATTATTAATTAATTCTTGATTTGCAATAAAAAATTGTCAAGTGGATGCCATGTTGACGTGGAAGAGTGATCTGATAACTTCCCTTACATCATGGATCATTCATGATTGCTGGTGTAAGCCTGACTATTTATTCGTTGCGTGTGATAAATTCTCATTTAATTAAAATAAAAAAAAAAACTTGCACTACCTTATTTGTCAATATATGATTTATTAACCTAAGTAAAAAACAGATACTCCTATTAGAGACAAAGAGAAAGCCATGGAAAATCCCGTTCATCTCACTACTTTTACATCAAAATTTTGTTGTTTCTGACATGATATTTTATTATTGGTTTGATTGTAATATTTATAAATTAATTGATTTACCCAGAAATTGATGGATTCCATATTTGAATTTATTCAATAATCACATGTCATGTAAAACAAATATAAAAATTTGGAACAATCACCTTTTATTTTGCTCCTGCCATGTTATACATAGTCAACTGATAGATACTTATACAGAGGAAAAATGAAGATATTAATGCAAAAAGCCAGAAAGTGAAAGGATAGGCCAAAAATGAGTTGTTATGAAACATGTTAATTATATTATGGTAAAAAAATTAAGATATATAAGTCAATGAATAATTAAGAAAAAACTCAATTTTATATCTACATACAACATAAACCTTAGCCCCTGTAACAAAAATAATTTCTCCCCCCCATTATTACAGAGTTGAGGAGCAGAACCAAGGTTTTTTTTTAATCATTAGTGCAGCTACTTTTTACTGCCCTTACACCTCAATGTCCCTAATTGAAGTAGACTTGTCTGGACCTAGCATGATTTGGACCAGATATTGGATAAAAGCTTTTAAGTTTGATCTGACTTGAAATATTGTGTAATTAATAAAAATATTTTTTGAATAATTTATGTTTTTTTGGATTTGACCGAGCTCAGACCACTTTTACCTTACTAATGCTAAAAAAACTCTGACCATTCCCTTCAAATACAGCATGTAAATGGCAAATTGGCATGGCTGAAACCCATTATTATGTAGCGCGCCTTCCTTGTTATTGATTTGTCATTCTTCTTTATAAGATGAGAAATAATAATTAGTGATTCTCTTCCAAATTGGAATGGAATACTATATACATAGATTTTTAACCAAAATGGCAACTCCAATGTAAAGTCCCTTCATTTCCACCCTCTCTCTTTGGTAGCTAAAAATTGTCACCAAAAGAGAGCTGGAAAACCAACAATAATGCAAATCGGAGTAATCATTTCCAACACCAACATTTTCCCAAGAAATTTCTCCAAGCCTATATACACAATACTTGAAAAACAGGAATGATTATTCCATTTCTTTCATGATTTCATTCTCAGTTTCCATGTGTCGCATTTCTTTTCCAACCTTATTCATTATTTCCTTTGTATAGCCTACAGCTATCACGTACCCAAATACATGATTCAAAGAAGTGTGGCATGCGACTAGAGTCTAGTGGGTCTTCAACCATGTGGATAACTTGGTCCACATCTGAATGAACAACGTCAACAGCTGTTGCTGTAAACCTAGAGTCTCAAAACAGCCAGGCCTTAGGGTCCCTGCAGCCAACTTTTGTATTGTCCGCTAGTATTTGTAGAATACATCACTAAGGTGACATTAAAACATTAATTTATCTTGTCTCTCTGATCGTCATTTCAAAATTGTAAACCCTTTATGTGATTTTACCCTTTTTTTTTACTTTTAAAATATTGAAAAAATAAAAAATAAATATAAAAGCTTAATAGAACCGAAATGCTACCTCATAAGATTGACGTTTCCGTTTATGATTCTTATCTTCAGGGTTTGTGGAGCCAAATTTTCTCTCAATAAATATTCCAATATCTATTGCTTTTACAATATCTCTCCATAAATATGCTACCCTGGAATTGTTTTTTCAGGTTTTTTTTTTTTTTTAAGCTTGGCTTTGAAAGTTCTTGTTGAACTCTGTATCCGTAACCATTCAAGACCCATTTAATAGATTTTCATATCCTGTACAAGTGTAGTGTAGACTCTTCAAAATATCTCATGTCAATGTCTGTCAATATTCCCTTCTATTATTGAAACAGCCCACATCAAAAGTTGTGCACTAGAATACATATCTATCCAATTTATACTGATTTAGGAGGGGAAATTTGAGAGAGAACGCTCTTTTTTTGGAAATCCATAGAAAATTTTTTATGGTCTAAGTCTAGAGAGTGGCAAGCAACACAGCCTTACATCTTACCTTCACTGTGCCTTTATATGGAGAGAATGATAGCACAAGTGTTGACTCTGGTTTTCGCCTTTCTTCTTCTTTCTTCTACAGTACTGTTGATGTATAACATTACTTTCTTCTTTATGGAAAATGTTTTATTTATTCCATAGTCAATGAAAAGAAAGAAGTTTACAATTTGATAAAAGGATTTTTATTACTTTTCATCTGTTTGGTATCCATGAAATGTCGGTTGAGATGAATTAAAGTTGGATATGACATGGTAATGAAAAGAAATGAGATAATGACATTTTCATCTGGTTTTATACAAATATTGGATGCCATCCCCAACAACACTAACAACAGCCAAAGCCTTTTCACATCACGGGGGAAACATTGCATACATTTATGTTTTACTCAAATATATTGGTTGAAGCTACCTCTTGGGAAAACAGAATTGGATGAAAAAAAATCATAAGGCCTATGGCAGCAAGGTAATAAATTAAATATTTATAACCCCTTTTGTTAACTGTGTTTAAGGGATTTATTAAGCTTGTTAATTGAGGCATGATGTTGATATTGGGATAATAATAAAATAACTAAAAGGTCTAAAATAAGGGAATGGTGAGCTGGAAGCATATAATGGTGGAAATGAAACTATACTAAAACCAAACTGAAATTAGTAAACAAATTAAAAGCTGAAAATGATAAATGAAAACAAATTAAACCCAACTTTTTTAATACCCATTTGATAGTGTGGAGACAAAAAGCTACTGTGAATAAAACATATAGACAATGCATCTCCAAAGCATGTCACATTTTTTCTGTTTTGTAAGATCTATTTGAGTGGGGTCGACAGCAGTCAACTTTTTTTTTTCATTTTTGTTGGCTCTTTGATCATCTTAATTCTTATCTTAAGCGGCCAAATTTTGACTCAAGAACATATATGGATATATAATTTAGGATTCAAAGAACCAAAAAATACTATGAAAATATTTTAAGAAGATTTTATTAGAAAAATAGAGTTATCCAAAGATATTTCCTGAAATTAACTTCTTAATTAACTAGTACTTTTAGGATACTCGTTAACAATGGCTATAGGTAGATAATATTAGTTTTTGAGTCGTGATATTACTCCATATCCTTGTTTTATGCCTAAACCAAAAGCTGTTAGCATCAAATTCTATACTATATATCACAGTACAGATTTAACTAAAATGTGTTAACAAAATTGTTTTTTCACAAGATTCAATCATTCATGACTCAGGAACTTATGCATTTCCTTGTTTTGGCCTCTAGGTATTCTTGACCTTCATGTTGCCTTATGACCATGTTGCTGTCACTCTTTCTCTCTCTCTCACACCAACAATAATTTAAGTGATGATGGGTTTTGGGGACCGACTGCCTCTCTTTATAAACAGATCATTTTTCTACTGAGATTAGTAGCTTTTTAAATTAAAAGTAATTATTTAAAAGAATATTAAGTTAAAAAAAATTTTGGGAGCTGTTTTCCAGGAGCATGTCTGCTGGAAAATGGAATTCAATCACTGAACCAATCATGTTTATGTAAGTTTCACAGGAGAAAGAGGTTTTGCTTTCTAACTCCTTTTACCCATCATGTTAAAAGCCTGTAATCAACTTTGCTTATAACCATCGTCTGTCTCTCCTCCTTAACATTTGTGCATCTGTTTATATTTAGGATGTAAAATCCTACTACTATCTTTTTGATTTGGGTTGCTTTATGTCTACTTTTTATGTGAAGAGGAAAGGTGGTGTGAAAATGGGAAATAAGTCTGTTTTTTGAAGACAGCAAGAAATTATTTTATGAAGAAAAATTCATAATTGAATAAGAATTGTTTTTTCTTTTATTTTCTCAAAGAGTAATAAGACTAAAAAGAGAACAAAAGAAAAGACAGAAAGTGCAACGTCATAAACAAGCCTGTTGGCTTGGGTTTTGTATGAGTGGAGTGCTTCTCAGGAATCTCTTCTCATCCACATTTTTCTCTCTCACTCTCTCTCTTACATCTCCCTTTCTCATGTTTTTTCAGTTCTCGTTTACATACTTATACAGTAATTTTTTTTTTTTGTGTTCAGTTTGTAAGTTTTTGTGTGGCGTTTGTTCAATGATCTTCTTGTGTTATTTTCATTTTACAACATCATCTATCTTTTGTTTATAGCTTCAATTCAAGTTTCAAGAACTTGCTGAAATTAAAAGCAAATAAAAAAAACACTAGAAGAATTATCAGGAAGATACTGAGAAATTGGGATTTATTAGTAAGGAAGGAAGAAACTGAAATAAGCTACTCTTCTTGCATTGTTATTAATTATTTTCCCATTTATATTAGCCTTTCTAAATTAGGGTTCATTTATAAGTAGATCTCAGGACATTCTGTCATATATTATAAAGTTGATATATATGTATAAGAGGGCTATAGGCTTTGTCATCAAGTCAATCTTGTATAGTTTGTATCATCATCACAAAATCCAGTAATTGAATATATATATATATATATATATATATGCGGGGAGAGATGATGAAAGGTTTGGTTGTGGATGAGAGTATGTCCAATTTGACTTCAACATCTGGAGAGGTAAGTGCTTCAGGTACCAGATTTGAGACTGGCACACTGTACCCACGACAGTCTTTAGCTCCAACAAGTCAAGCACCACCACCAAAGAGGAAGAGAAGTCTACCAGGCAACCCAGGTTATTTTTTCAGATCAAATTAAAGCAAATTAATGAAATACTCTCAGTTACTACTACTTGGTGGTCATTATGCCTGATTACTTTCTTTTTCATTTTTTTAACATATGGGTTTCAATTTTTTTCCCCCTTTGGGTGGATTTTATATATGAATTATCAGACCCAGATGCAGAAGTCATAGCTTTGTCTCCCAAGACACTGTTGGCAACAAATAGATTTATATGTGAGATCTGTAACAAAGGGTTTCAGAGAGATCAGAATCTTCAGCTTCATAGAAGAGGACATAACTTGCCATGGAAACTAAAGCAAAGGACAAACAAGGAGGTGATCAGAAAGAAGGTATATGTGTGCCCAGAGACAACATGTGTACACCATGACCCGTCTAGGGCTCTTGGAGACCTCACGGGTGTCAAGAAGCACTTTTCCAGAAAGCATGGTGAGAAGAAGTGGAAATGTGAAAGGTGTTCAAAGCGTTATGCTGTTCAATCAGACCGGAAAGCTCACTCCAAAATTTGTGGCACAAAAGAGTATAGATGCGACTGTGGAACCCTTTTCTCCAGGTACCAAAAGAGGAACAAGTAACATCTTTATATATAATTAAGTCGCTTCAACACATGCTAATTAATTTAACAAGTTCAGATATCATAAAGTTAATCTAACTAAATCCTCGATCTCCATTTGATCTCTCTTCACTTTTCTGCATGCACATAGCGTCAGCTTGTGGTGTGTAACTGTTTGTGAGAGACATATATGGGAGGCATAAATAGCAGTATATCAGGTTCACATGATTTACCAAGCAGAATGGATTTCAATTTTATCCTTACCTTCCCATGATTTGCCATTCAAGAGCAGTAAGTTAGTAACCTTGCCTCGTATCCATTAAAAAATTTTTAATACTACTGTAGTGAATGAATAGGAACCTCGTGGAGCACAATACAGAAAGGGGCCGGTGAGAGAGTGGCTTAGATTGTTTAAGAAACAATTTTCTAAAGGCCAACCACAGAGTGCTGATCTTAGATTAGGAAATTAGTACTAACTTTTAACGGTTAATTTTGCTATGTCTTTTGTCCACGGGGAAGAAAAAACAATGAGAATACAAAAAGTTGACGTGAGAAAGAGTACTATTACACTGTCTATCTGGACCTTGATAAGTTACTCTTTTTGTTTTCTTCTGCTTGTTTTTGTGGTTTCAGGAGAGACAGTTTCCTCACGCATAGAGCGTTTTGCGATGCTTTAGCTGAGGAGAGTGTAAGAGCAATTACAGCTGCAAACCCACTACTTCTCTCCTCACAGCAACCTGGCTCTTCAGTTTCACATTTGACCAATCTGCAACCCCAACTCCATAGCCATGCCCTCCATGCTCTATCAATGAAAAAAGAAGATTATCATTTTAATGCTGCTAGAGTACCAGCAGACAGCATTCCACCGTGGTTAGCTTGCCCAGGTGTAGGGGCTGGGCCTGGTCCCCCCTCTATAAACCTTTCATCATCGCCATTACTTTTAGGCCACCCACTGTCACAGAACGAAAACCCTAGCCAAAACCCTAGTTCTAATACACTTCCTCCATTCCAGGCCCCCACAGCTTCTCCACACATGTCTGCAACTGCACTCCTACAAAAAGCAGCTCAAATGGGTGTGACAATGAGCAAACCACCCTTACAATCACCTATAACCATGCAAAGACCTCGTCAACACCAGGCTTACATGTCTGGAACCACTGGTTTCAGTGGTTCCGCATCTTTTGCCTCGTCTGCAGCTGGTTCTGGTCTGGGTTTGTCCGCACATGAAGAGCTTGGAAGTGGGTTTCCCCATGGGTTGGCATCTTTTGGGAATAAAGCTGCTGTCACCTCTGGTTTCATGGAACAGGTAGCTGCAACAAATAGTACTGCTGGTGCTGGAGCCGGTCTAGCCGGAGCAACTCCTAATTCTCCCCTCCATGATATGATGAGTTCTTTATCTTCTCCCAGTGGGTTTGACGGGTCTTCATCTTTTGAACAGTCTTTCAATGGGACATGGAACACAAAAGGAAACAGCATTAATTTTCAAGATCATCTCTCAAAAACAACAGAATCCCAATTAAGCAGAAGTGATCATGGAGGTAGAGGAAGTGGTAGTGCTAGTAGTAACATAGGAGGGAATGATGGACTGACAAGAGATTTCCTGGGCCTTAAAGCTTTTCCTCGTAGAGATTTCTCCAACTTAGCTGCGCTTAATCGTATAAACAACTCTTCTTCAGCATATGGACAACAAAACCAGCTCAGTCAAACACCATGGCAAGGTTAGATTGTGGTTAAGTCCATAGCTGTGCTCAAGTTATTTCCCAATCTGTTTCCATCGAAAGATCGGAAAATTGGAGATCTACCACTGCAGCCAACTATTTCCGGGGTATTAATCTTTTAAGTTGCATCAAACCGATACTGAATATACAGTTCTCCCCAGTATTACCTTCATAGTTTGAAGTCCGTTCTTTCAATTTTCATAATTTTATAATTTTGATTACAGTTCAATTATTTTATAGCAGCTACTTTCACATCCGTTCATCTATATATAAGTATTAAAAAATTCAGCAACCAGTATAATAAAGCATTATTTTATTGCTTCAAGTGTTCAACATGCATTTCTTGTATTTAAATTTTTTTTTTAACCTTAATTCTGAGTAGTGCCCAAAAATACTGATCAAAATAACATTCGAAGGGTTATTGAATAGAATGAATAATATATTATAGTTATAGCATAAAGCAAAGTGATCAAATGCAATCTAATTTATGATCAACTAATCCTTTGGAAATCTAGTAAGGAATATTTCAAATTGTCTAAAGTATAATTATAAGTGCACTTTTTACGTGTATCCCTGGAATATAAATATAAATAAAAAAAATACTATATACATTCATTTCACATATTCACATAATATAAGTTTCAAAATTTTACTATAAATAATGACTTAAACTACTTTTTTTTTAATGAGTTTGGGAATAGGAAAGAGTTGCAAATCATCAACTTATAAATGATTAATCAATGTCGTCAACTCTAAATGATCAAATCTTTCACAAAGTTAAAATATATAAAATAAAAGACAAAGCAGATTAATGGATAGAAATAAAGTGAAGGAAATATTACGTAATTAGAGAGGTTAATTTCCATAAATTTATCAGGTTTATACATGTTGAATGAGTCTTCATACAATTGCCATGATCATGACAATTGTTAGCCCCTTGGACTTAATACTACATGTCTATAATTTCCCCTTCCAATTAGAGGTTTATGCTGCTTTTTGGTTATATGCTTGAAACAAAGCATGACTGTGGAACAAGATTTAAGTACTGCTACAAACCCTACCACCAAAAAAACTAAAAAGAAATGGTGTAAAATGCAAAGAAATTTTGGTGGAACAGTGCCTGGATGTTGTCTGCTTGCCTGGCCTCGGATGCCATTTGTCTGTAAAACAATAAAAAAAAAAAGATGCCTTTGGCTTTGACACCTTCATGGCTAAAAGCAGTTTAAAATCCCGAGGAGAATTGAGTCTACTAAGTACTAACATATGTATGTCTTCCCCTGGTTACGGAGCAATAGCAGGGGCCCTTCTCTTTCAAAAACATAATACAAAATTTCTCAAAAAAAAAAAAAAAAAGGAAGAAGGTTTATAATTAATGACCGTTAGGCTTCAACAAAAGCCCAAACTATGACGTTAGGCTCGAGACCAGCCTGTAGTTTGATTTACCCCTTAAACATTAATGGCCGACCCAAAACTTTCTCAAAATTGTAGAGTCTAAGATTTATTTGCAATTATCTTGTTTCTCCTTTTATAATATTAAGAAATTTAACCAGCAAACCGAATACTTAACATGATAATAATTACATTTGTCCATTACAGGTGCATTTCTACTGAAAAAATAAAATTTAAATATTTTCTTTCTTTTAAGTAAAATAAATTTTCGTGAATACTAATTGACTATTTATTTATAAAATAAATAATATAAATGTTAGTTGAAAAAAATGTTGTATTATAAGAGATAAGGATATTATTGAATTCCATCATTACTCTAACAACTCTATATAAAATCACATAATAATATTAATAAAAATAAGAAAAAGGAAATTAATAGAAAATTCAAAATTTTGGTAATTCAAATAATTTAAATAAAAATTTATAAATTAATAATAACACATATCTCTTAAGATATAATAAAAAATTAAAAGATGAATATGTAATATCTAATTTTTTTAATGGTGCTGCAATTAAAAAATTTGACTACATGAAAAATGAATTTTTAGAATTTATACAATTAACAAAAGTTATCTCCTAATCTCCATTTGACTATACATATCAATATTGTATTTAAAAATAATTATAAAGGCAATTGAGGGAAAGGAGAAAGCATGGAGAAAGAAAGGAGAGATAAAAAAGGAAGATTCTAGAACAACAGGATCTAAAAATTTCATACTTACATTTTGTTTTTTTTTTTTTTTTTTTTTTTTGTCTTGCTTTTCCCTTTATCAAACTATTATGGATAACCCTAAAAAAATGGCCTATGAAGGAATCCTTTTCAGGATAGGCAATCTTCTCCTTGACATTTTATCTATCGTGAATAAGGATTTCTTGAAAAAGTACGATTATAACATTTGATTTCATTGTTTTTGTTAGTCGATGAGAAAATACCTACCTATGTGAGCAAATTTTGTTTTTGTTTTCACGATCTAAAAATTTGTTTTTGTTTTCTTATTTTAATATGAAACCTGATCAACTACAACTATGATTGTTATTTATGGTAGTATCATTTATTTATTTATAATTAATGCTATTTATAGATTTTATTTTATTTTAGATTTTTTATTGAGGAATTTTATATGGAATTTCTTCTTTTTTTTTTTTTTTTGGTTTTTCTTGCATGCATTTGGGTTTGGTTTTTTTGGTACAGATTGAAACCAATCAATAATTTATGCTGATTTTTTCTTGATTTAAATGAATAGGGAAGGATATGCTTAACTCGAGATTTGTTATGTCTTTTTGGTTTTTAGTTTGTGTAAAATATTTGTTGCGAGGTCTGTATATTGTTTTGAATGTATTTTTTTTAGAAGATTTTGTCTTTATATGTTAGTACTCGTGTGGAATAACCTTTATGTTGATCTTGATTTTGGATTTTGCCAAGTTAAAAAACTTTTAAATCACCTCAAAAGTATTTATATTAATGAGCCAGTTTTAATTAAGAGTGGTCAGCAACACATTATAGAAGTTAAACCTCAAGTTAGTCTACATATTTATTTGGATACCAGTGTCTGTCATTATTCTTAAGTCTTTATATTACATGAATTACCTTATTGCACGAGTTAACAGAACACTCAGATGTTATGATAGTCATAACGTATAAATCGTAAATCTATCGCTAATCCTAATATTAAGAGTCGTTGTCAATTTTTTTTGTTTAAGTGCAATTAATCACCTAATTAAATCTGTCTCATTTTAAAAAGAAAATTTAAGTTTGACTCGGGGTATCTTTAAAAGGTAGATTCTAATCTACGAAACCAAATCCAGGTCTAAAAGTATAGTTACGTGTTATGAAGATTATAATACTTTCATAACATCCATCCAAATGATAGTACCTGTTTGTTTCATGTTGTTTAAGCCTTAAAATGTGTTTGTAATTTTACAATTAAATTTAACATTGAAAATTAGTTTTAAAGTTACTCCAATCGTTTAATAGTAATTTAAGATAATTTTTTCTCCTAAAAAAATTTATAAACACTTGTGTTTCACTTTGAAGATGTTCCGTTATTAGATTCATTAATGAGTTTTTTTCAAGAAATTAATTTTGAAAACAATTAATAGAATTCTTCAATCATTTAATAGAATTTTATATTAAAAACATTTTATGAAAATAAAAAAGCCAATTAAATCTTTTAATAATTTGTTAAAATTTAACTCAGAAATTTAAGTCTACCAATCTTTTGGTAGGGTTGAAAAATTATTATTATTATTATTATTATTATTATTATTATTATTATTATTTTAAAATTTATTAAGTACTCCAATAATTTAGTAGTACTTAACTCGAAATTTGAATCTTCAAATAGTTTAGTATGATTAAAAATAATTTATTATTTATTTATGTATTATAAAAATTTTTAATCGTTTGGTATAATTTATAATTTGAGATTTAAATTTCTAATCATTTGATATGAAAATAATTGTTTTTTTATAAAGAAATTTGTTATATAAAATTTTTTAATCATTTGGTAAAATTTATAACTTAAAATTTAAAATCCTTCAATCATTTGGTAGGATTAAAATTTATTTTTATTTTATTATTTTATTTTAAAATTTTTGTTATGAAAAATTTCAATAATTTGATAAAATTCATAATTTAAAAATTCTTAAAACCATGAGAAATATTTTATTAGTTTGGTAGGATTTATATATTTATTTTTTAAACATTATTTTTAAAAAATCAATTAAAATAAATAAAATGTACATTACTAAAATAAATAAAAATAAACAAGAAAAATAAAGAAAAACCAATAAAAAAACATTAAAATAAATTTTGAAAAAAATAAAAAGTGAAAAAATAAAATTACTGCAATAAAAATAGCTCCACTTGACTCGATAGCTAAAGAAAGAGTGGATTGTAGAAATAAAAAATTGACCAGATCAGCTTGAAAAGTAGCTCGGTTCGACTCAAACACTAGTTGCTGAAAAGCAAGTCACCAAATCGGGTGCGCTACAATTCAGGTAGAATCGTGACAAAACAAGCGGATCTTTAGTCTTTTTATAAACTTTAAAACAATCATATTTCTTTCCTATATAAAAGCTAAATCTTTTTTTTTTTTTTCAAAATCCTTTTCTTCTCTTTTATCTCTATTCTTTAGCATCTCTCTCTAGCTAGAATCAATTAGGAGCCATCGAATTTAGCAAAGAGTATTGAAACTGAGGAAATTATCAGAAGTTGATCGAAATTTTCGTCAGATTCTGGAATTTTAAAAAAATTCTTAAAAAAAAAAAAATTCAACAATTTCCCCTTTGATTATGACTTCCTAAACACATTTAACCAAGAATCTTTCCTAGAAAAAACTATTCAAATCCTCCAAAACTTAAAAAAAAAAAAAAGCTACATGAAATCTCCTCCTAAAAAAATTGCTATCCAACCTTCTAACTATTTTGTGCTTCTATGATTGCTTCCTAATTGTTGATATTGTGTGTGTTCTTTTTTGTGTCGATTATCAGCCTATTTATAAGGCTAGAATTTTTTAGATTTGATAAGGATTATAAGTTTGATAAAGATTAAATTTTATGATAAAACACTTTAAATCAGCTTAATCTAATCCCCTAAAAATGCCTTGGATTATCTAAAAAGGAAATACATACATTCTTAGCCGAATCATTTTCAATTTTCCTCATTTTATTTTCTCCTTTTTTTTTTAGTTTTTTCAGATAAGCAAAAATAATAAAATAAGTGAGATAAAGTAAAAATGAAGATAAGAATAAAAATAAAATAAAATAACAATAAAAATAAAATAAAGATAAATGAATTAAATAAAGAATAAAAATAAAGACAAATACAAAATTAAATATAAAATAAATATAAAGATAAAGATAGTAAATAAATAAAAAATATAAAATTAGATTTTTGAGCTCAAAACTAAGTTAGACCCAATTGGTTTAGATTCCGGACTAAATAGACTATCTATAATGATAATACAGGGAGGGATCACAGCTTGCAATTGCAAACTTGTGTTGATTTAGTGAACAATTGTCCTTATCTTTCTTTTTTGTTGCTAAGAGATTTTAAGCTACATGACCATTTTCTCCTTTTGAGATTGTTTGATTTCAAGTATGATATGATAATTATTTTTGTTGATTTTAATATGGTTTTACAAAGTGTATTGAGGGGTTATAATGGCAAGTTTATGTCTTATGGTCAAATAGGCACTAGAAAAACTTTTATGCTTGACCGATTTGGTAAAGATGATGCATCTGCACGTGGTATTATGGTTAGAACTCTAGAGGACATAGTGGCCCATATATCCATTACTTTTGACACTGTGGAAGTCTTTTATTTGCAAGTAAGATTCATATTGCATTCTTTTGTTTCTTGGGGAATGTTAGTTTATAGGCACCTATGTTATGGTTCTAAATTAAATTAAGTACTATTGAGGTGTGTTTTCTTCCACAACCAATAGCTATATATTAGTTTGAGATATATTTATTATTGGATGCTTTATCTCATCGATAGGCATGGTTTTGTTTGTTGTTTTGACCTTTGAGTTGAATTTTAGCAGGATGAAAGTCATGCAGAAGGAAAACAAAAAAAATATGGTGATATAGGAATTTATATGTAACTAGGAATTTGTATTCGCATCAGAACTCAAACATAATTGTATGGTATATGTAACTATAAATTTTGAATTGATATTGTTGTGGTTTGCACGAATCTGTTGATTTTAAAATTATTTAGAAAATTTTGGGATGAATGTTGAAGTTAAGATTTGATCATTTTTTTTTTTGTTTTAACTTTTGAGTCATTCTGATTTTTTTGCAGATTTGCGATTTGGTTTAGATTATGGGTTTTGCATTTTTGTTTTATGTATTTTTTTCACTTCTCTTTCCCTTTTGTATGCATTTATTTCTGATGAAGCGAATGTAAGGCACATATTTCATTTTCAAGCTTAGAATTCTGATGCGCCGTTGAGAAAAGATTTAATGTACCATCTGATATATTTAATACAGCATCACCAGCTAACTTCTCCTTAGGAGAATTAATATTTGAATCAAGAGTTATCAAACACTTGGCAGAAGATGCACCAGCAGAGATTATTTGTTTCTGAGAATCAGGATGAGCTTTAAATAAGGCCAAAAAGTTGATCTCTTTCTAAATGCTCTGACACATCTATAGCTCTGGCACTTGGTTTCGTTACAGTTGAGCCCTAGGATCCATTTTCTGCACCTGGATGATCAAGTTGCAATGAATTATTTTCTTTTATGATCAAACTTGGGGGTAATCCAGAGTGCATATGGCCATCATTTATTTTCCCAGCATCTATATTCAACTGAAAACAACTTTTCATTTGTTTACTACTTTCCCAGAGCCCAAGCTCCTTCTGAAAAGTCTGAGACTTGCTGTGGGACATGTTCCAGCATATAGAAACCTCACTTTTCAATTTCTCAATCTACTTTGATGGTTTGAATTTAAATCAACGTAAAGGTTAATCCCCTCTTCTAAACTGACATGAAACTGAAAAGACGAAGGAGAAATAGTTAGAGCATTTATGAAGGAAAGACATTCTCATTAAAACATGCAGCAACATTTGTGTCTTTATGTTCAATTTGGGGCATATCATTCATCCTTCTGTCTCTTGTGAGACTCAAATAATTTATATTGAAGCATAGTGTTGGGAACTCTTTATTCTTAAAATCATTGTCATTACACTGAGTAACAAAACGAGACTGTGGTCTTTGCTGGGAAAAAATAAAACCACCACCATAACCATCTAGCATTAACAGATCGTTAGATACAAGTTTTAATTCTTGAAAGAAAACAATTCAGCATTGAAGGTTCAAGCATCCACATCTTTCTGCCAGCATACATTTTACATAAATGCAATCACAGATTAAAGATATTTATGCGTTCATTCTTTTGCTGGTAGTCACAAACTACAATAACAAGTCAATTTTTTGTCCTTTTATCATTATGTCATAATTACTTCAAATAATTATTTTATTATTTGGAATTAAACATTCGCTACTGCAAATATGAAGAATTGATACTATCGTGTTTTGTAAGAATGATCTTGAAGTCATTTTGGAATTTTTGGGGTGATCGTTGAAATTAAAGTTTCATCATTCCTTTTTTGACTTTGTTTTGGCATTTCAGTCATTTTGATTTTTTTGCTGATTTGGGATTAGATTTATATTCTGGGTTTTGCATTTTTGTTTTATGTATTTTTTCACTTCTCTTTCCCTTTTGCATGCATTGATCATTTCTGATAAAGCGAATGTGAGGTTATCCCTTTTGCATGCATTCATTTCCTTCATATAGACGAATCAAATTATTTTGTAACATACGAAAAAAACAAAAGCAAAGGTAAAGATCACCAAAACGACAAATCCTTTAGCTTCTTCTTCTCTTCATCTTCATAGCTGTAATCTCTCTCTTTTTTCACCCAGTTGGAGTTACCGACTTAAGAGTTTTTCTATTGTGTTTTTTTTTTTGTCCTCATGTTTAAAATGCTGGAATCTTGAAAAACCTTGGCAAAATAAATATTGAACTTTTACCCATTTGTAATGAAAACCCTTTTTTTTTTTTGTTATCTGGGTTTTCTTTATTTTTGTTTACTAATTGAGTTTTTCTTTTTCTTTTTTTTTTTTGGATTCAGTGCTAGATGGCTTTGTTGCGAGTCCTTCAGAGCCTTTGGCTCCAAAAACTCCAATTTTGGAACAAGAAAAGCCTTTCCAGCTTGATTATACGAAAGATGATTTACTTTCCACTGAGTTTGGAGCAAGCAAGGGTCAAAAGTAAAAAACTTTTCCTATGCCATTGTCTGAAGGGAACACTTTTGGTGGTTCTATGAACTCTGTAGAAGGTAAACTAGTTGGTAAGGAGTCAAGTGATTTTGTTCCTGAGGCTGTTGAAGTTGGGGTGGCAGAATGCAGTAAGATGAAAGGAGAAGTTAAAGGAAGTGTCGAAGTACAGAAAGATGTAGTTTTTCTTTACTTTGATTCTGATTCTCAATTTTTTTTAATTTAAAACTTATGAAACTTGGGTAGTTTTTAGCTCTTTTAGTGCTCATTGGTTGTTGTTTTTCACAGCAGTTGAAGGAGGATCAGAAGCTAACTCGACTACTTTGAAGAAAACATATTCTTTCGAATACGTGGATTCGCTGAAAAATAAAAAACCAGTTAGTCAATCATAGTACATAACTAAATTCTTTAAAATCCTTACACTTGTGGGTAGGGTTCAATATGAGCATCAAGAATACATGAGTTGAGTAATGGTTATTTTAAAGTTCAAAGAAGTGCTGACTTTTATTGCTTTTTTAATATTGGAAGGCATCTGTTCTTGTCTTTTTTTTTTTTTTTTTTTAATCCAGGAAATTCATGCCGTATCACATCTTACACTGTAGTTTCTACCATGATGAGAGAAATTTTTATCAGAAATTTTAGATAATGGAAAAAGTGAAATGTCAGTTTTTATTGTTAGGAATTGCCTTTTATACCTCAAATATCTTGAATTATTCAATTCTAGAGTTTCTCCCTTTGCTTCTTAGAAAGAATTTTTAATTGACTTTTAAATGACTTAATCACTGTTTTACAGGTACATCTGAATCTCACTGATCACACAGACAGAGAGGGTTGGGTCCAGTTGAGATCAGGTTATCACTAATGCTTTGTTTGTGCCTGAGCTCCACGAAGATATTTTCTTTCAGGCCATGCCCTTATCTGCCTACCCTCTCTATTTCTTTAATTGAATTTTCGGATGTTGAAAGGCTGTGTGATGAAGAGTAGATATGAAAAATAGTACATAATTTTTTTTTTATTTTTTAAATTAAAATTAAATAACAGTTATATAATTTTATTTTACTCTCACAGTAAAGCACGAGTTTGAAATTTAGTTTATATTATTTATAAGTATTATTATATTTTATTATATTTCCTTTTCAAATTTTAAGCCATTTACATAATGGGAAAATAATTAATATCAGCTCCTAAAAGAAAAAATCACCGTGTCATACTTAATCATATCTCCAGAAAACAATGTTGAAAGGGTCAACAGTAAAAAGATTAAAACCAAAGGGCAAATCTGGCAATTCTGGTAGATGATTTTCTTCGACTGTTTTTACATCTGAAGGCAGTCACCAAAACAATCCGAGGACAAAAAGCTTGAAAGCTTTTCAGTTTTTTCCCAAGTGAAAGTGATCTCACGATTTACTGCGCTCTCCAGATTTTTCCTCTTTAACTCTCTCTTTTCCCTCATTTTCTAGCTAGCCAAACACGCCCATCAATCACCAGATAGAGAGAGGGAGAAAGGATTGAAAGATCAGACCTTTTTGGTCTCTGAAAAAAGGCGATGGCTTGGAGACGTCTCATCGTTCAGGTTACTTTCCCTCTCTCTTTTAAGCTTCATTTTACCTAGCTCATGATATGCCTTTTCTTTTGCTATGTCTTTTTTATTTATATATTGGATTTCTATGATATGAAGTTCTGAAATTCGGGGATTGTGGAAACCCTAATTTTGGATTAGCTTGAAGGTGTCGCATTTAACACTTAAATCTGAGCTAGGTATTACTAGAGTAGATAATTAATAGAGTATTGGAATTGAAATTTGGAATCTTCTATTTTAATTTTCCTTTGGACGTAACAAAGATACTCATTTGCTTAAGCTGACTGGGACTTTTATTGGCACTAAAAGTTTCAGTATTTTAAGGGATTTCAATTTTTATTATATCAATATGAGTATTTGTAAATGTAGTTTTGCATGAGGTCTTGTTAAATGTAGTTGTAAATTTTGCACTAATTTTGATTGGTGCAAGGCTTAGTTAATATTTTGTGTGAGTTATTCTTGCTTGCTAAAGAGTAATTTGCAAGTTAGACATAGATTTGAATTTTCATTCTTTAGATAAACAAGTAAGTTTCATCTTCATCTTAAAACAGGTTTCAAAACAGCAACAAGAGTTGGGACAATTCGGAAACCTGTTTTGTAGAACTCATCTTTCTGGTATGTGTATATGTTTGATCGAAGTTTTTATATACTGTCATTAACTTTATAGTTTTATTCTTTTTTCTCAGGAAAATACTGGTTTATTATCCCTTTCATTGTTAGCTTTCCTTGTTCTAAACTAAAAAACTATCTTGCCTAAGCTGAAATCTTGTTGGAGCGCAGGTAATAGGCTTTTCAGTGGCCAACAGAGGTTTAAGTCAAGCTATGTAGGTAGTTTAGCTCGCAGAGTTCGAGATGCAGAAGAAGCTAGTGAAGCTGCTCATTTAAGAGAACTTTACCATAGAAATGATCCTGAAGCAGTGATACGGCTATTTGAAAGCCAGCCATCATTACATTCTAATCGTTCTGCACTTTCTGAATACGTTAAAGCATTAGTCAAAGTTGACAGGCTGGATGAAAGTGAGCTACTTAAGACATTACAAAAAGGTGAGGGGTCATGCTATGTTGCATATTTAAATTCTTTTAAAATGTTAGTTTTGCAATATTTTTGTATTTTTCACTTTACTGGAGAAATCTTTGAACTTAGTTTCTAATTTGATAGTGCTCATAAATTCTCCGTTAAATATTATTAGGCCATTTCTTTCTTAATCTTTGTTTACCAAGAGATTATGCAAAATTACAGGTATCTCTAATTCAGCAAGGGACGAAGAGAGTAAAGGTGGTCTCTCAGCTTTCCGAAATGTGGGAAAACCTACAAAACATGGTGTCCTAGGAACTGCTAGTGCTCCTATCCACATGGTGGCTTCAGAAGGAGGGCATTTTAAAGATCAATTGTGGCGTACTTTTCGTAGTATTGCACTTGGCTTCTTATTGATTTCTGGTGTTGGAGCACTTATTGAGGATAGAGGGATTAGTAAAGGTAGAATGTTTAAGTGACAGAATTTTTCTCTTAAATTCTCTATGTGCATGTTTAAACTAATAATACTTTTTCTGAATTCTGACTGTCTATCCTTGTTTTAGGACTTGGCCTACACGAAGAGGTGCAAGTTGTGGAATCTAACACAAAATTTAATGATGTCAAAGGTGTTGATGAGGCAAAGGCAGAGTTAGAAGAAATTGTCCACTACCTTCGAGATCCTAAGGTAAATGCACTATTGGATTTGAGGAATCTCTCTCTCCCAACCTATCTTCTCTAAATACCTTTGCGCTTCTTGCAGCGTTTCACTCGTCTTGGTGGCAAGCTTCCAAAAGGCGTCTTGCTTGTTGGTCCACCTGGCAATGGGAAAACTATGTTAGCAAGAGCTATTGCTGGAGAGGCTGGGGTACCTTTCTTCTCCTGCAGTGGCAGTGAGTTTGAAGAGATGTTTGTTGGAGTTGGAGCTCGAAGAGTGAGAGATCTTTTTGCTGCTGCAAAGAAGCGATCACCATGTATTATATTTATTGATGAGATAGATGCCATAGGTGGAAGCCGTAATCCAAAGGACCAGCAGTACATGAGGATGACTTTGAACCAGTTGCTCGTTGAATTGGATGGATTTAAACAGAATGAAGGAATTATTCTAATTGCTGCAACTAATTTTCCAGAATCATTGGATAAGGCACTGGTGAGACCTGGACGATTTGACCGCCGCATTATTATTCCTTATCCAGATGTTGAAGGACGGAGGCAGATTTTGGAAGCACACATGACAAAGGTACTGTGTTGACTGTGTAGAAGTCCATGTGTTGTAGGAGTTTGAGCTTGAGTTGATAGCTGTCGGTGGCTGATTGATCAGGTTTTGGACTGTACTTTGCGCAGACTGTGCTTTGCTGGCCCCAATGGAGCATATATCATAAAAGTTGGCTTGATATTAGCTTTACAGACATGCTTCTAATTAATGTCTTTGCTATTTTACATGTTGGTTAAATTACATCAACATTTGGTTGTCTGTCTGTCCATATTAGGTTTATGTTGCATCACAGTAATAATTCATCTTGGTGATATTTTTTGATGGAATCATTGTGTGCATCCATGCATGTCTAACCATTCACTCTGGTGCATTCCAGGTCTTGAAGGCTGATGATGTTGATTTAATGATCATTGCTAGAGGTACTCCTGGATTCTCTGGTGCTGATCTAGCAAATTTGGTCAATGTTGCTGCTGTGAAGGCTGCAATGGATGGTTCTAAAGCAGTGACAATGACTGATCTGGAGTATGCAAAGGATAAGATCATATTGGGAAGTGAACGCAAGTCAGCTGTCATATCTGACGAGTCACGGAAGTTGACAGCTTTCCATGAGGCCGGCCATGCCCTTGTTGCCATCCATACTGATGGGGCACTTCCTGTTCACAAAGCAACAATAGTCCCTCGAGGGATGGCTCTTGGTATGGTGTCCCAGTTGCCTGACGTGGACCAAATAAACTTGTCCAGAAAGCAGATGCTTGCAAAGCTTGATGTTGCCTTGGGGGGGTGGGTTGCAGAAGAGCTCATCTTTGGAGAAAATGAAGTTACTTCTGGTCCAGTGTCTGATCTTGAGCATGCAACTAATATAGCTAGAGCTATGGTTACAAAGTATGGCATGAGTAAAGAAGTGGGGTTTGTTAGTCATTCTTATAATGACAATGGTAGGAGCATGAGCACGGAGACTAGACTTCTTATAGAGAAAGAAGTGAAGAACTTATTGGAAAGGGCTTATAACAATGCAAAAACCATCCTCACCACCCATAGCAAAGAACATTATGCACTTGCTAATGCATTGCTTGAGCATGAGACACTCACAGGAACTCAGATTAAGGCTCTGCTTGCCAAGGTCAACTCCCAGCAGCAGGAACAAGAACAGCATCAAGAAATGGTTGCACCACAGAATGAACCTCAGTCCAACCCAGTGCCTCCAAGTCCAAGTCCAAGTCCAGCTGCATCTGCGGCCGCTGCAGCAGCTGCCGCAGCTGCTGCTGCAACTGCTGCAGCTAAAGCCAAAGGCGTTGCTCCTGTTGGATCTTAGCATGCAAGAGGCTGGTAAGGGCCTCTTGCCTGGTGGCTATTTATTGAATTGAATATGCACATACATATTTTCCAGATTTATATGAGCTTTAGGAACTTTGACTGATTGCTGCTGCTGGGATTATTTATGTATAACCTTGCCTCTGATATGGAATGAAAGATGTAGAAGAATCATATGGCAGTGAAGTCGCCATGGCAAGTAGCAGTTGAGTATTTTGCCCATTTAATTGAACAATTTTACTTATACAGTGGATAACGTACCATTTAAAAGTTTTACTTTCCTTGGGATTAGTTTGTAAAGCCTTAATAATAAAGTGCCTTTTGATCACTTTTTTTACTTTTTGACTGTTATTTGGGTTCTGCATTAAGGCTTGGACTTGGCTGGCAGGAAGTCACTTGAGAGTTCAAACCTTTGGTGTTATTAGTATTTGTGTTCTTTTCGGGATTTACTTGACCGGAAAATATTAAGTGTTGTGGTTGACTTGCTGAGTTATCACTGAAATTATGGCTAGTCTTTCTGACTGAAACAAGAGCTCTGTACCGTCATAGCTAAAATCTTGATCTTTCCGGGCGTGACCATTTGTTTGTGCTCTTAATCATTTTTTGCGTTAATTCTTGAAAGGGTTTTTTCGTTTTAGTTTTGTTTCTTGCTTCTGTTTGGGGATAATTAATACTCGATTTATAAATACACTAGCTAGTTCTATGCAAAGACATACAATCTTGTTTTTGTTTATAACAAGGTCAAAACGATTAGTAGTCTTAATGTAAATCTTTGGCGCCTGACGGTTGAGCTGGAACATGTTTCGGTTGGGTCAAACATTAACTCAAAGATCACAGTTTAGTAATCGGATAGAGCTACTTCGAATTCAAAAGAACATGATGGCTCCTCTCCTTGAGCCGGCTCATCAGTCTTGGTTATACGTTCAATCGATGCGTTTCCAACTCGCACCCCCCATGACTTCAGGCAAGCAGTTCATTGATGTGGGATTTTTTCGACAGGAATTATAATAATAAAGAAAGATGGATGATGATTTTCTTTTTACTTTTTCATGATTGGTTTGTGGATTTATTATTTGTCTAACCTTGATAACACAATGGATGTTGCATTCTGAGATATGTAATTTGCAACAGTTGAACAGCCGAGAATTGTAATTCTAAACAGCCATGGGGAGAACCTTGTTGGAATATTACATGAAACAGGTTCCAGGGATCTTGTCATCATATGCCATGGCTTTCAATCAAAAAAGGTGAGTAAAATTGTTGCATAACATTACATTGTCATTGATTTCCATGAGTTAAAAACTTTTGTCCGACCGTTCATAGGCTTTCTTATTGTAAATTAAAGTGAAGACCAATTCACAAACAAATTTGGGTTTTTATGTACAGGAACGCAAACCCATGTTGAGTCTTTCCGCTTTCCGCTTTGATTTTGCTGGGAATGGGTAAGAATATTACTGGAAGTGAAGAAGCAAAATTTTGAAATTTCTGAGTTATACTAATACCAAAAGTTACATGTTGTTGATACAATCAATGGTTATTGAGGCTATTTGTAAGGTTCCTTTATGTATGGTAACTACCGCAGAGAAACCGAGGATTTACGAGCTGTTGTCCAACATTTCTGCAAGAAGGAATGTCTTGTAAATGCAATTATTGGCCACACTAAAAGTTTCTTCAATATACAATTAGGATATGAATCAATGTAATCAAACTCTAAATGAAAATAGAAGGGGAGGGAACTGGTGAGGTTTTATGAATACATAAAAAATTTTCACGTCAAGTTGTTGAATCTAATACTCTGTGCTGTGAAGAACTTTAGTTCTTAGAAATTAAAAGTTCCCCCAGAACCATAAGAGAAGAGTTACTTTATTATTGCATAAAAAACTAATGCAATTTGCAGATTATCAAGTTTTTTCATGTCGGATAGTGATTAGTGACTTTTGTTGTCTTTTCATATGTCCACCTTTTTTTAAAATATGCTTTTAAAAGATCAAATATTTTGATTCATTTATGAATTCTTTTAAGTTACTATAATGCTGAAAAGGGTTCCTGTAGGGGGAAATATGGTGCTTCTCCATGCTTCAAAGTATAATGATGTACGCACCGTCATCAATATTTCTGGCCTGTTCCATCCAGAGAAAGGCATTGAAGGAAGGTCGATTGGGTAAAGATTTCTTACAAAATATGGAGCAAAATGGGTTTATTTATGTTAAGAATAGAAAAGGTAGCTACCATATTGTACTTCATTCTCTCAATATTTTATGTGAAGTTCTGTCGTCACCCTCCAGTCAACAATTTTGAGATAAACTAGTAACTTTTTCTCTGAAACCAATTACTCGCTTGTCATTTGCAGGAAAGTTTGAATATCGTGTAACTCAAGAAAGTTTGAAGGACCGATTAACCGCTGATACTCATGTAGCATGTCTTTTGATTCATCAAAATCGCAGGTTAGAAAATGCTAGATTGATTGCTTTTCTGAAGTTCATGATACAGCCGAATCAATTGCAATGTGGATATCACTTGGTGCAGTCATATATTCTGGATAAACTTAATTTTGATCCTCCATCCGCTAAATCAGATTCAACCGTTTGTTTTTGGAATTATTACTTTGCTTTTCACTAAAGTTGTGATTAGTGGTATAGAGTTCTCACTTGTGTTTTAGCTTTTAACCTTGATGCCATTATTTTCCCGGTATTGACAATCCATGGATCCATGGGTAAATTTGTACCAGCCAAAGATGCCCTGGAGTTTGCCAGGTTTATTGGAAATCATAAACTGCACATAATTGAAGGAGCTGATCCAAGGGGAGTTAGCTACAGTTGTGGTTGACTCCATAAGCGCAGTTCCTGAAGACAAAAACATACCCAAGGCCGAACATTTACAATTGTGCAAAAGAGGAGTTAATTTTCTCAAAGCACGTATCTGATAAATTGTGAATAACAGAGATGTTCAGTGTTCCTGATAGAAGAAAATAGATGCAGAAGATTTTTGGGGATGTGGTCTCGTGCTGAAAAATATACAAATTCCAGCCCAGATGATGCAGCTAATTAGGCCATTGATGATGCCCTCAGTTCATGTAATTACCACAGAGCAAACGATAAGCAAGAGGATAACATTTTGGAAATTCAGTCGCCTCAAATTACGATAAACAGCGGCTAATGGCTAATACTTGTAGGTTTCGGATATATTACAGTAATTATTGAATATTTTCCAGGCTATCAAGCATTCAAGCTATAGCAAATGAATACAAAACAGGCTCACAATGCATAGTACTTCCTGCACCAAAAGGCCACGACTCGAAACGCAAGATCTCTATCTGTCAAACACTTAATTAGCTAACACAGTCTGTTGCTTCACCCCAATTTCTCTCCAAGAAACAGTGGGCATAATCTGTTTACTGTCAACACGATCCTTGAACTTAATAGCAAAGTTGAGCAATGAGTCAAGAAGAGTCCGAGAGGAGATGCGGTTTGAGTCCCAGCTCAACGAGTTTAGTATGCTTTGCATTGTAATAATGTTCCTCTGCCTCAACTCTTGGATTGGGCACAGTTATGGTTTGCACATCAAGTCCAAGCTTCTCTCCTGCCTTTGCTACAAGGGTAGCCAGTTCATTGACAAAAAACTGCTCAGTGAATTGACTGAAGACCCGAAATTCACCAGGTTGTGCAGGATTTGCAATGTTAAGTCCAACACACTGAACTGTGTCTCTTATGTCAAGGTAACCCCTGGTCTGAATTTTATAAAGAAAGCAGGAGAGGTAGAATTAGATATGAAGGAAGGAAAAACGCCACCCTCTAATTATAGCTAAACACAAATATGCCTATGAATTTCGGGCATTATTAAAAAAAAAAAAAAAAAAAAGCCATGTCTCATGTTTGTGGTAACACATCTACATGTTGAATGAATGGGTCTGGGTATGTGCAACATGCAGCTATCTGATAAATGCGGCATTTGTCTGTGCCAGACATGATGCATTGCATAAGACTAACAGACTAAGTAATTATAAGGTTGATGAAATCCAATTCAGTTGACAGTGGACAGTCATTCCTCCCAAAATCAGAACCACAGCATAAAGACATACCTTAAGTTATTTATTAAAACCAAATGATAAAAGACAAAATGTAGGGCATCAGTGCTTTATCAGGTTCGAAAGAGGCTTCTCACCTGACCGCATTTCCCATTAACAGTAAGGAGGGGACAAGCAGCAGCCTGAACACAACCGATTCGATGCTGTTCCAAATACTCCATCATAATCAAACTGTTACACAGCTGTTCATGCATTGAAGTCTCATTGGTCCTTCGACCATACACCACTCCTTGATTCAGATCAGTGGCTCTGGTCCCCCAAGCCTTGCAAGTGAGGGCTATACTATTTGAATCATGAACCTACTGAGATGATAAAAGGAGCTCGCTTGCTTCGGATAAGGTAAAGTATCAGTCCTTCCCTTGTGAGTAATTGTTATATAACCTCCAATATCTATGTTTGGAGTTCCATGCTCTCCCATTGTCCCAAGCTTCACAAGATGGCACTGTTCTCTGAATTCCTTTATTGCAAAAAGAATGTTAAGAGTTCCAATCACATTATTCTTCTGAGTGAACACAGCTCTTGAACAATCAATCATTGAATAAGGGGCAGATCGCTGCTCTCCGAAATGGACAACAGCATCAGGTTCAAATGAGTTGAAGGTTTCAGATAAGAACTCAAAGTCACAAATATCACCAATATAAAGTTCAATTGTCTTTCCAGTGATAGATTTCCAAAAACTGAGTCACTTATGGATGAAGGAGATAAGTGTCAAGGAGTCAAGACCAAGCTGGTGGTCAAAGAGCTGACGGACAAGGCTATCAACATTGCAACCTCATAAACTTTGTGGACAGGTGGAGGGCTGTAGCCTGACCACAGTACCCATCTCCGCCAATAACCATGACCCGCTGAGGCTTTGAAGATTCATTTGGGGATTGATTAGAACTAGACCTGGGTTGAGCTAAAATTCTTGGCTTACAGGCGCAGCAGTATCACGAACCACACAACTTCTTCCTGCCCTGTCTCCTAGCGAAAAAAGCCTTTTTGAAGGGAGATTTGGAAGTCTGAATGATAAAAGAGGTAGGTTCAGCTGTCCGAACCGGATTCAGAGGTTGATCACAAGGTCTGAAGCTAGAGATCTTAACAGAGCATGAAGTTGACAGCAAATGTGCCATTTTAACGTTTGATTGTGCCCAACAATATGCACATGCACCCGCCAAATACCAATTAAGGGTCCAAAATTAGTTCCAAAATCCAGGGAAATGTCGTTTAGGCAAAAACTTGTATTATTCTGTTTTGCTCTTCTGGAACAAGTTCCACTCTTAAAGCATTGCTGGAAAAGAAGAAAACATTTCTCATGTCCAATAGAAAGGCAATTTACAGAGTTAAAACCGTAACTTCTAACAACCACCACATCTATAAGCTCATAATAAATTTTTGGTCCAACACTACTTTCTATTTGGGACAACCAAACAAAAAATAAAGCATTTAAGCTGCATAGCTGAATCATACAAGTAAACCCACTTAAAAAAAACAGAATCTCAAATACCCAACAGTTTAAAAGTTGTTTGCTTTCTCATTTAAGAATAACCAACCATTCCTAAGCACCCAATAATGAATAAACATATAAAAAGAACCAATAACAAGAAAAACGAAAAAGTAGAAAACATTGCTGAACTGAACAGTGATTACCTTGAGAGAAGGAAAGCTTAGAAATGACGTTAAAAAGAAGAGGTTGTTAAAAACTGGAGATGAGATGAGAAGAGAGGCCTCTGCTTCGGGCTTCAGGGACAAAAGAAAGGGGGGGGGGGGGGGGGGTTCGTTCTCTACATTCCGGGACGAATCAAAACAGAAAGAGGATTTTCGTTCTATCTAGTGTGAGTACTAACTTTTATTGGGTGTGTATTTTGGTCTGAAACAAAATAAAATGGAGCGCCGTCCAACGACCGGTGGACAGCTTTTTGGAGCGACTCGGCTCGACAGCCCATTTGCTGGTCTTTTTATCCCCTTGCTTCAAACTGATGCTTGTGGCGACTGGCGAGGGTGTTGTTACGTTGTAAACTTTTCTCATGTCTTTATGCACCAAAAAATCATGAACCAAACCCCATTTCTCTCCTGCTGTTTTTAAGTCAAAGTTCGAATGTAATCCTTGTACCATCTCAGTTGTGAGGTTTAAAAGTTTAATAGGCAATTTGCACCAAAACAAAGGTTTGACGACTTTATTTAACAAAATAATATAATAGCAGGTAAAAATATTCAGACGAACATCATCACTGAAAATGAAATAACCTCTAAACATTGTGTTACTACTATATATGCCCATTTTACATAATCTTGATTCCATGATACGTTGAACAAACATGAAACATGAACTGGCACAAGTTCATGAAGTTGTTCATTTTTGTGGTGGGACGTCCCTCGTTCAGAAAGATTTTTGGATGCAAAAGCTTTTGTAATGTGGGAGTTCCAGCTCCAAAGAAGCCATCGTTGTTCATGATAGAGTTTCAAGAGAGGCTTCTCTAATCTAAAAATCAAATGAAACGCATCCAATTAAGGTAGCCGCCAATGACATGCTAGTCAGAGTGCGAATCACTTGACTATTCCTCGGCATTTCATTGGTTTCCACCGGCATCGTCAACTACTCCAACAAGCATTAAAAAGATCGGAAAACCAATCCATATTTACCATGCAGAAAGCTTGTATTTCTTCGCATACACGGGAGCACTTGCTATGAAGTTCTGCTCAAAACAGGTCATTACTTTCAAGTACTAAGATATTCTCTATCTATCTACTTTTTCTTCCTCCAACATCATTCATACAAAAACGAACTTTTAAGTGCTTTGCCCATCAAAGAAAAAAACAGCTTGCAATATAAAAGATTATGCCACAAGCCAAAAATATTGAAGTAGCATGATGTTTCAAGAACCAGTGAAGAGTAATGCTCCAGCAGTACACAATTTTATCTCTGACATGACAGAACTTCTTCTCAAAAGGTATAGCAGGTTTGGTGAAAACTATCCAACTAAGGATGAATAGATGCTCTGTCCAGTCAAAGCAAAAGTGCCTTATCAATGTGCTGTAAAAGCTCAGCCCAAAGTTTTGCTCCAACCTCTAGTATCAAGCAGCTGGAACCTTTTTCCCATCCTCAATGAAGAAAATAGCAGTTTCAGGCACCTGAAAGGGCACAACAAAGACGGAAGATTCAATTCATAGAAGGGGAGAGAGCAAGTTTTGGGAACATGATGACTTATTGCAAAAATAAAAATATATTGGCGAATAGACAAGCATCCAAAGAAATTTCAGTAGAATAATCCAAAGAATGGGACTGCCACCTCTTCTAGCAAGGAGGAATGAATTAAATTTTATATTGGTGTATTAGATATAAACACAAAATTAACAACTATAATGAAACTTAACCAAACTTTAGCATTAGCAATGAACAATATAGCATCACTTTCAAGGGGATAGAGAATCATTTTTCATCATCAAGCTATACCTAAGTGGGAATTGGAGACTTTCATGTTGAGTTGCTGTATCTCCATGTGTAAGCAGAGAATAGTTCTTTTTAATAGAAAATTCAAAGAAAATAAACATCGATGCTTTGATATTTCTCATATGCAGCATTTTCATATTGAAGGAAATGTAAGTAAGATAATTAATTAAATTACAGCTGGCCAGGTCTCTGTAATAAATTCCACAATATCATATGCTATGTCCCCTTGAACATCAATTTGCTCCTTTTCAGTTGGCCCCTAAAGGAAATCAATCATCAAAAAGTTTGTAAGTAACGAACCAATAATGGAATGAAAACTATAAATGCAGATGACATTTGTACACCTTAACAACTGAAGCTCCAGTGGCAAACTTCTTCCCAAGCTTTTTGGAAGCATCACTGAGCTTAATTCCTGAAATAATACCTCCTAATCAGAAATTAACTTGTTTTGGCAAAACTAATCAGGAGATGAAAAAGATAAAATTTGAGAATGAATAGAGTCATATCAGTAACTGGCTCACCAAATAGATCCAATCCTTTCATAATGGTGATACATTTGCGCCTGTTACGTACGACCTTTTCAATAACAACTTCTTGTTTCTCCTTTAATTTGACAAAAAAAAAAAAGTGGGGAAAATTAGGAAGACAACATATGTTACTCTCACACCCTAAAACTAAGAATCTTGTAGGTAAAGGTCCACAAGCAATGACTTTGAATAAGAATTTGTAATTATTTTACCATGATTTAGAACATAAATCATGCGCATACCAACAACAACCAATTAGATTAGAAACACCAGAAAGAAAAGAAAAGGAAACAGGAGGACTAATTCCTCCAATATTTGGAGGATTCAACCCTGCACATTTACCTAAGCTAATTGAGAAAAATGTTATTTAAGGATTGGGGATCAAAACCTTCAAAATAAACTATGAATATTTGGTGCAAATAATACCAAAGAAGAAGAATAAAAATTATAAAAAAAGCCATACTTTCTTCTTTATTTTTCCACCAGGAAGACGTTTTACTTCTTCTTGCTTAGATGATGATGCATCCCCTGAAAAATAAAAAGCATTGGATCAATGAGAAAAAAAAAAAAAAGAATTTCCTTCCTGGAAGACAATGAATAAAGTTTGAAGACAATATTTGTGATCAAATATTCCCAATGTGAAGTAATGCTAACCTGGTTGAGAGGAAGATGCCGCCCCATCAGCAGCAGAGGAAATACCAACTGATTGGAGCTGTTCAGAAACCTTGCTAGCATCCCTTTCATCAGCCTCTGAACAACAAAAACAATTATCAATGAGAAGTTATTAACTTACTATAACTGTCAGAACTTAAAACTATAAGAAGTTCACATATAAAAAACCAAAAAATTTCCTTTCTTCTCTTACCCTACAAAACTAAGTAAAAGGGTGTTCAAATCACACAAAAGAATTGACATTAAGAATATATATATATATATATATATATATATATAACGAAAAGCAGAGAATTTTCCCTTCTTTCATCAATCCATATCAGAAAACATCCTCCAAAGAAACCAAATTTAAAATCCAAGAAAACAAAAAAAACCTCCCATAAAAAAACCAAAAAGTTGTCTTCTTTATTGCCTGTTTCATGATACTTTATAAGAGAAAGAAAAGATATAAAACCTTTAAGGAGATGTGGGTAAAGGTCAGGGGCGTTGTTGATCAACCAAGGCTTACACTTTTCGAAATCCGGGCCGAATTCACAGTACTCAGCTGGAAGAGAACATATGGGACAATATAGTACTTTCACCGCTTGAGGTTTCTCTGCCATTTCTTCAATCTTTTTCTTTTCCTTCTCTCCTTTGCGTTGGATTTATTATTAATCGAAACCCAACAGATTTCTCAAAGCAATATCGGTGCAATCATGCAAACAGAACCCGATTCTGCTTTTTCTTTTTCATCTCTCTTTCGTGTTGGGGAACAAAGCTTATCTATGTGGGCTAGAAGGGCTTGGAAGCCATGAATATGGATTGGGCTGGAGCCATATTAATGGACCTAGTTGGGCCATTTATACTAGCCCAAACAATCTATCTAATTTATTATAGTGTGCAATGTCAGCTTGTTTCTTAAAAAATGCAAGGGAAAAAAAAGCTTACTATTTTTGGGAGAGAAAAACTATTAAGTTAGATTTTCCATGGAAGAAGAGTGTTAAATGTTAATTGTTCATTAAAAAATATATATCAGAGTACATATGAAAATTTTTCATTTTAAAATTAGAAGTAAAGTTAAAAATTTTTATTTTAATAATTAAAATTTAAACCTAAAATATAAAAAATAATAATTAACATGTTTTTTTTTGTAATTTTCATATTATACTACTCTCAAAGGATTATCATACATGTAAAGACACATTCACGTATTTACGATAAGTTATAAAATTTTATTTAAAGATATCTTTCCCGGAAAGTATTATAAAATTATTCGTATTAACAAAATATCGAATTCTTAATTTTAATAGTAAAAATTTAACTTCCAATGATCTTAAATATAAAAAAATCATAGTCTTATAAGAAGATATACCATTGCACATGCAAGATGCGGTTATGATAATTTTAAGTGGGGCTGTGAATATATTTAGAGCAAATGCAGTGGCATATTTTAATTTTTGTGCACCTAACGTGCTTGCTGCTTTGCCTTGTCCCATTTATCTAACGTTCCCAACTATATATTTCCTCCAACTACCATTCAAAAGAAATTCCTACTGAGTTTGGAATATTCCTTTCAGAAGGGTTAAGGGGGAGAATATGAATATGAATATTCTTTTCATGATTTTTTTTAAAGGGAAATTAAAATTAAAATAAATGTGATTAGTATTAATCATCATTTTTTTAGCTACATATTAATCATAATTACTCGCGTATCATGTGTTTATCGTTAAATCAAATGGACAAATTATTATATACATTATTTTATTATGAGAAAAAAATGAATGAATTTATTTTTCAATCATGAAATGAAGTAATAATTATGAAATATCTCCTCCTCTTGCTTTTCTCTCTTGTTGTCTTCTCAATCATGTAAGGATGAGAACACAATAACACTATTCCACTTGAAAATGGTTTTTTTTTTTTTTTTTTTGGTGAGATCCACTTAGAAAGGATGAGTAAATAAGATATTTAAACTTTGAAGGATATCAATTTGATTTTTAAACTTCAAAAAATAATTTTAATTTAGACATCAAAATGATATTTGTTTCAAAATTTGAGAATAATTTTTAAAAGATTAACATGGAGGTTTATAAGCTCCAATTGCATGTCATTATCAACAATTAAATCCAAAATTAAAATCATTCAAGAATATTGGAGTAAACATCAAGTTCTTGGGACAAACACTATAAAAAAAATGTATCACTTTCTTTAAAAAAAATCCATAAATTACTCACAATAAGTCATTAAAAATGTTAGTAGCATGTGGATAGCACATTCTTATGCAAACGACACTAAGTTTTTAAAAATTTTAATAGTTAAATATTAATTCAAATGGTACATATGTCAGTTAAATTTTTTAAAGTTATAAATTTAAAAATATAAGCTTAAAAATTAATGGATTAAATATAAATTATAAATTCATTTTTAACAAATTTTTAATTAGCCAACCAAATAACCCCCAACAACCTCAAAGTTATTAATGAATTGCCAAAACCCCCGCAATTAATTTTCAGTTTTGTGTATTAATTAGGATTCATTTTTTCGCGTACAATTCAAACTGCACCATTAATATGCTAATTCACTCGCCAAAAATGTTTCGTTGAATGAAAGAAACAAACAATGGATGACAAATTGCAATTTAGTGTTAAAAATATCTTGAAATTTGAAATCAGTTAATTAATAATTATAATGATATAGGAGACCGTTAATTAAAAGTTTAGGGAAAGTTTCAACAATGATTTGAAAATCTTAAAAAAAATATACCACCGTTTAATTTAAAGTTTTTTGTTTTTTCTCACTTTTTTTTCCCGACAAATCATAGAACAAAGACAGGCACATAGCCATAGGTGCTGAGAGAAAGTAGAAACAAAAGAATAGATGCAAAACTGTCCATTAAATATTAAAAGCAAGGTTGACAGAAGGAGTAATAATTTATCGCCCACTCAAGCCCAAGATATTTTAGTTTCTTAGCTCTTAAGGTTTTATCAGCTTTTTATTGTTTAAACTATTCTGTGGCGCTTCTTCAATTTGCTTGTCTGTACGCACCCAACCCTGCTCTTTTCGTACTATATATTATGATATGATATCACCTCGCTTCGTTTCTCCGTCACAACCCTAAAGGCAAAGGCAAAGGCAAAGCAAAAAACCAGACATAAAGCTGAGAACTTTTCATTCATTCGTACATTGGAAGAGAATCTCAGCCCTAAAAAGGCCTTTTTTTTTTCTCATGCCATAATCGTTTCACAACTACAAGGCCTCTTCATTTCACTCTCCTGGAAGGAAGAGAAACACTAAAAATCGGATCCCTTTTTTGGTTGCTTGGTTCTTGCATCAAATGGCGGAGTCAAGGAGGTGCATTTCCAAAGCAGAGCTTGAAAACCACAAAAAACCAGGAGATCTGTGGATCGCTATACATGGCAAGATCTATGATGTCACGGAATGGAGTCACGACCACCCTGGAGGGGCACTTCCATTGCTGAATCTGGCTGGCCAAGATGCCACCGATGCGTTTGTAGCCTTTCATCCAGGCTTAGCTTGGCAATATCTTGACAAGTTCTTTACTGGGTACTATCTAAAAGATTACTCTGTCTCGGAGGTATCCAAGGATTACAGAAAACTTGCTGCCGAGTTTTCAAAGATGGGTCTTTTCGAAGAGAAAGGACATGGAACATGCTTTTCACTTTGCTTCATAGCATTGTTTTTTTGGGTCAGTGTTTATGGTGTTTTATGCTGTAACAGCGCATGGGTGCATCTCTGTTCTGGCGGGTTAATGGGGTTCTTGTGGATTCAGAGTGGGTGGATGGGACATGATTCTGGCCATTACCAGGTTATGTCTAGCAGAAAATTCAACAGATTTGCTCAGATCCTTACTGGGAATTGCCTTGCAGGGATCAGTATTGGTTGGTGGAAATGGAACCATAATGCTCATCACATTGCTTGTAATAGTCTTGATTTCGATCCAGATCTTCAGCACATGCCTTTATTCGCGGTATCTTCAAAGCTTTTTAATTCGCTTACATCTTATTTCTATGAAAGGAAGATGAATTTTGATTCTGTTGCTAGGTTCTTGGTTAGTTACCAGCATTGGACATTTTATCCTGTAATGTGTTTTGCTAGGATTAATCTATTTGCACAATCCTTCGTATTGTTGTTTTCTAAGAGGAAGGTACCAAATAGGGGTCAGGAGATTTTGGGGCTTCTTGTTTTCTGGACTTGGTATCCTCTACTTGTTTCTTGCTTGCCTAATTGGGGTGAGAGATTGATGTTTGTGGTTGCCAGCTTTGTTGTTACTGGAATTCAACACATTCAGTTCTGTTTAAACCATTTCTCATCCAGTGTTTATGTTGGGCCGCCTAGTGGAAACGATTGGTTTGAGAAGCAAACTGATGGGACACTTGATATATTGTGCTCATCCTGGATGGATTGGTTTCATGGTGGTTTGCAGTTCCAGATTGAGCACCATTTGTTTCCAAGGATGCCTCGGTGCCATCTCAGGAAAATTTCCCCATTCGTTAAGGAGCTATGCAAGAAACACAATTTACTATACAATAGTGCATCATTTTGGAAGGCAAACGCAATGACGATTGGAACTCTTCGATCAGCAGCATTGCAGGCTAGGGATCTCACCAACCCAATTCCAAAGAACTTAGTCTGGGAAGCAGTTAATACTCATGGGTGAGATGAAAAATGTGCTGCTCTCTAAGTTTTGTTGCTGGAGTTATTTTGTCCTGCCATGAACTGGGTATAATAACTTCATTTCAATTCAGAGGGTGCTTATCCTTGGTTTCAATGGAATAATAATCATCTTTGTCATTGCTTGTAGGCTTCAATTATTTATAGTTGAGCTGCATGTTTATGATAGAGCTTTTATGACTAGATCTTAAAAGTTGCTTACTGATTCCTGTAGGCTGATAAAAATTTTCCTCTGTTCATGCTCTTAAGTAACTGCCAGTACATTAGTTGGATGTAAAATATTGCATTTAATTTTGTTGTTTCTTTTGATAGTATACTTTTATGGGGCTATGTTCTTTTCTCTATGATTGTTTGAGATTTTGTATGGATGTAACATTTGATGGTTTTTAGGTCAATTTGGAATTTGAAGATCTGTCCTTTTCCGGACAATTCTCTCTTGTTGCATTTCCTGATACATTTTTTCTCTTCATAATGCTGATGGTTTTTGTTTCGACAGGCAGATTGCAGATCCTTATTATTCAATCAGACTAAAATGCCTTTCAAATTTGTTTGCTCTAAAAAGGTTTTCCTCTTACTGGTTGTCAATTGTTGTATCATTCAACCTAATTTTCCCACCTGGCAAGTTCTGATTTGCTTTTTCCATCAATAAACAGACAATTTATTTTGGACAATTCGACCTTGAAACCAGCATTGCCAGCCTAGAATGAGGACCCCTTCTCTTTAGTTGCCAACCTGGCTCCTCTAAATGCAATGAGCCACATGAGTTTAGTTGCCAAAAAGGAGGGCTCTGAAGCCTTGACAGGAGCCAGGGAAAAACACTGTTAGATGAGTGATTACTAATTGGTGGTAGAGAGGACCCAAACCCAATCCTCCACCCTTCAACAGACATCTCACATCTGTGACTGTGAGCAGTGGTTTACATTGGAGTGATGGGAGAGTTTTTGGACAGTAGAATAAACAACAAAAGGGATCTCAAGCAGGCTATTTTCACAATGGATACTCGGTAATGCTTGGCTTGGTTCTTGAAACAGCTGTAACCTAACCATAATCATAGTTAGGTTGAAGGCTAGGCATGTAGTAGCAGTTATTCTCTTCCACACTTGGAAACATATAGGCTCACGTGATACTTGGACCATTTGCAGTCCAATAAATACCATGATAAATGATACTATTGGCACATGCGGTTCACGGAATGAAATAGAAAGAAAATGGAATAGGTTTTTGTGAGAATAAAAAATAACAATAACAAAATAGAATATATATTATAAAGTTTGGTTTAACTAAATGGAATAGAGAAATAATTATTATTAATATATTTGTTAGTTCAAAGGATATAGTTGAAATAAGTTTAAAAAACTATTTTATCTTTTTATATTAAATTAATTATAATTTATTTATAGAAATAAAATAAATAATATTTTTTTATTAAAAAGTAATTATTAACTTTTTATAATTAATTATTAATTAAATAATAAAAATTAAGTATTATTCATAATTAATAACCCAACTGAAGTTAATCATCATTTTTTTAGCTACATATTAATCATAATTACTCACGTATCATGTGTTTATCGTTAAATCAAATGTACAAATTATTATATACATTATTTTTATTTTGAAATAAAAAATGAATGAATTTATTTTTCAATCATGAAATGAAGTAGTAATTATGAAATATCTCCTCCCCTTGCTTTTCTCTCTTGTTGTCTTCTAAATCATGTAAGAATGAGAACACAATAACACTATTCCACTTGAAAATGGTTTTTTTTTTTTTTTTTATGGAATCCACTTAGAAAGGATGAGTAAATAAGATCTGTAAACTTTGAAGTATATCAATTTGATTCTTAAACTTCAAAAAATAATTCTAAAGTTTTCTTTTTTTTTAATTTAGACATCAAAATGATATTTGTTCCAAAATTTGAGAATAACTTAAAAAAAATTTAACATGGAGGTTTATAAGCTCCAATTTCATGTCATTATCAACAATTAAATCCAAAATTAAATCATTGAAGAATATTGGAATAAACATCAAGTTCTTGGGACAAACACTATAAAAAAAATATCTCACTTTCGTTAAAAATATCCACAAATTACTCATAATAAGTCATTAAAAATGTTAGTAGTATGTGGATAGCAAGTACCATATTCTAATGCAAACGACTAGGTTGTTTGATAGCAAGAAATGTAAGGGTTTATCACAACTAAGTTTTTAAAAATTTTAATGGTTAAATATTAATTTAAATGGTATGTATGTCAGTTAAATTTTTTAATGTTATAAATTTGTAAAAAATAAGCTTAAAAATTAATGGATTAAATATAGATTATAAATTTATTTTCAAAAAATTTTTAATTAGCCAACCAAATAACCCCCAACAACCTCAAAGTTATTAATTAATTGCCAAAAGCCCCGCAATTAATTTTCGGTTTTGTGTATTAATTAGGATTTATTTTTTCGCGTACAATACAAACTGCACCATTAATATGCTTAATTCACTCACCAAAAATGTTTCGTTGAATGAAAGAAACAAACAATGGATGACAAATTGCAATTTAGTGTAAAAAATATCTTGAAATTTGAAATCAGTTAATTAATAATTATAATGATATTGGATACCATTAATTAAAAGTTTAGGGAAAGTTTCAACGATGATTTGAAAATCTCAAAACAAATATACCACCATTTAATTAAAAGTTTTTTTTTTCTCTCTTTTTTTCCCGAGAAATCATAGAACAAAGAAACCAAAAAGAAACGCACATTGCCATAGATACTAACATAAAGTAGAAGCAAAAGAATAGATGCAAAACTGTGTATCAAATATTAACAGCGAGGTTGACAGAAAGAGTAATAATTTCTTGCCCACCTAAGCCCAAGATATTTTAGTTTCTTACCCCTCAAGGTTTTATCAGCTTTTTATTGTTTAAACTATTCTGTGGCGCTTCTTCAATTTGCTTGTCTGTATACACCCAACCCTTCCCTTTCCTACCATATATTATGATATCACCTCGCTTTATTTCTCCATCACAACCCTAAAGGCAAAGGCAAAGCAAAAAACCAGACATAAAGCTGAGAACTTTTCATTCATTTGTACATTGGAAGAGAACCTCAGCCCTAAAAAGGCCTTTTTTTTTTCTCATGCCATAATCGTTTCACAACTACAAGGCCTCTTCCTTTCACTCTCCTGGAAGGAAGAGAAACGCTAAAAGTCAGATCCCTTTTTTGGTTGCTTGGTTCTTGCATCAAATGGCAGAGTCAAGGAGGTACATTTCCAAAGCAGAGCTTGAAAACCACAAAAAACCAGGAGATCTGTGGATCGCTATACATGGCAAGATCTATGATGTCACGGAATGGAGTCACGACCACCCTGGAGGGGCGCTTCCATTGCTGAATCTGGCTGGCCAAGATGCCACCGATGCGTTTGTAGCCTTTCATCCAGGCTTAGCTTGGCAATATCTTGACAAGTTCTTTACTGGGTACTATCTAAAAGATTACTCTGTCTCGGAGGTATCCAAGGATTACAGAAAACTTGCTGCCGAGTTTTCAAAGATGGGTCTTTTCGAAAAGAAAGGACATGGAACATGCTTTTCACTTTGCTTCATAGCATTGTTTTTTTGGGTCAGTGTTTATGGTGTTTTATGCTGTAACAGCGCATGGGTGCATCTCTGTTCTGGCGGGTTAATGGGGTTCTTGTGGATTCAGAGTGGGTGGATGGGACATGATTCTGGCCATTACCAGGTTATGTCTAGCAGAAAATTCAACAGATTTGCTCAGATCCTTACTGGGAATTGCCTTGCAGGGATCAGTATTGGTTGGTGGAAATGGAACCATAATGCTCATCACATTGCTTGTAATAGTCTTGATTTCGATCCAGATCTTCAGCACATGCCTTTATTCGCGGTATCTTCAAAGCTTTTTAATTCGCTTACATCTTATTTCTATGAAAGGAAGATGAATTTTGATTCTGTTGCTAGGTTCTTGGTTAGTTACCAGCATTGGACATTTTATCCTGTAATGTGTTTTGCTAGGATTAATCTATTTGCACAATCCTTCGTATTGTTGTTTTCTAAGAGGAAGGTACCAAATAGGGGTCAGGAGATTTTGGGGCTTCTTGTTTTCTGGACTTGGTATCCTCTACTTGTTTCTTGCTTGCCTAATTGGGGTGAGAGAGTGATGTTTGTGGTTGCCAGCTTTGTTGTTACTGGAATTCAACACATTCAGTTCTGTTTAAACCATTTCTCATCGAGTGTTTATGTTGGGCCGCCTAGTGGAAACGATTGGTTTGAGAAGCAAACTGATGGGACACTTGATATATTGTGCTCATCCTGGATGGATTGGTTTCATGGTGGTTTGCAGTTCCAGATTGAGCACCATTTGTTTCCAAGGATGCCTCGGTGCCATCTCAGGAAAATTTCTCCATTCGTTAAGGAGCTATGCAAGAAACACAATTTACGATACAATAGTGCATCATTTTGGAAGGCAAATGCACTGACGATTGGAACTCTTCGATCAGCAGCCTTGCAGGCTAGGGATCTCAGCAACCCAATTCCAAAGAACTTAGTCTGGGAAGCAGTTAATACTCATGGGTGAGATGAAAAATGTGCTGCTCTCCTAAGTTTTGTTGCTGGAGTTATTTTCTCCTGCCATGAACTGGGTATAATAACTTCATTTCAATTCAGAGGGTGCTTATCCTTGGTTTCAATGGAATAATAATCATCTTTGTCATTGCTTGTAGGCTTCAATTATTTATAGTTGAGCTGCATGTTTATGATAGAGCTTTTATTTTTATGACTAGGTCTTAAAAGTTGCTTACTGATTCCTGTAGGCTGATAAAAATTTTCCTCCGTTCATGCTCGAAAGTACTGCCAGTACATTAGTTGGATGTAAAATATTGCATTTAATTTTGTTGTTTCTTTTGATAGTATACTTTTATGGGGCTATGTTATTTTCTCTATGATTGTAGCATTTGATGGTTTTTAAGTCAATTTGGAATTGTGAAGATCTGTCCTTTTCCGGACAATTCTCTCTTGTTGCATTTCCTGATACATTTTCACTCTTCATAATCTGATGGTTTTTGTTTCAACAGGCAGATTGCAGATCCTTATTATTCAATCAGACTAACCCAAAAATGCCTTTCAATTCTGTTTGCTGCATAAAAGTTTTCCTCTCACTGGTTGTCAATTGTTGTATCATTCAGCCTAATTTTCCCAACTGGCAAGTTCTGATTTGCATTTTCCATCAATAAACGGACAATTTATTTTGGACAATTCGACCTTGAAACCAGCATTGCCAGCCTAAAATGAGGACCCCTTCTCTTTAGTTGCCAACCTGGCTCCTCTACATGCAATGAGCCACATGAGTTTAGTTGCCAAAAAGGAGGGCCCCGAAGCCTTGACAGGAGCCAGGGAAAAACACTGTTAGATGAGTGATTACTGATCAGTGGTAGAGATGACCCAAACCCAACCCAATCCTCCACCCTTCAACAGACATCTAACATCTGTGACTGTGAGCAGTGGTTTACATTGGAGTGATGGGAGAGTTTTTGGACAGTAGAATAAACAACCAAAGGGATCTCAAGCAGGCTATTTTCACAATGGATACTCGGTAATACTTGGCTTGGTTCTTGAAACAGCTGTAACCAAACTATAGTTATAGTTAGGTTGAAGGCTAGGCATGTATTAGCAGTTATTCCCTTCCACACTTGGAAATATATAGGCTCACATGATACTTAGACCATTTGCAAATTGCAATCCAATACATACCATGATAAAAAAAATACTATTGGCACATGCGGTTCGCGGAATGAAATAGAAAGAAAATGGAATAGGTTTTTTGTGAGAATAAAAAATAAAAATAATAAAATAGAATATATATTATAAAGTTTGGTTTTTAACTAAATGAAATAGAGAAAGAATTATTATTAATATATTTGTTAGTTCAAAGAATATAGTTGAAATAAGTTTTAAAAACTATTTTATCTTTTAACTTTTTTTATAATTAATTATTAATTAAATAATAAAAATTAAGTATTATTCATAATTAATAACCCGACTGAAGTTAAAATATTTTACTTACAATGTATCAAATAAATTCTCAAAAAAAAAAAAATCTTTTTGTATATATTTAAAAAATAAAAAAGTTAAGTTTAAAAAATAAGACGTGTCACCGAATAAATGGAGTTAAAAACTCCAATGTATCAAATAATTTCCCCATTCAAAATCCTTTTCTACCTAAGTGAAAATTGATAAATTTCCGCAAAAGCAACTACTAAACAGAGTAAATTTCCCTCATAATTGAAAATTAAGGAGATAAGATAATTAAGCCCAAAATATATAATCATCATAATAATCTTCAAATTTTGAAATCCGTTAAAAAAAAAATCCATGACACGTAGAGTCATACGTCCGTAATTGTTCTCCAGCAGAACAAATCGGTTGAAGCTTAGACGTTGGACCCTCAATTTTTCATTCTTGCGTTCTCTCAACTATTAATTTTTTTTTCATGATTTCTCTTTTTTGCGATTCTTTTGCGTAAATTCCTGCAATTATGCATACATGTTCTTAAAACTGAACAGCCACAACCAACATGCAAAAGTCCACTGGGAATAACAGCCCGCATCTCAACCTTGTGCTGTTTGTAAATCCTGCAATCACCAGAAAAGATTTCCTCAACACCCGCAAACTTTTTGATATTAGGAACATCAACAAACTCATCGAAAACCCCTGACCCTCTCATTGCCATGAAATCCATTATCTTTCAAACCGTGGTTGTAACCTCATTATTTCTGAGTTGCAAAGACAGATTGATTGGAACTAGTCTTGAGCTTGACCTTGTGCTCCAACAGCTTGTAAGACCCGGCGGCGGCTACTAGGACAATAGCAGATAGTTGATGGTTCAAGTGGTTGATGATCATGATCAGGCTATTTGATAATTTCTAATGGCAACATGGTGCAGCCTTACATTCAAGATTGTGAAGATATGAGCTTTAAGTGTTAGAAACAACTCATTGCAGGGTACTTAGTTGCATAATCTTTCGTAAAGTTTGTTAGTATTGTTAATCTACGAATAGAATAATAACTAATTGCAATGACCATTGAAACTTTATGTTTTCGACTTGTATGAATTGAAAGAAGCATCTGAGTAGAAAATTTGCAACCTGGATATCTTTCTGAATTTAATATAAAATCTTGTGACATATATATAGAAGAGTACTCCCTTCTGTATTTATGACATAGCAATGTTCCATGAATTTAGTGAAAGCTAAGGTTTTTTCTTTTCCTTTTTCCATACTGCTCTAGTTTGGGACTGTTTTGCAAAGAATGATTGAGCCAGGTTAAAAATTAAAGCACCTAGGAGATGTTAATTAACTAACTGTCTTTCCATGTAGGAAAATGTTAATCTTTTTGAGGCCCCTGTAATTGTAAATGGTGAGTGAAGATCAAATCAGATGCAATAGGATATGTTTATTTTGGTTTAAAGTGGATTATAATAAGATTTTCTTAGGTCTTTCTTTATGTGTAAACAATATGTATTAAGACAGCATATTTCTGTGGACCTAGTTTGGCATGATTCAGATTGATGGCCTGCCTGGTTTTTTAGTTAAAGGGTTGGTGTATCCATTACTTTATGCATACCTTAATAAATGAAGCATTTTTCTCATTTACTGCTCTGCTTCAATTGACAATCCAAGCCATGGTTTTATTTCAGTGACAAACTTGTGTCGAAGGAAGAGCTTGGGTCAATTCAACATTAGCAGAAGCATGATCTCAAGGATGCTGCTTCCCTGTTTGCTCTCACAAATGGCCAGGGATAAATGAGTTTGAAAATCCGCAACTAGCACTGTTTAGATCACTTTGTAGTCCTTGCTGTCCTCATAGTCATCGTTCATTTTTTGTACCGATCGTTCTATATGGTGTAAATACGGTGAGAAAGCATATTGTGCATATGGGGCTAATAGTTTTAAAAGCGTAGTCAAAGTTGTACTAAACTACTTGTTTGATTTGATTCATATAGGAAAACTTTTTCTTGCTTTTAATTCTTTCTTTATTTTGCAATTGAGTTGGTGTTGAAACAAAGACCGGTTTTACTTTTTTGCAAGAAAACCTTTTTAAGTCCTGTTAATTACTTCAATAAAAAGGGACAAACCTAAAAGCAGACAAAAAAATTTATCCCTCTAAAAGATTTACATGGACCACAAATTAAGCCAATGGCCTATGGTTTAGGAAGAAGTCGGAATGGAGCAGAGTCATATTTCCGTCTTCGCCAGAATGCAAATGGGAGCCACTGGACCCCAAAGCCAACCCATATATACTATTGGCACCACCAGGATTGGACAAAATCGGCTTTCTGGGCATGCCTGAAGGCGACATGACCATGTGAAACAGCATCAATCCTTTTTGCATTCATTTTCAGCCATTTTAACTGGTTCTCAGATTTTCTCTAGTCGGCCTCTAGATTTTAGCAATATTTGAGGATTTCAGCACGGCCTCAATAAGGTCCCTCTTGTGTCTCCCGGCAAAGTTCTTAAATAAGTAGTACTATATTAATTTTAGCAGATGTATTAGAAATTCCATTGGCTACAAATCGTTTTCTTTATGTTAGAAGTTAGGGAATTGCTTCCTTTTATTTTTAAACTCTTTTTGGGGGATAGATGAGGGGGTTATGCCAAGATTTGATCGACCCCTCTTCCATGTTTTGAAGTATCTGATTTTAGATTCTTGTTCCTCCACGGTGTGACACCATCTTCTGCCTCAGCAACAACTAGCACCTTACCATCTTTTGTCCCACATGGTCGCTGATTCTCTTGAAGTTGAAATTAGTATTTCAGCTCTACCAAAATTACTCCAGGTGAAAATTTCAAAAAAGCACTAATATCATATTCATATCAAATGCTTGTAATCTCACAAAGAAGAATAACACAAGCAAATATCATCACACACACACCAAAAAGAAAAAAGAGACTGAATCATGACTATCTCCTTCCTCGTCTGTCTCGTGAAAGCTGCTTTTTACCTATTTGAAGCTAAGAGTTCTTTCTGACAGAGTTGGAGAAGAATCAGAGGAAAAATCATTCAAAATACATATCGTCCCACCATTTCTTGCACCTTTAGTCCTAATATCCTCAATCATCCTATGCACCATGCTCATCTTTGGACGATCTTTTGGCAATGTAGCCACGCAAAGCAATGCCACTTGCATTAGACCCATCATCTCCTCTTCCATCTCCTTATCCCCTAACATCTCAAAATCAAACACCTCCCACGCCCACTCTTCTTTTCCCACGCTTTGAACCCATTTAACCAAACTTACCCCACTTTCTCCACTCACCATTTTCCCTGTCAATATCTCTAATAAGATCACCCCAAAGCTATAAACATCGCATTTTTGCGTATACTTTCTGAGGTTGCCTTCTTCACCATTATTAAGCACGAGCTCCGGGGCTTCGTAGTCATCGTTTGACAAAGATGGTGCATACAAAACTTGGCGAAGACCACAATCTGAAATACAGGCATTGCCCTGCCGATCAACTATGATATTTGATGATGTAAGGTGTCCATGAAAGATCTTGGCTTTGCTGTAACCATGGATAAAAGCTAGTCCTCGTGCAGTCCCTGAAGCTAGCTTTAACCTCGTACTCCAACTCAGCGGCGTTCTTCCGGGTCCCCTGTTTCCTGCAAAACAAATTAAGACAAAGGGAATTTATTACAGATAAAACCTTAAAAACTTGCTCAAACAGTACATGCAATTGCAATGTGACCAAAATACTAACCATGCAAGAGAGAATGCAAGCTTCCATTTGGTAAAATATCATAAACCAAAAGCAGCTCATCTTTGGAATTATAATATGCAATGAAGCTCACAATATTAGTATGCCTCAGCCCACCAAGTATTCTCAACCACCCATTAAGGTCCCTCCTCCTTCGCCTCTGCCGTACCCTCTTCACCACCACCACATCACCGCCGTCCATCACTACCTTATAAGTGGTTCCCACACTTCCTTTCCCTAACAACTCAGCCGAAGATTTCAACAAATCTCCCACTTTTCTAAAACCCTTGCACCCTTCGAACACCACCATTTCCTCCGCCTCCACATCCCGTTCTCTGGACCCACTTCGCCTTTGCAATTTGGACCCACTTTTTGTTTCTAGAACTTCCTTGTGCTCTCCACCAGAGCAACACTTGTACCGGCAGCAACACCATGTGATGGTTACCAGCGCGGCCATAACCGCCACCGCATCGACGGCGATGATCATCAGCACCACCCTATTGCTTAACCGCTTGCTTTCGGGATGATGAATCTTTTGTGTTAAGGGCGCAGGGAGAGCCGTCCGATTAAAACAATCGGACGGCAGAGGCAGGCCGCAGAGTTCCTTGTTTCCTTGGAAGGAAGAGGCAGGGAAACGAGACATCCACGCGGGAATCTCGCCGGAGAGGTTGTTATCCGAAACGTTAAAGTCTAAAATAGCAGAAAACGAGGCAATTGAGTTGAGGGGTCCAGTGAACGAGTTGGACTCGAGACGGAGTGTTAACAAGTAAGGCAATTGAGTCAACTCGGTCATCGGAATTTCGCCGTGGAAATTGTTGTGTGAAAGGTCGAGCCGGTGAAGCCGCCTGAGAGTGGATATTCCGGTGGGAAATATTCCAGTGAGGAGATTTCCAGAGAGGTAAAGATGCCTTATGTAATGCCATGAAGAGAAGTTAACAGGGGTGGAAGAGAAAAGGCGGTTGTTTTTTAGGCTGAGAAGTCTTAGATGAGAAAGCTGACAAAGTGACTGAGTTGACCCAGAAAGGTTCATGTTCTCAAGAACAAGTCTTGTGACTCGGTGAGTAGTAGGGTTGCATGTGACACCATACCAAGAACCAAAGCAAGGATTTGATGAGTTAACCCAGGAGGAAAGAGAGTTTGAAGGGTCAAAAACACTGTTTTTGAAGGACAACAATGCGTTAAAATCAACACTACATTGTCCCAAAGAGAAGAACAAGAAATAAATTATGAATAACATTTTTTCTTTTCTTGCGCTTCCTTTCCTTTCCTCTGTAAGTTTCCCGGAAAAGTGAAAGGAAAAAAAAATCAACAGTCGGAGAGAATACTCAGAATAGTGGGATTGAGCGAGTGAGAGAGATAAGTAGCCGTTGATATTTGATGAGAATCGGAAAGTGGCACGTGAGAGGGGAGCGTGTGATACTCGCGCGCTTGCCATAAAAGCCAAACACGAGATTAGGCCAGGGCATGAAAAGAGCAGACATTAGAAAAGGATTAGCGTTGGGATGGTGCAATTGAGACTTCCCCGTAAATAGTAGTGTCCACAACGCCAGAGGATTCCAGCAAATTGCTGACAGCGTAAGTGCGATTGGGTTTTTGTTTTGTTTTCCATTTTGTTTTTTTTCTTTCATCCGGACAAGAACCTCTGATAAAAAAATTTCCACCAACCAATCATGTTCCCTTTGCCCAACGAAATCTAAGAACCTAAATTTTACTACCAAAGACTTTTTGTTTCAGGTCAGGTGTGTACTCAAACATCTCAGACTTCAAAATATTAGTTGACACGAAATAAATAAATGCAGTATGATATTGCTAGAAATCCTGACTGAAACTTTACATAAATGGTCGAAAATTTCAAGTATTAGTTCACTCAGTAGTTGAAGTAACGCAAAAGTTACTCTCAACATGCAAAACTTACACAGTCAACGCTTTGTGTTGAATAATTACACGAATAAATCTCAAGTTAGAATCTGAAGTCGATACATCCTTTGAATTACACGAGTAACATGCGTGAGCAAAGGAGCTGAAGTTTTGTCGTGGACACCTATGCAAATTTTGTCAGCCGAACATATTAGTACAACTGTTTCTGTTCTTGATTTCTCCTTGAATTTGGTTCAATGGTAGCTGGCTATGGACCAATTCTAGATTGTCTGCCAGATCATGGTCAGACAATCTAATAGTACAATTTGCCAGGCCATGTGTCACGGACGCACATTCTTTAAATCGAAATCACGTATCTGTGTAGCATCAAGACTTTTTCATAATCGACCTCAACCTTTCGCGAATTAATTTTTTCATGGTCAGTTCGATATCGATCCTGTAAACAGCTAATTCATGAGTCTTTTTTTGGTTCTAATCATGTAAGGTTGCACGTTCTCAAACTTAGGAATCCAATTCTCCTCAACTCATCAGTCTACAATTCTTAAAGTACGTCTAAATATCTATCTCTACCTGTAAACATCAAAATTTCAAGCATCGACCCACCTAGTTCATAAGGGCACACATCTTAAGTTCTCGTGATATTGTCTCATTTTGACATGATGGGAATCCAATATAATACTTGCTTGCATCATACGCAAGATTTCGTGCATAGATTCTGAAAACACAACTCAAATGCTGGTCGTAGTCAATCCGAAGCTATACTAAGCTCATCTCGTCTCACAAACTCATATCTCAGGCTCACAACCCTTAGCCTCATTTCAGACTACCCACATGCATGATGAACACTCAATGTCATGCTTGTCTCGTCTTGAGGAGCTCGAGTGTGCTACTTGCTTGCAGCACACCTCTACCAATTGACCACAAGGATCTAGCATTGTATCTGCTTGTCAACCTGCTCATCCCTCAGGCTCGATGGTATCTCACTTATGCAAACACCATCTCATAATCATTCCGACTTAAGAAGGAGAAACTGAGAAGCATAGCAAATACTACCGCCTAACCTTATGTTTCAAGGTAATGGCACGATAAGAAGCCCATCGACCCTAATCGTCTCTGGGTTTACTATGACCTAAGGAGACACCATGACACACTCATGATCTGATGATGATTGCCCATATAGATACCATATGTACGTAGGAGTAGCTTATTTAAGACTAGTCAGATCTCCACTTACCCGCTAGCGAGGGGATAGTGAAGAACTAACACAAAACGTCCCCTTATAAAGAAGGTAAGAGCCTTTCTTCACCCATAACAAGTAACTCTTATAAGTAATCATAAGAATGTCTGAAATGGAAACATTTTTCCTCCCAATTATCTCAGAGCCTTTTTTCACCCAACTTGGGACTCAGTGACTTTCTTCTTAGTCACCATAATTTCAACATTTCACTTGTTGCTTCACCAACCAACTCGAAGGTGCACACACACGACTTCAATCGACGGCACCCGACTAACTAATCAACTTCAAGGCACCCGTCCATTGACTCGCACTTACTCGCATATCTTGAGGCTAAGGCTTACACTATCAATACACAATATCAGTAACATGTTTTCATGCTTAAAATATTCACACATGGCTTCAAAACTACTGTCCCAACAACAAGATCTCATCCGCTATTCAGCTCAAGATCAATTATGATAGGATCCAGACACACCGGAGCCTGACTATGACACCATGTCTGCTGAGAGAAAGCTCTACAGCCCGGCTGACGTTTTCTATGCAGATACTTGCCACCAACGATTTGGCACCTCTGAACTATTCTGAAATCTGGTTACATATTAATCCAGTCCAAATACAAGAAGGTCCACGAGACAGGCCCAGACTGTCAAAAATCGAGTAGTAGTTGACACGATCTCTCTCTTCCCTTTGTCAGTTGCAATGGGTTGCAGTTTCTTTTTAGTGCTTAGCCGAATAAAAGGGTGTAAGAATCTTGTGTTTCCCCCTCCAAGCAATCAACTCGGTAACAACTCAACTTAGTAGTAAAATTTATTGATCTAAAACCGCCTTTTTAACTTGCCAAAGACAAACCAAAAGGTCTAAATTCATAATCCTAGTCAAGCTCGGTGGGATTTGAGCACTTGTGATCAAAACTCTTTAAAGAAATGTTTGCAACTATCTGACAAAATTCCAACTGCCCCTGTCTAAGCAGGCCTATAGCACACAGAAACCACGTGCACACGAATTTACTCCCTTTCGCCATCATGGGATGCACTTGAAAACATTAATTATCAAATCATAGTAGTAGTATATAAGATTGATAAGTCTCATCCTTGCCCCTTTTTATGCTTAATAAAAAAGAAAAAAAAAACTTTTAATGATATCCATAACTCATAAGACAGTCAATCTATGCATTCACTAAAACCTTTGGCTCTAATCATTTTGGTCTTAGTTTCAATCCTAATAACAAAGTTGCAATTCTATGGGTTGAAGTTGAAATATGAAAGAATAAAGATTATCCTGTTACCTAACTCAATTTGAAGAACAGATTTTAAGAAACTTAATTTGATGCATCTGTATTCTAAACTAAATTCAATTAGTTCATTTTATAACCTTCTAAAAGAAAAATGCATTCAACAATCTTGAAAACACAAGTGATTAGTTCAATTTTAAATTTTAATACATACAATTTTTTTTGTATTTTTGAATTATCAATTTAGAAAAAAAAAAAAAGATGGACGCTTGACAGCTTCATTTGCCGCAGCAGAAATTATATATGGTTAAACTCTACCGACAATGTCAAACTGAAAAAATGGGAATTGGGATTATGGGAACTGAAACACAAGTAACTGGCAGATTGCAAGTTGCCACACCATGATTTTTCTGCTGGTACTTTTAACTTTCTTCTGCATGGAACCGTTTGAATTCAGATTCACGGAAAGCAAGAGAAAAACCATTGATTTCAGTAAATTCTAAAACCATAAAAAAGTCATCAAATTTAACCTCAGTAATATATGATTGGACTGCTTCGTCAGGGAATGCCAAGCACATTATTTTACTGCCAAAAGCAAAAGCCAAATCCCTTGTCAGTTTTCCCTGTATGCCGCTTCTCACTTTCTCCTAAAAGAGCCAAAAAGCATTAACTCATATACCTTTTTAAAAAGTTTTTAACACGAAGAGCTTGTCATTTGCTTGATTAGATTGTAATGGCTACTTAATTTTTTTTTATGGTGATTAAAAAACAGTGCAAAACTAAACCAACAATGAAAACAAAATGAGTAGAGCAAAGTTACAGTGATGGTGGAAATAATATTTCATATAATTGATAGTAATTCTTAAGGTATTATCACATTGCATTCATGAAATAAAAATGAAAATCCAAAATCACTTGCAACACCAGGACTATATAAAAATCTTCAAAAAGAAAAAGAAAAAAAAAAAAACTAATTTCAACATCTTGTTCTTCAGAGACTTCAGCCTCTCCTCTCTAAATTTACTAACAATGAATCCCTGAATTGATTCTTGAATCGTTTCATGACATTTTTTGGCCATATCTTTTGCAAACCCCAAAAAAAGGTTAAAAAAAAAACCAAAAGAGTTGAAAAAGTGAAGAAAAAAATATAAGGAAAATATAAGGAAATAAAACAATTGGGATTTGAGAGAGTGTGCTCTCAAAAAGTCCATTTCCAGATCTTGATCCGGAGATCAACCTTGCACTTGGCCCCAGACACATTAGCGACCGACGGTGTCTTCCCCTTTGGTACAACCCCTTCAATCCCATCACACATAAACCTAATCCCAACTTTCTTGCTCTTCAATCCACCCATTTGCACTGTCACTCTAGTATCCATCTGAACTTTCAACAAGATCCCATTTTTCTTCTTCAGATCCGGTCTTAAGTTGTTGACTGTATCTGCATCTAGATCACTTGATGTCGTTACCACAACTCCCCTGAAAGTTGTCTCATTTTTTGTGTTACTGACGAAAGCTGGCAAGGTTCCGTTGCCTATAAAAACATCACTGTTGCTTGATACGCATGAAAGGACAAAAGGGTCGTAAGAGAAGGAAAGATGGGAGTTGGGGTTTTTGGAAGAAAGGGTTAAGTTGAAAAGGGTTGAGAGATGGGAGGAGGAGGAGTCGGCGGTGGTTGTAAGGTTTAAACGGTGGATACGGAGGGAAGCAAGGGTAAAAGAGGGACGGTGAGGGCGGTAAAGGACGTAAAGGACAGTGCCAGTTATTGCAACTAAAAGCGCAAGTATGAGAATTATGAGGATGGTCCAGAAACAACAGCAGCAACAATAGTTCCGCCGTGGACGATGGTGGTGACGACGGTGATGAGGTTGTGGACGGTATGGTGGACGAGAAGTGGGGTTATAAAGGTGGGATTTTGTAGTTCCACCGTTGGTTGTAGCGGTTGTAGTAGCCGCGGCTCCACCAGTGCCGCCGTTGGCGGCAGTTGGAGCAGCAGTGGCAGTGGGTTTGGAGGAAGGGAAGACTTTTTCTGACATGGTTTAGAAAAAAAAAAAACAGAGTACCAGTTGTAGGGCTTTTGGAAGAGAAAGGGGGAGTGAAGGGTGAGATTTACAAAGAGAGAATGTGTGAATTTGAGGAGAGGAATTGAAGAGAAAGGAGAGTTACTCTCCACCCAATAGAGGATGTTGCCACCTCACCACATTTAGAATCTTTTTTTTTTTTTTTTTTTATGACTGTAAAAATTTTAGCTTTACAAACTTCAATGTCCAAAGGAACATCTCACACGTTCGCTGGTTATATTTTTTTTAGATCACCAACTATCAGAAAAATGGGGTCCACTTTTTCTGTGGTTGGAGATTTTAGATCAGACGGTTTAGAGGAGTTTGATCTGATGGTTCACGAAATTGCCCTAGCTGTCTCTAGACATTTGTTCTAACATTTTTTTTGGCGGGGTGGGGGAAGGTTAAGAAGAAGAGAAGAAGCTTGATTTTTAATGATTTTTATGTGCATTTGAACAAATTAAAATTCCTTTAATTTTTTTAAGTTGTTTTTTATTATGTCTAAAAGGATAGACCAATGAAGGAATATTTCATTGACCATTAATGTGATTTGTTAAGGAAACATTCATAAATTTAAAATTCAAAATTTAATATTTATAATTTGTATATCATTATATTATAAAAAAATCAGTAAAAAAAAAAAAGAAAAAAGTGGAGTAAAATGGAAATACAGATATTAATTAATACAATAGAAAGAGTGTTGGAGACATTGAATTTAAAGACCAGACGGCTAAACAGTGAAGTAAATAAAGATGTACCAAATCTCAAACCTGTTCCAAATAAAGGAAATAGGAAGGCCACCGACGAGTCTGGCCTCTGTAGTAGGTAAGGTTACAAATGCAAAAGATTGATGCATAGAGAAAACTTAATTAGTAGGTAAATGATCCAAATCAACCCAGTTGCATTAACTTAAAACCCAAGTCAATAATTAATGACCTGTTAATTCAGTGTTATTAAACATCAATTTCAAAATTGAGAATATGAATTGAAACTCCAATCATAAGTTTAAAAAATAAATAGGTTAATAATTACTTCATTAATTAAGAATGGAGATTGGAGGATCTTTACATTAATCTAGTAATTAATTTTATAAAATAAAAGGGGGGACAGCCATAATTATGAAGATTTTGCATTGATGGAATGATGAATTTTGTACTTTCCTTGGTGACAGTTTTATCTCAAGGATATTATTTCGGGGGGAAGAGCCAGGCAGACCTTCATAAATAATATAATACTTAATAAAAAACCACCAAAAAAAACCAAAGGAGCTGGAAAATTAGAAATGTTATGTATTGATCTTGGGTTAGTTCAGACATGAAATAGGTAAAGATGATTATCTTCATTCTTGTCATGTGGGTCATGTTTTTTGACTTGAATGAACATTGTAGTAAACTTTGAGTCTTTTTTTTTTTTTTTTGGAGGGGGGGGGGGGGGGTTGGGTTGGAGTTGGACAAGGCCATTTCATCCATATCTTTGATTTTACATGTACGTCAAGAAATGGGGAATAAGCCAATAGGAAGATCGAACCTATCTTTCATGCTTCACTTTCAGATTTCCCTACCAAATTACTATTTTTTTTCTTTTTTTACTTATATTGTTTCATTTCTAAGTTAATTATAATTCCAGCTACATCATTTAATTTTAAGGCATAAATATAAGTATAGCAACCGAGGTATATGGACATAAGACTTGTGTCCAAAGAAGAACAGTTTGCATGAGGAGCGTATGTATGTATGCATGTCGCCTAAACACATTTCATGTTAAGCATGTGGCAAGAAATTTTTTATGTCGATTTCCCATTGCCATGATCATATATTTTTAATGAAATTAATCATAAGGACATTCACAACGAGGTTGACATTCCAGATATCATCCACCGTCAAACCCTCATGAACATACTAGTGATTACTCATTTGAATCTGCTTTGATTAACCAGTCATCCAACAACCTCATTCCCCATAGAAACTAGGAAAAGAAAAAGGATGAAAATGCGGAAATTCTCTTTCTATGAAAGAAAACTTTGATCATTTGAGCATATATGACTTTTTCAGGAAAAAGTTACAATCCATGAGTGCTATAGGGTTCTGTTATGCAAAAAGACGATTAACCATCTCTGAATCAAGTTTCTAGAATCAGAAAATTAAGATTTTGATCGATTTGACAAACTGCTACATGTAGGCCATTAACATGTTCAGTAAGTTCCTAGAATAGCTCCAAAAGCTGTTACCAATATCATCAGTCACTAGGTGAGTGTAATTCATGTCACATTATAAGTAAGGGGAAGAAGGAGATACAATGATAGCAAAATGTGCACTACACTATGGCCATGATTTCACCCCCACAAAATGACATGGTAAGGCAACATCACAACTCAGTCAAAACACAACAAAGCCATCATGTGCAAATTTAGAATGGTATGATGGTTGAAAGATTCCACTTGCCTTCATTCTTTGAGGATTCAGAGCAATGCAGAAAGCATGGGAGAAGAAATCTTGTCAAGTTCTTCATTGGCAGCAACTTCTAAATGGTAATTGTATCACTTGTCACTTTTGATGATTCTAAACATAAAAAATTTCTCAGGCACTCCAAATGTTGCCCTGGCAATGCCTTCATCCACTTTGGATTCTTCATCAGGGACATTCTTTGATTTCACCTAATCTGTCATGAGCTCCATTAACAAGTAAGAAAAAAGAAAACTTTTTCTGCAAGTCATCAGCAAGCATATGTAATTCATACAAAGATCAAATATTTAACAGCACATCTTGAACTTGATCCTCACATTGTAGTTAAAATGACGATGTTCTACTCTAATAATTTTTAACACAAAAGTAGATTGGATACCCAATGTCAAGAAGTATGGAGAAACAAAATGAAACACATTGAGAACCCTAACAGACACGCAAATTTTATAATAACACTTCCAAAAAACATGCATTTCAATCATTACATTTGGATTTGGGACAAGCCTTTTTACATGAAATATTAAATTGCCTCCAATGATTTCCATCCCAAACCATAAAATTTGAATACCTCTGATATCTGCTGCTCCTCTGCATGAGCATAACTGTAACCAGAATGGGGGCAATTGCTGAGCACAGGTGCTCCAAGGAGTGTCCGCTGATAATATAATTATTTGCACGGTATATTTTCATGTCAGCGAGAGCTTCCATTTTGGCTATGATGCAAACCCCTGTATCAGATGGTTTTCAGACTTTTAAGTAAGCCAACTTTCTTGAAAGTGAGGAAAGAAAATACTATGAATTGCTGATGCTTTTCAAAAACTGAGAGAGGGAGAGAGAGTTAAATGCCATAAAGATAAAAGAAAATTATGCAAAGGGGCAAAGACAATTATTTGACAACTCCATATCTTCCACGAAGGGCTTCCACTTCAAGCTCAGCCAAATTTGCCTTGGAAATGGATAAATAAAAAAAATCCAACACCGGAACCTTCTCCATATCTAGTCGAGAAAAATTACAAGAAAAAGTATCACTGCAATGCACACACCTACAGCCCTGTAATGCCTTCTCCCTTCCCCAACCCTAAATTAATATGATACCTGCATGGTCCTTGAGAGTTTCATCAAATTTGGACCAGGGTTTTACTTGGTAAAAATAATTATTTATCAGGAGAAGGGCAAAGGGACTGCTCTTGCGACTGCTGTTCTACTTCATAATGTGCACAAAACCACAAACACTTTGAATTCAAATGCATTCAGATAATAGGTTATACAACAGCTAAGGTATATATTTATACAATTTAATCAAAAGGCCAAATCTTTCTGTTTAGCATTCGGCTTTGCTCTGGTACCATGAATCCTGCCTCAAGTAAAATTGAGTCTTTTGACTATAGAGGACCTACCCTCCCTATGTAGGTGCCTTATATTTGGTAAAACCATGGGGTTCAAAGCCCAAATTGAGCTACACCTCAGATGAGCCATGGAACAAACCCCAGTGTACTCATAAGTGTCATTTGTGGAAATCCATGGCTGTACACAGATTCCCTCAACTGAAGAAGGGTATGGTGGTGTAAGAAAGAGAATCATGAATCTACCATTCGGTGGAGTTGAGGGATGTCTCTCAACTTATGACGACAAACATTGCCAACTCTCTTGACTTATGAGGACCAACATTGCCAACATGAGACCCCCCTTTGGAGGACAAAATTGTGAAACCTATAGGCCAAAGTAGACAATGCCACACAAGTCACAACGAAAACCCCATTGTACAATCCTTTCTATGTAAATGCATTGAGAGCTTGAGTTATGACAATCACTCGCCAGCAAAGGAGGCATATATACCATGCAGCTCCTAATATGCAAATACACATATGGACATACTAAACCAAAATTCCTAACCCTTTTTCCCTACGATTATTCCCTTTAAGTGGGATTTCTATGCGAGCCTTGGTGCACACTGTCATCATATAAGTTGGTCCTTACTTTATTACCCCTTCCACTTGATTAGCATAGTTGCTAACATACAAAAGGACCACTCAGACAAAGGCATAAAGCCAAAAATAGGAACTTGAATGTGTTTTTTCTTAAATAAATAGAATGGAATGAGAGGGAGAGAGAGAGATGACATACCTGATATCCAAAGCCAGTATCTTGAGTGCGTATATTTAGGCGGGAACAAAAATGTCATGATTGGAATAGCTATGCACGGAATTAACTGGAATGTCATGCACAACCGAAGATCATTAAATGTTCTGCAAAGAACTAGCAAGTCATATTCAGCCAAAACACATTGAAATTTGAGTGACAAGCTTCAACCAATTAAAAATAGAGATAAAATAGAAAATTTCAAACAAGAACCCAACCTTGCATAACTTGTGCTTAGAACTGCAAGAACCAACAGTGAAAACATGCAGCTCAATCCAATCCTCTCTCCGAGTCTTTCAAGTATAAAACTAGAGAAAAGTGAGGAATATGCAATCATCATCTGCAATTTGTGAATTAAATTAAAAGTACAATATATATTAATATTAACATCAAGTCAACAGAAATAAGGCAGTCAAATTTCAAATGACCATTGGTTATTGATAAAATTGAATGGACAGTCATCTGCAGGTTCTGACTCTTTTTCAATCAAAACACAGCAATAGCTACAAAGCAGTGAAATTTCAACTATTTGGCTATTGGCAATATAAGAAGTGAATAATAAAACAAAATGTTAAAGTTCATCTTTTCAACTATGGCAAATAGTTGTGTTAGGCACAACAGTTGAGTTAAGGGCATAGCTTCTACATTCTAATAAAACTGTTAACCGTCACCACTTAGAAAAAGTTGCTACCTCCAACATCATTTCCCCAAAAATTTAAACTTAGAGAATAATTGAAACAACAATCAAAAACTGAAAGTAAAAATTCAAACTTTGAAAATCATAGAAACAACAATCCAAAATGAAAGTTAAATAAATAAATATGTAAATTTGCAATGCTAACCGGCAAGGTGTCCAACATTACTCTATTGTCATCAGGCCTAAGATGATAATAAGCTGAACCAAAAGCCACACTTACAATCGCTCCATAGAAAAGCACCCAACCCCACACCTCTCCTCTCAATCTGTAACCAAACCAGTGTCTGAAAACGTCAGTTATTCACCCAATGATCACAAAAATTTAACCTTTTCAACTTAAAGACATCAAGAAAATAAGAAAAAGAACCTTATGTTAAAAAAGCTTCCTCCTCCCAGGCAAAGCACAAACCCCAGAACACCCACAATCAGAAAAGGGAAATTGGTGATCACATTCAACGTGTTAGGAACTCCTATAGATAAAACAAAGAACACCCAGATGGAACAAAGCCACAGGTTATGCACGTGATCAAATGAGGTAGCATGACAGAGAAATAAAAGGTTTAAAACAAGGGATACCTAGGAAATTCCGCATGTCAGCGTAGAGATGGTTCCGATAAGAAAGTGGGATTTTAGGAGTAACCAACATGATGAAAAGCCAACAAAGAAATGTAACTCCCCATATTCGAGTTCTTCTTCCTCTTGTTACCTGTTGATTTACCATCCAAACCATGCTTTCCTCTTTTTCTTTGAAAGAAAAGCTGTTCACTTTTCCCTCTCTGTTTCCTCTGTTTTACTTTCTTGTGTTTGGTTCTTCCGTTACTTGCTCTCTACTGGGGGAATCCAATTGTCGTTGTGTTCGATTTTGCATTTGTTTTCATTCCATCAGACGATGTTTCATATGTCCTCCGTTACTCCCTACTTGGGCTTTTTCGGCCTTTTTATTTCATACTGTTTTCAGGTTACTTGGACCTGAAAATAGGATCCAAGGAAACCCATTTTTTTCCTTTCTCGATAGATACAAATGAAGGCCCAATGCTGATTCTTCATGCTGACCAATTCGGCAATTTCTGGTGGTTTATGGCAACTTTCCTCAAGTCGGCCGTTCAAATGAAAAAGGCTTGGCTTTCACATCAATTAGAACAGCCCTTTTTTGTTCTCATGCAGTGAGTTCTTATGCTTAAAGAGGAAAAAAAATAGAATGTTGAACCGCCAACTTGCCATGTTCTACAACTTTACACTTTTCCCAGTTTTGCTTATTTTATTTTTATTATTACATAATGATTGCTAGACCTCTGTCATAACCAAAACTGACTAGTTAATTTTCCAGTGCTATTACTCCAAAATCAGCCCCTTTCTGAACCGACAAGCAAACACATTAAAATTGTTATCAAGTGACATTTTTGTGAATTGTGATAAGATGTAGCCTTCTTTATTATTGCTTGGCTAACCAAAGGAGCAAGCAACCTTCTAGTTTCTCCATGTCATTACATCAGAAGATCTAGGTACTCGATCCTTTCTCTGAACCAATTCATATGACCAAAGAACAAAGGAGATAGGGAATGGGCGTTGGATACTCTGAAATCAAAACTGTGAAAGACAATATGGGGTCAATTAATGTTGATTTGACGTCATTTCATCTCTTAAGATGACTTAAACTAGTCAGTAGTCATAGCAAATGGATTGATGGCTGTGGATGATATGGAACCACTTTCATTCAAAAAGAAGCACAAGATCATATTGCTATGAAAAAAGAGCTAATGTCACTTATAAAGAAAGAATCACAAACAAGATCCCAAATGCCCAAAATTCAACTTGACTGGTGTTTAATGGCTTGATAAAAGCTTCATTTTGGAAAAAATTTGGTAATTGGCAACTCCCTCCCCATTACATTAAAATCCTTGCTTTACATGCACGTTGAATTGGGTGTTAATGCATAGTACCCAAGCAAAATCTCCCACGTGCAGCACAGCCAAGCACCTGCATAGATGGGATCAACATTATGTGGACAAACAAATTTAACAAAACTCCTTTTACCAAATCGCCCCATCGCCTTGACCCCCCTTTCTGTCTCTTTCAACCAACAAACGTGGGCATTTTAGTAACACTGCCTCTCCGCTGCAAAACAATTCCTTCTCCTTCCACTTTTCCCAGTTCCAGAGTTGAACAGACAAGCTTCACAGTTCAGTCTTGTCTGAAATCACTAAAATATCCTTACATTGTTTGTTAGCACTTGGCAGAGGCCAGAGAACACCAAAAAGCTAATGACTAGGAATGGCAATGCAACAATCATATGACTCATGAACCGGTATGGAAATTAATGGATATAAGCCTGGAGAATGAGCAAAACAACCTAAACGCCATTGAAAGGAAAAGGAAAAAAAATGACAGTGCCATGTTTTTGAACAGAAAGTTCAACAGACGTAAACAGTAGAAGTAGATCTCCACTTACATTACACCCCAATAATTAAACGCCGAAATTAACCACGAAAGGGGTTGAAAATCTAAGCTTCCCCCACGAAAAATTTCAAATTTACTTCACCTTCCACTCCCTCTATTCACCATCTCCTTTTTCCTCAGGATGGAATCAATCCTTTGCAACTTCAACTGCTGCTTAAACTTGTTGATAAAATCATCAGCTTTGGCATCCACCTCCTCATCTTCCTCCGTAGCTTTAGCCTTCCCTTCCCTCACAGTAGCTGGCCGTCGAGTTTCCACGATGTCCTCTTCCTCCAAATGCGAAAAGGCAGATTTAACACTCGCAGATTTCCTCATCTTCCTTGGAAGCTTAGTTGGTACCTCCCCACTTGCTGGTTTGGTGTCGGATTTGGTCCTGCTAACATGAGCATCCTTCAGCTGACCGTATATTTCATCAAGGGTTTGCTCTTGACCTTGGGTTCCCTCATCTTCCTCTTCTTTGGCTTCTTCCTGATTTACCCCTACTTGGTTTTCTTCTTCTTCTTTTTCTTCGGGTTCTTGTACTTGTTCATATTCTTCCTCAGGAGGTTGCTCTGGAGTGTAATGGGAGTAAATTTCTTGATTTTTGTGCAAGGTGGTCTGCTCTGGGGAGAAGTAACTATAGAGCTTAATAGACTTAAACCTTTGCAAAACAGAAGGAGATCTATCAAGGTAAAGCTGTTGCTGCCTTTGGTCTTGTTCAAGGGTGGTTTGTTGTTGAAAAGAGAAATGGAAATCGCCAGCGACATCTGGGACTTTCTCATAGACAGTGGCAGTAACAGGTTCTTGTTCTTGGGATCTATAAGAATACCAGTTGATAGATTTCAACCTTTGTAAAACAGATGGAGATCTAACAAGTTTTGGGTTGGTTTCATCTCCTTCCTGTCTTTGCCCTTCATCAGCACGAACAGACTTGTTAGAAGCCAAACTGGAAGTAAAATAAATGGTACCAATTGTAAGGTTGAGGAACACGAAGAAAACAGCAGGAGTAAACCAGCTGAATATGGAAGCCCAGATAGAAGAAGGTACAGTCGACATTGATTCTTGCAACATGGCTTTGCTTTCTTCTTTCTTGCTAAGAGAACAAAAAATAAATAAATAAATAAAAAGAGAAAGACAAGGGCACCAAGGAAAGGATAGAGAGTGGGAGGGTCAAGTGAAGGCCATTGCATATCAGACACCTTTTATCTTTTAGTTTTTATATTTTTGGGAAGGACCGACTCCATTTTTGGTTTTTATATATATATATATATATATATATATATTTAGGGGTTTTTTTTTTAAGAGGATTTAGAAGGGCAATGGCTAGGGAGTGAATAGATCTGTAAGAAAGGGATAAAAGAGAAGAAAGGGGTTACTGGCTTTGGTGGGAGTGTGAGTAAAGGCTGTGGCTGCCTCTCATTAAAAGGAAGCTGGCAGGGATGGCATTTACATCTCACTTTTAAAACGACGGCGTTTCAACAATTTATTTATTTCACTACTGTTATTTTGTTTTTACTACCACTACTTTCTCATATTTATATTCTTATTATTATCTTTAACAAGTGATGAAATGGGTTTTAGTTGTACTTTGTCTTTGCCATTGATTATCCAACTTGTACGTTGAACAAAGAACTAAATATTTGTTGAGGTTATGTTTATTTCAAAAAAATAAAGGCTAATTATTTGTTTTATTTCATGTTCTTTCCATTTTTTTTTTTAATTTTAATGTTTGAAAGCAAAATTATTGACCTTCTAAACCTAATGTCATACCGTATAACTGATAATTTTTTTCAATCTCTTAAACAATAACTTTTTCACATAAAAAATGATAAAATATTTTTAATGGGCTCCAAATATCAACATGTTTATAATTTTGTCATTTGAGCTTTAATAAAATAAAAAAAGGCACTATTTATGTTTTTTTTTTAAGTTAATATTAATCTAAATCAACTAACATAGTACAAAAGAATTAAATAAAAATTATGTTAAGTAAGTAGATGTCTAAATCCAAAATTGTAATGTAACGTAACATCTTACCTACTCTTTTGAAATTTTGTTCCGACACATGGGAGGCTAGATTTTCGGCTTTGGGACAAGACACATCTCTTGTTTCGATAGAAGGAAAGGGGTATGGCTGTTAATTGCTATCACCAAAAGAGTCGAGAGATGATAGTCCAAAAGATGCATGGTTTCAATGATTGGTTATGTCCAAATATTTCAAATATGTGTGTGAACCATTTGATTTTACTTTAAAACAAAAAGGCAAGTTCGAATCTTCTATTTTCTCAAATAAAGAATATTATTAATTAATTTTAAATTAAAATTTTTTTTCTTACATTTTTTTTTTTTTGGAAAAAAACGGTTCAAGTTCAAATTTTAAACAAAATATACACAAACATCTATCACTGAATGAGGCCATGGGCCATTAAATCAGGTTATATATACTGAGGCACAAATGAAAATGATTCGATGAAACTAAAATAAGCTGATTGTACTCGGATACTTTTTTGTATCTTATTTGGAGCTGTTGGGCCGCACCACTTCGCTAGATTGGGCTTTTTTCTTTTACCAGTTTAACTAAGAGTCCAACTTCAACTAGTAGAAGGAGATTTCAAACTTTACCAAAATCACATCTAAAACTTTACATGACAAAGAGTATGATTTTATCTTTGGCTTATGATTTTATTATCATACCCTCACTACCCTTTTTCAAACCACAAAATTTTTTTTTAAATTTATAATTTAAGGATAAAAAATGTTATAGTCGTTGAATTTTAAAATTAAGAATTATTAAATATTATATTTTAAGATAATTATATAAATTAATTGAATTAAAATTTTGAATTCAAAAAATTAAAAATTTTAATTTCATAGAAAAAGTCACGAGATGTCCATATCCTAAGACACCATTGTTTTCTGAATATTATTCCTGCATCCCGTAGACACTTAGATCATATGAAATAGGATTTGTTTGCTTACACCATGTTCACGTTTAGCACAAAAATATTATTCATTACGGTCTAATCGTAATCTCTTAGTCATGTATAGAGATTGTAATGGATTAAGTCAAGATAAATTATAGTTCGTCTCAAATTTTTAACTCAAATTTATATTAATGATATTTGAATCTGATTCGATTATATAATCATAATATTCAAATCCAATATTTTTTTAATTTTTGTATACTTGAATTGAACTCAACTTGATTCGATATTATACAAAATCGTATTTGATTTGATCTAATCTAAAATTAATAAAATATTATTTTTTAATATAAATATAAAATTAAATAAATATAAACAATATATAAATATAAAATTAAAAAATTATATATATAAAATCATATTGAGATAAATTTATCTAAAATTCAACTCCAATTTTATTTTATAATTACCTAACTTTACTCGATTAAAAACTCAAATTTAAAAATTTGATCTTAAAAAATCAAATTGAGTCAAAATTCATTGAACACAAATTGGACTGTCGTTTTTAGGCATATGCATATAAACATATACAAAAAAAGTGAAAAATATTAAGCAAAATAAATACTTTTTTATTTTCTTTTTTCAAAATATATTTGTATCTTACATTTAATACAAGTACTAATTTTACAAGCAAACAAATAAAAAAAGTCAATTGAGTATAATTTTGTAGTTTGAAATTTTTTAAATATAATATTTTTAAAATAACTATATGAATTTAAATTATAGTCCAAATTCAATTGAATGCTAATTTAAACAGCATGTATGGGCTATGCATACATATATAAACCTACACAAAAATAGTGAAAATTTAAATAGAATTAATGCTTTTGTATCCCAAAATAGAATAAATGCTTACTTTTATATAATGTTTGGATAAATATTAATAAAAAAAATGAAAAGAAAAGAAAAAAAGATTTTTAAAATAAAAGAAATGATATATGTATCTCTTGCTTGGATAATTAAAATTAATAAAAAAATAAATTCTTACAATTATTGTTTGAATAAATAGTGAAAAAAAATTATTATAATAAATTTTTTAATTATAACCTTTTATTATCTATAATTTTATAGTATTATTGGACTATGATATATTTGTTATATTGTATGACTTTAAAATTACTGTTATATCAATAGTTTTTAATCAAGTAAAATAAAAAATTATTTTATAAATACATATTGATAGATTTTTTAGTTATTGTCAAAATTTTAGTATACTATTACTTTGACGATGTATTCATATAAAAACTATTAAATATAAAAAAATATAATCACATAAAAATATTACATATAAGCAAATTATATGTCATTTTTGCTTCAAATAAAAAGTAATAATATATCATTGTATAGTTGTCTAACATAAATTTATTTTACCAAAAAAAGATGATTTTAAAAAAATAAAAAAAAATTGTGATATGGTTAGGTTTTTTAAACTAAAATTTTAATATTAATGAAAAGATAGATATAATAATATTTTTTATAAAAATAAAATTTGTTTAACTTTTATTTTCTTAATTTTTTCTTAAATTGAGGTATTAATAAGTAAGAATTATATAAAAACTAAAGATTATTGAATTTTTATTTTTTAAAATTAAAAATTTTATATTTTTATTACTTTTATATTTTATTTTCTTTATTTTTCCCTTCTCTTCTATCCAAATGTCATCTTTTCTTTCTTGAAATATATTCTTACCTAAATCGCGCTAATTTCGGAGGCAAAATTTTGATAGCATACTGATTTAGATGACATGTATACGGAAAAAGATTTTAAATACTTAAATCATAGTTTTTAAGTGAATAAAAATTAAGAGTTAAATGTAAAGTAAAAATTAAAAAAAAATGTTAGCATCTTAGTATTATATATATAAAAAAAAAAAAAGAAGGGAAACCGACGGCGACGCGGAAACAAAAGAAAGATTTAGAAACAATGTCGACATAGTCGCACCCATATTTTAACGAAAGGTCACAACTGTAGACGCCACCTCTTCATATGAGTTTGCCTTTTCGTCCAACAATGTCGACACTCTCTCCTTATTCGCCTTTCTTTATATGTTGTCCCGTCTTCCTTTCTCTGGTTTCCATGCCCTTGTCCAATCATTTATTACTTCAACTTTAACATCTCATCATCATCAACACTACCATCATCCCTTCGATCTCTTTTTGTTGGTTCTTTTGATTGTTATACGTGTTACTATTCGTCCTTCTTCTTCGTCACTTTGATTTGTCATTTGTCATCGTAAAACTAACAAAAGAAAAGAGAAAAACCTTCCCTTTCTTCCTAGTTATATATATATTGAACCCACCACCAACTTTACTTTATATTTTCTCTTCCCATGTTTCTCATCGAGGTAGCGTCTTGCGATTCAAAACACTTCATTTATTGTCTCGATTTTTTTTTTTTATTCTTTGTGTTTACTGTTATTATTTTTTATGTCAGGATATATGGCCTCTGCTTTGCCTTGATCGTTTCGGATCAAAGACTAGGCTTTTCTCAGGTAATTTTCAATACCTTTTGTTTGTTCTCTGTTTCTGTGGTTGTTGACTGGTGTAAAACGTTCCAAAGGGATTTTGGATTCTGGGATTTCATGATTCAATCCAATTGAGCTACGATGATAAAAGTTCTTCAATTGGGTGGAAATTTAATCACTTTCAATCTTTTTAGAAAGTTGTCGACTTTTGTCAAAATTCTTCAATTGGGTGGAAATTTTATCAGTATCAATAGTTTTTTTCGTTGTTTTACTTAGTTCTGATTATTATTCGATTGAAAAAAAAAAAAAAAACAGAGTCCCTTTTTCAGACAATAGCCGATTCAATGAGCAACACAAGCTGCGAATCCTCGGACCTAGAGGTTTGTCGTGACGAATCAGCCGCCTTGAAGTTAAAGCTCATAGGCATAGCCTCAATCCTCCTCGCAGGAGTTGCTGGCATTGCTATTCCATTCATAGGCAGGCACCGTAAGTTCCTCCATACAGAGGGGAGCCTCTTTTTTGCCGCCAAGGCATTTGCAGCCGGCGTAATTCTTGCTACTGGCTTTGTCCACATGCTCTCTGGTGGTAATGAAGCTCTTACGGATCCTTGCTTACCAAAATACCCTTGGTCAAAGTTCCCATTTCCGGGGTTCTTTGCTATGATTGCTACTTTGGTTACTTTGCTCGTGGATTTTGTGGGAACTCAATATTACGAGAGGAAACAAGGTTTGGCTAGAGGAAGTACTGAAGAGCAGGGTAGAATCGGGTCGTTAGAGGCGGATTCAGAGTCTGGGATAGTGCCTGATGTGGAAGGGAAGGATTGGAATGGGAAGGTTTTTGGGGAAGAGGATGGTGGCGGCATGCACATTGTTGGGATGCATGCGCATGCAGCACATCATAGGCATAGTCATCCACATGGACAAGATGGCTGTGATGGGCTACTGAGGAGTCGTGGACATGAAGATGACCATGGACATGGGCATAGTCATGGACATGAACATGGCTTTGGAGGTGGGGATGATGATAGCGGAATTAGGCACGTCGTTGTTTCCCAGGTAATTTATTTCTTATTCTTAAAACTTTTGTCTTTCTTTAATTCAGTGTGCTTTGCGTTGACTTTATTTCTGTGATGTTTCGAACTAAATTACTGCTATTTGTTGTTGTTATGCTTGCTTGAGGTGGGTTAAAATTTGCCTTAATGCCGTATGAGCAAGGGACTTGACCTACTAGAATTTTGTTCGTCATGAGGGACCCTCACATGTTTCTTTTTTCTTTTGGCCAAAGAAACGGAATCTGAGAATGGATAGTCAACTATCAACAGGTTTTGGGGTTTGAGACTTTTGGGGATCTACTTGGATTTACGGCTTTACTAGTTGGTTCTCAACTTGTCATTGGGAAAAAAATGACAATCGTGTTAAATCAGTAACTAGTTTTTTCGAAGTTGGCTTTTTTGGACTTTGGCTAACAAATCTACTGATAAAATTCTACTGGGATGTGTTTCCACTACACCAACATGTGCCTGTGCCTCTCATTTAGTCAGTGGCGCACAGAGCTTTGCGGTTTTTACCAAACTTGGTGTTTCACTTAATATGTGCCACAAGATTGAAGTGTTAGCTCTACCCCTCTCACTCCCTGGTTATTTTCATCTCATGTGGTTTATATGTTTATTATTTCCCGACCAAAACAATGATTTGTAGAGAAAGATTTTGTTCTTATTTCTCTTGTGTCATACTGGAACCTTCTAAGTTTTCACCTTTGTTTAACTTTTGGTGATCAAGCACCCATGTCTGCCTCGTGCAAACTGCTGTGTCAAACTTCAACCTGGTGTGATTAACTTTTCCACTACAGCAATAAGCATACGAGTCTCCCCTTATCTTTGCTTAGTCAATTCGATTATCCTAATTGTGTACGAGACAAATTGTTCCAAATAGTAGTTGCCTCATTGGTTTTTTATTCAATGCCTTATAAAAGTGTTTTGAATGCTTTCTAAACGTTATCTTCTTTTAATTAATGCTAATGGCTGTTATGTTTTTGGTCAAAAAGTTAGTGATATTTGCATACTTTGTCATGGTTGTAATGTGTACTTCAGGAGGAATGAAAACTGTGGCTAAAATTGTTGCAGAATTTTTTTTGTTGCTTTTTGAGAAGTGTGCTGATGAAGGCTTGTCTTCTTTCATTTTTGCAGATTTTGGAGCTTGGAATTGTATCACACTCCGTAATCATTGGCCTATCACTAGGTGTTTCCCAGAGTCCATGCACAATAAGACCTCTAATTGCAGCGTTATCATTTCATCAGTTCTTTGAAGGATTTGCACTTGGAGGCTGCATCTCGCAAGCACAATTCAAAACTCTACCAGCCACAATCATGGCATGTTTTTTTGCCATAACAACCCCATCTGGAATTGGCATTGGGACTGGCATTTCTTCATTCTACAATCCTTACAGCCCAGCAGCTCTGGTTGTGGAAGGCATCTTAGACTCTTTATCAGCTGGAATTCTAGTTTATATGGCTTTAGTAGATCTAATTGCTGCAGATTTTCTGAATAAGAGGATGAGCTGCAATTTTAGGCTTCAAGTAGTATCTTACTTCATGCTCTTCCTAGGAGCTGCTATGATGTCTTCCCTTGCCATCTGGGCCTAAATTTTAGTATAGAGGTAACTGTTTATTACTTCTTTTTTGCGCGTTTATTTTTATAATGCAACCGGAAATCATAAAATTCTTTATAACCTGTTGTAAAATTTGCAAATCTATATAAATATAATGACAGCAACACCCCCAAAGTGAAGGGAATTGATGGTTCAATCTTGCTAACAACTCTCTTATGTAGTTTGGATGACAGATAATACCTCTTTGGCTTGAACTTAGCTAGGATGTTGATTCCGCAAGGTAGTTTGGTTTATTAAAACAACCTCCAGACGCGGTAATCGCTGTTTACTCTTGGTAAACCTGTTAAAGCATTCTACTCTTTTCCCTCGTGCCCTGATGAAGCTGCCAGATATTTGAGGTTATATATTTCATTAGAAAAAAACTGAAAAATTTTCAAAAGTTTAATGATAAATTCATCCAATAAAATAGTTCAATATTAAAATTTGAGGTTTTTAATTTGAGTGCTTCGTATTCTGTTAAGACCTAAGGTATATAAACGAAAGGAAGATGTAAAAAATAAAGAAAAATGCCGCTTCTAGTTGGATAGAAGCAAAACTTTTCTATATATAAGAAATTAAATTATTAACAATTTTTTAAGTTTGAAACTATCAGAATTTGAAAATTTTATATTGAATTAAGGTTCCATTTATTTTGAGAAAATTGACTTTTAAAAACTATTTTTTGAAAAATATTTACATTTTTGGGAAAAATTAAGATTTTTTGTTGTTTAGATAAGTCAATTAAAAATATTATTTATTGTTTGATTATTTACTGAAAAAATTGCTTTTTCAAATAATATCAATATAACTATTAAAATATTAAAAATTATTTATGATTAAAATATATTGAAGTATTTATTATTAAAATTATTAATATTCAAAATTTATATTTTAATAATAAAATTTAATATCAAAACATTATATTAATCTAAAAAACTTAAAATAAAATATTTATTATTTATATTAATATTTTAAAATATTTAAAATGGACCAACTACTATTATTATTCTTAAAATATTAATTTTATTAATATAATAATAAAAATAGTAATATTTATTATTAAAATATTAAAAATATTTATACTATTAAAATAATTAGATTTTATAGTGAAAATATTTATTATTAAATCATAACAAAAATATTATTCATATATATTTATTATTAAAGTAATAAATAACTAAAAATATTCATTTTATGAAAATAATATTATTAATATATATTTAATATTAATTATTAATAATAAAAATATTATTTAATATATTATTATTTATTATTAAAATAATAATTTAATACTATTTATTAGTGAAATAATAAAATATTTATGTTTAATAATATACAAAATAGAAATATTTAAAGTTAAAATATCAAAAGATTTTTAATGTTAATATTTAAAAATTTTAAATCAATTTAAATAAAAATATTTTTATTAAATAGTAATATTTTGTATTAGATTAAATCAAGTTTTAAGTTTAAAATATTATATTCAAGGTCTTACTTAAGTAACAATAAAAATATTATAATATTTTAAATTAATATTAATATTTTAATTTTTTATGTAAAATTAAAAATTTTGATAATATATTTTGGATCATATTAAATTAAGTCTAAGTTAAAAAAAAAAAAAAATCATGTTCAATGTTTGACTTAAGTAATTGTGCTCACAAATTTGGTAAGTAGTTTTACTCGTAAATAATTTTTTTCAAAAATTATTTTCCTTTCGAAAGGGGAAGATAATTTTTTAAGAAATGATCTCATTTTTTATTGATTAGTAAGTTATTTTTAGTTTATTAACTAAATTTTTGTTAAATAAATACTGAAAAATGCAACAATTATTTTTTATAATACAAATGAAGTCTAAGAGTACAATACTTTATTAACAAATTACTTGACTATTGTCAACCAAAAAAAGTTTCATTCTACAAAATAGTTTTTTTTTTCTTTGAAGACATTTGTTGTACTTTGTTTACTTGTTTGTAAGGTTATTAACGAATCAAATATTAATAAACAAATGTATGTCTATAGTTTATTTATTTATTTTAGAGGTATTTGAGCTTATTGTGTTCAATAAGAAATTGCTTTATTCCTTTGAGTTTGATTTATTTAAATGATAAAATCTTTATATTTGATTCATGTTCGATTTAATTAAATTAAATAAACTCATTATTGAATATTAAACAAATATGTATAATATAAATGATTGTGTACATAAACAATAAACAATCATAATTAGATAAATAAATTTTAAACGAATATAAACGAATTTAAATAAATATAAATGAATCATAAAATAGGATTAAGTAAATAGTAAAAAATAATTTTGTTATTATTATAAACAGTAAATAAATAATAAATTAATGAATTTTAAATGAAATTATTGACAAATATAAACAAATCAAACAAACATTTGTTAGTGCATGACATGTTTAATAAATAAACATAAAAATACTATTTAAAATTATTTATTAAATTTAATAAAATAAATAAAAATTAAATATATTTAAAAATAATTTATCAAAAATTTTATTCGTTTATACCTCTATTGATCCTAGTGTTAAGATTAAAAACAAAATTACATTTTTTTTTCAATTGATTTTGTACTACTCCTAGTCCTAGTTCTTATTTTTGTACTTCATTATAGTCCATATAACACAACTAAATATTTTAAACTAATTTCATTAATAATGAATATAAATATGTTCATTTGAAAGTAAAAAGGAAAAACAAATTAAAATACTATAAATTAAAACAATGTATCACTTGTTATGGGTATGACAAACTGTAATCTTGAAAATGACTTAAGATTAAGAAAAAAATATAAATTAATTTACAAGTAAATATTAAAAAATCTAAATTATTTAACTATTTAAAAAATAATTCAATAAATTTAAAATTCAACTTATAATATTTATAACATTTTTATTTTTCGATGTTTTTTAGAAATTATTAAAAATAACAAGAACATAAAATTATGGGAAATTCGTATTACTACTACTATGAAGACAAACATTTGTCGGTTAATTGATGACAGGGGCAATCTCGTAAACTTAAAATACAAAAATTGTGTTCATCGAGGCAATCCTTGTCGTTTACCCAACACCAAACAGCCCTTTGGTTGAGCCCATTCTCTCCCTTCAAACAAAGCAAAAGCCTTCCATTTTTTTTTATCTTTCTTCTTACAAATCAAATCTTCCTTCTTCTCCTTCTTCCAAAAATTGACTATTTTGACAAATCTTTTGTCTCTTACTTTCGTCACCTCTTTTGCCCTCTGCTTGCCACGTCACCCTTTCACAAGTACCATCTTACGTGGCACACGTTTGCCTTTGCCAACGTGTCACTTCTCTCTCCCCCTTTCTTCTCTTTATATTACGCGTTTCTCTCCTTTCTTTACTCTCTTCAATTCTCAAGTCCCAACAAAATAAGAAAAATAAAAATTGATGACGCAAGGAGCGGTAGGAGAAGACTTGAAGTCGCCGCAGAATGAACTTTCCGGTGATGTTGCGCGGAAGTTGAACGTCTTGTTGACTGAATCCGATGACGAAAACGAGTTCTCCAATGAGGGTTTGGTTGAAGAAGAGAAACTAGAGGAGATAATGCAAGAGCTTTACAATGAGATAACAACCTCTTCTTCCAACACTTCACCACCGCCAAGGGAAACCTTACCGTCAACGTCGCGGTCGTCTTCTTCATCGAAGCTCTCTTTGTCTTCTCCGCCGTTCTTTGCCGTTAGCGACGTCAAGAGTGAGAGCTGTGGGGCTTCAGTGTCTGACTCATCGTCCACGGTGATGGCTGGCATTGAGTTCGTGGGACCCACCGGGAACTTATCTGACGTAAAGTTAGGGTTACCGGAGAACGAGTTATGGGCAATAGGGAAGGGTTTTGACGATAAGAATCGTGACAATGTAGGAGGAGAAGAGGCAATGGAGGGCTGTGGCGAGGGGGAGGTTGGTGATGATGATCAATGGCTGGAAAGAGTTCTAGGGTGGGGTCCACTGGAACTAGATGACTGGACCTGAGCTGAAGCTGATCAGATTGGGATGATGTGATGATCTTTTGAGTCCCATCGATGAAGTTTACCGTACAGAGCGAGCCCTTGTAGCGTAGGGATATAGTGTCCTTGGGGAGGGTCGGTTGTGTCTATGTGGGGAATTTTAGATTATTTGTACTTAACCCTTTTATTTTCTGTTCTCTCGTGGTTGTTTTGGTATCTCTTTATTTTGCAGAGTACTCCAGAACCAGGAAGTAAAACCAGTGATATTTTCTTTTCCTTTTGGTTTCTTTCTTGTCTTTTTCTTTTCTTTTCTTTCCCTTTTTCTAAGCTTATCTTTTGTACATTGGTTGAAGCTTTGAACGGGACACTTGCTGAAACAACAATAGGAAACCAATTAAAAATACTTTTAATTTTTTGCATGAATTCTAACAATGCTCGACTCATCATCAACTCGGATTTCGAGTTCGTCTCAACGGGATCCAAAAAGTCATCAGTGATAACTAGTCTTAATTTCTTTATTTTTGTGCCTAATTTGGCACCCAATTGCCTTGTTTTGAAGTACTACGATTGGCTAATAGTGTAAGGGCTCACGGAGCTAGCTAGAAAATGGTCAATTTTTATGTTGCTTTCAGAATGTACAATCTGATGACTATTTCGGGTGAATCACTGGAAACATAAGAGATTTAAATGTCTCGTTTTTTGCGAGTATCTCTGCAATGTATTGAACCGTCTCTCTTTCTCTACTTAACTTTCATGCGTGGGCCGGTAGGGTTCAACTCCAAAAGACTGTAGTCTGCGAATGCTTGTTTGGAGTGCCTGCGTTATAGCAATTTGATAAAGATATTCACCAAAAGAAAATTGATTAAGATATTTAATCCTCCTTGGTATATACAATATAAACAACTCATTTTGTCTAAAGTTTAAAATTTATTTTATTTTATTTATTATTTATTTTTTTAGTAAAATTTTTTTAAAAATGACATATACTTAATTGAAAAGGGATTATTTGGTTGGATAAAAAGTTTTTTAAAAATTAAAATTCAATTATAATCCAACTATCAGATAAATTACTTGAAGAGTTTTAATCCTAGTTGAGATACTATTTAAACTTAGATTCTCATCTATAGATTAGTTCCAATATATACAAAAAAGTTACAGTGACCAGAGAGGAAAATACACAAAAAATCAAAAGCAAAAATAGAGAAAGCAATCAAGTCCAAAATTTTTAGAAAAATTTCTGGCAAAAATTTTGTTTTAGTTTTGAAAGAATTTGATCTATTAGCGCCACGGCCTACGAACTTGTTAGGCGACCCGCTCTTAGCTTATTTAGCTCTAGCTGAGCCGAGCTAAGCCAGTAGCCTTGCCATTCCAAATGAGTTTCTTTCTTGTAGTCAAGTTGAGCCATGTGCTGTAGCTCTAGTCGTGCCATTTCTTTATTTGTTGTTATTATTATTATTATTATTTGGTTTTACTTATTATTTTTGTTTCATGTTATTATTTTATTTATTTATATTACGTAAGATTAAATTTTAAGAAAATTAGAAAAAGTTATAAAAATAAAACTTTAATAGAATTTGAAAAATAAGTAATAATTAATCGATGATAAAATTTTTTGAAATTATAAATAGTTAATTTCTATAAAATTTCTATGAAAAATTTTTTTTCTAGATTTGATCCAAATGGAAGAGAATTTAGATAAAATTTTAATAAACAATAATTAATAGTTATTCTTAATTTAAAAAATAATAATAAATACAAATTTAATAAAATTTAGGAATTGAATCAATAATTACTCAATGATGAGATTATTACAATTTTTAAATGATAAATTTTTTAAGAAATCTTTACGCAAAAAATTTTTCTAAATTTAATCAAATTGTGAAATAATTTAGATGAAATTTAAATGAAAGTGATTGTATTTTTTCTCAAATAAAAAATTAATAATTAGCAATTAAAATATGAATTAAAAATTTGGGTGAAAATATTTTATAATTATCTAATGAAGAAATCTTAAGAAAAATCACAAATGATAGAATTTTTATAAGATTTTTAGGTGAAAGGTTTTTTTTCTAAATTTATCATAAATGGTGAAAAATTTTAAATGAAACTTTAAAAGATGATTGTCATATTGTTTTCTTTCCAAAGTTTAAGAAATTAATAAGAGTTTAAATTCTAAATTTGGCCCAAAATTGTAAAAAATTTAGAAAATAAAACTTGTAAAAATTTTTTTAAATAAACCCAAACGGTGAATAATTTAGAAATAAAACTTATAAAATAAAACAATAAATTATGAGAATAAAATTTTTAGTAATCGTAAATGAATAATTATCTAAGATATTTTTCGATAAAAAATATTTTTAATTTAGGGCCAAATGGTGAAAAAATTAGATATATTTGTAACAAGACAAAAACAAATGATTAAGTTTTCCGATGATGGAGCTTTTTCAAGAAAACAAATAGAATTTTTGAATACTCTTGAGGTGAGAAAGTATTTTTTAAGAATTCTATGAAATTGATGGAGAAATCTTAACAATTATTTTCAATATTTAGACATTAAAATAAAGACCATTAGAATATCAATCCTTAGGATAATTTAAAATAAAATGATACCATTTTTTAGGATGGGCATTGTAGGGGTTCTATAACCTTTTTTACATATAACCGAACTTTCGAACTTTGTTCTGATTTATAGATCAGACTTATTTTTTTAGAGATTCTTAGTTAAACTTAGGATATTCTTAAAAGTATAGATTTATTTAGGTGATCAATCACACTTCAATAAAAGATTGGTGACAATTACTTTCATTAAGTTTAGTCATAGGTTTAAAGATCTATATGTTATGACAGTTTGACAGCTCCACTAGGGACCATTAGAGAGTCAGGCCATAAATTTTAAATTTATCCTATTTTTTGAGCTAATGGTCTTAAATCTTGAAAGAAAAGCTCGGGGGGGGGGAGTTAGATAAAATCTTGAAAGCCCTGAATAAGTTGAATAAAGGAAATAGGGTGAAAAAAGTTTCAAGTCAGCCTGAGCATTTTGTGCAAGATGTAATTGATCTTTTGTACCTTTCAAGACTCAGCCTTTATCAAGGCTAGCCTTTTTAAGGGGCACAAGCAAATTTTCTTGAAGCCTATCCATAAACTAACTCAGGAATGCAAACTATTATTGCCTAAGGTCAGTTCCAAAGTTATGTTAATCTAGTCTTTGGGGAGAAAGTCTCAAAATAAATCTAGGTCCCTAATTTGGATGATCTAAAAAAAAAGAAAAATTGAAGTTAAAAGTGGTCAAGTTGGTGGAAGACTCGAAGGCTTATCAAGAGATGAATAGGCTCAAGGAAAGATTGTGAGAAATGGAGAAAATTGGTTTCTATGGTTCAATAGATGCTGTTGGGCTCTATTTAGTCCCAGATGTTGTTATTCTTCCAAAATTCAAAGTTTCAGAGTTTGAGAATTATGATGATACAAAATGTCAGATAACTTATGTTACCGTGTACTATTGGAAAATGTTTACCTATACTAATGATGAGAAACTATTGATGCATGTATTTCAAAATAGCTTTATTGGGTCTACAACAAGATAACATGTTTAGCTTGATCAATATCTCATTCACTTATGACAAAAGCTAGCCTGTGACTTTATTAGTCAATACTGACACAATAGATCTAGCTTCTGATCGTCTTTTCTTACAGAATATGAAAAAAAAAAGGTGACTAAGTCATTTAATGAATATGCCTAAAGGTAGAGGGACATGGCTATTCAAATTTAACCACCTTTGACTGAGAAAGAGACTACGATGTTATTTAATAGTACTTTAAAATCTTTCTATTATGAATAGATGACAGAGAATATAACAAAAAATTTTAATGATATGATAATTTTAAAAGAAATTATTAAAAATGCTATCAAGAGTGGCAATCTTTAGGAAGAAAAAACCACCAAGAAATGAGGGTTGCTTAAAAAAAATTAAAGCCCAAGCTATGAATTTTGATAGGCAATAATTTAAAAATTATGTTCTATATCCATCACATTTTTATCTTATTTACCACTATGTAGTTAATAGTATTGTACAGGTCTCTTACCAATTATATACACAACCAGTTTACCTATCAACCTATAAACCGACCTTTTAAGTACCTAATTATGGGTCAAGTACTTAGATATGGATCTAATTAAGTCACTATATCAGCTTCAAGACTTAACAACCAAGCGAGTGGTTTGAAAAGATTTCAAAATAATCAAGAAAAGGCCTACATTGATCTTATCCCTATGACTTACACTGAGATATTCTCAAAACTAGTCAAGAACGATTTCGTATCTCTAGTTATTCTAGAATCATTAAAATCACCTTATCCCAAATGGTATGATGCTAATGTCACATGTAATTACCATAATGGAAACATGGGTCATTCTATAGAAACTTGCCTTACTTTCAGACACAAAGTGCAAAGTTTGATCCAAAAAGGCTTGGTAAACTTCGATGAATTAGAGGGATCGGATGTCAATAAAAATCCTTCGTCTGATCACACGAATGCATGATTTTGAAAAGGATAAAGATGTTAAAGCTGGTTAAAAGTTGCTTGTCATTTTAAGATTTAAAAAAATATATATATTAGAATTTTTTTTGTGAAATAAGATTATATTTTTTTATCTTTTTAATAAAAGGTAAGTTGATGCATTTTACTACATTTTCTCTTTCATTTAAACTATTATTCTATGCTTTGTTATTATTTATATCTTTTTTATTCTCATTCTCAAATTTTAAATATGTATATTTAGACAATTATAAATAATAATTCTGAGATTTAATTTTGAAAAGTTATTTATATTGATTTGTAAAGATTATTTGAGCAATAGAAGCAACCTACGAACATATATCATTCATGGAAAAATGAAATAGATATATCTTAGAAGCATCCATTAATTTGTTTTTATTCAATAGATAATCTTCAAACAAAGCATTCATGTTTGAGATAAAAATGGTCATCTTTTTTTTACTATTCATAAAACCATCAATTATTATCCTTTTTGTGCTTGCAATGATTTTTTTAAAAAAAAATCCTACCTAAGGATCACTCTCTATACTATGGGATAAATTTTTAAAAAGAACCTAATTGAAAAAAAAAAGGGGCAAAAGATTGTAAATTATTTCAAAGATAAATAGTAGAAAAAAAAGAGAAAGGGATAGAAAAACCTTTTTACAAAAAAAAAAGAAGAAAAAGAGTAAAAATAAATGCCACAAATAATTTGGGAATCCTTTTATGAGGAATAAGATGAGAAAAAAAAAATAGTGACATGATATGGAATAAGGCAAAATGCCAAGTTGCATCAAAGGATAAAAAATGATCCTTTGGTTTTGAACCTTTTAAACATATGTTTTGAGTATATTTTATCTGTTTCTTTCATAACCTTTTACTATAACCTACATTACAACCCTTAAAAGTTTATTTTGATCAAATATAAATGTTTGAATCGAATGATCATATGTTGAGCTAAGGCATGCTTGTGACAGAGCAATGGAATCATGATCTGTTCTCATGTTTTATAGATTGATGTGTGAAAATGTGCAAAAATAAAAAATGTGAAAAAATAAAAAAAGAAAAAAAATGAAGACTCAAATTTAAAATTCGAAAAGACGATTTGGGTGAAAAAATGCCTAAGCTGAGAGTTGGATGGATAATTTTATATATGGAAGATCAATGTCATCCAAAGATCCTTCAAAGCTAAGACAAAGTTCGATGAGCTTCAAAATGATTTTAAAAGTCAATGGAATGAGTTTTTGAAAAAGGATTTTGGATTAATGTTAAAAATTATCTGAATATTCATTGTTTAGACATTGTTATACCATTTCAATACCATCTATAGTGATATACTTTGAATTTGTTTCTTTGCCTATTTATTTTTATACTAGACTTATTCTTGTGTCGATTATCTTTTTCTCAATTCATCTTGTACTCTCTTATTTTTATATCTCCAGAATATATCAAAAAAATATATAATTGCATTATATTGGTCATAATTTGAAATGATAAATATGAATGATAATGTTCATAAAAGATTCTTGTATTCTTTTGAAAAAAAATCCAGGATGATAAGAAAAAAAATAAAAAGATGGAAGAAACATGAGAATATGATTTGAAAAGGTAAATGGGATGATTAAGTGACAAATGTGATGATGGATTGGTCGATATAACCTTTGAGTTATGATCGGATTATGGAAATAATAAGGATTAGTTGACGAAATTTATTCTAAAATGGTTAATACTAAGACGCTAAAAAGAAAATGTGAGATGGTGGAGTCTTGAAAATCTTATTATAATAATTAATGTTAGTGACATCTGCATTACATACATTGCGTTTGTATTGTTATTTGAACAATACATGTATATAATTTGATGAATATTTGAATCTTGGTTGGCCATGCATTTGTATTATGCAATGAACATTTGAATCATGGTTTAGAGTATGGCATCTGCATTATTATGAGGATCTAGATTATTGTATTTGTATCATTAAAAAAATATTTACGCCATTATTATGACATTCTTTATATGCAATGTCATAACGTCTAGATCAATGATCTTTTGCTAGACGTTAACTTAAGGAGTTGCCACTAATCTTTTTTTTGTTTAGGTACGATTAGTCATCTAACTGAATCTGTCATATTTTAAAAAGAAATTTTAAGCTTAACTCAAGTATCTTTAAAAAGGTATATTCAATTGCTATAAAATCAGAACTAGGTCTATTAGTACGGTTATGTGTGAAGAAAGTTATAGTACTCTCATAATGTCCATCAAATGATGGTACCAACTGATTTAGTATTATCTTTTAAGCCTTAAAAATCTTATCAAATAATTAATTATTAAAAATTATTCTTAATTGATTTTAATACTTTTGACAAAAAATTAAGAAAATTTTCTCACATCATGAGTATACAAAAAATTATTGTTTCTCTTATAGGAGCTTTGTCATTAGATTATTTAACATTAAAAAAAATTTTAAGAAAAAAATAATACTTTAACTTTTTCCTAAGATTTTTTTCTTATTTTTATTTAAAAAAAATTAGTGCATTTATGTAAGAAAATTTTGATATTTTTAACTTTTTTCTCAAATGCATTTTTTGAAATTGAGAAGGTTTTTATATAAGAAAAATTGATACTTTTAACTTTTCCTAAAAAATGTTTCCTTTGAAATATATTTTTGAGAAATTTTATTTTCTAAGGAAAATTGATACTTTCAACTTCTCCTTAAAACCATTTCTTATTTAAGAAAAATTGATACTTTCAATTTTTCTTTAAAAATATTTTTAAAATATATTTTTAAAAAATTTTTTATTTAAAAAAAATTGATACTTTCAACTTTTCCTTAAAATTATTTTTATTTTATTTTTATTTAAGAAAAATTATTATTTTCAACTTTTTCTTAAAAACGTTTCTTTTGAAATAACTGTTTGAAATTTTTATTTTTAAAAAAAGTGATACTTCAATTTTCCCTTAAATCCCTCTTTTGAAATATTCGTTTTCAAGAAAAATTAATACTTTCAACGTTTTTTTAAAAAATATATTTTAAAAATTTTATCTTTAAGAAAAATTGATACTTTCAATTTTTTCTCCAAAAAATATTTTTTAAAATTTTTACTTTTAAGAAAAATTGATACTTTCAACTTTTCTTCAAAAAATATTTTTTGAAAATTTTTACTTTTTTAGGAAAATTGATATTCAATCATTCTTAAGAAAATACTTTTTTGAAGTTTTGTTTCTTTTGAAAAGTATTATTTTTGAAATATTTTTATTATTTTAAAATTTTTAATACTTTTCTTTTCTCCTATAGAAAAAAATTTATACATAACTGAATAAATACTATTAATTTATGAAAAATAAACAAAAATAAATAAATAAGTAGATAGAAAAAAATAAAAAAATTTCTTATCTTACTTTAGCTTGGCTTGAATGGGGTGTAGCTCTAAAGACAAATTCAAGCTAAAGTGGTTTGATGCACAGCTTGACTCCATCGCTCAGTAGCGGTTCAATGAAGTGGACAGATGGGTCAATGCACTACGAGCCAGGTCGGACCTTGGGTGACGTGTGAATCCTTCCTATTTTTAAGGTCCAAAACGACATTGTTTTACACTGGTATAAAAGGTCAAAAATTTTTTCCTTCAGATGCTTTTTTGTTCTCTCTCTCTCTTATCTTCTTTTTTCTTCTGTTTTTTTTTTCTAAAAATGAAGAACGTCAGTTGAACTTTCATCAATTTTTGGGATTCAACATCAAAATTTGGGTTTATCATCGGAAAGTCACCAAAAAATTCAATCAAATTCTGAAATTTTCAAAAAATTCCCAAAAAAAGATCTCTAAAAAAACCTAATATCTTTTCTACTTTTTGAAATCCTCACCACATGGGCTTTAATCCAACCTTTAACCACAAAAATTCCAAAGAAACCTCTTTCAAAAAACTATATTTCTTTAAAAAAAGTTTTTTTGATACTTTTTTTCTATAATCTTTTCTTCACCCTCTGTGTGTGTGATCAACGGTTTATATAGGGATTAAATCACAAAGACTAAGCCCCACATTAGTTGAAAAATTCAAAAAAATTAAAAATTCTTTAAAAAAAAAATAAACTTATTCATTCATCATTTTTATTTTGATTCCAAATAATCCTATTATCAACCTAATTTCAAAATACAAACCTCCTCATCCTAGAGTTCTATTAGGACTAAAACTCTATTTTCTAAAATGAACAACTTGGACTAAGTCAAAAAAAGATTTAGCATAAGCCAAAATCCAAAAATATAATGACTTGGATTAAACTTAAGTTTAAAATGAATAACTTGGACTAAGTTGAAGAAGGATCAGACACAAGTCAAAATTCAAAAACAAAATGACCTGGATCAAACTGAAGTCTAAAAAATGAATAATTTCGACTAAGCTGAAAAAAGATTTGGCATAGGCTAAAATTTGAAAACTAAATGACTTGCATTGAACTGAAGTTTAAAGAATGAATAACTTAAACTAAATCAAAGAAGGATATGGCATAGGTTAAAATCTAAAAATAAAATGATCTGAATTAAATCAAAGTCTAAAGAATGAATAACTTGGACTAAGCTAAAGAAAGATTAAACATAAGTCAAAATTTAAAAACAAAATGACCTAAATTGAACCAAAGTTTGAAAAATAAATAACTTAGACTAAGTCGAAAAAAGATTTGGCATAAGATTAAATATGAAAATAAAATGACCTAGATTGAACCAAAGTCTAAAATAAATAACTTAGTCTAAGCTGAAAAAGGATCTAGCATAGGCCAAAATTTGATAACTAAATAACCTGGATCAAAACGAAGTTTAAAATGAATAACTTGAACTAAGTCGAAGAAAGATCTGACATAAGTCGAAATCCGAAAATAAAATGACCTGAATTGAATCAAAATCTAAAATAAATACCTTGGCCTAATCCGATGAAGGATCTAGCATAAGTTGAAATCCAAAACAAAATGACCTAGATTGAATTAAAGTCTAAGAGTAAAAAATCTAGACTAAGCCAAAATACAATGGTATAAGTTATACCAAAATTTGAAACAACTACCACTTCATCAACTATGAATTTGAAACATCTTTCTATAAAAGTAAATTTCCTAACATGTGTACACGAAATGCTATGAAATGCTAATTTTTTTGAAATGCATACATGAATTGTTATGAAATGCCAAGCTTATTTGATTACGATAAAAAGGTTTTCAAGCCCTTTTCTATTTCCATTTACTCTCTAGTTTCTTAGATTGGATAAATCTTTTCTATCCATTTCTGTCAAGATTAAAGCTTTTCTCAAAAAAACTTTTTAGATAACATATGGACCTTTCCAATTTAGAGTCCATTTTCTTTTATTGTCAATTGACTTAAGAGAATCTTCTTCAAAACCAATTCTCTTTCATGAAAACATTGAGGCCAAATTCTTATCATGTGCTAGCACTATTCTCCTCTGGTATAGCTGACCATGACATAGCATTGTCAGTCATTTTTCCTCAATAAAATCCACTTACTCATAATATTCTCGGATCCATTCGGCTTTTTCCAAATCAATTTCTTTTATAACCCTCAAAGATGAAATTTTTACTTTCACTGGCAACACAGCTTCCATCCTATAGACTAAAAAAAATGGGTTGTCTAGTTTAAGTACATACTAATGTCCGATAAGTGTGCAAAGTAAAATATAACTTTTCATGTCAGTCTTTATAGGTCTTGATAATCTTTGAAGAATTCTTTTAACATTCTTATTTATTGCTTTTACTACCACATTCATTTTTGAAAGGTAAGGTACCAAATCATGATACTGGATCTTAAACTGGACATATATGTCTTTCACATCTTATTATTAAGATTATTGGCGTTATCTGATATGATTCTTTAAGAGAGCCCATAATTGCATATCACTTATTTCTTAATAAACTTACACACCATCGATTGGGTCACACTGACATACGATGCGACTTTAACCCATTTGGTAAAATAGTCAATCATTGCAAAAACAAACCTATGTTCATTTGAAGTTTTCGGTGTGATAGGTCCGATGACATCTATAGCCCACATTGAAAATGGGTATGAAGGTGTTATAACTTGTAAAATATTTAGAAGGGCATGTATTTTATCTACGTAGATTTGGCATTTATGGCATTTTCCAATATAATCTATGTAGTCACTTTTCATAGTTGACCAATAATGCCCTCATGATTTATCTTGCCATCATATAACCATTTGCATGAGCTCCGCAAGTCTCATCGTGAACTTATTCAAGGATCTTTTATGCCTCTATTGTATTCACATATTTTAGGAGAACTAGATCTCGATTTCTTTTATACAAAATATTCCTATCAAGGAAGAATCCCATGGCCAATCTCCTAATGTTCATTTTGTCATTTTCTGTTGCATGCCTTTATTTAAGAAAATTTTGATATTTTCAACTTTTTTCCTAAATACATTTTTTGAAATTAAGAAGATTTTTATTTTAAAAAAATTGATACTTTCAACATTTTCTTAAAAATATTTCCTGTAAAATACAATTTTGAAAAATTTTATTTCTAAGAAAAATTGATTATTTTAACTTCTCCTTAAAAAAAATTTATACCTTCAACTTTTTCTTAAAAATGTTTTTCTTTATTTAAGGAAAATTAATACTTTCAACTTTTCTTTAAAAATGTTTCTTTTAAAATACATCTTTTGAAATTTTTATTTTTTTAAAAAATTGATACTTTGACTTTCTTTAAATCCTTTTTTTGAAATATTTATTTTTTTAAAAATTAATACTTCGACTTTCCTTAAATCATTCTTTTGAAATTTTTTTTAAGGGAAAATTGATGCATTCAATTTTTCCTTAAAAATTTTTTTTACTTTTTTAGGAAAATTGATATTTCAATCCTTCATAAGGAAATACTTTTTTGAATTTTTATTTCCTTCGAATAGTATTATTTTTAAAATTTTTTATTATTTTTTAAAAATTTTAATATTTTTTTCTCTCAAAAAAATTTATACATACTTGAATAAATGCTATTAATTTACAATAAATAAATAAATAAATAAATAAATAAATAAATAAATAAATAAATAAAAATGAAAAAAAATCTTATTTTATTTTGGCTTAGCTTAGCTTTAATGGGGTGTGGCTTTAAAGATAAATTTAGGCTGAAGTGGCTCAATTCCACGGCTCAACAACAGCTTGATGAAGTAGGCAGATGGGTTGAAATGCTATGGGTTGGGTCGAACCTTGGGCAATGCGTGGATCCTACCTATTTTTAAAGTTTAAAATGGTGTCGTCTCAAGCCAGTATAAAAGAAACAAAAATTTTCCTTCATATGCATCCATGTTCTCTCTTTTTTTTTTTCTTCTTTCCTCTATTTTTTTTTCTAAAAATGAAGAATGCTAGTTGAATTTTCATTGATTTTTGGGATTCAACGTCTAAAATTGGGTTTATCATTGGAAAGTCACCAAAAAATTTGAATTTTCATCGAAAAATTTAATCAAATTTTGAAATTTTTAAAAAAATTAAAAAAAATCCCCAAAAAAACCTAATCGCTTTTCTGCTTTTTGAAATCCTCAAAAGCACCACCTGGGTTCTAATCCAACCTCCAACCACAAAAATTTCAAAAGAACCTCTTTAAAAAAACTATCTTTCTTTAAAAAATTTTTTTGATACTTTCTGACTACTGTCTTTTCTCTCTTCCCTCTGTGTATGTGAACAATGATTTATATAGGGATTAAATTACAAAGACTAAGCCCCAAATCAGTCAAAAAATTAAAAAAAAATTTCTCTTTTTTTTAAAAAATAAAACCCTAACTGTTCATCCATTTTATTTTGATTCCAAAGGAATCCTATTATTAGCCTAATTTCAAATAGAAACCTCCTTTCTTAGAGTTCTATTAGGATAAAAACTCTACTTTTATTTCTGAAACACATCGAATAAAAAAAACAAAGTCTGAAAAATAAGTGTATACATACAAAATTTGACTTTGATGAAAGATTGAAAATTTTCATGAGAAAAAATTTTAAACTTTTTAAGGAAAGTCTCTTAAGATAAGATCATGAATTCATGAATAAGAAAAATATTTTATGAAGAAAACCTTTATAATTTTGAGGTTGTGGAGCCCTTTAATGGAACATCTTCAATTTTAAGAAGAATTTGTAAGATTTTCAAGCATAAACCCTAAGAATTTTTGAATGAGAATTTTGAAGTTTTTTTTATGTGAATCTTTAAATGTTGGATGTGAACCCTTAAAATTTTCAAATGTAAGCCTTTGAATTTATATGTGAAACTTTAAAATTTCTTGTATGTGAATCTTTGAACTTGAATGTGAATATTTAAATTTAGATGTGAAACTTTAAAATTGTTTGAATGTAAATATTTGAATTTTTAGATGTGAAACTTTAAAATTTCTTGAATATGAATTTTTGAACTTGAATGTGAATATTAATTTGTAAATGTCAAGCTTTAAAATTTTTTGAATGTGAATATTTTAAATTTTAGATGTAAAACACTAAAATTTTTGAATAATAATCTTTAAAATCTTGGAAATGAATCCCTAAAAAAAAAAAACTTTTGGATATGAATCTCTAGAATTTTAGAATGTGAATCTTTAAATGTAGGATGTAAGCTTGTAATTTTGATGCGAATCTCTGAATTAAACTTTAAAGGTGAATATCTCAAATGTGAATATGAGTTTTTGATAATCAAAATTCTTACGAAACTAAAATTTTGAGAATCAAATTCTTGCGAATCTTTAAACATTGTGAAACTAAAATTTCGAAGATCAAATTCTTGTGAACCTAAAATCTTTGAGAATGAAAATTTTAATGATTCTAAAATTTTTGTAAATCTAAAAATTATTATGAATCTACAAGTTTTGTGAATCTTTGAATTGCGAACCTTTGAATTTCAATATTATGATTTTTTAAACTCAAATTGTGAATTTTTGAGTTTCAACTTGCATTATTAATTATCGAATTGTCAAGTTCTTGAATATTTCAAATTATGAATCTTTGAAGTTTTGAGATTTTGTAATTATTGTTAAGCTATACATAGATATAATGAATGTTTATATCTTTGTTCGCAGAAAATGCACAAAGAAAGGCAATTGTAGACACTCTATTTTATCCAGAGTTTAAATTTTATTTTGTTTTATTATTTATTTTTTTAGTAAAAAAATTTTTAAAATGGCAAAGACTTTGTTAAAGAAGGATTGTTCAGTTGGATGAAAGGTTTTTTAAAAAATAAAATTTAATCTTAATCCAACTATCAGATAAATTCCTTGAAGAGTTTAATTCTAGTTGAAACACTGTTTGGACTTGGATTCTCATCTATAAATTGGTTCCAATACATGTAGAAAAGTTATAGTGATCAAAGAGGTAAATACACAAAAAATCAAAGGCAACAATAGAGAAAGCAATTAAGTCCAAATTTTTTAGAAAAACTTCTAGCAAAGGTTTTGTTTTAGTTTTGAAAGAGTTTGATCTGTTAGCACCACGGCCCGCGAACTTGTCAGGTGAACCGCTCCTAGCATCTTTGGCTCTAGCTAAGTCAAGTCAAGCTATCCCAGCCAGGTTTCTTTCCTACAGTCGAGCTGAGCCATACGCTGTAGCTTCAGTCAAACCATTTTTTTAATTTGATATTTTATTATTTTATTTTATTTTATTTTTTGGTTTTACTTATTTATTTTTGTTTCATGTTATTATTTTATTTATTTATATTTTGTAGGATTAAATTTTAAGAAAATTAGAAAAAATTATAAAAATAAAACTTTAATAGAATTTAGAAAATAAGTAATAATTATCCGATGATGAAATTTGTTGAAATTACAAATGGTTCATTTATATAAAATTTCCATGTGAGAATTTTTTTTTTAGATTTGACCCAAATGGAGGAAAATTTAGATAAAATTTTAATAAAAAATAATTAATATTTATTTTTAATTTTAAAAATAATAATAAATATAAATTTAATAAAATTTAGGAATTGAATTAACAATCACCCAATAATGCGATTCTTAAAAATTTTAAATAGTAAATTTTTAAAAAAAATCTCTAGGTAAGAAATTTTTCTAAATTTAACTTAAATGGTGGAATAATTTAAATGAAATTTTAATGAAAGTGAATGTAGTTTTTCTCAAATAATTAAAAATTAAAAATTTAGATGAAAATATTTGACAATTATCTAATAATGAAATCTTTAAAAAATCACAAATGGTTGAATTTTCATAAGATTTCTAAGGTAAAAAGTTTTTTTCTAAATTCATCACAAATGGTGAAAAAATTTAAATAAAACTTCAAAAAATAATTATCATATTATTTTTTTTCAAAGATTAAGAAATTAACAAAAGTTTATATTCTAAATTTGGCTCAAATGGTGAAAATTTTAAAAAATAAAACTTGTAGGAATTTTTTTAAATAAATCAAAATGGTGAAAAATTTAGAAATAAAACTTATAAAATAAAAAAATAAATTCTGAGGATGAAATTCTAAATAATCGTAAATGTATGATTATCTAAAATATTTCTAGGTAAAAAATATTTCTAATTTAGGCTCAAATAGTGAAAAAATTAATATATTTGTAATAAGAAAAAAAACAAATGATTAAGTTTTTCGATGACAGAACTTCTTCAAAAAAACAAATGAGATTCTTGAATACTTTTGAGGTGAGAAAATATTTTTTAAAATTTTTATCAGATTAATGGAAAAATCTTAACAATTATTTCTAATATTTAGAAATTAAAATAAAAACCATTAGAACATAAATTCTTAGAATAATTTAAAATAAAATAATACTGTTTTTATGATGGGCATTATAAGAGTACTATAACCTTCTCTACATGTAACTGAACTCTTAAATTATGTTCTAATTAGTAGACCATACATATTCTTTTAGGAATCTTTAATCAAGATTAAAACATTTTTAAGATGATAGATTCACTTAAGTAACTAATCACACCTTAATAAAAAATTGGTGACGACTCTTTTTTATTAAGTCTTTTTCCAAGCCAAACCCTTTTTGGGCACTAAGTTACTTACGGAATCGTAAATCGTTTCCGAAAAAACTTTGTTTGGTGCATAACCATCTTTCTCAACGTTGATAATCAAATCCTTTTTCATTAATTTTTTTTGTGACTTTTCTTATTAAGTTTAATTGTAGATCTATAAATCTATATATTATGACATATAATAAAATCTTTTCACAATGCATTCCACCAAGGATGTCTTGTGATAGTTATTCGATGCTTAGTAAATAAATTATGATCAGAAAAACAAACATTTGAAAGCACTTATTGCATCAATTTCAGGGCACAAAATCATGCATGATTCTAGGGGTTTAAACACTTGAGCACTTATTGCAAATACTGGATTACTTCCGGGAAGCTGCTTGGGCTTTTTATTGGGGTAGAAGCGAAACTTTTGTCAGAACTCTTTTTTATTCAATAAAGTATTCCAATTACAAGAAAAAACTGGGAGATTATCCCTAGGGATTACTTTCGGGATGCTGCTTAGGCAATTTTTTTGGGGGTTATAATGGCAAGAGGAGTCGGGACAAAGAGATATCATATCATACCATGAATGTTTACTTTTACTATTGATATTCAATATTAAGGAAGGAATATGGTAAAGAATGGACAAATCATGATCACTTTCGGTAAAATGTGTTCTCACCATCCTTTGACAAATTTCTAATAACTTTAATAAGTTACATCAGTGGAAAGACTGATGTACGCTAAATGTACGCTAATGTTCAACATTACATCTTATGTTTTTGTATTTTGAGGAGGTTAATAATGTATGCAAGTACTTGAAAATCATGAGTATTTGTTGTTTATCAGAAATATATATTCCTGTAATGGAGGAAGGAAAAATATGCCTGCAATGGGAGCAATTAGAGAAATGCAAATGAACTTGCTCTATCTATAATAATAACTCTGGTAATTGAATTATTGCTGGACCCACGCCCCAAAGAATATACTGTTGAACCTACCCCAATTTCCTAGTCCTTTTGGTCACTTGCAGACCCATCCAACTAATTTCTACCTAAGATGTGACCACATCAACCCAGTGAAAGTGTTTCCGCCTTTGCCAATTATTGTTGCCGTTAAGGGTCTTAGGCCTTTTTAGACGATGGACTTTGCTGGCTAAGATACAATTAGACAGGAAGATATTTGTGGTTTTGGTCTCGGAGTAGCTTGGTTGAAATCTTCTCCTATTCAATTCGGGATGTACGTGATTGCTAGCTTCGTCGATTTTTTACACCTGCCTGGTTCAGCGGCTTTATGACAAAAGAGATCAGCTAAATTCCTAAAGTGGGCAGGAGGGTCGACTTGCTTCCGGAAATTCCACAACGCATTATATATGAAATTTGTTTGTGTGCATTGATGAGTGGGACAGAAGATGATAAAGTTTTCTTAGATAATTATGCTCTATATATATATATATATATATATATATATATATAGCATATTGTTGCAAGAGATTTTCCAAGATTCTCCTTCCCTTTGAGAGTCGACGGGAAAAATTAAGTAATGACGATTTTCATTACTCATGTTTCATTTAGATGATCTGTGAAAATATTTTTTTTCCAAATGAAGTATTAATACGGAATTTTTCAGTAAAATTAAATAAAGCTTTTAGGTGTGGGATATGTTTAATGGATAATAATCATTTATTTCCACACGTAATTGCTAATCTAAAACTCGTATTATTAATTCTTTTTTTGATGGAGGCAAGTGCAGATGTGAGATTATGATCCTTAATTTATCTACTAGCCAAGTTTCTAACTTCATTTATTTTATGATTCAACAATACTTTTGAACAAAAATGTTGCATTATGTGAAAGCATTGGTATATTTGTCCAACGAAGCCAAATCTAGTTATGGTAAAATCTATTAAATGTCGACTGATTAAGTAGCAAACTCATATATAAATGAAATGACCAGATCAATATCTAACACCATCAAAAGAAACTTTTGGCAAAAGATTGTAAGATAAATCAAAAACCAACAAAAGGTTACTGATCAATTCATACTAATATCATTTGATATTTTGACATTCCATTTCTCAAATAAATCTTTACTTAGTCCTTCTCACCGAAAAAGAAGCTGAATACATATGACAACCCAACCCACAATCATCAATACTGATGCACGCATGAAGGGGAAAGTTTCAGTAGTTGGCTATGCAACCTACTGCTGCAACCTCCATCTAAATTGCTGAATTTGGAGACTTTTTGGTCCACCATGGTCTGCACTTGGCTACCTCTAGGTTCAGGACCATGACTCCAATTTCGACTACCCTTTGGTTCGGTGGTTCTTAGGTCTAGGCTTCTATAATAAGAAACTTCCACTTAGCCCTCCCAACCATTACGGTCACAGGTCACCGTTACTATATAACATTGTTGAAGCTCGAGTGCAAACGACTGAACTTAGGCCTGAGCTATTCGAACCTTTACATTACCTTTCGCAACAAAACAATCGAGTTTGGGATCAAATATAATTGTATTGAAACCCGTGTCAAGTTATAGTTCAACACAGTTGAATTGGTTTAATTAATAAACCAAATCAACTAAAAAACTCAAGTTTCAACTCAATCAAAACCAAAAGTTATAGTTATTGTTTCTGTTAACATACCGAAATAAAAAATAACCACACGGAATTGGATGAGGACCCAAGCTGAGTATAGATGGACCATTCCCCGGCTGATTTGAAACAATTATGCAGCATAAAATGAAGACGGTGACTGGTCCAGCATTATAACTTAGACGCCCATTGCTTTCTCTTACACTGGCTGTAGTCTTTAAAGACCAGGTATATATGGGCTCACAGTTCTCGTTTTGAAGTGATAGTCCTACAGCACTCAATGAGCCCAGTACAGTAATATAAATGCATTTTTTTTCTCTTTCAAGGCCCAAAGCTGATGAAGTACTACTAATTAAAGTGGCCCTAAAGATTTTAGTTACTACTACCAGGAAAGATTTTCTGCTTCTTGTTTGATGTTTCCTTATCAAGTTATTGATGTTGATTGGCAAGTGAATTATAAGCAGAGGCTGAAGCTGCAGGGCTGGCAAACACACCTCCTACTACTACTTGTGAATTATCAGCTTGACCATCCACATCGCAATTGTCAACAGGCGCCTCATCCAAAGTAGCAGTCTCACGATTCGGAGCTGTATCTTCATCCATAAAACAGGCTCCAAGATTGACTTTTCTGAAGCTTCTGGACCTTCAACAATCAATGACTTCGGTAAAGCCTCCCGTAACTATAGAAGGCATGTCTGACTTGTCAAAGGATCAGCCACTCAAATAAACAGCAGACTGATCTGAAACCAATGTTTCTGTCACAGACAGAACCATTCTGGAATTATAACCAGTGTTATCAGTTTTGGGAGCTTCTCTAAAAGCAGGCTCTATGTTGGTGTTATCACTTTCAGCAGTTTGAGGCAGGTCCATTATATTGAGAGAGTCCAGTTGAACTCTAGAACCTACTTGATCACCACCAGGAGCAGGAGTTTCTTGAGACACATCTTTCTTTTCACTGGCATTTAGGGGGCATGTACTATCAGCCTCCATTTTACTATCTGTAATTGAATTTTCATTTGGAATCTGTCTTGAATTTGCAATGTTGTCTCACCCAGTATGGGTCTTGCATTCTGCTTTTAAAGAATCAGCTCTCTGAACAGGGGCATTAATCACAAGAGATGCAGCGACCTCCAGTTCTTTTGCATCAGCTTCAATCTTAAATTGCCTTTTACATTTTTTTTTTTTTTTCTGTTGGAACATCACAAGTTGGAGCTGCTTTTTCATGAGATGGTATGCTCACAGCTGATTTACCACCTAAACTTTGGTTCGGGACTACCTCCTCAAGAAACCTTGCTTGATAACGGAGCAGTAGGAATATTCCTGCCCTCATTCTCAGCATGTTAAAATCTTTATGAAAATTAACATTTTAGTTCATAAAAATATTAATCTTTTGATATTTTGAACTTTATCTAATATTGATATTCAAATCACTCCAATTTCTTTTCCTTATATCTTCCTCATGTCAAATATAAAATTATGATAATTGCCTTTAAATTGTTAGTAAATAAATAAATAAATAAGAGAAGAGAAATAATAGAAAAAGAATTTTGATTTTGAAGCGTGAATAATATTTTTTTAAAAAAGCAATTATACTTTTAAGAAATAACAAAGTTTTAAATTCTCCAATTAGAAGTAGTGAAATTGATTATATTAAAATATTTATTTATAATGAATGAACAGACATAAACTTCTATTTAGATGGTTATAACTTTCTGTATAATCATGACCTTTATGAATAATAATTTATTTATATTCAAATAGTTATGATTTTTTATCATACGGTAATTATTTATGTTTAAACATAATTATTTAAAATATGAATAAAATTAATATAAAAATTAATTTTATTCATTAATAATTAAATCTTTCTATCCTACGTGGGATGCACAACATTCTAAACTACTAATACCTACTACTACTTGTAAGCAAGCTCTATATGATCAAAAGAGTTCCATAAGCTAGAATTAATCTATAAATGTGAAGTTATATCCATTTCCATCCTAATATAAATGCCCTAAACTCCTGTATTCTTCTTTGGTGAATTTTTTAGGCAACCATATTCAATCCTTGCCTTTTAGAACTCAAAGTCATCTTAATTTATAATTAGTCACTTAAAGACTAAATTTTTTATCCTTTTTTATTTTGGGAGAATGGATATTCAAACTCAACTCTTTAAGCAGAAGATACATGGAAATATCGTCAAGTCGAATGTCCAGATGCACTTAAAACCAAACTTTAAAGCTTAAAGCATAGCTGCTGGTCATGCCATCGCTGTATGTTCTCGATCATCCAATTTCTGTCCTAATAATGATCGTCTGCAAATGGTAGAGATATGAATAAGGATGGCAGGAGGGGATATATGGGGACCTTTTTCCAGCGAGGGAATTGTCATGTAGCCGAAATGCCACGTCTGAACAGCCCCCCTTTATCAAGCAAAGCCAATCATGCACCATGAATCATACATATGAACTACTCTATATATAATATATTATCATCGACATATATCTAATACTAGCCAGTATTTATCTACTTCCAGACATTCATGCATACACACATATATAGGAGTGATTCACAACACTCTACGTAGCATGTCTTTCCATCATTAAAAATTTAAATGTGAAGATTAATCAGAGTGATCCTCAAAATCATTCAAATTTTGTCTGCTCGCTCAAAACATCGTTATAAACATGTACATTGAGATGACTTGACGTGAAACCTTTTCCATCGAGTGTTGCTAAGCCTTAAACGACGGTATCTTCAAGTTGAAAGAATGAAATCTTGTCTCTTTTTTCAAATTATTTGGCAAGTTTTGTATGTCAACGTAGGTGTTATCTGGTTTGATGATATCACTGGATGATACCATGAGCATCCATATATGTATGTATGTGTATATATATACATAAATATGGGAAATGGAAGTAACCTAATTTGATTTCGTGGATGCATGACACAAAATCGTCATGATTACATGCTCTTTTAATTTAGTCAAAATGCTTGAATTAAAATATCTATTGATATTTTTATATTTATATAATTTATATATACGTTGGTGTGTGTATATATATATATACACTTGTTAATACAAATATTGAAAAATATTATCAACATTTTAAATTAAATATTTTATATTTGATAAAGGGCAGGAAGAAAAGAGGATGAAAAGAAAAAGTTTGAGAGAAACATAATTTCCTTTTCTTGATAAAGAGAGAACAAATTGGATATATAGATCTAGACATTTTTTAAATGAAGCACATGTTCAAGAAAATTTACTAATTAATTTTTATTAGATAATTCTATGCTCAGCCTTTTTTTTGTCTTTGTTTTTCATATCTCTTATACCAAATGTGAAAGATAAATTTTTCTTCCTTTCTTTAATTAATTATAGTTAAATCAATAAACTTTTGATCTAAATGTGAAATAGATAAGCCATTAGGCATGTGCATGTGCATGTGCAAATTTAGCAAGACATTTAATTTTAATTTATATAATATTACATTTTTAATTTTTTTATAAAAATAATATTTCTTAAGTTTAAAAAAAAATTAAAAAATTATGAAAAATAATTTTAAAATATAAAAAAAGGGATTTAAGTGTTAAAAAATATAATTTTGAAACATAAAAAAAATAGATAGAAAAAGTATATATAGTATTATACATATATAAATATATACACATGGCAATATCAGACAAGAAAGTATAGAAAACATATCACTGGATCTGCAGCCTCATGTAATGATTGCTTTCTCATGTGAACCACCTAGATGGCATGAATATTGAATTGAATACATATAATTAAAACGGTAATTATTACTATATTTATTATACTATTTCCGGATTGCTTTGGAATTTTGGTCTAATGGTACTACCTCTTCCTGTTTTCTTCGCATTTCGCAGACAAAGCAAACTTGTAATAGGTTACTGTTGTTCTGGGGGCACATTTTCTCTGTTCACCCTTGCTATTTGAGCATCAACTGACAGATGAGGAACAGGATAAAAGGGAGAGAAATGCTAAGAGTAGTGTGAATATGTTAACTGAGGATGGTAAAAGAAATATGAAAGTAGAAGAAAATGGTTGGATCATTTTGGCAAAAAGGTGTGGGGGACTAAAGGAGGCAACGCCAGCCAGCAGTGTCGCTAGCCTGCACAAGCATTTGATGGCCTTTTGGCAAGACTTGGAGCAGAAGATATGCTCCCATGCCAATCTACAACCCATCACTTCGTCTCCGCAAAATCCTCTACCTCTCATATTACTTCCCAAATCTTCCAAAACTGCCTTTATTTGTTCAAATCATTTACCGTTATATATTGCCTTTGCAGAATTGTATGGGTAAATTTGTAGATGCTGCATTATTCATTCTCCTTAAACCCTACCCCAAAAAACCCCCTAATAAAATGTAAAATGCTTAGCATTCATGATCTGATCATCATCTCTTCTCTGCCAAAATGATATAAGCAAACTTAATACTATAATATATCAATAAAGAAAAAAAATGGTGGTGATCTCTGTTTTTGAAGCTTGACATCTTAAAGAGATTGTCATGGTACATACAAATTTGTGAGATATTATTAATTTTGATTTATTGAATCTCACAATTTATAAAATATTTCACAAATTGAAAATGATATCCCTAATTCGACTCTAGTTATATATAGTCGATATAAAATTCTTGATTCATCTTTAGAATCATGACACATATGCATTTAGCTATGATATTATTATTATTATTATTATTATTATTGTTGTTGTTGTTGTTGTTATTTTGTTTTTTTAGATAGAAAGAGAAAGAAAATAAATTTTACCTAGACGTATGTACTTGTAAGGTTGCAGTATATGCAATTAATTTTAAGCATTTTCTTTACTAAAAACAGGGTTTAAATTTATTTTTGCTTGTCTGGGAAACTAACGTTTGCCAATTGCAATCAGATTTATTTTCTGTAAGGCTAAATATTAATTAACTATACAGCTCAGACACTTAAAATATAGAAACTAAAACTTTTCATCACTTGATACCTGATGGGATATATACAGGGAGTACTGCATATATAAGTGTAGAACAGCTTGGAAGACATTAATGAGTTTTTGAGCAATAACATTGAAGACAAATACTTGCATGTGCAAATGCATTTATATAAAAAGCAGCGTCTATCAGTTGATTTTTTTTATCTCTTTTATTATATATAGTTGTAATATACATAAATATATATATATATATTTTTTTTTTGTTTTCTGAAATGTTTTTGAGGGGCAAAGAGGAGAAAGGGTTCTTGCAGATAGGGTTTTGTTTTGTCATGTATCCCGGGGTTGAGTAGTATCATATATTCCAACCTCCTTTTAACTTTTGTCTTATTGATCTTGTTTTGCTTGGGTGACATGAAGTCACGTGAATGCCTCTCAGGCCTCTTCTTGCCCCCACTCTTGGCCCCTGCTTTAATTTCCTCACTCCTTTATAAGACCCTTTAACACTATTGATTAGGCCCCCTATGCCATTATCCCATTTATAGTTCATGCCTTGGTCTTCTAATCCACTTGTCAACACACCTACAATTCTTTGATCTCTTCTCTTTGCCAATGACACCAGTCTATCTGAACCCACCGGCCCCTTCCTTTCCCCTTGTGGAGGTAAAACAGGAGCAACGTCTCCAGCTTTTTCTTTCACCCCAACAACCTGCTGCTTCTTCTCTGTCTGCTGATCATCCTACTACTTTCTTCAACACCATTACTCAAGATCAAAGCGTAGCAGCAGTGACTAAACCTGAAGACTCAAAACCCTATGATCACAAGGCAAGAACTTTTTCACTAAATTCCTTTTTTGTACATATATAAAGTAAATTCATGATGTATCCTGCTGCAGGTTTTACTTTAAAATTAATTTCTTTTACAATTCTTTCTTTTGATCTCATGCTATGATGTTCTTGTTTTTGTGATCCTAGGTAATTAAGAAATCCCCCAAATGTTAGCCAATAATTCTTAATTTTCAAGTGATTAGTCTTTTAATATTAGCTTTATGATCATAAGCTAATATCTAAATATCGATCTTTTGATCTCTCTCTCTTGATCTGCTGGTTTCCATCTGATCTTCCATCAAAAACTACATAAATTACTAGGTTTTAATATGTCAATATTTTATGTGGACGTGTATATACAGGTTTAATCATCTTATCTTTGATTATAAATAGGTCAATAAGTTCATGACTCGTGAGGGATCAAGTGAACGACAACCAAGCTCATTGATATCTTCACTTGAATATTCTGGGGTGGATATTCATAGCGCAGCCAATGGCCATGATTTATCCTTTAGTAGAAAAGAGGGTGGGGATTATGAAAGTGCAAGTAATAATAATGCATCATCATCGGTAAAATGGATGTCTTCCAAGATGAGGCTAATGAAAAAGATGATGAACTCCAATTGCAGTAATGGATCAGGAGATAATAAACCAGTGAATAAGTTTCAATATCCGATTCATGATAGCGATAATAAATCCAATTCTTTAAGTAAAACCAATAACTCCATTAGAGTGTGCTCCGACTGCAACACAACCACAACACCTCTTTGGAGAAGTGGCCCTCGAGGTCCCAAGGTAATTAAGTTATTTTCCCTAGTTGTCTTTAGCCAGTAATCTGTATATAATTTTACATGAAGTTTACTGATTCTGAGAGGTGAGAACTTGGGCAGTCTCTCTGCAATGCTTGTGGGATTCGGCAAAGGAAGGCAAGACGAGCCATGGAAGCGGCGGCGGCTGTAAATGGTGCAGCTGTTCTGACAGATGCAACATCTATGAAGATTAAGGTACACATCAACAGGGAAAAGAAATCACGTACGAGCCATGTTAGGCAATACAAGAAACATCAGTTCAAGGATCCTTCGGATTATAATTCAAGCCACAAGAAGCTTTGCTTCAAAGAGTTGGCATTAAGTTTGAGCAAGAATTCAACTTTGCAGCCTGTGTTTCCTCAGGATGTGGAAGATGCTGCAATCCTCCTAATGGAACTATCTTGTGGCCTTCTTCACAGTTGATTTTTTTTTCCCCAAATAAATTTTGTTGCTTTTATGTAGGAATTATTGGTAGTAGTTTGTGTGTGTGTGTGTGTGTGTGACCAAGGGAGAGAAATTAAGGAGTGATCCTCTATATGTAGCCAAACCAAATAAATAATTCCAGCTCATCTAGAAATAATGAAAACAATAACATTCTAAAATGTTTTCCAGTTTAAATATTTTCTAGCTAGCCAACCATGCCAAGTTTAATCACTCAATCCAAGTTTTAAGAATATATATATATATATATATTAGCTATGATAAAAAATAGTTGAAAGATTGGATTTTATTACCTTTTTTTATCATTATACTATCTTAGTATATAAAATGATTTAATACTTCAAAATGCGCAAGATTATTTTTAATTTATGAAACTAAACTTATGTATCCTATTATACTATTAAAAATTATATCAAAAATTTAATTTATATAAATTTTGAAAAAAGATACTTTAATTTGATCAATAAATAAAATTATATTATTCTAATCTTTGTATATATTAAACACAAGATAAAATAAAATTATTTAACTTAATCTTTTTCATAATATCATTTTATCTTATTTTATTTATAATATTAGCAAACATGTTAGTATTTTTTTAGGGGCTTATGTATAAAATTTTATTCATTTATTGGTTTAATTGGTATATTTCATTAGAACTTTGAAAACTTTTCATAGATAAATTGTACATATTTATATCTGTCTTAATTAGAAATTGATTTGAAGTTTTTATTTTAAAATTTTTTATTTTGGGCAAAACAATGCAAAAGCAATGAAGAAAACCTGTATTAGCAACTTTACTATAACCCCACAACCATGTGATGGAATACTACTACGGCTAAATTTGGATAGGGAAATTAAATTATGAAATGATAGGTCACGGGTGGCCACAAAAAAAAAAAAAAAGTTCTTCTCATCATCTCATGCGATTTTTATTAGGTCAATTTTTTCTTCGTGTATGGACCCTGGGCTCCATCATCATATGCTTTGATGAAACAAACAAAAACTATAGAAATCATGATCATAATCAGGTTGTTTAAAAGTTTAATCCAAACAAGGTCAGGAAATAATTTTATTTATAAAGACCACAAAGTACAAGAGTGTGTGAAAAAAAAAAAAAGTTGGACAGCTTTTTAAAGTTAGTAAATTGGATTAATTTCAGAGTTTATTTATTTATTTTTATCTCTTGTTGTGTGTTAAGATTCCAGGCTCCAACCAGAACTCACTCAAAAGGCCTGTAACTCTCAATCAATTTTCATTAACACCTCCTTTTGCCTTTTTTAACATTCATTCTTTTTAAAACTGTGTTAGGTCAACCAAGGAAAGTAACCAAAACTGAAACTGTTTTAAGAATATTTTTTGCCAATTTGACCAGCAAAACCCAACAACCCCAATTCTTTATATATTACCCTAAACTAGAATTATTATAGTAATACAATTAGTGGGCATTCAATTAAAAAAAAAAAAAACCATGATCTCATAAAATATTATATTTAAATAATTAAATCAAATGCGCCAAGCTAACTCCATTATTTTTTAAGAATTAAGTAAAAATTAAAGCAATGCAAATAAAAAATTATTATAGTGCTTTTCAAAGTAGATACTCACTCATAAAGTAAAGGAAACCTAAGTACCAAGTCTTTGCCCAATAGGGATAGATTCTTTATTTATTTTATTTTATTGGCTTAACAATTTGTGTAAATTTGGTGTTCCAAAAGTCCCAACTTCCACGAATGGAAAAAAAGTAACAAAATCCCAACCGTGCAATTTCAATCGTAGGGTCCATATTTCCACCAGCTAAAACCGGAGCTACAGCAACGAGGTGAGAATAAAATCTGGGACTCCTATCAGTTTAGTTCCAACTTACAACTTCAGCCACAGACAACTTCCAAGGATGATCACATAATTTTTTTTCCCAATTATGGCCTCCACCCAATCTATGGGTCCTATCTAAACCTAGAAAGCAAACCAAAAAATTCCCATTAAAAAATTTAATTAGAAAACAAAATCTGTTAAACTTGAATGTCACGTTCACAGTTTCAGAATTCAGACTACGATGGTTTCTCCAGGAGGGACTTCCCATTACAAGTGGTCCAATCCTACTGTACAAAGGTAACAAAAAAAAAATCTAAGATATTCATTTGCCCACGGTAATCCTCTTTGTATTTGAATTTTAAACATGTGAGCTGGAGGCTGAGGGATAAGCTGGATTGTGAGATTGTGAAAGATATTCTGCCAACACAGAATCTCCATGCTTCATTCAAAAGCAGAGAAAAAAATAAAACGATTAAATTTTTATTCCAGGGTTTTGTTTGAATAAGGAGGATGAAATGAATTGTGATCCATTAAATCTCAATCTGTTAACTTGCAATTACTTCCGTTCATTCTCTTTTGGAAATTTGTGATTTTTTTTTTTTTTGTTTTGCAGACTCTGATATATTATATCCTCGAAAAAATCTGTCTTTTTCTCCATAGGTATAGAGTCACCCACCACCACCATACTTTGAAGCCCACAAAAATCTTTATTTTCCCACAAAAAATGCTTAATTTTTTAGATATTCATTTATTATTTAAGCACAACCATATATATATATATATATATATATATATATATATTAGACAATTTTTTCTAACAATTCCACCAAACCTCTTCTCCTATCACTAGCTTATGAAACAAACGATAGACATTTAGCATTTTCTCTCAACAACCGAAGTTTCTTTTTTTCTTCTTCCTTGCATTTCCATTACTAGAACCTTAAAAAAAAAAAAAAAAACTCTTCCATGGAGCGTGCAAGGAAGGTGGCTAACAGGGCAATCCTGAAACGTTTGGTTAATGAAGCCAAGCAATCACGCAATGGTGAGATGAGCTCTAGATCACCTGTTTCGTACGCACCTTCAAGGTATGTGTCTTCACTGTCACCATTTGGTTCTAAGAGTTATAACAGATCAAATTTGTTAGGGACTAGAAATGTATCGAACGATGTTGGTTTTGGTGTTGGGTCACAAATTCGATCCATTTCTGTCGAGGCCTTGAAACCAAGTGATACTTTTCCCCGCCGTCATAACTCTGCAACCCCTAAAGAGCAGACCAAAATGGCTGAGTCGTGTGGATTTGATAGCCTTGATTCCCTTATTGATGCCACTGTGCCTAAAGCTATACGTATTGATTCCATGAAGTTTTCTAAGTTTGATGGGGGGTTAACTGAGGGCCAAATGATTGAACACATGAAAGATTTGGAATCAAAGAATAAGATTTTTAAGTCTTTCATTGGAATGGGTTATTATAATACTCATGTTCCTCCTGTGATTTTGAGGAATATAATGGAAAATCCAGCTTGGTACACTCAATACACTCCTTATCAGGCTGAGATATCTCAAGGACGTCTTGAGTCTTTGCTTAATTTCCAAACTATGGTTACGGATCTTACTGGATTGCCTATGTCAAATGCTTCATTGCTTGATGAAGGAACTGCTGCTGCTGAGGCAATGGCCATGTGTAACAATATACTGAAAGGAAAGAAGAAGACTTTCATCATTGCTAACAATTGTCATCCACAGACGATTGATATTTGTAAGACCAGAGCTGGTGGTTTTGATCTTAAAGTGGTTACTGCAGATCTTAAGGATATTGATTACAGCTCTGGTGATGTTTGTGGGGTTTTGGTTCAGTATCCTGGTACTGAGGGTGAGATTTTGGACTATGGAGAGTTTGTTAAGAACGCTCATGCTCAGGGTGTTAAGGTTGTCATGGCAACTGATTTGTTGGCATTGACAATGTTGAAGCCCCCAGGTGAACTGGGAGCAGACATTGTTGTTGGCTCAGCACAGAGGTTTGGGGTGCCGATGGGGTATGGTGGTCCTCACGCTGCATTTTTGGCTACTTCCCAAGAGTATAAGAGGTTGATGCCAGGGCGAATTATCGGTGTTAGTGTTGATTCTTCAGGGAAGCCTGCTTTGCGTATGGCAATGCAAACCCGGGAGCAACATATTCGCAGGGACAAAGCTACCAGTAACATCTGCACAGCTCAAGTAAGAGATTCATTGTTGATCTCATTAATTTTGTGTTTTCCTTTAGAAGTACTTCTATAGAGGTTCGTAAACTCTTGAAATGCTAAGCTTTAAAAGTTTTGAAGGCGCAAACTTATTGTCAGGGTAATGTTAGTAACATAATTTCTCTTTTTCTAAACTAATAGAGCAAGTCCTTATTTGAATGAATTTGCTTTGCTTTGTTTGATTTGATATCTTGTTTTATCTAGGCATTACTGGCAAACATGGCTGCTATGTATGCTGTTTATCATGGACCTGAAGGCCTAAAAACCATTGCACAACGTGTTCATGGTCTTGCTGGGGCATTTGCTTTGGGACTGAAAAAACTTGGCACTGTGGAAGTTCAGGGCCTTCCCTTCTTTGATACTGTGAAGGTTACATGTGCTGATGCCCGTGCAATTGCTGATGCTGCTTACAATAATGAAATTAATTTGCGGGTTCTAGACGCCAAAACTGTGAGTCTGATTGCTTCTGCAATTTTATTTGGTCAAATATTATTATATATTGTGAGATTATCAAGACTTTGGTTCATTTTCAGATCACTGTTTCTTTTGATGAAACAACTACCTTGGATGATGTGGACAAGCTTTTCAAAGTATTTGCTAGTGGCAAACCAGTGAGTGCTAATAATCTTTTCCATAGTGATAATATTCACACATTTTTTTTCCTTTTGACTTACAATCACCTCTACCTGAACTTTCAGGTCTCATTCACTGCTGCATCTCTTGCACCAGAGGTTGAAAATGCAATTCCTTCTGGACTATTAAGACAGAGTCCTTATCTTACTCACTCAATCTTTAACACGTATGACACTTTCATGAAAAGATGAACTACTTGTAGCTTATAAATCAAATGTGCCACTCTCACTTTTATTTGTTTTCTTTTCAGGTATCACTCAGAACATGAGTTGCTTCGATACATTCACAGGTTACAATCAAAGGATCTCTCATTGTGTCATAGTATGATTCCATTGGGATCTTGTACGATGAAACTGAATGCAACTGCTGAAATGATGCCTGTGACATGGCCTGGTTTCACTGACATCCACCCTTTTGTCCCTCCTGAGCAGGCTCAGGGTTATCAGGTGCTTATTTGCAAATGTATCTTAGCCTAGAACTTCTTTATGCTTTTTTTTTTTAATTTCATGTAGTCAAGAGTAAATTTAAATCATTAGTTTATTGACGAATTATAGCTTTCTATTCGATTAGGAAATGTTCAATAATTTGGGTGAACTATTATGTACCATCACTGGGTTTGACTCTTTCTCTTTGCAACCTAATGCTGGTGCTGCCGGTGAGTATGCTGGACTAATGGTTATCCGTGCATATCATATGGTAAGTGACACTAACCAGCTTATAATCCTCTTCAATAAAAGAAAAGGAAATCCTTTAACACATGCAATGCTTCTATTGATTATGCTGACACATACCTGGACGAATACTGCAGTCAAGAGGAGACCATCACCGGAACGTGTGTATCATTCCCGTTTCAGCACATGGGACAAATCCTGCTAGTGCTGCTATGTGTGGAATGAAAATTGTTTCTGTTGGAACTGATTCCAAGGGTAACATCAACATTGAAGAATTAAGGAAAGCTGCTGAAGCTAACAGGGACAAGTTGTCTGCTCTTATGGTATGAATGATTACATTCATTGCTACGATTCTTTTTAAGGCCAGGAAATTGCTAACGCAAATCGAATTTATTATTTTAATTTTAGGTCACTTATCCTTCAACCCATGGAGTGTATGAAGAAGGGATTGAAGAGATATGTAAAATAATCCATGACAATGGAGGTCAAGTGTACATGGACGGGGCTAACATGAATGCCCAGGTCTTTTTTTGGCTAATTTTATCCTTTTTTCTTTACTGATTTTACTTATTTTTTCTAAAGAAAACTATTTTTTATTTTCTTTTACAGGTGGGTTTGACAAGTCCGGGTTTTATTGGAGCAGATGTTTGCCATCTGAATCTCCACAAAACCTTCTGCATTCCACATGGAGGTGGTGGACCTGGCATGGGACCTATTGGTGTCAAGAAGCATTTGGCACCATTTCTGCCTTCACATCCTGTGGTATATGCTCCCTGAGATATACATGTGCATGTATATGTACTAAGTTCTTTGGCTTTTTCATGTTCATCTTATGAATCTTTAAACATCCCTGTGAAATAAATGCATCCTAAAAGTTGGTTTGGATTGGATTTCATTTCTGTGTCTTATCTTTGGAATTAGCTAATTATTTGTAATCTTATCATAGCAACAAAGACAACTGCCCCTGAAATTATGAGCATATCATTTCAAATGTTAGCAATGGCTTTTATTCATTACCTTTTATCACTGACATCACATTGCAAATGGCATTTAGTGGTGATTCTTCTGCCGCAAGATATTTTCCATCCAATGTTCATTTCTTTGTAATCATACCGTAGGTACCTACTGGAGGTATCCCAGCGCCTGACAAATCAAACCCTCTTGGTACCATCTCTGCTGCACCTTGGGGCTCTGCACTTATCTTGCCTATATCATACACTTATATAGCCATGATGGGCTCTAAGGGACTCACTGAAGCCTCAAAGATAGCTATCTTGAATGCAAACTACATGGCAAAACGCTTGGAGGTACCTGTCTTTTTCCTTGAAACTCTGTGCTTATAATATGTAGAAATCAAAATGCATTTTGATCTTCATGAAAAAGCATGACCTCTCTTTTACCATTTTGGCAATTATCAGAGCTTTAAAATTGGCTTTTTCTTGTCGTGTTGGTGATTTTCACTTTTTTTTTACATATAATGAGACCTCAGACCTATTGTACCCTTGGGTTATACAGCAAGAGGCAGCCCACTTACTTCTCCCCATAAACCCTGCCCTGCCACTGATTGAACTTGAGACCTCCAAATTGAATGTCAAAAGTTCTAACCTTTCTGTCATGTTATTGAGGATCATGTATATTTCTTTTATTTTTTTGTTAAAATTATAGAAAAAGGTATTTATTATAGTAAAATTACAGTAATAATTAGAAGCTCAAGGTTGAGTTATTGCTCCTATGATAATCTTAACTTTCTCATTTTTCTCTTTGGGTAATTTATTTGTGTTTTCAGAACCACTATCCCATTCTTTTCCGTGGTGTCAATGGAACAGTTGCTCATGAATTCATTCTGGACTTGAGAGGTTTTAAGGTAGCTGTAGTATACAACTTTTTCAACTTTCTTCTCTTCAGTCTTCTATTTGTTTCCATGTCTGATTGCAAGCCACCATTGCTGCAGAATACTGCTGGAATAGAGCCTGAAGATGTTGCCAAACGTCTTATGGACTATGGATTCCATGCTCCTACAATGTCGTGGCCTGTTCCAGGCACACTAATGATTGAACCCACTGAAAGTGAAAGTAAGGTAGGATTCACTAAGTATCTTTCTGTCTACCAACATTTGATATTCCTCCTCTCTCTCTCATGTCCATGTCCAATATCTTTTGCAGGCGGAGCTGGATAGGTTCTGTGATGCTCTTATCTCCATTAGGGAAGAAATTGCTCAAATTGAGAATGGAAAGGCTGATATCCACAACAATGTTCTGAAGGTGAAATGGCTTTCCTCTACACCATATTTTTTCGTCTTATTTTTGGATAACAATATGCAATGACCAATGTATTTTTAGTTTGGTAAGGCTACTGCTTTATTCATGAGCTTTCAGAGTGATTGTCTAAAATGTGCACATGCAGGGAGCTCCTCATCCACCATCTTTGCTAATGGGAGATGCATGGTCAAAGCCATACTCTCGGGAATATGCTGCCTTCCCTGCTTCCTGGCTTCGTACTGCTAAGTTCTGGCCTACTACAGGTAGGTCTGAACATGCTCTTTACTTGTTCTTCCAACTAAGTCGCCTTTATTTATATTTTTCCCCTTTGCTGGGAAAAAACTTATATTGTTGCTTTCTTCAATATTGTCATCATTCATGTCACATAAGAGCACTGGTATTTTGAATTTCAAAATATAAGACTGACCACTGAATTTGTTATTCTTATAACTTTTAAGTGTACAACAACGAAATTGGTTGTGTAATTGATCTGCTTTTAAATCTTTTTCTAGTAACATTTACAATATTACATTATTTGCCCTGAGTTTGGCCATCATAATATCGATTATTGATGCACTATGTTGAGCATGAATCTACATGTTTATTCTTAGCATGCTTAGGTATACTGACAACTGAAGTCATTGCATTGCTGTATCAGGACGTGTTGACAATGTATACGGTGATCGCAACGTCGTTTGTACCCTTCTTCCAGTCTCACAAATGGTTGAAGAGGAGGCTGCAGCCAATGCCTAATTCGCTAATCGTACCTGTTGCCCTTGATCTGACACTTCTTCACAAAGATGGAAGTTGAAACCAACATCTTCCTATCCATCAGAAGAACAAAAAAATCCCCAACGTCTTTGTGGCTCATGTACATAAACTATACGCCATTTGCATATTCTCAACTACAGCTGTGACTTTCATTTGATTGATATACTTATAATCAGCTGCTTTAATAACAAAATTGTTGCTAATTGCCACTCAAATGCTGTAATTATGGTTGCTCTATTTTGTATCTCTCTAGGAAGTAGAATCTCGAGTCTATTACAAAGAAACGATTCTATCAGCTGATTCAAAGGAACAAATTACAAGCACTTGCCTGATCAAATAAAAAACCACTGCATCAAAAGACAGAGCGAATGAGCAATAATGAAACAAAAGGTACTCTTATTAATTTCTTAAGCTGCCTGAGAAAAAAAAAAAAGGAAAAAACTTGTTAAGCGTTTTCATCTTTTTTGGTCAAGAAATATAGCTTTGTCATGCGCACAAGATGGATTGCATTTTCTGCATTAGAGATAATAAGACACCAAACTATATCCTGTTGGAATGAGAGTAGTACTAATACTTTTTTCAAGGGTTTTGAATTTTGATTGTTGGCAAAAGATTCCTCCTTCCAAATTCCACCAAAGGAAGATTTTTATTACTCATTTCCTTGAACAGGGTATGGGCTTCTAATTCGACTCCCTCAGTTCAAATTCCAGTCGGCCCTTGTCTTCTCTAACCCAGTTCATTGCCAGCTCTGTTTAATGTCCTGTGCAGATATTTATGGCACAGTCAATGGCATTGCCAGTCTGCTAGGTTCTTGCCAGCCTGTTATCAATATTAGAAATCCTTTGTCCGCTAGCCAGCCAGCCAGCCAGCCAGACAACTCTCTACATCCTTTTGGCTGCAAAATTTATCCCCTCCTAATGTATGAGCATAACACAATAAACAGATAAAGAAAATGATCATAAGATTTGGTTCAGTATCAAGTTATACCCCAATCTTGTACATAAAAAGCAGACTCTGTCACTTTGGCAAACATGAGTTTGTTTTGTTATCAAAGATGACAACACAAAATCCGTTGTTAAAAATGATAAAACAAACAAAGAGGATAAATGCTTTGTTTTTTAATTCATTTCTAGTTAACCCCGGTAAAGCAAATTTTGCCCAAACTATAAAAACTATATTTGCTTAGAATAGCCTACTTGTTACAATGCATGTGTTCAAGTTTCATAGGACCAGTCAATTCTTTTCTATTTTGGGACAAAAGCTTATCCATTATGCACGAACTTTACCACTTAAAAAAGTTGTAGTTTCAGAATCTAGAAAACTACCATCAAGTTTGGACGGGGATTGTAAAGAGGATTGATGTGTCAAAGGGTGGGTGCTTGAATTCAATTTTCTTTTCTCTACGTCCTACAATGTTCTTTTTTCAGGAAACTGATGAAGAAAAGAAGATAAACTATAATGTGGGTGAATCATAAATGTTCATCTTTTCCTTTTGTTTTTCTTGTTCTTGGGTTATTCTTATTTTTTCCTTTTAAACCCAACTTTGGTTTGTGAATTGAGGCCAAAAAAAAAAAAAAAAGTAATTTTGGATGACATTGTCTGAAAATGAAAGAACAAATATACAAAAATATTTAAACCCTTTTAATTCCTTCAAATCTTGGATAACCAAATGAACATAACATTATTTAAAACCAAGCTGTTGATAACTCGTAAAGTTAGGCATTAGGTATAATTGCATCGAGTACAGGCAGAATTTGTGCAATAATTTCAGGATCATTAATATATATATAAACAAACATGGAAAGGTAAAAGATGGAATATCCATTTTTGTTGGAATATAAGACTCTCACCCATGACTCTCCCCTCCACTTTTCCTCTTTCATTTCATCAACCGGCCCTCGTTCATATTCTCAAAAACAAAGTCACTCGGTTGACTGGCCCTCCCCTAAACGTTACCTAAACAAAAAATAAAAATACAGGCTTGGGACCAATCCCCGCATCGAGCCTCCACCTAAGTGCCATTCTTACCAACTTGCTCCTCAAGTTTATATTTACAAAAAGGGCTTTTTTTATATAAAAATATCTAAGCACAAAGATAGAAAAAAAAATTACGGACATTGTAAAATATGTTAAATATTATCTTTTAAAATTTTAAAATAATTATATGATTTAACTTAATTAAATTCTGATTTAATTTTTCTTATTTAAATTCTCAAAATCTCAAAACCATAATTCTAACATTTTTTTAATTATATAATTATTTCTTAGAACAAATTTATTTGTTTTGGCTGAGCTATCTGCATTTCATAGGTCAAAGGGTCTTCATCACAAAACTATTTAAAATTTAACAACTCTACAACCGTTCTTCTATAGGAGAAAAAAAAGTTTGCATGTGGTTGATGGGATGCACGAACGGAGTCTTTCATTAGCAAAGATGATTATATTCAATTCACTTTGGGTAGGTATTAGGCCTCCAAATTAAACCAAAAAAAAGAAAAAAAAAACATTGAACAATGTTGACATCTACTTGTACACCTTTAACCTCTGATATTTTGTAGACTTTGTTAATATATAATTTGTCAAAAATTTATTTTTTTATAAAAAATTATCTTATACATTGATCAAAGTTTAAAAAATTTATTATCAGTGTATGAAATAAAATATTAATGTCAATTTTATCGTTATAATATAGGTAAATATTAAATTTTATCATTATATTTCAATTTTGTTTAATTTTGATGTTTTGTTTTTAATTTTATTGGTTTTAACATAAAAATAATGGAATTGATGAAAATTTATCATTTATATTAATATATACTTCTTTAAAACTTCAAATTTATTACTTTACAAATCAACAAAATTTAAAATATTTATATTATTTTTTTAAATAATAAAATTTAAAATATTTTGATAAAATTAAAAAAAAACTAAAATACAATGAAAAATTAATTTTGAATAGTAACATAATAGGAAATTTCACCTTAATCCGAGTGAAATAGCATATTTTTTTACATATTATCTGATTCTTCTGTATTTTGTCTTTTTAATGACTAATATAATTGAAAAAAATATATAGGTAATAATGTTAAAAAAGGCTATGAAAATTTCATTTTTAATTAGTAGTGGTATTATGATCAGCATTTATATATGGATAGATTGTTTGATTAAGCTGAACTCAGTCATTAACTCGGATTTTTGTACCCTCTGCTGTGCATACCTTAAGCATGTCTTAATCATTTTTATTTTTAATTTCTCTTGAGAATATTATAATTAACGGGATTGGCTTGCATCTTAGCTGTGATTGCGTGTATAAAATAAGTAATAATTATTCTCTTTGAAAAAGCAGTAATAGTAATTAATCTGTTAAAAAAATGAAAGTCAACTCAAAAAAACTAGTCACAACTCACAAGCCGCTCGTTCCTTTGTATGTGTTTCCATACATTCATTGCATCGTCAAATTTTCAAATACGCGGTTCAATAAAGGATTCCATGCATTGCAGCAGCATTAGTGACGGTGCACCCTCGCCTGCCATCTTCTCGTTCTACACTAATCGGGAGTTATTTAAATTTTTATATATTATCTTAAAATTTTTATATTTATATTTATTTAATTAAAAAATGTATTATAAATATAATAATACATTTAATTCCACGTAATAATGCATGTTATGCTTTAAAAATGGCAAAATCATTAAAAAAAAAAGACTATTTAGTACTTATTACAAACTTGATAAGCAAATTTTTCGTTTAAGACTATCGTATTAAAGTACTTTTATTTAATTCACAAAGAGGGAAATATATTAAATAGTCACAATCTTTTTATTTTATTTCTATTTTTGAATTGTAATATTTGAAAAAAAAAATCATAAAAAAATTAAAAATTAAAATGAAATTATTGATATTATTAAAAAGTTAAAATGTAATTATTAATATTGATAAGCCTCTTTATTATATATTTGTAACTGTTTAAATTCTTATCAGTATGAATTTTATTAATTTTTATTATTATGATATTTTAATTATAAGAACTATCGTATCATCTATTTTATCAAAAAGTAATCAAATGATTTTAATTTATAATTTTTTAATTTTATATCTATTTTCAAATTATTGATAGATTAAAAAAAATTAAAAGGTGATTATTGATATCGACAAATTTTTTTATTTCAGATTTGTAATTATTTTGATTCTTATCAATATGAGTTTTATTATTTTTTATTTTTATTATTTTTTAATCACAAAAATTATTATATCCTTGATTTCGTTAAAAATCAATTGAATTATTTGAATTTATGATATTTTTATTTCATTTTTGTATTTGAGTTATAACACTTGACAAGTATTAAAAAGTTAAAATATAATTATGGATATTAAAAAAATCATTTACAAATATTAAAAATTAAAATGCAATTATTGATACTAATAAGACTCTTTTATGTTAGGTATGTAAGTGTTCTTATTATTTTTAATGCGAGTTTTGATTATTCCGTTGTTTTATGATAAAAAAACAATCATACCATCCATTTCACTAAAAACCAATCCAACGGTTCGAGTTTGCTCGAAATTGCCAGCGATTTACATTTTACCTGTAGTGTAATTGCGATCAAATCAAGAACATCACAAATTGATCGACGGTCATGATTAAAAGAAGTCCAGGTAAAATAATTGTGTGTGAACATAGATTAGCATAAAAGTGGGGTCCTTGAATTGTGGTATGTTAAGAGTATAAAAATGGTGAAAGAGCAAGAGTGCAAGACTATACATAAATAGTAGTAGAAGGAACAGAAGTAGTTTTTGTTAGTTAATGATTTTTGCGAGTGTGTATGGGAGGGAATGGGTGAGCGGTTAATTCAAGTCTTTCAAGTGGTGGTGGTAGCTTGATGGAGAAGAGTGCGCAGGTTAAGCGAATATGCTTTGAAAGTAGTGGGCGTAGGTTAAGCCTGTTACAATAGAATAGAATTATAAACAGCGAAAACAAGAACAAAATTAAAAAAAAAAAGTTAATAGTAAAAAAAAAAAAACCTATTTCTTACAAAGAAAAAAGAGAAATCAAAAAAGAAAAGAGAGAGAGAAAGAGAAAGGGAAAAAAAAGTCGCCGTTGATGATCGATGTCGAGAATGAAGCATCTGTTAAGAAAACTCCACATCGGCGGTGGTTTAAATGAGCACCAACGATTGGCGGAGGCGCGGCCCGTGATCAGCCCAAGTCCGAGCCCGAGTCCGAACTCGACGAACGTGACGGGACCGGGAACGGGAACAACGACTTCTTCTTCATCGTCTTCGGTTAGTTCAGGGACAATGGGGAGAATCGGGACCGTTGAATCGGTCGGGGGAGATCGGACGGCTGGAGATGAGGTGGATTTTAATTTACTGGAGGAAGAGTTTCAGATGCAGTTGGCTTTGGCGATCAGTGCCTCGGATCCCGAGACGGCGCAGATCGACGCCGCTAAAAGGATTAGCCTCGCCGGCACCGACACAAACGCTTTCGTTGAGTTCCTCTCGCTTCGTTATTGGGTAATTTATTCTTTCGTATTTCAAATTTTTTAAGAATTTCTTTTACTCCATATAATTAGGTTTCTCATTCTTAGGTTTTCGAAATTGCATATCCTTTTTTGTATCGGTTTTAATGGCCAAACGATTTTATATTTTCCCCTTAATCTGGTTATTAGGTTTCATTATATTTACACCTTTATCTTCATTTCAGTTTGAATAATTATGTGAATTTTTTGTAAATTGGTAGCATCTTTTATTAATAAATTCTGATTACATTTCATGTTTCCTCATAATAAATTTCTAGCATATTTGTTTATTTATTTTCATTTATATTTTAAAATGAGGAGCTGTCAACTGCAGATCTCATTTCCAGACTTCCTTTTTTCAGTAATAATTTGGAAATTCTTAGTTGGATTGTTTGGGATAAAAATTCACTTGTTAAATCATTCTTCTATTGTTTATGTTTACAGATGCTTTTGATTTGCATGTCAAGCTCGATTGATTTTGCTCCCTCTATTAATTGAAGTTTTGCTAAATATAGTAATTAGTACATCCTTATTGGTTTTATCGACTTTCTCTGATAATTTCTCATTGTTTAACTACGTAAAATTTTGCTTGCCACTTGCCAGCTATGGTTCGTGTTTCTATTATATGAAAATTTCCTTTATTATATAGGCATGGCGTTTTGCCTTTTTTTTTTTTAAACTATGCTATATAATGCTAAAGTCCTTTTTAACCATAGCTAGTTTGGAAGCCTTTTTCCTTATGGTTTCTTGCCATAAACTTTACATGTATGTTTCTTTGAGAAGTTATATATTTCTTGTTATGGATTTTTTATATTGAATTAATCTGAAAATAAACCTTTTCCTCCTTGGGTTTATCAATGCTGTGTACACAGAAAGGTTCCTGTTCATCTCTTCTGTGAGACAAGTGCTAGAACCCATAAGTTGATTTTTTTTTTCTTTTTCTTTTGAAAAGAAAAAGAAAACTAATTTCTAGGCCGTGTTATTTGCAGAACTATAATGTTGTAAACTATGCTGAAAAAATTGTGGATGGGTTTTATGACGTGTATGGCATTGCCTCAACTCTGGGTGTGGAAGGGAAGATGCCTTCTTTGGTTGATCTTCAAGCAGTATCAGTGTTAGATAATGTTGATTATGAAGTAATTTTGGTTAACCGGTTGCTTGATCCTGAATTGCAAGAGCTTGAGAAAAGAGTTTATAACTTATATGTGCAGTCCCGAGCTTTTGGCCGTGGCCCAGTTTTAAGTGGCATGATTCAGAAAATTGCGGAAATAGTTGTTAACAGAATGGGTGGTCCCGTTGCTGATGCTGAAGATATGTTGAGAATGTGGACCTCAAGAAGTTACGAGTTACGGAATTCTCTTAACAGTATCATTCTACCACTTGGCCGGCTTGATGTTGGACTATCTCGCCACAGAGCCTTGCTTTTTAAGGTTGTAAAAACCCTTGACCCATCTTATTTCCATAAGTTAAACTAACTCATGAAATAAATATGTTTTCCTTTTAACTTCACTCATGTCTACATTAGCCCTTCTCTTTCATTTTCATTTGATAACTATCGTTTCACTTGCTTTTCTGCTAGTCATAGTATCCTGCCACTTTTGTCTAATTTTACCTTGCATTAAGGATAAATGTGTCTGGGCCTTTTATGAGGATATCGTTTCATGCTTCTGGTTCTAGGTTCTGGCTGATAGAATTAATCTCCCATGCATGCTGGTCAAAGGGAGCTATTACACTGGTACTGATGATGGAGCTGTGAACTTGGTTAGAATCAACAATGAAAGGTAGTTTCCTCCAGCTCAGATCTACAAATTCTTCTATCTTTGATTTTGGTAACTATGCATTGCATTTCTACAATTTGTGCATATTAGGGCCGTTTTTCTTTAGTACCTCAACATGGTGTCATACCAGTTAAAATTTTCTGTTCATCCCTGTTCTTTAGTTGATGCGAATTTTTTCCTTTATGCTAAATGCACATAAGTTTTGAGTTTTCTATTTGTTCAATTCCGTCCTGTCTTGTGCTTTATGCAGTTTTGCTGTCTAGTCCAAGAGAAAAGGGCAATTTTGTATTGGGACAAGTTTTGCTGATGTAACTAATTATCTGAAAAAATGCAGTGAATATATTATTGATCTGATGGGTGCTCCTGGGACACTAATTCCTGCTGAAGTACCAAGTTGTCACCTCCTAAATTCTGCACTGGATGTAAGGGACTTTGCTGATGTTTCTGAAGCCTCTCAATGTTCATATTTGCTGCTTGACAAAGGATTTAGAAATGTGGAAGCTTCAGCTGCTCTAGATACAGGCCCTAAAGTTGGTGCCACGAGGTCAGCGGAACTTGTCTGCAGTCAGACAAATGAAGATGAGAGGAACCTTGCTGGAAGAGTTGTCTGTGAGAGATCTGAACAGGAGTTTGGGAAGCTTCTTCCCTCGGCACCTAAATCTAGTGAAGTTTTTTCTGGCATTCATGAAAAAACATCATCAGCACAAAAGAGAAAGGTTAAAAATGTTTCTAAGTATGTTATTAGTGCAGCAAAGGACCCGGAATTTGCTCAAAAATTACATGCTGTTTTGTTGGAGAGTGGTGCATCACCTCCTCCAGATTTATTCATGGATATTAATTCACAGGATATTGGTGAACAAAGTATGCATGAACAAGTAGTGAAAAGCACAAATGCCGATGCCACTGCTAGCTGCCAATCAAATGAGTTGTCAAGCAATGAGCACTGTCTTGTACCCCCTGGAATGGAGTCTTTGGAAAATACTAATTCAAATCTTAGACAAAAGCAAATGGCTAAGCATCAAAGAGAGTTGGAAACGAATACCATAAAAACTAATGTTGCATCTTCCTCTGATGCTTCAAATGAGGGATTTCTTCTTGTTGGTAATACAACTAATGATTGGATACAAGTTCGTGAGCCTTCCTTCTGCTCTGCTGCTGAGTTTTGCCAAATACAGCCAGAAAATGTCTTGGCCGCGGTTGAGAAACTGATACAAAGGACTTCTGATACGGATTTCAGTAAAGAATCTGCATTGGAATTGATTGAAACCACAGATAGTGACTTGCATCTGGTTAGTAATGGTCACAGTGAGAAGGTTTATCCTATGCTAAGGGAGGTTTCAGAGTGGGAAATTCAATGGGAGGATCTTCAAATTGGTGATCGCATTGGTATTGGTAAGGTCTCATAATAGAACAATTAATCTTGTTCATTTCTATACATGTAAGGCTATGCTTTCTATTATTCTTTTATGTTTCGGATATCGTATTTCAATTATTAATGTGATACAGTTTGTAACACAATTACAAAAATGTTGGCCAGGATGTCCTGGTGTTTCTTTTTTATTGGCTGGACATATAGTGTGAAAAGCTGAGTCTAATCAGCAGTAGATAGATGAGTTATTTGACAGTGCATCCTACTTTCAGCTTAACCTATCAATATATTATATTTCCTGGCTATTCTGGCATTCGACTTACAGTTCTATGAGTCAATCCAGTATGGTTCACATTCTATCTGAACAGGATTGTGCAAGCCTGCTAAACTTGATAGCTGCAAATGATGTTTGCGAAATAGGTTAAACCTGCTTTTTGGTGCAATAGATTTAAGAATAGGAGCTACCTTTGTTGATTGATTCCTTTTTATATTTATGTTTAATTGGATCTCCAAAGTCATAGAATGTGGTACTTGCTTGAATATGGCTTGACTTTTCTCTACCAGTTTTTGAATATGCTTAATAGATGAACTCTTTTCTTGCAGGATCATATGGTGAGGTCTACAGAGCAGATTGGAATGGCACTGTGAGTTACATTTGCTATTACTCCATTTTCTTTCATGGAACTTGTAGGGGTAATATACTACTTGATGATATGATGACCACAATTATGGTGCTGCATGCAAAAAATTTCAAAAGTTATTAATCTTTCACTGAGCAGTGACATTGACATTGTTTATGCCAAGTTTGCTAGTAGGAAGAGAGACTAGGTCACTATGATTGAATAATTGTGGTACTGTGTGGTGCAAACTTACTTAAATCTAAAAAATCTGACTATTATAGTAAGTCTACTAAGAGCATCAGTGTTAGTGTCTAGTAAATAATTCTTCTAGTGATTGATAACAGTATGTGTATGTGGCTTGTTCCAAAAGTCTCTTTAATGCCTTCTAATGGAATTCTCTTTGTGACTGTTTGTCTAATTGTCTTTTTGGTTCTTCAGGAGGTTGCTGTGAAGAAGTTTTTAGATCAAGACTTCTCTGGTGATGCATTAGTTCAATTTAAATGTGAAGTAAGCCCCCATAAAATAACTTCTTACCACTTCCTCTCATGTTTCCTGTAGAACTGAATGAATTTATATTGTGATCATCTATGTTTGATGACCCTTTGCAGGTTGAAATCATGTTAAGGTTGAGGCATCCAAATGTTGTTCTTTTCATGGGAGCTGTTACTCGCTCCCCACACTTCTCTATACTGACAGAGTTTCTCCCCAGGTTGATTTTCTTTGTAATCTATATACTTCTCTCTTTAGTCGTCAATGTTTTCATCATTAGTACATTAACATTTGTTTGGACGTTCTTTTTTCATTTGTTATGGGTATTTAGTGGGCATTTTAAACTTCATGGTGTTTTCCCTCTGGTTTTAAAGGATGAATCCAGATAATCACGTTATTGCTTGAACTCTGTTCTCACGGGAATGTTGTGTGCATATTTTGTCACTGATGTCATATTTGTAGATATTATGTGTTGGACTCACTTCCTTGTGCCTTTTTTGATGCATACTAAGTGCACATATTTTGTGCTTTGCTGTGTATGAAAACAATGAATCCTTCTCTAGATGTGTCTTTTTATTCAGATAAATACTACACCTCTCTTTTGTTTTTGTGGTTTCTGCCAAGACATTGATTAATTTAAAAGGACAAGGTTGGCCATCCTGTCTTACATTCTTCTTGTTCCTTCCTTATTGTTATGCAGGGGAAGTTTGTATAAGCTACTGCATCGACCCAATCCTCAACTTGATGAGAAGAGACGAATGCGAATGGCTCTTGATGTGGTAGGAATCACAGGGGAATAAATTATTTATCTTTTGCTTCATATTTTGCACTAAAGTCTTCCTGTCTTCCTTTTCCTTTCACACTTCTTCCCTGCCTGATTGTTTTTCTATTTAACTGAAGCTTTCTTATTGTTAGCAGGCTAAAGGAATGAATTATTTGCACACAAGCCATCCTACTATAGTGCATCGAGATTTGAAAACACCAAATCTCCTTGTTGATAAGAACTGGGTTGTAAAGGTGCTTATCTCAAATCTAATTTCTGGCCAAAAGTCTTGATTTTGCTCATAGTTTATTTAAGCAACTTTACAGATTGCTTTATTTTCTGCCAAAAGATGTCTATTCAATTTTTCAAACATGTTTGCTTCTCTATTCAGGTCTGTGATTTTGGGTTGTCACGCATGAAGCATCATACTTTCCTGTCTTCGAAGTCTACTGCTGGAACGGTAGTATTACTAAAAGATAATCCTCATGTTCACTTGGTGTTTTGCCTTACTTTCTTATTTATCCAAATCTGTTGTCCTCTTTTTATAAAGTAAAAGTTTTCTGTTGGATTGCAGCCTGAGTGGATGGCCCCAGAAGTTTTAAGGAATGAACCGGCCAATGAGAAGTAAGTGACTTTAACAGCACGATAGCTTGCATGTGTTACTTTTTGACATTTCTATTCTGTTTCTTATGCAAATAGACTGGCTTGCTTGCAGGTGTGATGTGTACAGTTTTGGTGTGATATTATGGGAGTTGGTTACTTTACGAATTCCCTGGAAGGGTTTGAATCCAATGCAGGTTGTTGGAGCTGTTGGATTCCAGAATAGGCGTCTAGAAATTCCTGAAGATGTTGATCCAACGGTTGCACAGATTATACATGAATGTTGGCAAACGTGAGTTCTAGACGTTGTTTATGTCACATTTTTCTATATCAGGAGAATGGTTATATAATCCTTTCTGGTGATCTTTGCACCAACTCAATCTCTTTAGAATGTTTAATTGGTCTCTGATTTATGGGCACGTGTATAATCATCTGACAATCTTTTCCTTGCATTAAGTTAAAGAATTTGTGATTAAAGTCAATAAACCTTGTTAGTCAGCTTTTATGGTTAAGTCATTGCTTATGGCTATGTTTGTGTCATATAAATCAAACAGTGATAATGATTCTAATGAGATCTTACTATTTTTGACAGTCTGCTAATTGAAAATTTTGCATTAATCCTTCTTGGTCTGTTTTCTTTTTGCAGGGAGCCGCATCTACGACCATCATTTGCACAGCTCATGTCCCGTCTGCGACATCTTCAACATCTGTATATTGAAAGGCCAAATTCCACAAATCAAATTATAGGATGATCAAATGCATTGTTGATGTAATAAGTACTTGATTAGCTATCTCCTGGCTCAAAGAGCCTGGCAGCCGGAAGGTTTTCCTTTTATGTGCAAAGAAAGTTAAGAGTTAGGACTGGGAAAGTGTTGGCCCATTCGAAGTGGGGGATCAGCACTACCCATCCTGAATAGAGTGGATTCCTCTTTAAGTAAGCACAGCTGCATAAGAGCAGTGGAGGATACCACTCAAAGTTTGTGTTTAGTATTATGAATAGGTAGCATCTGTCAAATGTATGAAAGTTCCCAAAAGGGAAAAAAAAAAAAAAAAAACAGAAGAAAAAAAAGAAAGAAAAAAGAAAATAAATAGTCTTCCAAGTTCTTCACCTATTGAGGTCTTTGTTTTGGGTAAGAAATCCAAATCCCAGGAATTGTAAACATCTAATCTCTACAGCTCATTGTGGAAACCAAAAAAAAAAAAAAGGAAAAGAGAAAGGAATTATTTGCATATAATGTGCTCCTTTATCTCTAATGTTCCTCTTGAACTTAAGGATATGTGTTGTAGTTTGGAATTTTTCCTTACCATTTTCAGAAAAAAAAAAAAAGAAAACATTTGCTTTAAATATTTTCCCGGAGAGAGTAATTTTGTGCCAAGTGACGAACATCTATGTATGGAATTCTTCGTGTGCTTCTATGCACTTCAAATGTGAGTAATTTCCCGTCACGCTTAGACCAAAAAAGAACAGTAATTGTTTCCCTGATAATTAGATTTCACGAATTTCTTAAATGAAAGTTTTAATTGTTTTTTCTTTTCACCCAAAAAAAGTTTTCCTTAAATATAAAAATTTCAAAATAAAAAAAAAAAATCTCGGCTACCAAGTGAACTACACAACCATGGCCACCATACTCCTCCACCTATCACTCAAACCAAGAGCAGCTACCGCCCCAGCCTTCCGCTCCCCGATCATACCATCCTCTAAACCCAGATTTCTCACTCTTCAACCCATCAAAGAAACTAATCCTATTACCAAAAAAGTTTCATCCTACAAAAATGGAAATGGCAGCAACACCCCTCCCCTCCCTGAAACAGAGTGCCCTGTTCCACATGAGCAACAACCCATGCACGAATACCAATCTCTCTCCACATCTTTCCCTTTCTCTTGGGCCTCGGGGGACCTTGTAGAATACTGCTCTCGCTTGTTCGTTACAGGTTTTTCTTTCGCGCTCTTAATTGGTCTACCTGTTGCCTGGTTCGGTTCAGTGGGACCCAAATCCGAGCTGTTGAAGCTAGTTCTTGCAGCGGCTTCGAGTGGTATTCTTGTGGTTACAATTGCTGTTTTGAGGATGTATTTGGGTTGGGCTTATGTTGGGAATCGCTTGCTCAGTGCAACTGTTGAATGTAGACTCCTTTGCTTTTTTCAAGTTTTTGTTTCGTTCAAAATTTTGCTCCTTTTGCTTTTCTTTGTTAAACAAAATTCCCCCCTTTTATGAATTGCTTATGGGATTTCTCTTTTGCATGTCTTGCAGATGAAGAAACAGGGTGGTATGATGGACAGGTATTGCTCATGTCTACTTTTATTCCTTAACTTTTGTTTTAGTTTAATTAATTGCCACTTCATTTTATGTTAATCTTCTGTTTTCTAAATGTGCAATGCTTCCACCTATTGGTAGCTACTTTCATGTAATGTTCTTGTTTTCTGTTTGGTGTTCTCTTGAATCCCTACATATATATGATCTTCCCCTTTCCTTCACATTCAAATCCAAGTAACTTTCTAAGTTTCTGCATGCTACGCAGTTTAAGTGATGATTTTTCCTCTCTGAAATGTTGCCACCTTTAACTAATTGACCCGTTACAAAGGCATTTGGCAACTATATTGCAATATGATGGATTACAGTATTTGACAGTCTTGGTTCAAAATTGATCCTTCTAAACTGTATACCCTGTACTATAAGAGGCTGTAACCTAAGAATTCACTCAACCACTTAGATTCCTAAACGGTTAATTCCATGTCCCTACAGTATTTTGAGCATTTGTGATTATTGACTATGCAATGTCAGTAGTTTGTTCATTAGATAGAAATAGCTTCTTGTAATTTGGGATTTTATGCAGTATGATTTCTTAATCCTCACAAATGAGGAAGGGATTGCTACCAAACCAATTTTACAGAAGTTTGTTGTTTTGTTTTTTCAAAAACTACTTCTTAAGGTTCAATCCCAGCTCCTTGCCATCATATAAGTTTTGAGACTTTCAGTTATAGTGAACAAATTTTAGTTAAATGAATATCTTTTGTGGTAGAAAGTAGTGGCTAATGCAGTTTACCTCAACAGATATGGGTCAAGACTGCGGAAGTTTTGGCACGTGACAGGCTTCTTGGTTCATTTTCAGTAAGTATTCTTATATTGGAGTTTTATTCAGGCCAGAGTTCTTCTTCTTCTTTCCCTCTTTTTTTATTGGCCTATGCTGCTGTAAGCCTTTTTTGACCATGCCTAAATCAACACAATAATTTTCCTCTGACTACTACTGACGAAATGACATTTTTATGAACTTTGAAGGCTGGTAAGAAGGTAATTTTTTTCCATTAAAGGAAAAAAAAATGAGGTTCAGAATTTATGGCTCATTCCACGTCACAGTATTGTGATCAGCATTGTGCAGATATCTAATGACATGTAGTTTTCCAGGACTAGAAGTTCAGGGAATTTATTCTTGGGAAAATCTTCTTAATTTGAGAGATAATCCAATGATCGTTGCACTTAACACCATAAAAAGCAATTTTTTTATTTCTACACACTTAAAAGCTCTGCTATGAATTCCCTCCGCAGGTCAAGCCTGTGCTGAGCAGATTAAAATACACTCTAGTAACCCTAGCAGTATCTTTGCTTGTATGCGTTCTTCCCCTCATAAATGTTGATCTGGGAGGCCAAGAGGGTTCCTACACGACATCTAAAGATTTTGGGGTTAGAGCTATACCAGGAATTTACAATGATGATTCTGCAAGATCATTTGAGCCGGATGCGTTCTGTGGTGAACCTGGTCTTCCCTAGTTCACTATCTGTGCAGCTGGTAATACTTTGTATAGTCCATTAATTTATATATTCAAGAGCATATCCTATCTCCTTCAAGTCCTTCATGTATAGTTTTATTCTATTTGCTGCATTTTAGCTGTAATTGCAGTAGCTTGTATATTTCTTTTTCCCTGTCCTTCAAAGCTAATGTTAGTAAATGAAAATTTTGAAATATTTAAGTTAGAAAAGGAAGAATAGAATCTGTTTCCGATGGATTATTGTCTTGGTCGGTAGCTGATTGCATGTGAATGCAACCTGTAAGCAGGTTATGCGCGAGAAAGTACAAGGATGGAGTGATTTGAATTTAAGCCCTATCCCTGTCCTTTCTCTGCCGCACTGATCCCCTCATTTGCGAGGTTTTTTTTTGTTTCCCCAAACTTAAACTTCTACTGCGTGAAGCTACCCAACGTTTTGCCAGACAGACGACTTAGTGTTGAAAGAACTAAGGTGATGCGGTTATCTTTGTTCCCTTCATCAGGGTTTTTATCAAAAAGAAAAAGAAGGTGAATGATTGAAGATAGCACCATTGAAATCTTAGATGTATCGTGTACCCATTCTGTTAATATCTGAGGTCAAAGTCGGTGCCCCTCCCCATTTTGCTTTCATTCAAAGATTTTTCTCGCTTGCAATCCTTTTTGACTTGAATACTTAAATTTACCTGCTCCCTTTAGCCGGCTACTTTTATATCCTTTATATCCTCATCCAAGATTATTCTTATCTGCAAAAGGGATGTTTTCCACATCAATAAATCTTGGAGAGAGATTGAGTTACTGAACGCAAGACTGCCAAACAAATTGATACCCAAAATCTTCATCAGAAATTCACAAATGAGCAACATGTCTCCTCTATCACAATGGCTTGAATTTGGAGACAACTCAAGCTTATATAAGATGGATCCCCTGAAATTGCATTAACTTTGATGCTTGGCTAGGAAACCTGATATCATGACAACGTTTTTCAGACAAAGCAAATCCCACCAACAGCTTCTTTCTCCAAGTAAAACATGGTTCTGGCATGATAGGATAGGGATATCCGGGTTTCAGAAGGTAAAAATGTTTGATTTTGTAAAATTTTTTCCAAAAAGTTAAAAGGTAGGTTCATGCACCTGACCATCATTATTTATCCTTTACACTAAAAGGTTAGAACCCTTTGTTGATTTCGTGCCAATATTTAAGCTCACGTTACATATATTGTCCCTCTACACTGTATTTCACTATTAAATCAAGCACCATCCATCAAAATGTGACAAAAACTCAGCTTTTAGCGTGAAATCATCGACTACTGCTATAATTATAAAGTGGCCTAGTTTAAATTTTAGCTTTTCATGTGAAATTTAAGAATGATAAATATATAAGATTGGGATACATGTTGATGAACAATTAAGACAACATTTTCAAGCAAAAGGAATTAGAAAATTATGAAGAAAGTTTGACGCAGCCTGGCAGCCATTCATTGTCCTTTTCTAGATTCAATGGAACATAATATTTCACATAAAATAAAAAAAGTGAAAGAGTGGCACTAAGCCACCAACCATGTCTACTCTTCAACAACAAATTGTATCCGACAAGTTCTCCTCCCATGTCCTAAAATTGCAATCATCCAACATAAATATTCCAGATAAAAATAGGAAAGAAAATGAAAGAGATGGAAAACCAGTTCCAATGGCCCCCAGAATGGTTTTTGATTTTGTGGAAAAATGGTGCAGTTTATGGCCAAAACCATAAGTAATGCTCACAGGTAGTCAAACATTGGTTAAGGTGTCATTTGGATGCAATCGACATTCGTGGATTTTCTTAAGTAATTATTTATTTTCAAAATTATTATTTAATATAAAAATAATTTAATACTTTAATAATTATTTATTAATTTTATAAATATTAAATAATTTAAAATTTTATCATATATATAAATTTTATTTAATATCTTTAAAATAAATTTTTTAAAAATATAATTCATTATTTTTACATATAAATACATATTTTATCATTAATTTTATTATCCCTTGTACAACAACCAATTTTACATCCGATGCTATTTTTAGTCTCAACAAAACTCCATCCATCTCAAAGATAAAACCTGGAAAAGGAAGGGAAACAAGAAACTCTTTAGTGGATACGACCAAGTGTAACCTTAAATCTTTGCTGCCAATGAGTTTAGAAAGAATAGCAAATAAACAGCATTAATTAAATGTAATAAATAATAAAATGAGAGGGGGTAAGGGTCCCACCTGAAAGTGAAAATCCGGAATGGTTCATGCACCTTGCCCACTTCCCTTGTCTTTCCCATTCCAAAACGCGAAAAATATTTCACTAATATTTTTTTTATTATTCTGATTAATTCCCAGCTTGATTTTTTGTCAGAATATATCAATTCAATCTTTGCTTGTTCATAATGAACAACACCACCACCCAACACGCGCAAAAACCCAAACCCAAAACAAAAACTAAAGGAATAACCTTTGTTCTTCTTTATCATTTCCTTTCTTTCCCAACCTTTAAAGATATTTGCTTTGTTTCATTTTTCACCCCCATTTTTTGTTTTCAAGTCCTACAGCCTAGTTGTGCTTGCAGGTTAGTGAACATCTTTCATCATTGGTCAAAATTCTAGATTTTTCTTTGAGTTTTTTTTTCCTGTTCTTCTTTTCTTGATTGAATATGCATTACATGGAGTTAAAAATCTTGTTTTGTTTTAATGTGTTATGATATAGTTTCTGGGGTTTGCTTGGTTTGGCTGAAGAAGTGATTCAGAACATATGGGAAGTGAATTTGATTAGTATTTTTGAGTTGGTTGAATTGAGGGCTGTTAGGTAGAGAAAATGGCTTGTAAAAAGATTCATTTCTGCAGATTTCCCAGTAACAAAATGGAGCATTTAATTTTATTGGTTGACTGAAGGAACAGGATCTGATACATTGGGTGAATGCTTTAGGTATATTATTTATTTGGAGCATTGAAGACATTGTTATGCTATCTGTAAAATTTGGGATTTTAGTCTTTTTTTTGCGCTTTTAATATTTTCCGGCCTTCTTGTCATAAGAAAGTGGGCATTGTTCTGGTTCTGTATATGAGGAAAAAATTATTCATCTTCTCGTTTTTTTAGAAGATTTAACTTCAAGATTCAAATTTTGCATTCCTCTATGCCTCTGAATTAGAAAGTTTTTAATTGCTTTGTCAATTAGTGGAGTCTTTCATGGTTGTTTTTAGTCGATGGTGAATGAAGGAGATTTTATCCGTTTGGTGCTTCTTCCACTCATAATGTGGATATTTCGCCAGTGACACCGTTGAACTCATGTTAACTCTCAGCTATGGGGGAATTTCAATGCCATAATGAGTCTTTATTTTAGAATGATGTTTCCAAATACAGGGGAGAAGATCTGGTTTGAGTTGAAGTAGATACAATAAAGGGCCAAAAAGGATGTTATTCGAGGTCTTGAGGTTATAAGGATGATAGCTAGATGCTAGGTCAATCAGGTTTGGCACCATTCCTATTTCTTGGAAGTGAGTGTGAGTGTTGAAATAGACAAGAATGTTGCATTTGATTTGGTGAATTCAAAAAGTTAGGATTCATGAATGTCCCAGTATCAAGGTAATGAACCTCCATTTATTCTATAGAATATTTTGGATCTCGATGAACTTTAAATTTACACAAAGGTTTGATGAACTTACTAAGATGTGCACTGCACTCATTTAGAAATTAAGCTGTTACTGATGTAATTCATTCACTTTGGAGTTTGTTCTATTCATCAACGAAATGAAATATGAGGAATGTCAAATATAAGACTGTTGTACCTCAATACGATTTTCAAATTATGGATGGTAATGGCTTGGATTGTCACCCAATTATGAATGGTAGTGTAAGTGCAAACTACAACAAAGTAATCCTTGTATGATAGTGAACATTAAGTTATTGAATTTCAAAATTTTGTTTGGTCGATCTGAAAGATGTTTTGTTCATTTATTTATGTTGATAACTATTCACCATGTATTGACATTTAGCAGTTCTTCAATCTTACCACAATTGTTTGCCTTCTTTTGTATGGCATCTACATGTTGGTATCATTTATTTCATTCTTTTTCTAAAGTAACACTATTATGTATTTTATCGTAGAATGAAACTACCGTCTTTGTGAATGGATAATTGCTTATCAAATTGAGAACATGTCCATTATGTCTAAGGGTGTTGTTTGAAATGGTGATGGTTCTCTACCTAGAATTGCACAGAGCCATATGCCGCGTGGAAGACTTCCTATAACGGATCTAAAAGCAGCTTGTGATATTGAACATATGAGTTCTACATCTAAAATTCAGCATGACCTGTGGCCTCTAGATGAAATTGATCCAAAGAAAGCAAAGTTTCCTTGCTGTCTAGTTTGGACTCCACTCCCAGTTGCCTCATGGTTGGCACCTTTCATTGGACATGTTGGCATTTGTAGGGAGGATGGAGCAATTTTGGACTTTTCAGGATCAAATTTTGTGAATGTTGAGGATTTTGCTTTTGGTGCTGCAGCTCGATATATTCAACTTGATAGAAGCAAGGTATAGTTTTGAGCAGATGTTCTGAATTGAACCTTTTACATCTCTCCATGTACACGTTGCCATCATAATGCTACCTTATTCTCCAAACTAGTAGAACTCTTTATTTGGAAACAATGATGCATTTCTATTTCTCCTCGTGTGCTTTTATGTGAGTTGATTTTTTTCATTTATGAAAAAGAAATTGAGCTGCTTAAAACAAGTAGTTGTTTTATTAACTATTTTTACTGTGGAATTAGTGTTGCTTTCCTCCAAACCTGGCTGGGCACACATGCAAGCATGGTTATCAGCATGCAGAGTATGGGACTGCAGTCACATGGGATGATGCCTTGCGGTCTAGTGTGCGTCAGTTCGAGCACAAGAGCTACAACCTCTTCATATGCAACTCTCACTCATTTGTTGCCAATTTTCTCAACCGACTGTGCTATGGTGGATCAATGGATTGGAACATGATAACTGTGGCAGCTCTAATACTTTTTAAGGGGCATTGGGTTAACAGCATGTCAATAATAAGATCATTCCTCCCTTTCACAGTAGTGCTCTGCCTGGGGTTAGTACTGGTTGGCTGGCCATTCTTGGTTGGACTATTTTCATTCTCTCTCCTCCTTATGGGGTGGTTTCTGTTGGGTACTTACTGTGTCAAAACCTTATTGGAAAGCTAGAGCTTTTTATTTTTCATTAAAATTGATTTTTTGTTAGTTGAAAGATGCATAGTTGGTACAGTTTGGTGTTTCTTTAAAAAACCTAGGTTTATAATATCTGACAGAGAGTGGCAGTAGGTTCCATGTGGAACTACTGGCTAATGCCAAGAGATATAATTTCTTCCCTCCGTCAAGAAACTGAATTGTAGATTTGCTTCATAAACAGAAATTGAACATTAGAATAAGACTGAATTAATGTTGTTTTCAGATGCAGATGTTATTGAGATTTCATTCTTATGTGAATGCCACTGGAACAAGACATTGCTTCATTTGAATATTTAAGTCCTAATCTGCCTCGAGAGAAGTTGAGCTAACTGACTTGTCTCTAAGTCACTGAAGACATCATTCTGCTAGAATGTTTGTCAAATGGGTGTTTTGGATTTTTTTTTTTCTAAAATTAAACACTCAATTAAACAGCTTTTCAGGAATCATGGCAAAAGCATTTGAATATAAACAATTTCAACAACAGTGACCCCAAAATAGGCCAATTAGGGAAATGACCGGTATCTGAGCGCCAGCGAGCCCGTGGAAAGGGCTGGCCGGGGCTGCCAACAGCACCATGGCTACATTAACCCAAATTTTTATCCTCTTAGGCTGCATTGTTGTGATTTTGAATTACCAAGAAGTTAGAGTAGGGACATCTATCGTCCCCTGAAGTTGGGACATTTTGTACCAGAATTAGCATACTACATTTTATCGTTTATGCAAGTTGCTTTCCCAAAAACCCCAAGCAAAGCATAAATGAACAACAATCACTTCAGCATTTGCACCCCAGCTCTCCAGCCAAGGAGGCTCAGAGATTGGATTCAATGAGAACTGAAACCCACTTAATTGTGAGCATATAAATAAATTCAGATCAAAACTGCAATTCTGATCATTAACATTAACTGGCTCCTGTCAATTGAGTGTAAGAGTAAGATCATGTCTGACTTACTCAAGGACAACAGTCATCTTTAAGTTGAAACAAAAATATAAAATAAAATAGTCAGCTTGAGTTGAGATAAGATCAAGAACAACATCACCAAAGAAAAAGGATTTCAAGAGTATAGGATGCTCGATAAGCTTATCACTTTCTTATTTTGAGGAGGTTGAATTTTAAGTCATGTAATGGAGACAAATAAAGTTCCCCTTATGCACCATACTTGGGCGCCTTCCAAAGCTTAAATGCTATCTCATGCAGCAACCTGTCAGCTGGTATGGTGAGATTTCCAGAATGCTGCAACGAAAAAGTATTTAATATAATAAGCAAAAAAGGCTGAAACAAGTATTAAATCAATAACACCAATATATACCATATTCTGGATGAATTATGCATGCAAAAGAACCCGTCCAAATTAAGAACATAGGATACCAAGGTAATTTTTCAAGTTACAAGGTACCATTTCACTTAAGTTATGAAATAAAATTGGAAAGAGGCAGGCTTGGAGACATGATGTAGTCAAAATTACTTTATAACCTAATCTAACAAACTATAAATAGAGCTTCATAAAGTATCTCACAGTGTCAATTTGTACCTCTTTGAAATCTTCAAAAGAAAATGACTCTACCATATCCTTGCGGGTTACAGCATACTGATATTGAGCAATTAACATGGGACTGTGGTGCCTGTAGACCATAAATTAGGTTTTTTATCCACACAAAGCGTCACAAAATGCAGAGTAAGTGTCCACAAAGTTTTCTTACCGAACATCATTTCTTGGACTTTCTCCTCTCATGTTGTAACTCTGTCGAGGGAAAAGTGCAGAAAGATGAGGATTCTTCTCAAAGTTTGGGCTCAAAATTGACAAATCAGGATCATCAGCCTTTGACACATAGCCATAGCCCATCACGAGGGACAAGTGTAGACGGGAACCAATTTCAGTTCCAGGCTGAGCTACAAGCATAATGGCACCAAGCAGAGCATTCATGAATTCCATGTCACTTGCAGTAGCTTTACCCTCTTCAACATTCAAATTCTCCCCAGACCCAATGTGCAAAATTACTAAATCAAACTGGCCGGATTCCATTATCTTTCCTTCTTGGAATCCAAGTAAGGTCAGCAATTCGGAAGCCAATTTATCAACTGACAATGCAGGGGGAGAATTGCTATTTCCATATAATCTATTCAAGTCCAATACACTGAAGCCAATTTTTTCTCCAAATGATTTCAAATTAGAATTGTTAGTGAATAGAGCAGCTCTCATTCCCATAAACCTGAAGTGAGATAAAGAAGCACGTTGGCTGGCATATTCTGAGCACTAATAATGAGAAGCAAGCAAGTGCATGACAATACCTCTCTGACATGGTTGGAATCACGGATGACTCCTGAGACTTTTGCCCATTCTGACAAAACCAAAGAGCATTAAAGAATTTATCATGAAATTTCACTTTCCAATTACCAAGAATAATATGTATCTTACCTTGTTAAAATATGCTTCACACGCATCCACCAGGAGTGCAAACTCTCTTACTATCCTAACATCCTCGCTTTCTGCAATCTAAATCCAAGTAAATCCCAATAATGGTGGATGAATAACAACAATTAGAAATGCCAAAAGAAGCATGGATTTAATTACTAAGAAAGTAAAGGGGAGCAAGTGAAAAAATGGTACCTGAATATAAAAATAAATAAATACAAATAGGAATGACAAGGAGAATAGAGATGAATTAGCAATGGAATGGAAAACTAACACAGAACCCATAAGCCTATTCTGCCAATGATCAAATAAAAGAACGATAAACTAAGCAACCCATTATTATATCAATCCCTTTCAAACAATTAATTTGCTTCTTAATGCACAAACAACCTACGATTTCGTTAATAACAGCGAAAACAATTAGCAAAAAATAGGTATTTTTCCCAACAATCCAAAAAAAAAAAAAAGAAGAAGCAAAGAATCTCTCTTTCTACGTTTGCTTGTATCTTAAAGAGGTTATATCTTCATTACCCACTGCCTAAAGTGGGAGATGAAAAGGAAAAATGACAAGTAAAGGAAAAGAGAGAATGGGAACCTGAAGGAGGAGCATTAGGGAGGCTCAAGAAACCACAGTTGGCTTTAGATGCGAGAGAGTGGGGATGGGTATGTGATGGCTCAATGAAACGAGCCAACCCGTCCCCGTATAACACCAATCCTCGGCTTGGCTTGTCCGCCATTGCTGTTACTCAAATGCCCGAACAGGCTTGAAACAAAAAAAAAAAAAAAGAGAAAAGAAAGAGAAGGAAGGAGAGACGGAGAATCCTCTTTCTTTGGGAAGCGTGGATGTTTATATTTGGAGAATATTTTACACGTGGATCGCATTATAAGGGTAATTTCGAGGGAAAATATCAAAATATCATCTACAATTTAAAAAATAGTCCAAATTTTCATTATTTTATTCAAAGTGAATAATAAAGTCTCTACTAAATCTGTAATTAAACTTTAATGATTTTAAATTAATTTAAAAAATATAAATTAATTAAAAAATAAAATATTTGAATAAATATTAATTTTAAATTCAATTAAAGATATATTTATCACTTTTGAATAAAATAATAAAACTTTTCGTTACTTTTTTAATAATGAAGATTTTTTTTTCATTTTAATATTTTAATAAAAAATACAAAACAAAATAAAAAAATTTGCGGCTATAGAAGTTATTTCAATGATTAGACAAAGAAAAAAGATAGGGTGGTAGGGTAATACAAAGGACTTGTTCTCGTTGGTTGAATCCATGGCTTCAAACAACCATACATCAGAAACAGAGAGCTTTTGTCCTTGAATCTCTTTTTCTATCTAATGTATTTAACTGCGAAATCTTTCTGTCTCTGAAACCAGGTAGTACTGTTGTTTCAGCGTTGATCTGTTGTTTAGAGAGCGGATTGAGAACTCTCGCTACGAGGGATTTGGACGGTGGCTTAAGAGGATCCGATGCTGTAAATAATTTATTAATATTTTTAAATTATTCGAATTTAATTTAAATAAAATTTAAATTTGATTTGATTATTATTAAATCGAGTTTGAGTAGTTCGATTCATAGATCGAGTTGAATTCGAGTATTTTTATATTTGATTCAAGAAGTTTATAAATTTAATCGAATTTTTATATTTGAAATTTTTTTAATATTTTAATTAATAAAATATTTTGAATTTAAATTCGAATATAAATAATCGAGCTCTTATCGAGTATAAAAATCAAATTTATTTTTATATATTAATTGAATAAATTTAAGTAGTTCAATTACGATCATAAATCGAACTTAAATTAAAAAAATAAAACTCAATTTAATTTGAATCAAATATCAAATTTCAGATTAAGAATTAAATTTAAATTTAAACTTTTTAATATTAATTCGATTCAACTTAATTACATACTTAAAAAGGACCATTTGATTAAGAAAGATCGAGTCCTACTAGGCTTAAGAAACTGAAAAATAGTAAATTCGATACATGATATATTCTGACCCGAGACAAACTTAAAAATAAATAACTATTTAAAACTAATAAATTTTTATTAATTTTAATTATTTATATAACATATAATTATTATTTAAAAATAAAAAAAATAAATATTCAAGCGCAACACGTGATAACAAAATCTAATACTTTTAAAATGAAAATTGATTATTTTTATAAAAAAATTATATGAAATAATTATATTATGTTAATATATATTTATTTTATTTAAATTGTGTCATATAATTATATTATTAAAAAATTAATTATTTGTTATAAATAATTAATTTATTTATTAAAATAAATATTTATCGTTTAATTATCACATATGATATGTAATAAATAATTAATTTTTTTACTAATTTAATTATATGACATGATTTAAATGAAAAAATATATTAAAATGATATAAATGGTTTATACAATACTTTTTTTTATTCTAAAATAAATTGATAGTAATTCTAATAAAATGAAAATTTTCCTTCATTAGCTTTAGCTTAATCAATAAAATATTCGTTACATTTGATGACTTTAAACATTTTCAAGTGCTAGTTTAGCATCGAGGTGAAAATTAATTTTTACATTCAAATTTAATTTTTTATTTAATTTTAATGTTAATAAATGGTTGCTTTTGTATTTAATCATAATTTAATGGGTAAATTAATTTTATTATTTGTATATTTTTAATTATTATTATTAGATATATATTTATATTTCAAATCATCATTGTTTTTCCTTTTCAGTATATCAAAAAAATTAAAAATTTTAAATCATATTTTTCAACATACTTTTAATCGCATTTTTTAATAAAAAGTTTTATAACCATAATAATAATAATATTAAATTAATTCTCAGTCCCAATGATAATATCAATCAATTCCATTCATAATATAAGACTCAAGCTAACAAAATCAACTTTGAATGACAACGTGTCAATTTTCAATTTAAGTGATGTGGATAAATAAATCTAAAAAAAAAAAATTAATATAGCCTTGAAGGTTTTTTTTTTTTTTTTTTCAAAATTTTAAATCTTATGATTTAATAATGTGTGCTATAAAAATAAATTTTTTGAAATTATAAACATAATAAAATTATAATATAATCAAATATTATATTTATAAATAGTTAATTAATTAATTAATTAATTAAAATATAATAAAATAACCTAACTTATGCCCACAATTAAACTAAAACAAATAAAATAACCAGTAAATCCTAAGATCAAAAACCTTGCAATGCATGCTAATATCGAGCCGCTTCCGCTGGACTGGACTAAGACCTTGCTCCGCAATTGTTTTAATTTTTTTAGAACCCATTTACAGTTTTCCTTGGGCCGAGAATGGGATGGACTAACCGATAGGCAAATGCCATTCTTCTGCCACGTCATCTTTATCTAAACCATTTAGAAAGAGAAGCATCTTTCTTTATTCCGACAACTACTGTACTACTTTATTCTCGCCTTGCCGCCTTGCTTCCGAATCGAATTTAAAAATGCTTGAAACCAACGCGGGGACAAAATGCTTAGCCCTCACTCCCACATGAAGATCCGAGTCATGCCAAAGACAACTGAGTCAATTCGGAATCTCTGCAAATCGACGCTATATTTGTTCCTCACATTTGTCTCTCCTTTCATTTTGTATCGCTGCATTCGCTTCCTTTCAATGTATTCGTCTTCGTCTACTTCCGCTCCCAAAACCGACGCCGAAATTCTCCGTCGTAAACGAATTGAGAAAAGCAAGCTCTATTTTGATATAACTACCCCCAAGGTAAAATTTATTTTGTCAAGTATTTGTTTTCTAACTAGAAGCTTTGAACTCTTAACTAAAAGAAAAATTACAGGTTCCGATTATCTATTCGTCTTATTACGATATCAGGTTCTTCGGAATTGAAAAACTGTAAGATAAGTTGAATTTGAAATTAAATTTTCATTTCTTTTAAGTAATTTTATGTTCCTTTTCTGGTTATTCAGATAATCAGTTAGTTTTAAAAGTAAGTTTGTTATTCGAGATTGATGTAGGCATCCGTTTGATTCTTCAAAATGGGACCGAATACGCGGGTTCCTGATATCGGAAGGTCACCTAGACAAAAACTCTATTGTTGAGCCATTTGAAGCTTCAACAGATGATCTACTTGTGGTAATTGTATTTTTTTCCCTTTCTTTGTTTATATGCACTGAGGCTGCATGTGTCACGGGCCGGGAGCTTAAGCCTAGTTACCGGAGTCATGCGCGGTCCGTGACACATGTATATTGAGGAAAAAGGAAAATCATAGGTAATTAGTGAAGAAATTTTAGATAATGAGTTATCTATCTCTAGTAGGTGCAGTAAACTTATGTTGACTTTTTTTTTTTGATAATCTCTGGATAGGTGCATACAGAAGCATACTTGAATAGCCTGAATAACAGTGTGAATGTTGCCATGATAACCGAGGTACTTTATAATATTTCCTTTATGCCATAATTTCATTGTTTCTAGTACGCAGTTAATTTTTGTTTTCTTGGAGTTTATTTATTTTGTTGCAATTATCAAGTCTGTTTGCACAACTCTGCTTAAAGATCGGATTATCCAGAAAAAAATAACATGTTACTTGGTTTATTTATTTATTATGATTTTGGGTTCATGGGACATTTTTGTATGTATATTAGTGGCTATGTCTGTTATGGTTTGACGATTTTGGTTGAGGATTAGGTAGTTTCAAATGATGTTATTATACTTCTAGATTAATTCAAAGCAATGTGTTGTGCAGGTTCCTCCTTTAGCAATATTACCCAATTGGCTTGTTCGGATGAAAGTTCTTTCTCCGTTCCGGAGGCAGGTGAAGTCATCATCTCTCTTGGAGCTAATTATATCATTTTCTTTTTTTAGAATGGAGTTTGACTTTTATTTGGGACTAGGATTATTCTGATCATATTGCTACAGGTGGGTGGAACTATTCTGGCAGCTAAGCTCGCGAAGGAGCAAGGATGGGCTATCAATGTTGGAGGAGGGTTTCATCATTGTTCTAGTGGAAGGGGAGGTGGATTTTGTGCATATGCAGACATTTCTCTTTGCATTCATTTTGCATTTTTTCGGTTCACAATATCAAGGTAATAGACCTTAAAGCTTAAAAGTAATAAATGCAGTCCTTGCAATCTTGTGTGGAATCCTAATCTCAACTCCTCAGTTAACATTTATCTTTTAAGAATGGGCTATTTTCCTTATACTTCACATTATTTTTCAGGGTGATGATAATTGATCTAGATGCGCATCAAGGAAATGGTCATGAAATGGATTTTGCTGGTGATGGTAAGGATGCTTGTTTATGCTCATGTTGCTTTAACTTGATGTTATTTTGGACTTTCAATGATTGTGTTTAAACTGACAGGGCGTGTGTATATTTTGGATATGTACAATCCTGATATATACCCATTTGTAAGTGCCTGCTATCTACATTTGTACCGCATTTTCTCTAATTGAATCTGTGTACAGCCTCATCCTATAAACCAATTTACTTCGTCCTTGTAACTGTTATGTTTTTGCTCTATGCAATGAGTTTTGGCTTTCACCTCTTGAAATATCTATATAAGAGGGCAAGTCATCTCACCTTTTACTTTTATTTTCTTTCTTTAAACCCTTTTTCAGGATCTAACTGCTAGAAATTATATTAAGCAGAAGGTTGAAGTGGCGGTGAGCCTCTGGCATCTTATTTATGAATCTAGTTTATTGCTGCCTAGGTCTTTAGCTGATTTAATATTCCCATATATGAATAGACTGGGACAACAACGGATGGGTACTTGAAGGAATTAGATAAAGCACTTCGGGTAAAGATTTCTTTCAGCTATCTTCCACATGTTTCTGTCACTGTTTTTTGCTGGATCTTTTCTTTTCTCAATTCTGATGTCCATATACTCTGTTAGTTGATCTGGTGCACTTATACATCATTATCTGATGCCTTCTCTCCAACAATTCTTCCATTTTATGTGACAGTTTACAAGTTTCTTGGTTTTGACTTTTCATCATTTTCTTTTTATTGTCATCTGTTTTTAGATACATTTAATGCCTTTACTGTGTCTCTACATCTATTCTTTTATTTATTGTTGTTATAATGCATGATGCTTTAATTTTGGTGCATTCAGACATGACTTCATCAGCATTTCTGCCAATTTGTACTTCATCTCTTGCTTTTGCATTTTTTCCTCTGTTATGTTTAGTCTTTCTTTTTAATTACTTGTTATCTTTAACTAATTTTATGTTATAAATAGTGTCGTAAAAAGTTCCTCTTATGCTATTACCACATTATAGTTATTGGTTGTGAATGTCAGGTAGCTAGGGATAATTTTGCCCCTGAGTTGATTATTTACAATGCTGGCACCGATATCCTTGATGGAGATCCACTGGGTGGATTAAAGGTAATTCATCATTGGATCCATTTGCTTAATTTTGTGCTTTCTTATTCTTCTTTTGTCCTGTACTTTTTCCCTTTTATTAGAAGCAAAATGAGATCCTCGTTGGAATCATGCTTACTATGATTATATGGTCTCTGATTTACCAATTCACCTTAACTTTGGTAGAGATTTGTCTATCTGATAATAGGCTGGGAGAGCAGCCTAAATTATCATACAGAAAGAAGGAAGTTGGTGGAAGGAACACATGCCTGTTTTATCTCATATTATGTGCTTACATGGTTATGCTGATTGATAAAAATTTTATAATAATCTTATGAACTCCGCAAATCTTGATTTGCCAACTTATAGTTAAACTGAATGAGAGTGGCATTGATGATGATGCATCTTTGGACCTTTAGAAGCAGAAGAGAATGTTTTTTCTTTTCCTTTATGCTTTAAAAGAAAGCCTTCATTTATAGTGCATTCAGTTCAATAATTACTTCTGAATCAACAGGCAGTAGATAAGTAGCAATGAGGTTGTAAGTTGTAACTTGTAAGATTATCATGTAAAACTTAAGAGAAATTTTTTTGGATAGTGCATCTCCGTATCATTAATATTAGTGAGTTTTCACTTATGGCTATTTGTTGCCTTTAATTTTCAGATTAGTCCAGACGGGGTAGCCCAAAGAGATGAGAAGGTCTTCAGGTTTGCTCGTGAGAGAAACATCCCTCTTGTCATGGTCACTTCAGGTTCCGTGTCTTCCAGACTTTATATTTATGTTTGTATGTGGACGACAAATAGGGACATATGCATCCACACAAGAAAGAGATTTGAGACTTTCTTTCTCTACAATCTATATCACCTGTCTTTTGTGGAAACTTATGACTTTATTCAGCAGAAAATCTTCTATTGATTCTGATCCTCTGCCTTGCCTTCTAAGCTTGTTGATTATATTCCTTTTCAATACATAGTTTATAAGTCGGTGTTTCCAGATATCAGTTACTCTAGAATTTCATCTTGCTGGACACATGGTTAAGAAGAAAATCACTAATTGAAGAAAAATATTGGTCCCTAATAATTACTTATTCCTTTTCTGGATGGCCACATTAAATGGCCTCAATATCCCTTGCAGAGGCAAAAGATGCTGATTTCTCTGTGATTGACAATTTCATTTCCTCCACGTGTATGTTGCAGAAACCAACTAGGCTTAAACCTCAGACCTCTTTAGGTTAAGCAATACGTAATTTTTGTTTCACCCAGTGATTGTTGTTGGTCGTTTTTGCAGCTGCCAAGATATCATTCTCCTGCTTACGCCTTCTTTTAGTGGGGAAAAAAATAGAAAGACTGGCTTATACATTTTCCACTTTATATCAACAAAAATGTGGGATGAAGCTAGGTTTGAGATTATCTGACATTGTTGTGAACCCACAACCTGAGATAATGCATGTAGGATAGACATGGCAGATTTTCTTTGAGCATCTTGGAGAATCCATCCTAACAGACCTTATTTTTTTTTCTCGTTTCAGGTGGTTATATGAAAACCAGTGCCCGAGTCGTAGCAGATTCCATAATAAACCTCTCAAGGAAACGCTTGATAGATCTGTCCCCTCGCTATGGAAGAAGATAAACCTGAGATAAACGCTTGATAGGCCCCTTTGCTATTATACACAGTCTATGATAAATGCCATTTCCTCTGAATGATTTCAAGGCACGAATTCAGCTTTCCTCGTGAGTTTGTAAATGGAACGATCCTTAACTATATAACCAAGCAATAAGGGTAAGAAATTAGGAAAAAGTACGAGTTGTAGCAATAATACTCGTGATTGTGTCGGGTGGTTCTTTTGCTGGGTAGTTAACCTTGCAGTTGCGTCCGATAATCTACACATAGATTGGTTAAGATCATAGAAAGTTGTAATGTTCATAATTTTGCGTTGTTTGCAAGGCAATACCGTAGGATTAGCTTTGCCCCTACTTGTCTTCCTCGACGCCTAGGGTTATTGAATAACTGATAAATAAAGAAGCTTGTTTCATGACTAAAAGTTTGTAATTACAAAGTTGTAGCATAGCTCATTTAACAGGGCGGTCCATTTGCCTGCTGCTGCTGCCATTCGCCAGCGTCTTTTTCTCTTGTATTTGCTGTGTTTCTGGACCCGTGTCTCGACTCCAACAGACAAGGGATACGAAGCCGTATTCAGAATGTTGGTTGGCCCAACGTTGAATCGCTGCATCGAAATTGGCGTCAGATTGAAACTGGTTTGTTCATTTTGGATTATCTTTGGTAATATAAAGGTTTAATCAAATCAAAATAATTTAACTTAATGAGATGTGTAATTTGATGGATCAAGGCCGAATGTACGGCAAGCAAAAGCTTTGTGGTATAACATTTTTGCTCTCTTCTTCTCATGCCGAATGGGAGGCCGTCCTCTCTTTCCTGCGATCTACGTTTTTAAAACTAACCCATCGTATCCAATATTTTAAAATTGAATTTAAAAAAATATTGAATAAGAAAAATAAACCTAAAATAAAAAAGAAAATTATTAGGACAATATTCCAATTTTGGTAGCCTTAATTTTAATTAATAAATAACAAGTTGACTCCCGAATCTTTGTACTTACCAGTTGCCAGTCTCGCTCTCCGGCCATTTTTTTTTTTTTTTTCCTTTGTCTCTTCCATTTAATTCCATTGCCCGTCTCTTTCCCTGCGCCAGTCTGCGTAACGTGCGCCGGGTGTCGTTCCAAATGGTGAGAAGATCAGACTTGCCTTCTTACGAGTTTTTTACTTTCTTCTTCGTTACTCTTTTTGTTTGGCTTCGCTTTCGCTCGCTCAACAACAACAACAACTACTGCTCGCTGATTCGGATCGCTTCGACGTCGATGCAAACGCCACCGTTTCAAATTCTTCCTCTATAACTAAACCAAAGGATGGTACTTTGGCTGCTATCATTGATCGTGCTCTCGAGAAAGATCACTGAGAGCGAACAAAACCAAGGTACACTTCTATCTCTCTCAGATTTTGCTTAGATTAGGGTTTAGGCTTAAATCCATGCATCAGAACCTTACTAATAATGATACTGAACTCAATTATACTTGTTTACTTCAAAATGTTATTTACTGTAGCAATTAATTCTCCTCTTTTATTATTTTTTTTTAAAGATTTTTGAGCGCGATCTATTGTTAGATTATGATTTTTGTTATTAATGCAATGTTTATAAGATCTTAAGATTTAATGAGAGTGCATTTACGTACATTTCCTGGAAATTATATTTGCTATTAATTTTCCATTTTTTTCTTTAAAACTTTGTGTCAATTATAGTATAAATTCCTCATGTGATACTAAGCATGCACGGACGGCTCTTTGGAATTTTAAATAAATTCGGTGGATAATTCAACGTTTAAGGAAAAAAAAAAAAAAAAAGATGTCAATGAGTATGAGTAGGGTACAGAAAAGGTATAGCATTTCTCATTTCTGAATTTTTATATCATATTTATTTCCGTACTTGTATTCAATAGGTATTTTAAATTTATACTCATTTCGTGCGTATTTAATAGTTACGTGATAATTCCCATACCCCTAACTTAAAAAATAAAAATAAAAACCAATAATTATCTTTTTAGCTTTTTAAATTTTTATAAATATATATTAATATATATTTTTTCAATAAAAATATATTAATTTTAATTAATTTAAAATAATAATTTATATTATTTAATAAAAAATTTATTTATTAAATATATATAAATATATGTGTAGGGTATGGGTACGGAGTGGGTGCTATATTACCTTTTCTCATCCTCATACGCAATAAAAAATTAAAATTATATCCATTTTTATCTTTATTTTTATATTCATAATGTAATATCTATCTCTATCCCTATTGAAATAAAAAGTCGGTTCCCCATTGGGTACGGATAATATTGATATCTATTAAAAAAAATCAAGGTATTAAAGGTTTCCAAAAATGTCTGGCTCAAATTCCCATTTTGGAGTTGTCGGCTGCCATTAGTTCCTTATAGAATATAAATCCAAAGGAAATTCCGATGCCGACTTTTTTTGTTGGCAGTAAGTGATGATGCTGGAAGTTTCAACAACAGTGTAGCAGAACAGCAGGTTGGTAGTAGTTATTCTTTTGAAAACTTTTCTGCTTGAAGAACTTGCTAACCTATTTTTTTACATGTGTTTGTTTATCAGGCTGTTTTGGAAACTGTAGCCAGAGTTAAGCCAAAGAAAAATGACACAAAAGAGGAAAAGTATGTGCTTCTCCGTAGTAATTAGTAGATTTCATTTGTAGCTTTTTAGTTATGATTACTTTAGCTGTTAATAGAAGAATGTATTTTATCTTTATGATAAAAAGAGTTGAACGTATTTCATACCATTTCTTTTATATAACTAATTAGAAACATGTAGTCTCTCTCACCTTTTGCATCCTCGTTATAGATCATTTCAACTCCATGATGTTTTCAATCTAGACAATGATAACAGAGCTGAAGATACACCTATGTTAATAGATTGAAAGATTAGATTGGTTGACTTGAAACTTCATGTCAAAATATATTTTCACAGTTACAAGTCTGAGATGTTGGTTTCTTTTCAGGACGTCTTCATTATATCTAATTTTAAATCAAAATATCCTGTATTATAGCTAGACTTAAGGTAAACATTTTATTATCTTCAGTTTTATTGAAGTTTCTTTTTACATTCAACTAATAAGCTGATCTAAACCTTTTTTGCTTATTCTATGTAGAATTATATCAGATTTGGTAGTTGTCATCATGTCTGCAACTTGTTGTGGCATTGCATTTGCTTGTGCTGGGCAACCGGTCTGATTGTATTGATATAAGCTTAGCTAATCTTTGACTTCAATGTTGGGTTCTACCTGAATGTCTTGGTTTACTAATTTCCTATATATTTGTTGACTGTTTTATTTTATACAGGTGATTACTGGATATTTGTTGGCAGGATCTCCTATTGGACCTGGGGGTTTTCGCTTTGTCAGTGAAATGGTGCAAGTATGTTGTCTATTTCATTAAAGTTTACCTGATGGCTTATTTATTGAATCCTGTATAACTGTTCTGAATGATGGTTTCTTTATCATAATGTCACAGTTCACTCTTTTGCATATGGAGCCCTTATTATGAAAAGTGATTGCTGTTTTAATTTTCATTTCTTCATCTCAATTAATATTAGTTATTATGATTCGTTAGAGTTCATCCAAAGCCTAAACAACGTTAAGCCCTTGTTGACTTGTTCTTGTGAAGCATGTCTTTGTCTTTTTTCCTTTTAAAAAAGGAATTTATTTTAATGGGCATATTATATTACAGTCAGTAGTTGGTGCCTCTATCTAATGAGGGTAATGATTAACAATAAACATAGAGGCCATGGTTTTATGATTTTAAGTGCCAGTAAGTAATATTGTGTGATTACACTCTGTTGTGCAATAGTTGGCAACTGAATTTGAATTGTCTAGTAGTTCTTGGGAATGACTTGGACATCTGATGTTTCCTTACTATTTATTTGCTAGGATCGTGATCCTAGTCCATGGCAGGCTGTTTCATTCTAATTCCATGTTTATTGGTGTATTCTTGTATTTGTTCTTTTTCAGGTGAATCATGCAGGTTGAAACGGTAGCTCAATTTGGCGTGATTTTTCTTCTTTTTGCACTGGGCCTAGAGTTCTCCGTTGGAAAGGTTGGCTTATGTTTCTGAACTTATTACTTTCTATTTTATGTTATACTTGTCTAACAACATTCTTAAAATCATGCATCTAACCTCATCCTTCTTATTTTAAGCTTTGAGCTGTTCAAGCAGTTGCTGTCCTAGGAGGGCTACTCCAGATAATTCTATTTATGTGTCTCTGTGTAATTACAGCCTCAGTATGTCTATTAATTTTAACATAAAGTCTGTAGGTTTTGGTTCAGTAATCTTTTATTAAGTAATGTCATCACCTTCACCTGAATCTGAGCTCACTGAGGTTGCATGAGTTATCTTTAAAGTCACTGAGGTTTCACAAGTTATATTTAAGTTAATCAAAAGGGAAAGAAATTGTATCTATAGTGAGTTAGCATCATTTCACATTATGTCTGATCATAAAGAAGTTTTTGCTGCTATGCTGTTCAAAACTTAAATATTTCCTGCTACTTGATTTCAAATATGATTTTTAGTTTGGTTTTGTATTTATGATATGCTTTAGCTGAATATAGTTAAGGTACATTATGTCTGATCATAAAGAAATTTTTGCTGCTATGCTGTTCAAAAATTAAATATTACTTGCTACTTGACTTCAAATATGATCTTTAGTTTGCTTTTGCATTTATGATATGCTTTAGCTGAATATAGTTAAGTTACATGCTTCAGTGCTAACTTGTTTTCTTTCTTATTTTTCTTGTTATTATAGACCATGTTATACCTCAATATTAACTCTGAATCCTGCTGTTTAAATTGTTTGCTGTTTGCAGTTATGTGGTGGTAGACTTTCAGAGGGTGTCTTTGTTGGTGTATTCCTTTCAATGTCTTCAACAGCTGTGGTAAAGTTTAGCACCTATCTTTCAGAGACACCTACAGCACCTAAACATTCATACTTGCACTCACTGATGAGCACACATATGGATACACTTCACACGAGTTTAGACACCCTCGCACTCCTTGTAGAGTCCTTTATCTTTGTTTAGTATTTTTTGTTTTAATGTTGTTTTTTTCTATTTTTCAATGGTAGGTGCTAAAATTTTTGATGGAGAAGAATTCTACGAATATGCTTCATGGCCAGGTCGGCATTGGCACTCTTATCCTGCAGGTATTGATTCCTTCAATCCATTGTCCTATCTTGAATTCTTGTTTTCTTTTCTAGAATTTATTTATGCCTTCTGGCAGTCAACTCAATGATATGAATCTTTTTCAATTACTCTGGTGTCCTGAGAAGTTTTTTAACTTTGCAGGATTGTGCTGTGGGATTGCTATTTGCGTTGCTTCCAGTTCTTGGTGGAACTTCTGGTTTACTTCAAGGAGTAATATCCATGACTAAACTGTATGGTGAAAACTTGCAGAAATGTCACTTTCCTAGTTTCATATCTCTCTCTGCATTAGCGGGTAAATATCAATGGGTCCTATTCATGTCTTTTAGATGCCATAAAAGGGAAATTATGTGATTAATGATTAGGCTTAGTTTTCAGTGAGGGCATAGTAACTTGCACTTTTGTTAGATTCATGAGCTATTTCACTTCAAACTAGAAAGATAGATCATCTTTTAATTCAAATATATATCATTTAGGCACCTTAGTTTTGATCAGAAGTCAAATATATTATTGTGTTGATGCATCTACTTTGGATGTCTTGTGCTTGTGATGTTATAAGAAGTGGTAACTAGGGAATGGATGATTAAGACTATAAGTTCTTGTTTTTCCTCATTACCTCTCTTTGCACTAGCTGGTTTTTCTTTTGGCATTTTTAGGCACTGAGTATGGAGTTACTTCTTAACGTTCAATATTGTCTCATATTTGCCTTCCTTGGTTGCTTAAACTGATGATAAGCCTTTCATCACAGGTGCATACTTTTATTTGCTGAAGGAATCACATATTGAATTTTTCTTTCCTCTGTATGTCCTGAAAACATGCTTATGCATGAGTGAGATTCATATCTTGATATGATTTGTCTAATTACCTCTTATATGTGCAGACCAATGAACTTTATCAACTGGCATCTGTGGCATTCTGCTTACTTGTAGCCTGGGTTTGTTTCTTGGTTCTTCTCGATTGTCTTCTTTTTACTTTCACTTTGTCAAGCATCCTGTTTTTTTGTATGCAATATCCACAGAAAAACCCCTTTGTTCCCATTAATGGTGTTTGTTTTATCTGTAGAGAATTTTATCGACATTTGTCTGTACTTTTTGTTGACATATGAACCTCTGACAAGCAGAGCTAGTGATGAAGCCTAACCTTCTGGTTTTTAAATACTGATGCTCAACTGTCCATACTTTTATGTAATGTTAACTAGACAGTTAATTGTGTTTTGGCATCTGCTTGAGATTCGAAGAGCAGAAGTGCATAATTTTACCCCTATGCCAGTGGTGCAATTGGAATGCTTTAGAATGTTTTAACTTGATAATTGCTTAGTGAAAAAGCCTTGTGAATGAAGTTCTGGATTCTCTGCATTGTTCTGTAGACCATTGGAATTCTGCAGGTACATTACATGCAAAAGAAACCATGCGGTTGCTGAACTCAATTGTTTGTTAGAATAATTTAAGCCAGTCAGACGTCTGCAAATTGTGCTTTGGAACTTTTATTTGATTGACTGTAAAATTCATTGTAGTGACAAGCTGGGGCTGAGCTTAGAATTGGGTTCATTTGCTGCTGGAGTGATGATGTCAACAACTGATCTTGCCCAACATACACTTGAACAAGTTAAGTTTACACTTACACACTCCATTATATCTCAATATTTATGAGATAGCTGAAGTCATCTTTTCCTGTCCTCAAAAAGTTTGTGGTTTAGGCATGCACAACCATCTTAGAATCCTAGATTTCTTCCATCCCAATCACTCAAAAAACATTTTCATTTGTGGTGTGAAGGGGAAAGAGAGATTTGTGCTCAAACATATTGTCACCTGCTCTGCAATTTCTCGATACCAAAACAACAGACTTAGTTTTCATCAGGAAATCTTAAAATTTCTATGACATCAACTTATAAATAGCAGGACAAGAAACTAACCTACAGTGTGCAACACAACTTTTTCGCCTTCAATTATTTTGCGGCTTCTATCATTTAGATTCAGTGGTATTATCAGTCTATCCTTCTAGCATCCCCACAATTAAAGTTAGTCTCTCTGTGCAGATTGAACCCATTTGCAATTTTTTCACTGTTCTCTTCCTTGCCAGCATAGGGATGCTGATCCACGTTCATTTTCTTTGGAACCATGTTGATATCTTACTTGCATCTGTTATATTGGTTATCACCATAAAAACAATAATAATTGCCTTGGTTGTCAAGGGTTTTGGCTACAACAGCAAGACTTCACTGCTTGTAAGTTTTATTTAATCTATACTTGATTATATAGTATTTGAATATTAAAGTAACTTGAGTTTACATGCACAGGTTGGAATGTATCTGGCGATAGGGGAATTTGCTTTTGTTCTGCTCAGCCTTGCTTCTAATCTCCAGCTCGTTGAGGTCAGTGCTACCATCGAAGTTCTTACTGTTACTTTGGCAAGATGGGTGATATAATACATCTCTTGCTAAGAACAGTTTCTGGGCATTATAATGTACTCCATAACTGAAACCTTGAGCATTTCAGGGGAAAGTGTACCTGCTACTTCTTGGGACAACTGCGCTTAGCCTGGTATGATTGTTTCTTGGCTTGATTATATGGTACTCTATCAATAGTGTCAAGCGAGAGGATGAGAAATTTAAACTTACGAAAAAAAGGGAAAGATGGTGTGAAAGGGAAAAAAGAAAAATGTATACAACTGCAGTGACGGTTATTTTTGTAGTAAATAGTAATTTAGCTTTATGAGTGTAATTGGTATCTGCAGGTGACGACTCCTTTGCTGTTCAAGCTAATTCCTGCCATTTTACATCTTGGGGTGCTCTTGCGCTGGTTCTCCCCTGAGAGAGAAGGTTCCATTGAGGTAATTACCAATTTCATGTGTTGGAAGGATCATGTCTAATTCCCGAAGTAACTCAAAATAAAATTCTTTTCCAGGTTGGAATTGAAGGGGATAACCTCCGTTCAGACGGTGGAAAGCATCGCATTACTTCGATGGTCCAAGAATCCCATGATTCGTGATGATCATATCATGTAAACTAATTGAGAAGAAAATTCTCCATTACTGACAGAGCATTATTCACCTTTGTCAGCTATTTCTGCAGTGCTGATGAAATTTACTGAATGGTCTCTTTGAAACAGAGTTTGTCCAGAGTTGAATTGTTTCTTTAATTTGGTTTACTAACCCTACTCGATTTTTTTGCAAATTGGATTCAGCCTCTTCAAACAGCAGTGGAAATGAGGAAACCTACCTACTTAAAAGAACCAATGGCTGACGCAATTCCTGGTTTAAAGAAAAAAAAAAAGCCTTCTAATCATTCTTCGGAGCCATTCGACTTGTTTGTATTCAGTTTATCATAGTATTGGGCGTGGAATTAGGAATGATATTTGTATTTGTTATTGATATTTCTCATACTTTTTTTTTTTTTTTGGTAAAGAGACATTTAGAAATTTTAAATGTATTAGATGTAGTTGAATGTAAGATTCTCACATAGAGAACATCATCATCTACGAGTTTAGCTCAGTATCAACTTATTATTTACCGCTTTATATTTTTATTGTTGTAATTTTATCACTCTTGCAATTTTTTTTCTTTGGTGCAATTCTAGTATGAAAAAAGAATATTTCAAGTGGATAACTAATTAGCAGTGCAATTCTAGGAGCAAACTAGAATATACAAGAACTCACGGATCGAATCGAACTCACCCAATAATTTGTAGTAAGAAAAAAATTTTTGGAGCTTTCGAAGAAGGATAACTAGAATTAGAATATTTTTAAATGAATTTACACTTGACCAACTATTAATCCTCAATTTTCAATAATCGGGTCATTGGGTCCATCTTTTCATAAGTTAGAAGTGGGTCATTTTCTGCTGACTTTCTTTTTACGGCATTTTTCTCATAGTCTAGAGTTAGGTTGTCTCTCAAAAGAATGGCCCAATTTACCCACATGGATATAGTTTTGGACTAGCCATATTTTTTTGCATGAATGTGTTGGTTAATTGTTTAGCCAATGTTGCATTTACGCTCATTCATGACCTAGCTAGTCTAATAATGAGTGATTGTGCCTGCCAAATAATAATTCGAACACTTGACGCTTTAAAGCATAATATTTACCAAATATGAAAGATTTAAGATAGAATTTTGAATCCCATCTTTACAATAATTTAAAAGAATCAATTTAAAAAAAAAAAAGTGGTGGAATATCTTTCGTCATTGTTTTGTTAGCAGGATTACAGATATTAGAGAATGGTGACAAAAGCTGCCCAAACTCTGATTGGAGGAAGGAGTAAAGGCAGTCCACGGACACTATTGTGTCATGTGCCAATGAAATCATGGTAGTCTTCCTCCAATGCCGATGCCCAATGGTTATCACAAAAGGTTGGAGACATGGTAGAGGACAAATGAAGTAAAGTCCAAGAAGCCCTTTTTTTCTCTCTGTTTGGACTTTTGTCAGACTGAAACGACCACTGCATAATTTGCATTCCTCTTTTTGTGTTAATAAATACTTCTTTCAAATCTACAATATTTTGTCTTGAATTCCCATTCAAGATATTTTTGCTTCATTTTGCTGTCCACAAAAAAAAAAAAGTATAGCATGACATTTCTTATATACCACTACTAGAGTATTCTTTTCCCAGAATTGAATTACCCGGTAGGAAGGAAAACAAAAGTCGCATGCTTAAATGTTTATTAACAACTAGCCTCCCTAGGATTAAAACCAAAAATTTTGACCATTAGTTAATCAATTGAGTGGTTTATTGATAGGGTTTTTTTAACCTGTTCTTTTTCTTTTTACAAACTTTAACCGAAACATAAGCTAAGGTTTTTTTAGCATGGTGATATTTAGTACAAGGCATTAGGTAAGGCTTTTATCCTAAGAAATGAACTGTCCTGTGCTTTACTACTACCCTGTACCCTTTGCTAGACCTCCCCTCTAGGCTCTAGGTGTCCTTTGTTTATTTTTTTGACCAGCTTCTTTTTGGCCTTTTCCCTCTTCATTTAAATTGTTACCTCCTTGCTAACGTCATTCGAAGTTTATGTTTCCTTGATGCTTCATGCTGAAACGCAGCTGAATGGCCCGTACAATTTTATCAGAATGAGATGAGACTAGTCCCAAAGCAATGAATCTGTTTTGTTTGATATATTGAGAAGCAAATACCATATATAATAATAATAGTATTAATTTAAAAGTCATATACATTCCACATTTCCAGATACAGCCATGCATCCAAAAGCTGTCCCATATCTGTTTTTCTCTCCTTTTCTCAACTTTGCTTGTGTTTGGAAGTTGAAACTGAAACTGAAACTATACGGTACTCACATACATGACGACCCTTTCTTATTTCACTGGATAACTTCGTTATATTACATCTCTGAAAGTGAGTAACAAACGAAAACACAGCTTAAAAAAAATAAAAGGGAAAAGTGAAGAATAGGGGATGGGGCCAGCTGGTGAATCCTGCAAACTGCAAAGTGGAGTTATAGATGATCACGCAAGGGTTTGTTAGAGTTGTCACATGATCCACGAATCTCCAGCTTGCCTTTTCAACCCTTCATTTAGTCTACTTGTCTTTATTCTCTTTTATTATTAATTTCTTTCCTTTTTTATCTTGTTTGTTTATTTTATACCTACTATTTTTATTCAGTATTCACGTACAATGCCCCTCTCCCTTCCCCTACATTTTATCATTAACTAGTAATTAATTATACTACTTAATAAGTAGTATCAAACTTTTATCATTAACATTATTTGACAGATCACTAAAGATGTTTCAAGAACAATCTCACCTTTTGTTTTTTTTTTTTAGGGCAATGAGCTTTGCTTTGTTCTTCCCAACTTTGTCTTCGGTTTTTCAACATGTTTGTCTTCTTCTTTGCTTGTCATTTTCTACCTTATAATTTTTTATTCCATACAAAGGAAATATTAATGAGTATTTACATAATAACGTACTGATTATTTATACAAATACTTTATATATGTGTTATTATTAACGCAGGAATTGGATTTGAATGTAAACATCCTATATATATATATATATATATATATATATGTGTGTGTGTGTGTGTGTGTGTTTCAACTTTTAACATATCTTTGTTTATGAGTTTAGACTTTACGCCAAAGCAAAAAATTTTAATGCTCGATATCATTGTCAAATTAAATCTAAACACGTACGGTATGAGTATCAAAATAATTATATGTGCTTGTTTGTCCAAATCTAGCTCATTAAATGAAGCAATTTCATGCACATGTCTGGTTTTATGTATGAATTATCAATCAATTTAAACCGATTCAAATTTGATGATTATATATCTACAGAAACAAACAAACAAGAAATAATACTTTAAAAATACAAGTCATCACTTAAAATCCAGGAATCCTTATCATTAAATTAAAAAAAAAATCTTCTTAAGAAAAACATGTAATGTTCTGTTAATTATAATGAAGAGAATTTATGAATGGTGATTCACATTGAAAGGATGATAGTTGATATTGGCAACATTCTAAGCTAAGTATTTTGTTTAGGCAAATTAGGCTAAGGATTGAGAATGCGTTAATAACATTTCGTGAGCACATTATAGGTATAATATTGTTGAGTTTATCTAGTGTTCAATAATCTATTTGTCATCTTCGCCACGAAGAGAATCCCAAACACAATCGATTTAAGCTAAAGACAAAATCTTTTCCTGATGTAGCCATTTTACGGTCCAACCACGAAATCTCTTCATTTAGAAGTAAACACAGTTTTAAGGAAAGGACAAACACAAACCACTGACAAGTTGGTCAAAAAGTGCAATCCCAAAGGGCATATCTGTCTAACAACAACAACACACACACACACACGAAAAATACTCGCTCTATAACCCCATTTAACCCATCCGCAAGCCTCTCGTTTGGTCTTTCTTTCATGAACTCAAAAGCCTCAACTTTTCTTCATTGGCTTCATCCCTTCTCCTGCCTTGTATGCTCGTCTGGCTGTAAGCCCTGCAACCCAAAACCACACCAGCAAGCCGTGCAACCGTGAACTGGTACAGAGCTTGGAGACTAAGGAGAGCTAGCTAGCAATGGATTCAAGCCAAACGCCTCCTCAGGGCCTAACCCAAGAAGAATATGCGGAGCTGAAGCCTCTCATTGACATATACCATAAATTTGAGCCAACACCGAACACATGCACATCGCTAATAACGCAGCGTATCGACGCCCCAGCTCAAGCCGTATGGCCTTTCGTTCGAAGCTTCGAAAACCCCCAAAAATACAAACACTTCATCAAGAGTTGTAACATGAGAGGTGATGGCAACGTTGGAAGCATTAGAGAAGTCACTGTCGTCTCGGGTCTTCCAGCTTCGACAAGTACTGAAAGACTAGAGATTTTGGATGATGAAAAGCATATATTAAGCTTTAGGGTTGTTGGAGGTGAGCATAGGCTGAGAAACTACAGGTCAGTCACTTCGGTCAATGAGTTTCATATGGAAGGGAAAGTCTACGCCATTGTTTTAGAGTCTTATATAGTGGATATACCAGAAGGGAACACTGGGGAAGATACAAAAATGTTTGTGGATACAGTTGTGAAGTTGAATCTGCAGAAACTTGGGGTTGTGGCAATGGGTTCTCTTCATGGACATGATTGAGAAGAAGATTGAAGTTGGTTGGATGGATTAGATATCTCTTTGGAACTCTTGTTAGTCTGGATTTCGGGAAAGTTGGATTTTTTTTTCTTTTTTATTTATTAATTAATGGGGTTTGAAGTTTGGGATTGGTTTGTATATCTTAGTTTTTGTCGGGTGACGAACCCAGTTATATTGTTAATTTGTTATGGCATATATATTATTTTAATCTCTTAAATACATGATTGAAAAACCATTCATCTTCATTTTTATTGAAGCTTGACCAATCAAATAAGAAACAATAATTCAGTTTGTTTTGTTCTCTTGCCAGTTTCATATTTGTTCATAGGAAGGCTTTCAAAATATGTACAATTAATATGCATATATTTTAACATCAGTTGACAAGGATCATCCTCTTATGCTTGTAAAAATTCACAGATTAATCCCTGACAAGAAAAATTGAAATTTCCTCCTAAACATGAAATAATGTCCTTTTTCATCAGCTTGGACTGAATGGAAGCGATATTCGAGTCATTTTGATGATGATTTTGATCAGGAAATTAAAACTATATGCATAGAGCAATACTTTAATTTTTCACCTGAATTTTCAGTGCACATATGTAATTTATACAGAGCATAGAGCAGTACTTTAATTACATTTTCATCAGCTTCCCACTTATATATAAGTCTGATGGTTTGATAATAGAAAGGATTGACCATTAAGCTTTTTTGGGGATTATGAAATTTCAATTATCATTGCTAATAGTTAGTGGGAAGTGGGAAAACTCGGAGCTGTAATTGTACGCATATACTATATTTCATGGATGATATGCCGGTTAACTTGAAATGGAGTGAGAGAGAGAGAACTTTTTGAAGAGATGGGTTGAAAGAGCAGAGAGTAGGTGAACAATTTGGTACACCACTTTTTCCTGTGGGTTCAATGTCAACCCTTAATTCAACGGCAAAGCAAAGATCAAATATTTACCTTTCCTTCTGCAAAGTTGTGAGCTACAACTTCAAGGGACATGTGACTAAGAAAGAAACCCCCCATCAAGACTTTTCTCTTTAATTTGTGCCTCAAACCCCATGTTACCCACTTTTTTCTATATATCATATAGTGGAAAGAAAAGCGATCATGAATTTATCTATTTCAAAACTAAATGTTTTCAGAACAAATAAAGAGATCAAATCCATAAGTTTTCTTTTCCGTGATGCTATCACATTTGATAAGGGGAGTCAAGAAAAGGAGTGGGGATAATCATATCTTGCCTTTCTTTTCCATCTGATAATTCAGGTTTGTGAGCCTTCACGATCCTATCACTTTTTCAACACTGTTAGAAGGGGAAATTCCAAGCCCCAAATATATAATAATCAGATGACTTTGTGATATTTTGTAAGTAAAAAGTTGTACCACAATTTACAGTTTCAATCTCAATTTCTTCCCAGTATAACCCAAAACAATGATATCTGGGCTTCACAAACTGATTAGACTTGAGCTTTCATTCTGGGCCTAGCTAGAGGCTAAATAGACAAATCAATGCAGTGCCAAGCCCTGAAATAAATATATTTAGGGGCCTTATTTTCATGCCAGTTTCTTAACCATAGTCAAAAGCCCTAGATTATTAGTTATTGGGCTTAGCTTAATGCAGAACTTGTATTTTGTTGGCCTTCGGCCCATTTTGTTTATCTTTTTGTCCTAATCATATTATTATGTTTGTGGATTTTGGAGCTGCCAAGTTTCAGCGGATCAAAACTATTCAAACACCGATAAGTGTTTCAACTGCCAATGCATTTATTTAATAGTAAATATGTTTGTTTATATTGCAGGCAATCGAAAAGCAATTGACATTTTACTATTTCTTGTATGGTTTTGAATAATGTTTAGAGTGTTAAAAAAGCAATGTTACTATTAGAATCTGTGTCTCCTTCTTTGCTTTGCATAATTTGCATGAAAATACAGCTCTGAAGCTCTATTGTCTGCATGTGCAATCAGAAGAGCTCGCTTCCTTCTACTGGGCTGCCTTGTCCTTGTCTTTAGGGAAGGCTCCACTCTTCCTCATATTCTACATGTCAAATACCACTACCCTAGTCCCTAAGGCAAACTCGTTCATATGCTTTTGTCTGATACAAATATTGGGATCGCATCCCAGTTTTCGATCGAGTGGGACATCCGGACAAGGATTCCGGCTCTTCTCTTTTTCCCATTTCCCTCTTCCTTGATATAGAAATATTTGGCCTCTCACTAAATACGACTACTCCACTAAGAGTCCTGTTTATATATTTTCAGTTTATATATATATATATAATTTTAACCATTCTACTACATTCTGAAATTTAAGGCCTGCAAAAACATTTACCTACCATCATTTATTTATATCTGCTGGTTGCTCAACAAGGATTGTTTTTTAACTAGTCTTAAAAACTGCACATGGCAATGCAACCACAGACCACACAAAGTTCCTAAAGGGAAAAGATTGTATTATCAAATCAGGATCCACAAGCACGTCTATTTGTTTCTGAGACATGTTAAAACATTAGCATTAAAGATAAAAATTCAAGGAGCAGAGGAAGATCAGCTGATCCTATTATTCACTATTTCATCATTACAAAAATATTTGGTCCATAGACCACCATAATCATGACTAGTCTAGGCTAGGGTTTTAACCTTACAAGCTACAAAGACTCTTTAATAAAGACTCTTTTAAGCGCTAGAATTGAACTGCTTTTGAAATTTGGAATTTTGGAGGAGTTAAAAGAAAGCCAAAAAGGTGTTAGATGGAGCGTGTAATTACTTCAATAAATTCGTCAAAGATATTGTTCCACCAGAGATTCTCGTCAACTTTGGCATTGCTTGCATCATCATATTCAGAGTGCACACTGCACCCTCTTCCTTTGTTTCTTTTCCTCCACAGATGCATTTGTTTGTTTGGCTTAAAACTTTAGTTGTTAGATTCAGGCCGAGAGGGGAAAGTATAAGGCTTTTGTTACTCCCTTCACTCATCTTTCTTATCAGACACATTAGCATTAGGCTTTCCTTGTCTAAAATAAGCTAAAAACGCAAGTCACTTTCTTCTAAAAAATGGTGCTGAGAGGACCTGCCAAGAACACAAGTTTGAACAGAGAGAATCCAGATATTTTGATTGTGATGATTGCAGAGAAGCAGATGAGAGATAGTGAGGAGGACAAAGGAAATCAGAGAGAAACAGAGAGAAGCGACAGGAGGGCTCCTTTAAAGCCTGCAACAGAAAACTCTTGAGGTTGGTGTATTTAAATCTTCGTGGACAGCAAGGGAGAGATTATGAATCCTGTTGGGGTCTGATATTGTGAAAATCTCAGTTTTTTGGTGTTCGAGTCGAGTTATTGGAGAAAACTCCACTTTTCTGTTCATGCAAACAAATTAACCCCACTTTTTTGTGTTGGCTTTTTTTTGTTTCTTTATTTCATTTTTTTATGAGCATCTGAAAGGTGGGGATAATGCATGAATCCTATTAGCTTTTTCACCTTATTCTTTTTGTTAAAGAAGAAAACAAAGTTTTTCACCACTGTTTTCTGGCTTTTTGACAATGCTCCTTTTTTATGGAGAAACAGAAAACCAATGATTTCATGTGAACTTTGCATTGCAATGGCTTCTTTTGGGGATCTTTGAGAAAAGCTTACATGCGTTTGTCAATCAATATAGTTACAACCCACTTTATATTTTGAGTAGAGTGAAGGATTTCACATCCTAGATCCCCTGGAATTCCTATGAATCTGCACGAAAATTCTTCTACTCTAATATTTTGCTTTTATAATTAAGGTTTGGGCGAGGAAAAATAGTTTCCTCAGCTGGTTTTCTATTGCTAGATAAATGCAAGGTTGAAAGCTACTCTGCGTATAAATGCAGGTTGGTCATCTTTTTCAGCTTAACTTTTGTTTCAGACACGCACGAAAGCATACGAGCACAAAAGCAATTGAATTTTGAAGCCTCTAAAGCTTCAAGGTTTACTTTCTACTACATGAACTGTTCAAACATGAACTTCTAGGCTTTCTATGTTTTATCATCTTCTTCCTTTGGTTCAACTTTAGACTTTCTTGTCACTGTGCTGTATCCTGCTGTTCTTGCCTTGCTTTGGCTTTTGTGTGCATTTCCATACCACTTCCAGCTGTTAAGTACTACAGCCATTAAAGTTCTTTTTCATATCTTGATCTTCCCGGATAGATTTTCTTGATAACATTAATGTTTTTTATTTAGTACTCTGCATGTATTTTTGATCAGACACATCTTCTTCCAATTAATGCGGCTGTGGTACTGATGTGATGACCCCTTATTTCACAAAAAGAAGCAACACGTATAATCAATCATCTTAAAAATTCCGCTCAATCTCTCTAGCGATTCATTGACATAGGATTTTTTTTGTTCTTTTTTACTTTCGCATGGATTTGAGTTACTCAAATCAGCTTTATTTTTGTGGCCTTGCGAGTTCCATTTACTCTGTCTGAGATCCTTTGCGCTTCGAATTTGTGGTCAAAGATTTCTCTATCAACAATCTTATCCTTTTGTAAGAGTGGGGCAGGAAATGTCCTCACTCCTTAATGATCTTGAAAGGTTAAATCATTCACATAATGCCTATGAGAAGTCTGTGTACCATAATTCTGTACTCTTATTAAGAAAAATGGGATCTAATAAAATTGCTACCACCTTAAAACTCTGGTCTCGGAATGGTGATCACAAGTTTCTTCCTCTATCTTCTTTGCGAGTATGTGAAGTGTTCTTTTCAATATAGTACATTAATTTGGTGATTTCATTTCATTACCAATTTTCCAGGTTCTTGGTGGATCATATAGGCAGATATAGACTGATCAGGAGGACATAATATCATAGTTCACCAGAGAGTTGAACTTAAGGAAGTTGTTATATAGTGAAATTAAATTGGCTTAACGTGCATATGAAGCCTAAGAACCCCCAAATGATGGAGCTGATTATGCCTGTGGCCATGTGATTCTTTTGCCCACAGTGTAATGGAGAATGATATGTTCAGCATTCCACAAGCCATGGTAAGCCAAAATTCTGTTGTTATTGATGGTAGCCCATCACAGACAATCCCAAATTCAATAGTTGACTCCAACTTATTTAACCACATCAATGAAAATCAGACACTAGCTGGGTTTCCAGTGCTTCCCTCGGTGCAAGGAGAATTTATCAGTGATCTCTGTGCTGATCTTCACATTACTAATCGTGTCAGGTTCTTTGACTCTAATGCGTTGGTTGCATCTGTTCGAAGGAATGTTGTGAGTGATGCTTCACTTGGCAATTCAGGTTCAGAAGATAACTTCAAGTTTCAAGAGCAATTCATAGGCAGAACACCCATCTCTTCAACTCCACCTGTAAGGTTTGGTCTTCAAGAAAACTTAAACGAGTTAGCAAATGTAGCCCCTTCAATCTACCCTGAGGATTTTAGGACTTACTTGTCAACTGAATGTTCTGATGACATAAACTCTACAATGGTAACCTCTGTGAATTGTGTATTTAATGAAGCATTTGGTAATATGAACAGTAAGTGGGATTTTGAGAAGTTTCCTGCTCCTTTGGAGCTTGTTGGGAAAAACCCATTGAAGACAGCATTACAACCATATTCGTCAATAGGATGTCCTGATCCAAATGGGTGGATAGCATCAAATGGTGCAAATATGAGCATGGATTATCCTTGTGGCTCATCTAAACATAGCAATGAGCTGTCTTTAAACCTTGCCACTTCTCTGCCTGCTGTCATCAAAGGGAAAAATATTCCTGATAAGTCCTCTGAAATAAAGTGTTATAGTGCAAATCACTGCTGCTTGAATACAAGAAGGTTAGGCTCAGAACAAACTTCCTGTAATGCTAAGGAGCTCTCTCCGAGTTACAATTCTCTTGGACAAGTTCAAGTGTCAGAATTGATATCAGGATCAAGATATCTTCTTGCAGTTCAAGAAATACTTGCTCAAATTGCAAGCTATTCTCTGGAAAATCTGGACCAGATAAGTATTGGAGCTGGAGCAACTAATCCGTTCTCCTCAAGCTTCCTAGCTGGAAGAAGGATGGCACTGATGGATCCGAGTGAGCTTCCAGAGATTAATGGTAATTCTGAGGTTCAATTAGAGGCAGAAGTACGAAAATGGACAGTTGAGGCAAAGAAAACCCAACTGCTGACTTTACTGCAAGTGGTATGTTGGTCCAATTTATGCTCGTAAATTTATAATTTTTGGTCTGCGTCAATTATTACCTTGAATTTGAAATATGAACTGCTTAATTATCTTGGTTATTCAAATATATAAGAGGGATGCCGATTTGATGTGGGTTAAAACTTAGATTGAAGTTCATAACTTCAAGACTTCTTGAGACTAATCAGTGGAATAACCTTCAGTTCAGCCTTGCCTGCTCTAATTGGGCAAGTTGGCTTTGTCAAGCAAGCAGGCTTATTTATGCAGTAGCGAACCATTTGAGTTATTTGTTTCTCCTGTTTTTTTTTTCTCCATTTTCTTTCTTTTCTCTATTTTGTGGTGTATTTGACATAGCATTCTGGCACTTAAATGGCTTTATCCCTCTTCATGAGACCAGGTTGATGAAAGATACAGTCAATGCTTGGATGAGGTCCATACAGTTATATCTGCATTCCATGCTGCAACTGAGTTGGACCCTCTGGTGCATGCTAGTTTTGCTCTACAGACAATCTCTTTCTTGTACAAGAACCTAAGAGAGAGGATCAGCAACCAAATCCTAGCTATGGGAGCAAATTTTGACAGTGGATGCACTAGAGGTAGGGAAAAGTCTTTTCATAATTCATTCATCCAGGAGCAGTGGGCACTGCAGCAGCTAAAGAAGAAGGATCAATTATGGAGGCCTCAGAGGGGGTTGCCTGAAAAGTCTGTGTCCGTTTTACGTGCATGGATGTTTCAGAACTTTCTTCATCCGTGAGCTTCTTACCGGAGAATTGCTTCTACAATTGTTCATAACTATCATTTTGTCATAGTCAACTAGGACAATAACTTATTTCACATTTATGCACAATTTTGCACATTTTGATAGATTTTGTATTTGCAGGTACCCTAAGGATGCAGAAAAACATTTACTTGCAATAAAAAGTGGCTTAACAAGGAGTCAGGTACTTGGAGCTAATCTTTGGACTTAAATGTGTTGGTGAAGTATTTTGATCCTCTGTTAGACTGTTACTAATAGAGTCCAAAGGAGTGGTCTTCACTGTATCTTGTGCTTAACTGGTGTTTCTTAACCCACTTTTTATATGATTTATTCGTTTCATTGTGTACATTTGGATCAATCAATGAATGACCAGGTCTCCAATTGGTTCATAAATGCTCGTGTTCGTCTATGGAAACCAATGATAGAGGAAATGTACTCAGAGATGAACAGGAGAAAGACTCGGCAAAATGAGGAGGGGACCAACAGCAACCACAGAAGCCAGATAAGCATCAGCAATCAAAGATTTAACGGCAATTGAAGCTGAAGAAAGAAAGAAAAAATAGTATCGACTGGACAATGAATTCGAGCACGTTTCAATAGGAAATAAACAAATCCACCACCCGGTTACTATCGTACATGATGCTCCATAGAGTTGGGACCTTTAGCATTAAGGGTATGATTCTATTAGTAATAGCATATATATTCTATTTAACAGGAATCCCTTTGTTGAAAATATTATGAATTCATTGTAAATTTCATGGAATTAATTGGTGTGGTCACTTTTGTTTTTATGTAATGGGGATTCTTGGGTCACCAATTTACTCAACGATATTCCACAAACTACCAGTATTAATAGTATAATAATACATGATGTGATGGCGGCTAAAAGTTGCTGCTCATGAAGTAGTGTTGACCTCAATGTTGAACCTGACGATTTGATATATGCATTGGGATTAGATTACATAACTTTAGTCATAAGTTACATAGAAGTCTAAGCAATTGAGGTACAATTAACTTCCAACCTCATTATTTTTAGTGGGCAAAGAATCTACCCTTGTTCTGAAACATATCACATAACTCCACTTCTTTTGGTGCCCTGTAATACAAGGTGTCTGACTCATCGAATTTCTGCATCAAAAGAATATAGACAAACTTAGGGTTGGCATTGGCCGCAGTGATGTCCCTGCCTGATTTTATTTCCGTCCCTGATAATTTCTGCATATGGCCATTAGATATTCGAAGCAACCCTTAATAAAGAGGATTGTTTTGTTGCGATTTAAGGGAAGTCCTTGATTATATTATTCAGCTATCTGCTGCAAATAGTTCAAAAATAAATTATATTATCTAAGAATTATTTTTTCGTATCCTTTGTGAAATTTTCTTAGAAAAATTTTGGGACAGTGTATGTTAGCATTATGTTTGTTCACCATATTTCGGATTTTTTTTTTTGGGGGGGGGGGGGGGGGAACTGGTTATTATTGGCAATAAACCATGCAAATCTGGAAGTACAACTGTCAGAGTCACTATTTCTTCTTTCCTACACATAATCGGAGATAGATAACTCGCCCATTGTTCGTCTTATACACTACTATATATATATTCTTGTCTTTGGTCCTTCTCATCAATAGTAAACTGACTATCAAATATTGGTGCTGATCGTTGCGGTGATAGTGCAATCAGATCAGCAATGGCAGGGGTGGCGTTGTTTTTTGACTTTGACAAGACAATTATCGAATGCGATGGTGATTATTGAGTTGTGGAAGAGTTTGGTGTTACTGAGCTGTTCACTAAACTCCGCCCTACTTTGCCCTGTAACACTCTCATGGTTAGTTTAAATCTATCATCAGGATTTAATTTCAATTGAATTCCATCATGTTTGTCTTGCTGTGTAACTGGATTTTAATCTTAACAATATCAAAGACTCATGTCGGATGCTTTTGCAACTGTATTTTTTCAGGATAGAATGATGATGGAGGTCCAATCTAGGGGGAAAACAATTGAGGACATTGCTGCCCGTTTGAGAAGGGTTTCACTACATCCCAAAATTGTCTCTGTTATTAAATCAGCCCATGCTTCGGGGTACCCTATCCTGACCAACAATTTTCGCGTGTTGTTGTATAATTAATGGTACAAAGTACTTAATATAACCATTAACGTTGCAATGTTTCAGGTGTGATTTACGGATAATAAGCGATGCCAATGTCTTCTTCATCAAGACAATCCTGAAGAATCACGAACTATTGGATTTTTTCTCTGAAATCAACACGAACCTGAGTTATATTAATGGAGAAGGCAGGCTTAGAATCTCTCCTTTCCAACATTTTGAATCATCTTCTCATGGCTGCAGTATCTGCCCTCCCAATATGTGCAAAGAGATTATTAAAACCCAAATTTTCTATTATTACAAAGTTTTATGATCAACATTTAGATATGTAGTTTGCAATGAATTGTAGAAAATATGCTTCCAAACTGTAGTATAAACACGTTTGGCGTTGTATTTATTTAATAGAGCGTAATCATGGAAAGGATTCAAGCCTCTGTTTCTGCCACCGGAAAGAAAAGATTTATCTATCTGGGTGATGGGACTGCTGATTTTTGCCCCTGGTTGAAGCTTGGAGAAGATGATTCTCTGATGCGACGGAAGAATTTTCCAGCAAAGGAGCTGATTTGCAGCAATCCAGACCTTATCAGAGCAACTATTCATGAATGAAATGATGGGGAGGAGCTTGGCACTGTCCTGTCCAACTTAATCAACAAAATCCTCATTGAAGAGAACTGCTCTGTGGGAGTCGATACCAGTTGACCGTAAATTCCGAACGAGTTCGGTCTCTCTCTCTCGTCATGAAGCCTTTCGAAATGCTCTACCAGTTCCACACTAGCCAATGGAAATCCATACTATTACTACTGCTACTACTACCTTTTACTCTTAGTTCCAATCATAAAAAATTTGATACTATCTGGATTCACGTTCATGGGATAATTCTAAAAGTCCTTAAAAAAAAAAAAAAACAATCTGATGGGAATCAAATCATTTTCCCGGAAAGTTGGTAATGACAAAGATTACTATTTCAGTGACAGCTACTGCTCTATTGGTTTTTTTTATTCTACATTTTCCTGGAAAGTGCACCAACACAATGGCCTGATAGACCCCACAATGTATAGACTATAACTATATAGTTGAAATGGTAGGGTGGTTCATGAATCATCATCAACAGTAAGCCACAAATTGTTTGCATCAAGTGTCCACCACTTATTTCCGTCTCACTCTAAATGGCAACTAGGAAATTTGTCTTTCACCTTCGTCGGGAAGGAAATTTGATAAAAATTGACAATGAACCTAAACAAAAACACTTTTTTTTGCCCAAAATAAAGAAAAACACTTGAATGTTTATTTCCTTTAGGAGATTTTAAGAAATTACCAATAAACTAAATGAAGGTATTTGCTCTTTTTTCAGCAATTGAAAATCCTCGTACCAAACGGCAAATACACCTCTCTATCTCTCTCTCTTCTTGTTTTCATCCATTTATGTTAAAAAATTTCTCCCATTATTATCTGCTTGAAGTTTTAACTTTTTATGATTTAGAAATACGAGTAAAAGTAAATACAAACTTGTGAATTGGAAATATAAGCTGGGCTCGGCGGTCAAGAATTTTCAGCAAAACCAGTGATCACAATTGTTAAACAGTTGGCCATCTGAACTGGATTGGAGTTCAATTGCTACACTGCCTGAACCATGGCTCCTATCTTCTGTAGCGAAAGCACAAATGTAACGATTTTAGGTGGAAGCTTTTGGTGCTAAAAGGTCTGCTGTCAATTTTTTCGGCAGCGTCAAAGAACCATTAATCAATTTTACAAAAGTAGACACAACAAATAGAAAATGGAGAGCGTAAATTCACCAGCTACCCGTTGTTATTATCTTTATTGGCATTTATCTAGTAAACAATTATTCCAATGATTTACAGATGACTTCACCTCAGCTAAATTTATGGTTACAAATAGAAAAAATTGACAGTATCTCCTTTTCTGTCTGTACTTCTCTATCTACAACCCTAGTAGTGCTCTCTTATCGTCACCAACCGGTCAAAAGAAGTTGCAAACAACTTACATATATAGATTAGAAAGGTGAGCTTGTCCTTTCTCTTTCATCTTCTCTCAAACTTCCAAAGAAATTCGGGTTTTAATCGGCTTCAACTTTAAGCCCATGCTTTCCGGTGAGAGAAGCTCCGGGGAGACACAAGATGGACTCAAAGGGCTTCTTGGGCTAATGCTTAGAGTTGGCCTGTATAAGCCGTATCCCATAAGAAAGTACTCTATTGGTATCAACATGGCATGGGGCTGCTCCTCTGTCACCATTGATCCACATGCCTGAACCTGTAGATTCCACAATTTCCAGGTAGTTAGATTACTGCCATCTGATGCTGAAAGCTAGAAGTATAATATTATAACAGGTTAGACAATAGACTGCTTGCATACCTCCACTAAGGCACTATATCTTCTATCTAATTTTGATGTCATGTGAAGAGCCTCAGAATGGAAAGGAGAGTTCTCCCCAACAAATATCAGCGAACGGCAATGCAGTTTTCTTAGTCCTTCGCTAAGGTCAGGTCTCCTGAAAGACAGTAAATAAGACTTTTATGCCGGACAAAAAGCAGTAACTGTATGAATGCAATGAATTCTTTTTCTTTTTATTTTCCCCAGATAAAGGTGATTAGGAAACCAACCACGAGAAACTTGTTTGAAGAACACTTTCAAAAAGAAACCTAGTCTATTTATATATCATGGAGACAGGCTTACCCGTTCATTGCTTCAAGGAATTGCCAAACATTTATACTCTGCCTTTCATCTAGCAACTACAGGGAAAAAAAAAACATGATTTGAGTCAGAAAAATGCCATGAGACAAACTAATCATATTTCATTATAAGTCGGGCGAATAGGAAATAGGAAGCAAATAGAAAAAGCTCCAGAACTAACTCTTCTGCAAGCCTGAACTATATCTGATTCTGGTACTTGAACACTACCATGAACTTCCTGCCATTGTCATTCAGAATCTCATCACTCAACTAGTTCAATTCTAGAGACAACACAACAAACCTCGTAAATTTTTGAAGCAGAAAAATACCTTACTGAAGTACCGCTTAAGCAATAACTCCTTCACCACTCCACACATGCCATAGAAATACAGTAAATTTGACATCACCTGAAATAATATGAGAATCTATCTAAGTACATAATTATTTAACCCCTAAGAGAAAATAAAAGGGCCCAGAAAGTGAACCTTATTTAATAACCATTCTGTCCATGAGGGTGCTCTGCAGAGGGGTGAAACAAGTATTAACCCACGGACACGTTGCCTATATTTCATCTATTAGGACAAAATGCAGAAATAATTATCACCATGAATACAAGAGAACATTTGAGTATTTATTTGGAAATGAAAAAGGAAATAAATTGTATACTATGCCAAGGTAGTTGACTTACAGCAAATAGGGTAAGAATATATGCTCCAGCTGTAACTCCCATACACATTACAGCACCAAGCCTACGGTTTAAACAGGAAAAAGAAGAGTTAAAAGATAAGGAATATAAGCTTGCGTGCCTTTATTCTTTTCCATATAAATAATTAATGATGACAACATATTAAAGAAAACGACAGCTTAAGAATTTATAAAGGGTAGTAGGTGCATCAATTTACATCATTTTCAGACAACTGCAACAATTACCAGCCATCATGACAAAATAAACTTTGTCAAAGAATGTCTAGAACAGAAGAGATTACAGTAAAGTAAATTTCTAATCAGCTGGCATTCAGAAACAGAAAGAAAATAAAGTTACTATGAAATTCTATGGTTACCCAAAAAAGTTGAGAACCTCAACAATCTGATCTGCCAAGTCATCAACGGAAGGCACATGGTCATCAGAACTGATTGGGGCAGCTCCTAACTGCAATATTTCTTGAAGAAAGTTCCGGATAAGAAAGGTGTGAATGATAGGATTCAACCAAAAAAAGATGATTAAAATAGCAAATACAAGATTAAAACATGCACAGAACTGACCTCATGCCCGGGAGGACTTATATGATATATGCAAAAGTTGTGGAGGAGTAAGGAACTAGCTTCTGGACAAAAGAACAAGCCTTGAAAACAGGAGATATCTGCACAATCTCACACAATTATAAGTTAAGGTTAGAAACCGGCAGTATCATTGGATGAAAGGGTCTTGGTCATTGTGGAAATCTTACAAATAATGTTACAAAGTTCAAACATATTACACTAGCATGTAAAACTTTAGCTCAAATTAAAAACATTACAGCTTCAAAGTCTCATGCATTATGATGAAACACAAATGAAGGTCTTAAATTTAAAACAATATCTATGTTTAAGGAGAAAATTCATTAGTCAAAGATTAAAGAAAAGTCAAACTAGAGTGAACCCTTTTTAGCCAAAACTGTTAGCAGAAAAAAGATAAATTTTCCTAGGCTCTGAATCAGATATTGTCATAAGGAGGGAAGCATAAGGAAAATAGACAGTATAGTAAGGGTTTCTGCATTACTTACGATTTAGAGCTAAATCGGGATAGGTAACAAGAGCCGGCTTATCTTGGTCTCCAAACACAGCAACTGAAATAGTACCATTGCGAGTTTTCACAAGATACTCCTGCAGATAGATTTTACAATGCATTGTTATTCATTTAACAAACCTTCTTGAAAGCTAACGCCTAGATTTTAACAAATAAATAGGGAGGAAAAATACAACGTATGATCTAGCTAGGTAATAAAAACCTAACTCATTTCGGTGTCATTTAGTTTAAACAGAGAAATGTTTCAAGCATAGCCCAAGCCGAGTATATTCTAACTAGACAGAGTCAGCATGTGCAGCAGAACCTTTTTAAGAGACCTAACTATTTTGCTCATTTAGGCAAATTCTGCATCATCCAAACTCCTAATTTGACAAGACATTGATATCAAACAAATGAAATTACTAGTCTAAGATTTTTTTATTCTAGCAAATAAAGCAAATAAGTGGAAAAAAAAAACATTTAAAAGTTTCAACACATCATTGAATTTATTTTTTTATTAATGTAATTAAATTTAATTTATCTGGGTACTTCTCAAATGAGAAAATTTCAGAAGCCATTAATCAATGGACTATAAAGAACAAATTATGTGATCATTCAAATATAATTGTAGCAAAAATGTAAATAATTTTCTATGGTAAAAAGGAATGAATAATTTAAAATATCTGCTTTATAACTGAAAATATAGAAATAAACAAGGAATGGAAGCAAAATCCGTCTTAGCGAAAGAAAAGACGTATAGTTGCATTAAGCTTTAACAGGAAAAGCATTTTTTTTTTTCATTTCTTTTTCACTTCCATTCCCTCATTTTCCCGGTAACCAAACAAGAATATAATAGGAATGCAGGTTATACCTTGCCGCCAAGAGTGAACGTTTCCAGATCAATGGAAACGGAATCGCTAGAATCTGCCATTTCCCCTCTACCTCCCCCAAAATGAAGACGCATTTTTAGAATTGGCTTCCATGCTTATATATCAAATCTTCCTCTGTCCCTCCCTTTCAGATTCTCTCTCTATTAAAATTAAATTTAAAATAATAATGACGAGAAAATTAAAATATAAATATTTTAAAATTTGCTTATCTTCTAAACTTCAAGTTTAACTCGGGTTAACTCGGACCCAGTCACCGACGCTCGATTTATCAGAGAAAAAACCCACGACCCTCACAAGGGTCCCGTACAAATGGACCTTAACCTGGGTGTCGGGTCTATTTAACCCCAGTTAAGAGGCCGACAGTTTCTTCCAGTTTACAATATCGCCCCCATTTCTTTTCCCAATTCACTCATTTACCATCGAAGATTTAGCGGCGAGCCAAAAGTATATATTTTATTTTTCTTATTATTGTTGTTTTTCTGTTGGCATTTGTTATGCAAGATTTTTTTCCGACTAATATTGAATTTTTTTAAAATAAAAAAATATATTTCATTTCAAATAAGCTTAATTATTAATATAATAAAAACTAAGAGTAAATAAATTATCTAATTTTTTTAAACCAAAACCAGATGTATCATATCTTATAAATTGTGGATAAAATTTAAATTATTTTCTTTTGATAATAGAATTTCTCTTTTTTATTTTCAAAATGTGAAATAAAATTCCGAGAAATTATGACTTGTTGATATAAAAATTGGATAAAAGATGCAAAGTCAGGCTATCAGCCACAGGATCCAACGGTTGATACGGGTTAGATTAAAATGGGGTCCAATCACCCATTATCCATCCAACGCATGCAAACAATGCACGTCATTTTCCGCTCAAGTTGGTATCTGTCATTACCATTCACCAGACAGTAACCCCCGCGAGCCCCTCTTCAAACCGCTTTCATGTCGTTTTACTCAAATTTAGAAAACGTTTTGCTTTTACTTTTATATATTTTTTCACAAATAGATAAAAATAATAATAAAGGAATATAATATAATATTACTATCTCCATTAATCACCATATTATAAAGAAAATTAAAAACAATTGGCTTAATTGCAGCTAGTTTCCTTTGTCATGCAGATACAAAATCACCATCACACATAAATTTGCTAAAGATTTTTTTTTTTATTTTGTTCTTAAAGTAATGAGTGGGTTAAGAACACTGTCATCAAGATTATGACCTTTCTCTAGTTTTTCAAGTCATGTATTATTTGGCATATAATATTATATTTTATGGTTTGTAATTTCAGCTTTAGAACGAAGTATTTTTTTATAAAAGATTTTATAATTTAAATAAAAAAAATTATGTGTTAAAAATTAAATTTCAAATCTATTATTAATAATTGAGTTAAACTCTAAATCTATATTTTTAAACTTTTAGAACTAGCCATTTTAAGCAAAATATCCAAAAAATTATTTTCTAATTTATCTTTTCTTTACAAATATTACTTAATAAATTTCATAGTTGTTGTATATATTTATGTGACTCACCTATAAATTGTTAATGTCATATTAATAAATACTACTAGTAATAATAATGTTGGAGAAAATAATTTATAAGCTGAGATCTCCAACTTCTTGACGTGCTCAAGCTAGTATTAAATTCAAATTTCTAAGCTAAAAATCAAGCATTAATATCGTGACTTTAATATTATTATTACGACTACATCTTCCCTGAACCAATGATATCAAATTCAGATCAGAAATTAATGAAAGTGCCATCACAGGACTTTGGATTCGTTCCCATGTTGCCTTAATATGAAAGGACATAGAAAAATGAACACGAACTCCAAACAAAGCCGTCCTAAAATTTTCATTTTAGCCATTTCCAATTTTTGTCCCAGAGGCAACAACGGCTGCAGCAGGCCGTCTAAGAAAATCGAATTGGCTGTGCTAATTTCACCATTTTGCTGATGAAATGGCAGTCTTAATCTCGAATCTTTGACTAGGAAATTGGCAAAGTACATATACGAAAGTTCTAATGTCCTGTTTACCATTTTGCCTATCATTTATAACCCAACAACCTCATTTATTTAAAATTTACAAGTTTTGTAATCGACATCATGTATTGATTTAAAACCATTGAAAAAAAAAAAAAACTTATATATTCTTAATTTCCGTTGGCCCGACAAAACCACTTTTCAATGAGAAAAATCTGTGAATCAGTGAGAATTTATTGAATCAGCTTGTAGTCTACAAAGTCAACAAACCACACAAATTTCTTGCTTGGCGTACATTTTGCTACCAAGCCCCTTGCACTTGCAACGGCTAGCACCGACACAGTTGTGGTCCAACTGAACAACTGAGTCGACCCATGAGATGAGCCGAGTAATTGGAACGGGGGGTGTTTCTAACTTTGGATTAAACTTCATTTCCAATATCTAAACAATTCGAAGAGTGGACAAAGTAAGAAAAAAGATATTTGTACATTATTGGTGATGTCTTTTACATGGGAGAATGGAATAGACAAAGTCATGAAAATCTATGTATTTGCCTTTACTTTCTTTGTTTCTGAAATGTAAAGCCAAAGGGAAGCTGATTCTCTTTTTTATTTATTAATAATAGTAAGTGTCGGCGACATGATTAGTTGATTGGCATTCATGACGTGGCCGGATGAGGATTTGGACTAAAGCAAAGTTTAATAAAAGTGTAGGAATTCTACTTACGTGGCACGTTCACACAAAAAGAAAAAGGAAAAAAAAAGAAAAGAGTTTGGTGAAATTTATGTTTTTTTTTTTTTTTTGAATGGTTTGAAATTCACTTGCCCTCTCATTAAAGCGATCGGGATGTCCTTCCATTTACTGATTCCAGACCACGTGTATTGATCAAATTTTTTGAATTAAAATATTAGAAAAAAGTTATGAAATCTTTGGCCTTATTTTTTATGGTTGAAAAGCGTTTTCGGGTTGGACCTACCATGAATTACACGTGATGAACTAAGCCTTATTTTATGGAGATCAGTTCGCCTATCCCCTTCAAACAAATCTGGCCTTTTCTAGATGTTTCTTCGCTTTATTTATTTCTTTTTTTTTTAATTATTGCAATGCCAAATTTGCGAATATTTCTTGGGTATATTTCTAGTGTCGGTGGGATTTGAATTTTGGAGTTCTTAAAATCTCATTGAGCAATTTCAGTTATAATTTTCACTCTTTAGACTGCCTTTAAAGTGCATTATTGAATCTCGTTGAACTCGAAAAACTGAATGAAAATTTGAAAAGAAATGATAATAAAGAGTAGAATAATTGATTAATGAATGCAAAATGAGAACGAGCTCTGCGGCCCAGCCTAATGTTTTTGGAAGAAGTATTGTTTGTGAGTTTGAATAGTCGATATTCAAGCTCAGCCCGGCCCAGAAGGCCCCAAACTCAACAAGGGAATTGATTCAGCCTGCAAATGCCCGAAGCCAGCAATCAAGAGAGTATGCACTAAAGCACATTATCCATGCATTCTCCAATATATTGGCAGTTATTTTCACTTCTATTACTACTTGATTACTGTTTGTAGATCCTATACTACAATCAAACTCAGATATTTCCCCTACAACGGCGTAATGAACAATTCAAGAGGAAAATTAAGAGCTGATGCTGAAATGAGAAGCCATCATCCAATGGAAAATTTCTGACTTCTTCAGCTACAAAGCCTTCCAACATTGATAAAACTAAGGCAATCAGCATGTAAAGCTGAATTGTAAACTAGGTCAGCAAATGGACAAAAAGATCACGAGCAGCTTCTCTATCTTTATCAGCATGCAACCAGCCTCAGATATACTTGAGGCCATAGTGAAATTCAGTTGCAGAACTTTCTCATTTACTCTTGATTCCAAATCAAATGAAACAGCATTCACCATAAACTATCTCGGGAACCACTATCACCAAAATTATTTTGGTTACTGCAATCAATTTGTTGCCCTAATCCGAAATTATTTTTCCATATCTCTAGTATCTTCATCCGAAGCTGGAGTTTCAACCTTGCTCCCACTACTCAAGCCATCATCATTAGCCAACAACAACAGCTCATCTCTTACTAAATTTTCTTGTAACTGATACTTGACAAACTTAACTGGTATTTCCTCTTCAATGTTGCTCCCTTCTTTACGTTTTCTTACACCATCTGTTGCTGCTGGTTTCATTAAGCCAGGAGGAGCAAAGGAAACAATTTCCATAGAATCAATCATCTCTACATCACCATCAGCTTTCTTGGCTTCTTTCCCTTCACAAACCATGTAAACAAGATTTTCACCCATATTTTTGCCATTGGTCCTAACAACTGGGATCTCATATTCAACCCTTGACTTGCAAAGCACAGCCTTGGCATAAACCTTGGAGATGTTACATTCAAATATTCTCACCCCTTGATCTTCAATGATGAGTAGCCACTCTGAAAATGAAACCACCTTATTAGACACTTAAGAAACCAAAGTCAATAACTTATTGAATAAAGAGGAAAGAAGTACGAATCATGAGCATCCTATGATTAGATGTCTTTCCAAATTTGCCCTTTTAGCTAAGTGCTACGCATCCAATGCAGAGGTTGCTGGTCTAGCGATTACATATGCTCCACTTTGGACAATGGAAAGAACAAAATATCATCATATCATCACATAGCATTTTGACAATCTTAACCAGACAATCCATTGAAACAGGTGCTGAAGTCCTGACAAGTGACAACAAATGACAAGATTGTAGAAATAGCAGAACAACTCACTGATAAAAGCTACAGGAGTGGAAACATTCAAGCTCCTTGCTTTGTCCGCCATCCCAGTCTGACTGGCAACCCACTTGATCAACTGAGAAGGTAGGCAGGATTCAAAGAAAGCATTTATGTAAGAGCTAGCTTTTGTCTGGTTACCATTCTCCCTGTGGCATTAGATCATGACTAGTGAGATTTGTTGGATGAGATATTCTAATAGATAAAAATGGTATCCGACCACAATCTCCACGTTCATAATCATACCTTGCCAACTGTATGGCATTGTTAGCAACAAGGGACCATATCAATGCAAGATTTTTTAGTTGTTTGCCAGGTAGCAGAATCCCCACCTGTGGACTGAGGAATGTGTGGTCCATCTTTATCACAGCATCATATAAAATTTCTCTTAAAAGAACTTCATTTCCATGGCCCTGCAATAAAATGGAGGTTTATTCAAGTATCCCAGGGGAAAACACAAGCAATCATTCTTCGAGCATACTAAATAACTCAAAAGCTCAAAGTGCAAAGAGATAGTTTGAACATTTCAAATGTCCAAGGAATTTTAAAAACACCCAAGAAAGACTACTGCTTGGACTATTTTTGTTTGATCCTAAATTAATCTTCAGGGGAACTTTTTTCAAGAAAAACAATCTATTGTCAGTGTTAGATAAAATGCAGTTCGAAACAACCACTTAAACGCATAAATAATGCTAGGTGAAGATAGTTGATAGTTAAAAAAACAGAAATATTTATCCACAGATGATTATCACTGGTGCTTGCCATTAGGGAATGTTTTTGGTGGTCACACTGCCAAAGACATATCTTGCTGATTCTCAGCATCCACTGAAGATCATCAACAAATGGCACTGTTCACGAAGGGATGACAACTGGGCATATATATTTTTTCTGAGTCTCTTACACAAGACATGCAACTCATTCCACTAAATTGAAGGTCATGCCTAATTATGCATTTAGTACATTAACCACAAGTAAAGAACATAAAGGTAATTATTCATAAAAGCAGAAAGCAAGGACCAGACTAGGATCTAGCATATTAAGAAGAAGATGTTCCTCAAGTGATGACAAATAGCTATATATTTTTCTAGTCTTACTTCAACATGTTGCCATTGGACTCTCTACAATGTAATCTTATACTGTTCAAAATTTCATTTGAAACGTTCTAAATGAGAAAATTGCTTAGCCCTATGATTTGAGACCAAGACAGTTGCCTTGTTGAACAACCAAAGGCACTGTCTGAAATTCACTTTTGAACTGTAATTAGGGATGCATTAAAAATTAAAGCAAGAAAAAAGTGAAGAAGCTGACCAGTAGAGAGGTGACAGGTAAAAGGGGTTCCAACAGCATCCTGAAAAGGATATCTGTTACACACCAACAATGAATTAGAGCTACTAACATCAACAATTGAACGCGAGAAGGATAAAAACAAAAAACCTCATTGCAAAAAGGAATATCATGTCATTGCTGGCACTAAGCTAGGAACAAAAGCATTGTCAAGCAGAAAAAGACATCAGATTCCCAATTGTGGCTTCGTATACAACATGCCAATCAAATATTTGTCCACAACTGAAAAGAAAAGAATGATTGACACCCATGCTTGATTGCGAATTTCACTGGTTGCTCGTTGCTTTCCAAGGCATGAGTGCACAGCGCACATGCACGTGCATACATGCATACGCAACAAAAGTCATGAAGTTATGTTACTTATACATGCATACATCCACCAGGTTTGGGCCAGTGATGCAGCGATAATGATCTATAAGTTGATATCAAAGTCAACATTGGTGACTCAACATATGATATGAGAAAAACAAGCAACTTCATCCCTATCAAATTACCAAAATTAGCATCAATAGAAGTTAATAAAGTTAAACCGTTCCATAACAATGAAGATAAAAAGCTTCAACGATACAACTTTTCAAATAAAACTTATCCACTGAAAATGATAACAAAGAAAAAACTTACCCAAAAAGTAAAAATTTCGAAACCCAGTTATCAGTTGAACCGCACAATCATGCACATCTTTCTCCAACTCCAGTTTTGGAATCCCAGACCCAAATTTCAAGCACAACCTCAGAAGAAAAGCTTGACACATAACGACACCAGCCAAATATCGAACCCGACATCCTCCACCAATCGTTTTTCGAACTTCCTCACTGACAATTGGAAAAAAAACCTTCAAATCATCTCTCTTTTGACCTCTATCCTCCCCAATTCTATCCACCATCCAAACGCGCAACAAATCCACAAAACACGAACTCAAATCGTCGTTTTCCTCAGCTTCGACACCGCAACATATGCTAATGTAACTCACAATCCCTTCTAACAAACTCTCCACTTCCCTCTGCAACTCTTTTTGATGGAAAGCTAAACAGTTCAGCTCGTAAATAACGGGAGCAAGGACGGAGATTCTTTTAACGGCGTTGCAGGAAGTGGAGCACGAAACCACAAGCTGGAAAAGGTCTTTGGAAGAAGAGATTGAATTTGGAGAGTTAAATTTATTAGTGGAGTGGAAAGACACAGCGGAGTAAAACCAGATGAATTCGAGGGGTGGATCGGATAAATTCTGAAGCAATCGAGAGAAAATGGAGGTGAAACTAGAGAAATCGGTTGCGCCGTTACTGTATTCGGTTAAAAACCTGTGGACGGATTCTGTTAACATTTGTTGGAAAGTGTCCGGTGGTTTTGGATGGTCGGTGGTGGCGGAATTTGAATTCGACTCGAATTGGATCATTTTTTTCTTAGCGTTGAGAGAATTGAAATTTTGATATTTAGTGAATTGTGGAGGGAAAGTGAAAGGAAATGTGATGGGAGTTGGGATACAGGGAGAGAGGGAGAGAGTGAAACCCTAGTTAGGGGGGGGGGGGAGGACGGCGTTGGAAGTGGAAAAAAGGAGGGAATTGGGGGTATTTTGATAAAGTTACACATTTGAATTAGAGCCAACGGCATTTCAGAAAAATAAAAAACCAAAAATAAATTTTAAAAAAAGTACTCCTAGAGAATTTTTGAAAATTTTACTTTACGTTTCTTTCATTTTTTGCCCCTAATTAATTTATTTTTATTTCTTCCTAACTATATTATCTTTTCCGTTAAGTCGGTTATTAGTTATACTAATATTAATTACTTGTTACTTGTTACATGTGGAAGGATGTTTAGATTTCAAAGTAGTAACATTTACACTTTCGTTAGAGTTAAAAACTTCACGTCATCTGGAAAGTCTTTGTTGCTTTATGGTTATGAATCCTACTGCCTGTTTTCGAAGACAAAACATACTAACATAAAACAGGTTGTTCTTATTTGTATACATCAATATTAATCTATGTAATTGACTTCTAATCACATAAACTATTGGCCTTCTGCTTACCTTTTTCAAATCTGTAGGTAACTAAACAATTAATTTATTATTCGAACTAGCAATGTTTTAGCAAAATCAGAATGTTATTTTGATGATTGTCCGATTATGGAATTCATATTAATCCCGAAGTAAAGAAGTTTATATCAGCTTTCAAAGTTTTTGATAACAAAAACAAGAGAAGCCATAACTCTGTCCATGGAAATGTAATGATAGTCGATAAAAACGCACAAGTGAAGCCAATATCAGACCATCCAGCAACATTCCCTCGATAGTATTTCAATTCTCTCTAATATGACGTTTTTTTGTTCATCAACTATGCATGGACACATTAATATGTTCGAATTCATAGACACGTGTTTTTAAGATTACTGGAATTTTTAAAACAACTGTTTAGAATGTAAAATTGCATGAACATGTTAATTTTGAAAAGTTAAGGTGATAATTGGAAAGTAGATGGCTTGATAGTACAAACCACTACACAATGAAACTGTCATTTTTGACGGTTAAAAAAACATGATTACAACACGTAATAACCTTCCTTAAAAAAAAAAAAAAAAATCCACCCCGAAGTGTGGGCCTTCGTACTGATTTATATAATTATTATAATTAATTATTATATTATACTTATTGAATAATTGATTAATAAATTAAAATATAATTATATAATTAAATTTACTCACAATAATTTTTTTTATTTAATACATTATTAATTATGAATGAAACAATATTAAAAGAGTAACAAAAATACAATTAAAAATTTTCTTGTCTTACCAACTTCCGCAAAGAAAAGGATTGATATGCAAGGGACTTAACGAACTAAAAATTTTAAAATTAGTGGAATCTAGGATTTAGCTACAAAAAATCACATGATTATTGGTTAATTGAAATACTTTCAAGGTAGAAAATAAAATTTTACATGTTACTTGGTGTACTTTAAACCAAAAAGGAAAACATTCTATTTTGATTTTAACCTTATTCGGGCACAATCAACTTTATTTGAAACAACTATTATTCTTCTTTCTTACATTTCACATTTTTATCTCCTTTAAAAACGTAATGAATTTTTCTTTTTTTTTTTTCCTATTTTGTACTAAAATTTAATCAAACTCATATTATTATTATTTTCATTCCCAAACTTTTAAAAGCTGAAGATTCATCTTTCTGTTATTTTGATTTTTGAGTCTTCCTTTAAAAAAAAAATGGTTACGACTTACTATAAAAAAAAGTAAAAACAAAGACAAGGAAAGATTATAGAGCATATAATCTACGGCAAACAACGCCTCCACCTCTCCATAAAGCTGAGAAGGGCACTCACTAGAAAACAAACGACGTCGTTATCCATCAGATACCATTTATTTTCAAATTTTCACACCCTAAAATCAATCTCTTTTACGCTTTTAGTAACCCATTTTTTTCAACCCAATTTACATAAATAATCACACCAAATAAAACCCAAAAAGAAAAAAAAAAGAAAAAGAAAAAAAGAGAGAGGATAGAAAGAGAGAGAGAGAGAGAGAGAGAGAGAGAGATCCAATTATCAGCCAAAAAGCTACGTCGCATTTCCTGCTTCGTCATTATCTGCCAACAATCTCCATTCCTCCTTCCTTTCTCCCCCCCCCCCCTCCCCCCCCCAAAAAAAAAGAGAAACTGTGAAAGTTTCAATCGACGGAGAGAGAGTAGGGATGAGAGAGTGAAATCTCGTGGAGTTTCATTTTCTCTTAAAGAGAAATTAATTTGCTTTTCTTTAAAAATATAACCAATCGATATTCATTGCTGGTAAAAAGAAAAAAATAGAGAAAAAAAGTCGATAATTATTCATCGCTAAAGCCGTTTCTTATGTAGATGATCGATCGAGAGCTTGCATTTGTGAAATGGAGATTGCTTCGAATAGATGAACTGTTTCGATTTTGTTATGAATCTGAGTGCCAGATCGACTCGTTGATGCATTGAGTTTGCTTTTATCTTATTTTCTTGAGGTGGAACCAGTTTGATTTCTTTGTTTTTTGGGGGGAAAACAATGAACAACGGCGGTGCCAAAACAGCCCTGGCTCCGGTGGGAGGACGACAGACGCTGGACTGGAAATTCTCTCAGGTGTTCGGAGAACGGACGGCCGGAGAGGAAGTACAGGAAGGTGTAATATTTGAATTTATTCGATTCGATTTCTCTTAGGGTTTGGTTGTGTCTCACTGTTTATGACTTATTGAAACTTAATGTTTTAATACTTATAGCTCCAAATTTTATTATATAATCATCTTTTCCTCATTTCTGTTTCATTTTCTGTTGTTTAAATTGGTTATACGTGAGTTCAATTCGATATGTATTCGGTTGGATTACTGTATAATGTTAGGATCTAGGTCTAGCTTCTCAAAATGTGATTTGAATCAATGGCGTGTAAATTGTGGTTTATCGATCCGTTCATGTTCCATAATTATCGGTTGAGTTTCAGATGATATTAATTGTTATTGACTGAATGATTGAAATAATTAATTCAATAAACTGTTATTTCATACATGCTTGGCTGTTGTTTTGTGTAAGTTGATCTAATTACTAAGGTCTTGGTCCTGGTGCCAGGCACCATGAAACAATGTATTAAACCTGTCTTTGCTGGACTGAGTTTGCCAGCATGATTGGTGCTCTTGACTTTAGGTTGTGATTTCTAGACTAACATAATCGATATCGAAGTATATTAGCTTCATGTTGTCTTTATTGCAGTAGTTTCTTCACATTGAAGGTGTTGTAGAAAACGGAAAAAGGTCCAAATGAACTAATCAAATGGTCCGACTTAGAATCTGGCAATGTGAGTGACTAGATCTACGATTTACTTTTGTTTTTGGCCTGTGGGAACCATAATTTCTTTATGTGAATTTTTGGCTGGGCTGTTGTTAACCATGATGCCTTCCTTCCATTGTCTCCAACTGTAAGAGGGATTAAATTGAAAATTTTAAGGATGCTCTTTGCTTGATGATTCTGCTTGTGTGAACAAAACAGTTGTGGGCATGATGTGCTTGATACCTGTTTGTCTTACATGCTCTGCTTCCCCTGCACGCTTCATTTACATGTCTTTTTTTTTTTTTTTCTCAGTTGATATCATATCCTCTATTGAATTTGATAGAACTGGTGACCACCTTGCTACCGGAGATCGGGGGGGTCGGGTGGTTCTGTTTGAAAGGACTGACACTCGAGATGTATATCTCTTCACCATTTTCTTGTTTATATTTCTGAAGCTATGTTGTTTCAGTCACTATATTGCTCCAGTGTTCTGTTGCCTTACCTTTTGACACTGTTCTTTGACAAAAAATGTATAATATATAGCATGTTGGACACCGGAGAGATCTGGAGAAAATGGATTATCCAATGAATAGGCAGCCTGAATTTCGCTATAAAACAGAGTTTCAGAGCCATGAACCTGAGGTATTTATTTTTGTTATATGGCATACATAAACATAATGATTGTATGGTTTTAAATGATAAAACATTTGTGGACTTGAATTTTCATTGAAATCATCAAATTTATTGGTTTAATACAGTTTGACTATCTCAAGAGCTTGGAAATTGAGGAGAAAATCAACAAAATAAGGTGGTGCCAGTCCCCTAATGGTGCTCTATTTCTTTTGTCTACAAATGACAAAACAATCAAGTTCTGGAAGGTAGTTAAATGTATCTTTTGTAGTCTGGATTTTACAATCCTGAAGTTGTACACAGATTAGTATTGCGATAATCTCCCTGTATTTTTTTTTCAAAGGAACGTCAATATCCCAAAAGCAGCAGCATAGCAAATCTATAAATCTGACCTGCTGATATTTTGGTCTTTCTAATGTCATTTCGAACTTGGGCAGGTACAAGAAAAGAAGGTCAAGAAATTATGTGACTTGAACGTGGACTCCACCAAAGTCATGAGAAATGGTCCTATTGTTGGTTCCAGTATATCAACAAGCTCCAAACAATTCATTGCAAATGGAGGATGCCCAAGCAATGACTTTTCATTTCCCATTGGGGGTTTCCCATCATTGCATCTGCCTGTGGTAGTTGTCAATCCAGAATGCTTATTTCTAAGAATAACAATTAAATTTTGATATATTTTGATACTTTGGAACCTAGTTTGTTATTTTGTCTTGTTTCAATGGTTTAGGCAATGTTTGATATGTCAATGTTGTCTTGTACATGATTTGCTGATCTAACACGTAATGCTTCTGTCATAATTAGGTAACCAGTTGTGAGACGAACCTTATGGCCAGATGTCGAAGAATATATGCTTATGCCCATGACTATCATATTAATTCCATATCCATTAACAGGTGTGTATACTTATTTGATTGAATTTAGCCTTAACCTTTTCTCCACTCTTAATACTTATATAGGGTGTATCTCTTTCGGTTTCCATTGAGTTTCAACTTCCTTGGGGCTGAATCGTTTTTGTTGCTGTATGTTGGTTTCTGGGTGGTTCTTGACTTTAGAACTTGAAATACTTGGTATTCTAAGGTTGTTCATGATTTTACCAAGTACCTAATTGTTCCTTTTTGTTCCTTTCTTCTTGATTTGTAGTGATGGTGAAACTTTCATTTCGGCTGACGACCTGCGAATTAATCTCTGGAGCCTGGAAATTAGTAACCAAAGTTTTAACATTGTTGATGTGAAACCTGCAAACATGGAGGATTTGACAGGTGGGCATCTGTTTTTTAGATTGTTAATTATGGATCTATTTGGATTTTTTTATCCTCTATTGCTTATGGTTGATTGGTAAAAGAATCAATTCTTTCTGGTATCCCCATCTCTGTTTGCTTTCCCTTCCTCTTTTCACCATCCTCCTTCCTTTATGTTATTATTATTATTATTATTATCTTTTTTTAGGGGGGGGGGAAGGGAGGGATTGAAGGGCAACAAAGGAGAGCGCCAGTTGAGTCGCTTCTTCTTGTTCTCTCTCTTTCTCTTTCTCCTGTTGTTCAATGAGTTTCCTCTTCTCATTCTTTGGCTTTTGCATAGATATGGCAACGGGTCAGGTTGGGTTTTTGTTCACTCGGAACCCAACCCGACTTTATATAATAAATACTCGAACCCAACCCGATATCAAAATATTTTTTTACACATATGCATAAAAATGCAACTAACCCAACCCGAAATTAATAAAATATTATTTTTAATATAAATATAAAATATATAAATATAAAATTAAATATATAATAAAAATATTATATATATATATGTATATATATATATATTGGGTTGGGTTGTGGCGGGTTTGTCTAAAACACCTAACCCCGACCTGACCTGGACTTTTTCCAAAAAAAAAAAAAAAACAATCCTATAGGGTCGGGTTGGAAGCCAACAAATTCAGGTTGGATTGCCAACCCTAGTTTTGCAAACATCAGTCCTATCAATTTATGATGTTTTCTTGTAAAAAATACTAATATTTGTATTTGTCATGTATGCATAATTCATTTGCTTGAATTCATACTTGCAGAGGTGATAACTTCAGCAGAATTTCATCCTGCGCACTGTAATATGTTAGCATATAGTAGTTCAAAGGGTTCAATTCGTCTTATTGATATGCGACAGTCTGCGCTGTGTGATACTCACAGCAAATTGTAAGTGGCCTGTGGTATTTCTGTTTTTCTCTTTTTTGGTTTATTTTATTATGTTGATTTGAAAAGCCATCATTAGGTTTAGTCTATTGTCTTTTCTTTATGTTGTTTTCTTTCTGGTTTTATAAAGTTTTTTGATGGTACAGGTTTGAGGAACAAGAAGCTCCTGGCTCCAGGTCTTTTTTCACAGAGATCATAGCATCAATCTCAGACATTAAGTTTGCCAAGGATGGGAGACATATGTTAAGTCGTGACTACATGACCCTTAAGGTTGATATAATTTTATATGAAATTAATTTCTTCTCTTCCGAGCAACACTTTGCTGTCATATCATACGTACTGGATATGATGCTAGTATAATTGTTGAATTTCTAAATTTATTTACTCTTTCCTCCTCTTCTATTTTTCTGTAACAAGGTTTTGATTTATTGGCTGTCAGTTGTGGGACATAAATATGGATTCTGGTCCAGTTGCCACTTTTCAGGTCCATGAACATCTTAGACCTAAGGTAGCATATTCTTCTAAGATTCTTCTGTTGGGTTTAGATAATAAAGAGAATCCATATTTATTTCCACATGATGGCTGTTTTTCTGTCTTTTTTGGACCTTGGACAGCTGTGTGATCTGTATGAAAATGATTCTATCTTTGACAAGTTTGAGTGTTGTCTGAGTGGAGATGGACTTCGAGTGGCAACTGGTTCCTACAGGTACGGTTTATATATATTTCAATGGTTCTCTTTATCTTCTTAAATAAGCCATTCACTATATGCCAGGAGCTGGACATTATTATAATCTAGTGTTTTCTGAGATTTCAGCAATCTGTTTCGGGTATTTGGCTGTTCTGAAGGTAGTACAGAAGCTACGACACTGGAAGCAAGCAAAAACCCCATGAGGTATGTTCTGATATTGTTGGCTACATGGCTATTGCAAATATAATGATTTGAGTCGCTGTCAAAGGGACTTGTTTGACCTTTCTTGGTTTGAAAAGTCCTGAATCAAAAGAATGCTTCAGATTGTTAGAAATTCCCATTTAAGTTGTGCAATGAATTTCCAGGAGACAAGGTCAGACGTCATCAAGGCCTTCAAGATCCCTTGGTAATCTCTCTGGTATTGTGAGACGAGGTGTGTGTTTCACGTCCTTCATTCAGAGTCCAAATATCGAGATGTCTTGATTTTTATTCCATCAGTTTCATTTGTTTTTCCTTTGTTTTTGCATAATAAATTCTTTTAACCACTGGTTTGTGATATCATTTGATCATTAGTGAATTAGGATTATGACCGATTTCTAAGTAACTAGATTTTGAACAATTTTTGATTCATAGAAAGCATTTATACTTCCGACTTTTGTATGTATGCTTGAGGTTTATTTAACATCTATATATCTATGCATCTTTCCTTTCCATTTTCAGTGAAAGGAGCAGATAACTCCGGAGTTAATTCAAACGGAACTACTTTTGATTTCACAACAAAGTTGCTACACCTAGCATGGCATCCATCTGAAAACTCTCTCGCTTGTGCTGCATCAAACAGTCTTTACATGTATTATGCATGAAGATGATCCAACAAAGCTCGTGATTATTTTGCTGGGCAGAGCTTTTCCTGTTTGCTTTGTCTTCTTCCCTAATTAATGATGCATAAGCTACAGCCATTTATCATACTCTTGGTGACTCATTGAAATTTTCTATCATGTCTTCCAACACCAACTTCTAACACCAGAGTTCAATGTTGCTGTAGCTGATTTGTGGATGAAGTAGATTGACTTTTGCTTCGGGGCAGATCATGCCCACTGATTTAATATTCTTTGTAGGGATATACACAGTGCTATCTCTACTCTTTTTTGTTTAGTTCGAAGAAAATATGATGATTAGCACTCCAACCAATGAAACAAAAGCTTCTCTAATTAGGCTGCAATGCTGCTGGGTTTGAGACTAATGGGATCCTTACCAAATCCAAGGAAAAAGGAGCTAATACCGGTGCATCAATTCTCATTGATATAGTCTGAGTCTGTGCCATTGTGCTTAAATCTTGTACCATTTCAACTTTAAATTTAACACGTGAAATTCCAGTATGATTATTGTTATTTAATTTCTAACTTTTTTTTTCTCTTCTTCCACAGAATTGCTGGTTTGTGTTGGTTTTGGGATGAAGTAGAAGCCCTCGTTTAAATCAAATTTCTGACCTCCATTTAAATTCTGGGACTCAATTTTTTCAGAGTAACTTGCGTCATAACATTTTTTCAATAAAGATGTTTTTGTTAGGCAACAGAAGTATCATCATTTGGGGTTCGTTTCTTTTATTTATGATTTTCGTTTCTCCTACCGATTTTTTATAGCTTTAATCCAATAGAATTAATTAGTGCAGTCAAATTTGATGGGCACGATTCAAGTGAACTCTATGGTGCTCATCGTAATAGTTTGCGCTAGAGGTGTTTATGAATCCGGTTTAGACAATATCTCTCAAATTTTGTCTAGATTTACTCGTATTAGTAAATAGTACAGATCAAGTCTTCTTAAATTATTATTTTTAAAAAATAAAAACATGATAAATTTTTAATTTAATCTTTAGTATTTTTACTGCTATCAAGCTTTAAAATATAAATAATTTAATAAAATTTTTAATATTTACACTAATATTATATACATTTTTATATGTATCACACCAAGCCCGGCTTGAGTTTTGAATATTGATGTTAAGACCTGACTTGTTTTTTAAACGATTCTGGTACTTGGCCAAATTCATTTATGGAGTTTAATATTAATTGGTATAGCAAGATCAATAAGGAAAGCTGGTGGGGAATTGGGATCTTTCTGAAAAGCAAAGTGAACATGGCCACGCCTATAACCAAAAAGGGTGCTTACCACACGGAGCCCAAGACCAAAGTGTAGGTTTGAACAGTCGTGCCTAAAAAATGTAACAACAGATCGAGCTGGAAGCTTCTTCCTCGGTGATGGCATTTCTTCATTTGGGTTTGAAGAGGACTTGAAGGTTGGAGCTTCATCATCTTCAGTTCCAACCTTTTTAACCCTGTGGGAGTGTTTTTGGAGGAGTCTCGAGAGGTTTTGGTCCTTTTGGACTAGAGAATGATGAATTGGATTTTGGTTTCGGTTTTAAATTTAAGCCAATCAAATTTTTTTTTTTGAATGGTGAGATTTAAATTTCTAATCTCTTTTTAAATGCATATTTTTATTAATTATTTTTAATATTAAAATTTTATTTCAAACCAATTCTATCGGTAACTTCTACTTTTACGAATTCAATGTTCGATTGTGTTTTGGTTTTATCGACTCTTTTAAAATTTGTTTTTTACTGTTGTTATTTTTGTGATTTTTAAAATTTTAGAATTTTAAGAAGAATAAAAAAAATTAGTTCTATATTTTATAATGTTTAAAATTTTAAAGTATTTTTAAAATTTTTAATATTACATATTTTAAGAAAAATAAAAATAAAATTTTTAAATCACCTTTCCTTAAATAATTTTTAATTTTTTGTGTGAAAGATAGTCGTCGTCGAATCAAAACTTCCAAATCTCTCGCCCTCTCCGAAGAGAAAAGGTAGAATTCTCTCTTTCTAGAAACCACCGAGCCATGGCTCTGATCACCCGAAACACCGCCAATCGTCTCCCTCACCTCCTTTCAGCACGGTGGGCCCTCTCTCTTCACACCACCCTCCCTTCACTCTCGTCCTCCTCCACCCCAACCACATACGCTCGTCCTTCCCCTCCCTCTACCTCCGTTCCTCCCGCGGGCCTCTCGAAGACTGCCGAATACGTGATCTCCAAGGTCGATGACCTCTTGAACTGGGCCCGTCGTGGGTCTATCTGGCCCATGACCTTCGGCCTCGCTTGCTGCGCCGTAGAAATGATGCACACCGGTGCTGCTCGCTACGATTTCGATCGCTTCGGTGTCATTTTTAGGCCTAGCCCTCGCCAATCCGATTGCATGATTGTCGCTGGCACTCTCACCAACAAAATGGCCCCGGCTTTGCGCAAGTATGTTTAATCTCGTTTCCTAGGGTTTTTATCTAACAATTTAATAAAACTTTTCTTTAATCTTTATATTTTAGATTTGGGGGCTCATGAGAATGTGAATTTTCGCAGTATTAATATTTTTTTACTTGTTGTTGGTTTTTTAGGCTAATTAAAATTTATATTGATTTGCGAGTGAATTCCTAAGATGTTATAGAAATAATTTCTTTGATTTAAGTTTGTTAGTAAATTTCAAATAATGAAGATTTCGATTTCACGATAATTTTGGGGAATATGGTAGATAAAATAAGAATAATCTGAAAGGTAGCTGAAGTTGTTTCTTCTTCAGTCTTAAGCAAACGCCGGTTTCGTGCTCTTTTGTGTGAGACAATGTGGTTGGTACATCCATAGAGAAGTTTACCTCTGTTTTCTATTTGTCTATTCATATCATCAGTATCTTTCTGATTTCGGGGGAATTGGTGAACATTTAAGAAGATAAAGAACTATGATTGCAACATTTTCTGTATGTAATCTTTCAAGGCCTTAGCTTGGTTAGCTGAGCATGGGATTTAAAGGTGTGGTCTAGTTTGAATGGTCCTGGATAAGTTTGTGTGATCTAACAGGCTTGGTATTTTAGTAATTAGATTCGTAATATATTACTACACATTGATGCTTGTTTCCTTCAACTTATGTCTAACTGTTTTATGGTGTGTCTACACATGTAGAAAACTACCCAAACCTAGGCTGAGCTTGGCTTACTTGGCTTGTGATTAAGTCTGATAAGTCCTATAGGCTTTAATGTGTAATGGTGAATTTGGAGTGGGAAGTGCATGCAAAGTTTTGTTGTTTTAATAGTGGTTTGACATTTTGATTTATTTCTCTTGTTTTGCCAAATAAATGGAACCTTAAAATTTTGCATCTGCTGGTGGTTCACACTCTGCACTGCATTTTACAATACTTAGAAGCATTCCCCAAATTTTTTTGCCTTCATTTGTTTCTTGATAATGTATAACACAGTTTTTATTTTGAAGTTTGTTACTCTTGGCTTGAGGCAAAGAACCAAGTCTATGTCTATCTACTTCTTCTTCTTCTTCCTTCTTTCCTTTCTATTTTCTGTTCTTTTCCCAGTCTTCAGTTGTATAAAGTCGATTGGGCTTTGGTAATTTGACCATCATGTTGTATATTTTGCAGGGTTTATGACCAAATGCCAGAGCCTAGGTGGGTCATTTCAATGGGAAGTTGTGCAAATGGTGGTGGATACTACCACTACTCGTACTCTGTTGTTAGGGGTTGTGATAGGATTGTCCCTGTTGACATCTATGTTCCTGGTTGCCCACCCACTGCTGAGGCACTGCTGTATGGAGTTCTTCAATTGCAGAAAAAGATCAATAGGCGCAAGGATTTCCTTCATTGGTGGTCCAAGTAAGGATATCACAAATCGCTTCTGGCCTATTTTGACTGGCATTGTTAAGAACAAATAAATCAGTTCTCTGGCGAAATGCCATATAGATGGAGATTATTAAGATGGTTTTGAATATAAAGTCTCTGAGTGTTACAGATCAGGTTTCTGTTACTTCTATGGTGACTGTATTTTATTATTTGAACTTCAATTTGCGCTGACTTATAGCTTTCCTTGTAAGTTTCAACTACCTGTGCTATTGTTCGGAGGATGTTTAATAAAACTCCTAATTTTCTTGTGGTGTTTCTGATATGATGGTTTGAACTTTGAAGGCAGTTTTGTGGGGTATTTTCTTCATATCCGGGCAACTATGTCAAACATAATGGTGACCATAAATGCCTATGGTGTGGATTTTTAAGGGCTGATTTGGGTTTCCATTGCCATGGTTAGGGGAGTTTGGGTTTCCACTTCATTGAGTAAAGTTTGTGTCGATAATGTGAATTGAGCAGCACTACGAGAATTCTTTTCTGATTTAGGTGGAATTTTCTTCGGTCCATTAGAATGGTCTCTCATGGAGATTAAGATCCAAGATAGGAAATTATTGATAGAGATATTTCCATCTGCTATAGCAACAACAAGAATGTAAGATCCCATGGTGGTAAAGACTGAAATATTTCTAGATTTACAAACTTGAAGATAAGATTCTTTAACAAAAAGATGTGGAATTGGGCTCAACGGGGAAAAAGATTCTTTGTATTTTTGGGCCAAGTAATAGGATCAGGTTCTTATATATGATTGTAAATTTCAGAGACCAATTAAAATTAAGTTATTACGCCATAGCCTGTGTTATTAGTAACTTGTCATGCCATGCATTAATCATCATTATTAATGAAAGACTTCTTTAAAATGACCTCGGTAAAATAAATAATAGTAAGCAGAAGTTAGTCAAGGTAGGGTGTTCATTTTCCAATTGAATTACTTAAAATTGATTTAATTAAATTATAATATTTTATTTTTGTTAATTAAATTGATTTTTTAATTTTAAAAATTTAAAAAATTAAATTAATTTGATCAATTTGATTAATTTTTTGATTAATTAAATAACAACATATATTACATTATATTATATTTTAAAATTTTAATCTTTTATATTTAAAATAAATTAAATAAAATTATTCAATAAAAATATTCAAATATCAAATTATTAAATTAAAATTTTAATAATTTAAAATAAAATGAGTAATTTCTTATAATTTTAGTTATATATATAAATTTTATTATATTGTCATAAAAATTTTGATTAATTTAATTTTCGAATCAAATTAATTAAAATTAAAAATTTTTAAAAATTATTTTTAATAATCAATTAAAATTAATTCAATAATTAATCAATTAATCAAATTAAATCAATTTAATCTATTAATTTAATTAAAATCAAATTTTGAATGCCCCTACTCTTCACCTACACTAAAGCAACACAACCTTTCTACTATCCCATATACACAAAAAGTATCTTTTACCATTTACTTCAGAATTCGAAATATTCAATTCACTTGCTCTAAGTCAAAGAGGGGAAAAAATTTTCAAGTCCAGCATCCAGCACATATATAAATAAATAAATAAATAACCCAACAATAATTTTTTCTCTTTCTTATATATTCTCCCAACCTCACGCTCTCTCTCAATCCCTCTAGGGTTTCTTTCTCTTTCTCTCTAACACAAGCACACAATGGCAGATGAACCACAGTACTCTTCGGGTCCCGACGCCGGCAGCAACAAGCGCAAATACGATGACCAGACACCGCCTTCTTCCGGTGGCAGGAGGGCGACAGGGTTTTCCTCCATCCCAGATTCGGTTCATCCTTCCTACAACAGCGTTCCACCACCGCTTGACGGCATCGAGATGGCCAAGCAGCGAGCTCAGGAGATTGCTGCTCGCCTTACTCTCTCTGCTGCCTCCGCTGGCGCTGAGACCAAGCGCCCTCGCGTCGAAAACGGCTCTGGCGGTGGTTTTGATAACGACAAGGGATTCAGCTCTGCTCCTTCTGGTATAACTTCTCTTTTTATCCCTTCTTTTTTCCTGCTTGTGAGACGTGTTCTTTAAGAGATATGTTCATTGTTTGAGTAGGTTGTTGCATCTTGGGTTTTGTATTTAGGATTTCGAACTTTTAATAATATATATTAATTAGCTTTTCGCTGCTGCTCTTTTTAACATGCTAATAGTGTAGATCTGATTTCTGAAAGTTGATGTAAAGCGTAATGAAAAGTTTTAGTGAATACAGATATAAAGCCTATGTCAAACTCTGCTCCTTCAGCTATACCGGTTTCTTATGGTAGCTACCATGGTACTAGCAAAAAGATTGACGTTCCACAAATCAGGGTTGGTGTTATAATTGGGAAAGCTGGAGAAACCATTAAATATCTTCAACTACAATCTGGGGCAAAGATTCAAGTCCAACGAGATATGGATGCAGATCCTAATTCCGTGACTAGGCCTGTAGAGCTCACAGGCACTGCTGAACAAATAGCTAAGGCAGAGCAGTTGATAAATGATGTTCTTGCTGAGGTTATTCATTTTGCAATTTTATTTATGTGAAATCGATGTATTGCCCTTATGCAGAATATATGGAATATAATTATACTCTTTAATCTTTTGTCCAGGCTGAAGCAGGAGGTTCTGGCATAGTTTCTCGAAGATTGACAGGACATGCTGGAAGTGAACATTTTGAAATGAAAATTCCAAATAACAAGGTATGCCTGTGTAAAATCATTACCCAACTTTGTTCATTGATTTGTTTCAAGGTAATATTAATATGTGCATGATCTCAGGTTGGTCTGGTGATTGGTAAAGGTGGTGAAACAATTAAAAATATGCAAGCTAGAACTGGAGCACGTATTCAGGTTTGAATCTTAAGTTTCATCTTTACTTGGAAGTTGTCTATTGTTGCTCTAGCTACATATTTGCTGACATGTATTTTTTGAATTATAATAGCTAATTTGGGACAAACTTTTATGTATTTTTAATCAGTTTCTTCACTAAACCCTTCTGAATCTTGTTGTAATTGAACCGGCAAATACAGTTTGTGACAGCAGTCCCACTGTTGTTCTCGTGCAGGTGATACCATTGCACTTGCCCCCAGGTGATACATCGACAGAAAGGACATTACACATAGATGGGTCAAGTGAACAGATTAAAAATGCAAGAGAATTGGTTGATGAGGTCATAAGTGAGGTATATTTGGTTGTGATGTTAGGAGTAAAGGTTTTCCTCAGTTTAAATTATTGTTGTCCCGTTTCTTTAACAGAATCTTTAGTATTTGTTTTGTACTTTTATTATGTATGCCTACTCCTGTAGGGTCCTGTAGTTCTATCCATAACTTCTCTTACAGTTTAATTTTGCTTTGAGTGTTGATTTGTTGTGATCTTCTGGAGCATCATGTTAGTCTTTACAACATTAGTAACAGTAGGACTCTTTTATAATTTCACTTTTATCGAGACTTTCTCATTAACATTGCTTAAGAAATTTACTAGTTCAGATGTTGTAGAGGTATTAATTTCTTAATTGCAGGGCAAAACCATTTTTGTTCATTTGGGTAAAGTAGGAACTAAATTTCTACTCTATACTGTGTTTATTTTTTCCTAAATAGATATTGCATTATTATGACCTGTCAAGCATTGCCTCTGGTCAATGTTCTGAAAGTCACCCCTTTATTTTAACAAAATTCTTACATTTTCTTTTACTTTTATATACCTGTTGAGGAAGTAGATGGTTGTCCCATGCAGGTTATAATATTTCTTCTGAGTATTCTGCGGAATAATTATCCTAGACTTGCTTCTGCATCCCATTTCTTGATGTAGTTATTAGTCGCTTTGAGATATAGCTTGGATTTTATATTATCATCGATTTCTTTTCTTCCCTTTGTTCCACCTGTAAAATCTTGAGAGTTGCAGAGATCTTTTGGTGGTGATCCTTGTTGCTATGACAGCTGGTTGAGAAATTGTAATATGTGTCAAAATGACTAGTGGGAAATGAGCCTCTCCTCCACTTTGTAAGAGATTCAAGGCTGTTTGTATCAAAATTTTCTGGTTCTAGTTTGATATTAGGAGCTGGATAACGTGGAGATTTGCACTTCTTGGTATCCTTCTTGAAATCTTATGGGCAGAGTTATAATTTTACATGTTAGGTTTAAACTGTCAAGGTCTTATCTGCAGTTGGTTTCTTAAATATTATTAAGCTAAATTGTGTGTTTAGGATTTGGACAGAGTTCAAACTCAATAGTTGGAATTGCCAAATTTTTGTGAAGAGTGATGGTTATTGTACTTTAGTTTTGCTCAAGTTTTGTGCTGATATTTTGATACTTAAGGCTGGTCTTACCCATTCATTTTATATTAGGATATCACAGTATAAATGAGGACTTCATTCTGGTGATAAAACTCCAATATTTTCATCATTCTTTGGTTTTATGTCTAAGTGACTCGTTGGGATTATGGCATGTTTTGCCACCAAATGTGCTTATTAATTGTAAAGGATGAGACTGATATTGTCACTGGGAACTATTGTAGGATTAGTCTGTATTGGACAATTGGTGACACCAACATTGATTTCTTTCTGTTGGTGTTTCCTCTCCGTTACCCTGGTATGGTTTCAGATCCTATTTCTAATATTTAGTGATCTTATACTGGAGATTGGCTTGAAGTTATTGTTGGATATAAAGGTTGCTAAATACTAGATTCTTTTAACATTATGACACTTCAGGATATTTAATATGTATTACAACAATATTCCTATTTCTGTTAACCTTCGCTTTTGTTCAATAGTAAAGAAGGATGATATAGCCTTTGATTTGTAATTTGGCTTTTTTGTTTGAATCTTTAAACCTTTTCAATCCTATCTTTACTTCTTTGTATTGTCCCTGATTTCTTCTGTCATCATAATTTAATAGTGTTGGCTGGGAGTTGACAAATTCACATAACTCTAGATTTGTGGATATCTTGCACTGAAATGTCGTGTTTCCTGGGATTGTAAATTAAACTTCCTATAGTTGCTTAAAGATTGTTTTCATCTGTGTTAGTATAGAAACTTCCCCATATTTCTAAATGTCATTTTCTTAGTAGCATGTTGCTTGATGTTCTCTTTTCTTAACATTAACTGAACGAATTTTTATTCACTTTGGATTTCACGTTGTTCACTACTTTAGTTGGATTTTGTCTTTTAGAAAACCTCAAGTTTAAGGTGGCATATTTGATTAAAATTTGTTTTTTTTGGCGTCTTGTCTCTCATTTATTCTTGTGTTGAAGTTGTTTTATTTAAAAGTTTATCTAAAAGTTGCAATTTTGATTGCATTTATTCTAGAAAACTTCTCTCTACAATCAAAAGTTAGCTCTGCTCTAGTATTTCTTGTCAGAATTATTCCCAATGTGGCTAGGGTTCAAATATTTAGCAAAATCCTCTATTTTGGTGATACAAGTTGATTATCTTATCTAAATGTTGATAATCATCTTATAAGTGTTTGACCTATAATGCTTTTTTCCTTGCTTTTGCTTGGGGAATTCTAGGGTCTGTTCTTAAGAGAGATCATTTGCTTAATGCATGTTGATTGATTTTTCTAGGATGTTGTCATTCCTTATTTGATGCTTCTGTTTGTTACAATGCATCAATTGGATATTGGATAGATAACGTACTTTTAACTATGATTGGATATTGGATAGATAACGTACTTTAACTATGAGTTTCTTGCCTGTATATGGCAATGGGGTTCATAGTTTTTTTTTTTTTTTTTTTGCTTTGATGTGAAATCTTCTATTAGTATTTGTGGGGTTCTTTTTTTCTTTTTGCACCCATTCACTTCGAATAGGGAGAGGATGGGCTTCTGCAGGAGTAAATTCAATAACCCCTCCGACCATACGGTATGTAGGCATTTATACCCTTCATACTATAGTGCAAACTCCATTAAATCCACTGTGGACATATTTTGCTTATTTTTGCAGTTTTATGCTGATTTTGATACTTGCTATTTAGTTTTTCTTTTTTTTTTGTATATTCCTATTTGTATATAGATGCATATTCTGTTATGCTGTATGTGTTTGCCAGCATCATCGAAAAGTCCACTTTGGTTATTTGAGAAAACAATTTTGTGCAGAATCGTATGAGAAATCCAGCAATGGCTGGAGGCTATCCACAGCAAGGTTATCAAGCACGACCACCTACAAGCTGGGGCCAAGGGCCTCCTCCAATGCAGCAACCTGGTTATGGTTATATGCAGCCTGGGGCATATCCTGGCCCATCACCACAGTATAACATGTCTCAGCCACCATATGGGGGCTATCCTTCCCAACCATCATCTGGTGGATATGCTTCTGGTTGGGACCAGTCAGCTGTACCACCAAACCAGCAAAGCTCTGCTGCAAGTGGTTATGATTACTATAACCAACAGTCTTCACAGCCGCAGCAAACACCTGGTGGTTCAACAGCTCCAGCTGATAACAGTGGTTATAATTACAGTCAACCTCCAGCTTCTAGCTATATGCAACCAGGACAAGGTTATGCTCAGGATGGCTATGGTGGATACCATGCACCTCCACAATCAGGTTATGGACAGCAATCATCATATGATCAGCAACAAGGTTACGGTTCTGCACCGAGCTATGGTAATGCAATGAACCCAACTCAAGAGGGTCACACACCCTCCTATGCTGGTCAAGGGGATTCAGGTCAAGCACCTACATCTACCCAACCACCTGCGATGGGCCAGCAAGGGTACAATACAAGCCAGCAGCCTAGCCCAAATCCTGCAAGTTATCCACCTCAAGGAGGTACTCAACCTAGCTATGGAATTCCTCCAACTTCCCAGACTGGCTATGGGCCTGGATATGGACCACCACCGGTGCAGAAACCTTTGGCCAATCCCCCTGTCTATGGGCAGACACAGCAGTCGCCCACCACTCCAGGTAGCTATGGCCAGCCAGGATATCATTCACAGCCACCATCATCTGGTTATGGTCAACCAGAAACAGGTTCACAACGTGCTCAATCATCTAGTTATGGTGCCACATCTGCTCAGCCAGGATATGGTCCCCCACCCTATGGAGCACCTTATAACACTTCTTATGGTGGTAGTTACTCACAGGCTCCAGCATATCCTGCTGACAGCAATGCAAGTGGGAGCGCACGTGGGACTTACGAGGCAACACCAGCTTCTCAAACTGCTCAACAAGGTGGAGTTGCCAAGGCATCGCCCCAAAGTTGATTTGGGGTGAGTTTGTTGAAGACAATTTATATTTTGGTAATTGATGCAGATGGCTTATTGTATTCCAGTTATAGGTGAAGTTAGTTTTTGCAGTGTTTTTAAGACACTGCTAGTAGTGTTTCACTTCGAATATTTTGATGCTGCAAATGGTTTTGGATAGTTTATTTGTCTCCCTTTATGCTTTTGGTGTAAACCGAGTACTATGCCTGCTTGTTTCTAAGTAGTGATTTTATTCTGATATTTCCACCTGGTTTGGTTGAACTTACGATTGATATTCTTGAGGAATGTCTAAATCCAGTGAAGTTGATAATGATATTTCAGAAGGCTGAAGCTGCATTACATCATAGTTGACCTCACTAGAGATTTCAACTGCTCTAGCTGAAGGCTGGATTTTAAGCAATAGTCAACTGGCCCAAAAATCCACCATTTTGGAAGCGAGCTAGTAGTTAACTCTACCCAATTAAGTGTAATGAAGGCAGATTGAAATAAAATCAATGCCTTTTAAAAATTTTTTTTTATTTGGAGAAAAATACCTCTTAAAACTTAAATAATTGATAGTAGTAATTTTTAAGTTCTAATCTTTACTTCAAAATTTAGAGAAATAAAAATGTTAATCATGTAAATTCTAAAAAATAGGGAGCAGATTCGAAAAAATCGTATGCAAGTTATTTCCTTTGTGCTATGCGTATATTAAAACTGCAAAAAAATAAAAATGATAGTGCCTCTTATGGTTGACTTTGTTTGTTGGGGACTGCAGGATACTGGAGAGATAATGAGTATTCACCGCAGGATACTGGAGAGGATTCACCGCACCAGAACATAAGTTAAAATCACCAGGTATTTATACAAATAAAAAATAATAATAAAAAGTTGTAAAACCCTACTTCCCCCTCTGCTGCTCTATATATATCTTTCTCTTTCTCATATCGCCAAAAACAGATATCGATAGGTATCCGTTCGTTCGTTCCTTCCTTCATCCAGATTGTAATGCTGCTTTTCTCGTTTTTATCTTTCCTTGTTTTTATCTATCAAAGATTTTGAAATTTTTATCGATTCTGGTTTTTGGCGTTTCGATTCGGTTTATTCTTAGATTCTTCAATTACGTCTCTTGTTTTGTAAATTGATTTATTAATTTTACTTCTTTAGATCTATAGCCTGGGAATCAAGTTATGGTATTATGAATTTAACAGCTCTTGATTCTGTAATTATTTGATGGAAAATTGCCAAATTATGCAAACATCATTGTTGAGTTGAAAATTTTTTGGCTGAATATTTCTAATGGAATTTCTGTGTATCTTAAACATATTACGATTCTATCTTGGTGGTTAGTTACTTGGTTTTGTTTGTGAAGCCGATGGCGTTGGTATCCAAGTTAGCTCAGTTGCAGTCCAAGGCAACTCAGGCATCTCAATTTGTAGCAAAGCATGGTCCTTTATACTACAAGCAGCTACTAGAGCAGAATAAGCACTACATTCAGGAACCACCCACTGTTGAGAAATGTGATCTTTTGTCAAAGCAATTGTTTTACACTCGTCTAGCCAGGTTACCCCTTTAATCTTTTTCATTCTTCTGTTATATTGTAATTTTGGTTTTTTTTTTTTTTGGGGGTGGGGGGTGTTAAATCTTTGCATTATTTCGATTGACATGGATATGATGGCTGGAAAGTAAAAGGTCTGAGCAGGAAGTTTATGCTGGTAGTTGATGATGGTGTCAGGGTTAAAAGGAAAGGGAGAGGGCCCCTGTCCTTGTTTCAAGCATTGCATTGTGACTTTCGCAACCTCTCCTACAACAATCATTGTTGTGCTTAAGCATGGCAGCGGGTTGAAATAAAAGGCGTGGGCTGCCTTTTAGTATTAAACGCCAGTCTAGACTTCTCCCAACATCATATATTCGTTTTTCTCTTTTGCCTTGAACATTTATCAGCTACCCTAATGCTTCCATGCATTGATCAAACCTTCTTGCTGATCCATTGAATTTTGTTACTTCGTTTGTGAATAGTTTTTTACTTCTGAGTCTTTGCTGATTTACTCATTGCTGACATTCAGAACATCTGGAATTAAGAAGGCCAAGTGTTTTTTGATTGTGATTTTCTTTGGTTGTTATCTGCATCAATCAAAATTTTCTACTGTCTCATAGGGTAAATAGCTTTTAAGTTTTAATGATATGTAATCTCCTGAATTTGATGCAGTGTTCCTGGTCGTTATGAGGCATTCCAGAAGGAGATTGATTATGTCAAGCATATGTGGAAGAACAGGAAGGAATTGAAGATCGAGGACGCCGGCATTGCTACTTTATTTGGTTTAGAATGTTTTGCTTGGTATTGTGCTGGAGAGATTGTTGGTCGAGGGTTCACCTTCACTGGTTACTACGTCTAATCGAGTCAACAACAACAGCTTTCACCATGGTCTTTTTCTTGATGTTTTTGTCATAACATACGATTTTCTTAAAAATAACCGAGTTAGCAACAAGCCATTTGTTTCAATGATTCTCTCGTTCCATATTCCTCATTGCATGAATGATGGATCTCATGATAAGCTACGCCAATATCCATTGCAATTTGACCAATTAGAGGTTGAAGGAAAAGGGTGCTAAGCGTAACCATTTGACTCAGAAATTAACCGATAGATGTTAATTGCGTATATAAAAAATGTTGCAGACTGGAGTAATCTTTAATCACTCTTTATAGGTTTAAGTGTGATTTGTTTAGCCTTTTTTTTTTTTTTATAAAACGGTGGCAGTCTGGCACTGGGCAGCTATATATTTCTCTCGAGAGAAGTGGCAGATATATGTAAAACATGTGGTCGTAAGCGGCCTATCAACACCTCTTTGAAAATAGAAAATATAAAGTTTAAATTATTATTGTTTATATTCGATTCTAACCTAAAATATATATGTATAATTTGTGTTTAATTCGTATTTAATTTGAAGTTAATTTAATATAATATTTATATAATTATATTTTAATTATATAAAAATGTATATTTTTATATATATCAAAATGAAATATCTTAAAACTTGTTTTAGATTTGATTTTAATTTTTTTTTAAAAATATCTGACTCACTTGACTCTCAATTTAAAAAAAAAAAAAAAATCTTATGAAATTAAAGCGGATGAAAATTCGTCGAAGTATTTTTGTCATCACTGAGTGCACCGACCCGAAGCCTGAGCAATTTTCTGATTTGGTGGCATAATTGTGGACAACAAAAGAAAGTGACCGCCACGAAGAATGCATAATAACTGATGAAATTATTTTAAGAAAAAATATTAGTATTTAAAAAAAATAAAGAAAATAAAGGAAAGGGCAAAAAAAATAATGTTAAATCACTGTCTATTTGAGTAATTTCACTAGGACAGGACCAGTGTTTTAGGGTTTTCGAGAAACCTCTATAAAAGCAAGTTTAAACTCTTAAGCTACGTACTTCGTCTGCAGCCTCCTCATCTCAACACTTCTCAACTCAACTTACGCCGCCTCCCCTTTTTCAGTTCACTCTGCTTCACTTCCTCCATTTCTCTGAGTTCCCTTCCCTTGCCTTTTTTTTTTTTTATCTTACCTATCTTAGATCCCAAACCTTAATAGTACAGCCAGAATGTTCAACGCTATCGCTCTTTCCACCCAGAATCTTTCCTTTTTCACTATCAGTCGTCTAATATTCTATGCAGCAGCAATCCGTACGATTGCATATTATACAAATACTCTGGCACCGAGGTAAATGCTTTTATCTTGCTTTTCTTCTTTGGATCTTATCTTATTATTTGATCACTTGGGTAGCTATCAGTGAGTGGAATTCCTCTGACAGTTAAAATATAGCCTCAAAGAACAAATTTCTTGCTACCTTGGGAGTTGTTGCCAGGAAGAGGAAATTTTCAGTCAGCTGAGTCCAGAATTTTTTCAGGTACTGGAGATTTTCGTCTTGTTTCGTATTAAACCCTTTTTCCCTGGGTTGCTAAACTATTAATTTTTTTGTTTGCGAATGAGTATTCTCCGGTAAAATGTGATTAGACTGATAGCAGATTAGCTCCATATCAGAGTCAACAGCAGGTGCCAATCCATGGCGACCTGACTGCCGCTTGGAGCGTAGATTTAGTTAAACGGGAGAAGACCCATGAAACTCACTTTGTTTCATGACACAATAACCCGTTCACATTTCACTATTGTCTTGTTTCCCTTCAAATTTTTGAGCTTTTTTTCATGTTCTTGTTTTTAGTTATTTTATAGTGCTTTAAGAACGAAAATGTAAGTTGCAATGTAGTTTTTTAGGAGCTCAACAGTTGAGGGGCATCCAGTCAGACACGGGTGTTTGTTGTTTACAATAGCAATCCACCTTTTGCATGGTGCCCAAAGCGAGCTACTTACACGATTGGAGGGAGCCTTTGCTTCTCCATGGTTTCCTTCAAATTTAAAGGAGCTAAATTCGTTACTTTTATATTCCTCCAGTTTTCTATGTTTACACTTTTTTGGCAAATTGTTTTGCATTATTGGTATTAGATGATTCTGTTACCTGCATACATTTATACTCTGAAGTCTAAACCATGTAATTGGCTCCAGAATTGAGTCAGCAGCGAGTGCCTTCTCCATGGTGCCTTATCTGCCGCTGGGAGCCTATAGAGACTAGCTGAAAGATGGCTTGAAATATTTCCTAATTTCATGTTAGGAATTATACAATTTTCGGCAACAGTTTCTGTCAACTCCACTTCTCTCTTCCTGATTCTTTTCTTGGTGATATTATACTTAATTATTATTAATTTCATTCCTCTGCGTATATAGAGCTATAGACCCCCTTTTGATTTCTTTGTTTTCACTGCTGATTGCAGGATGCACCTCATTACTCATTTGCTACAATCCTGACTTTGGCTTCTGGAACGGAAGCTGTACTTGGATTATATAGCCTTTGGTTATGAGAGATTCACTGTTAACTCTGAGGTTTAGGCGTATTGGCAGAGACAAATGTATTGGTTTGCTTGTGGATTTTGTAAAGAAAACTAGTTCCCCCACTGTGAATAATATTGTTGTATGTTTAGATTATTTGTGCATCATTAGTAAATATAACCAGTAATTCAGAAATCTGAAATCTCTTCTGTGAAGGGATCTCAACTGTAATTGCAATGTTATAAGCTGATAGACTTTAATTGCCAGGGCTCTCTCTGGCTTTTCTCCGTATGTAATTTTCCATTGTGATTGAACGAATCAACATCTAAACCAGAATTGGAAGTGAAATGCAACAGCTCAGATTGAATACATCTGATTGAGCACAAAGAAAAAACTGTACATCAGCTTCATTGCTTTGTTAAAACTGCAAAGGTTGTGAATAGATTATCCCACTGAAATTCTGATAAAGCAGTGGGTTATTTCAATGCCAAGAGTAACAGGATGGAAACACATTGAAAATGCAAGTACTACTGAAAACCAGAGTGATGGGGTTTTATAAGGTTGGGAAGCTAATAGCATTTCCATTTTCCATCCAATCAGATCAAGAATGACAGCACTGTATCATTCAAAATAAACATAAGAATCAGCTCATATTTATGAGAACCAAGACAAAAGTGCATTTCATGTAAAATTCATTCCTTGTGTACAACAAGCAGAGCCTAAAACCCTACTCCAAATTCTGCAAACTGAAATGTCAAAAAATTGCAAATGGAAATAACAAAACTAAAGAAACATCAACCCCATTATCAAAAACAACAATCACAATCAAATGGACAAAGAGGTGTACTTCCAGCATTCGATTTATTAATACCCAATTCTTCTTCAGTGTAAATAGCAAACCCGTCTGCAGTTCTCTTTCGAGGCCGAGAAGATGATTCATTGAAACCTTCCTCTTTGGTTTCTTTACTCTTTTTATTCTTCTTTATCGACTTGGGTTTCGAAATTTCATTACCATTTTGTTTCTCAGTCTTTTTTTGTTCAGGTTTCTTCCTCTTTTTACCAGCAAATATCTCATCAATTTCATTACCAGCCTTTTTAGGGGTTGAAGACGGTTTCTTCTGTTCCAGAACAGGCTCTTCTTCTTCTTTCTTTTCTGCCTTTTTTGAAGGCGTCGTTGAAGAACTCTTCTTCGGCATTAGTTAAATCTGCAAGTCACAAGAAAAAAAAAATCAAAGCCCACAAAGATTAAAAAAAAAAAGATTTACAGAAAAATAAACTGAAAAGAGAATTTCTTCAAAAAAAAAAGCCAGATAAAAGTGTTGTGTCAGAGAAAAAATTATCAGCAACTGCAATCAGACAGGGATAACTGTAAAACTATTGATGTTCTCATCATTCACAACACTGTCATAAAACACTCCTTGTAAAACCCGAAAACAAAAAAACCATAGATGGAATGGAAATATCTTTCTAATTAACAGTAGCCTACCTCGCAGTGAGATCCGATAGAAAATCAGGAGATGGAAGAGAAGAGCGTGAGACTGAGAAATTTTCCTCATGTAAAACCCTAACACGAGGAGTATTTCCTTTGTTTGTTTTGGAGTTGGACTGAGCTTTTTCCATTTTTTTGGGCTGCTTTGGTAAATATTTTGGTCTTCTCATGAATGGGCCATCTCTGTACTTTGGGTTTACCATTTCAATTTAGTTCGGCCGACTCGTGCAAGGGAAATCTTGACGCGTCCATTTATTCTCTTTGAGCTACTTGTTATTTAGCTTAGCACCAACGCTTCACTCTCTTCCAATACTTCACCAAAACGGAATATTAAAGAGGAATTTAGGAATCGGATCCTTCCTTACAAGATATATACCAGGAAAATCCTATATACTATAGGACATAAAATTTTAAAGACCAAATTTAACAACATTATCAAAATATTCCATAAAACTCAAACTCTAAACACCACAAGATTGCTGATAAATGATCATGGAAAGTTGATCACCTGACCAATTGTTGTTTAGTTTTTAATCTCTTTCAATGAATACTAATAATTAGAAGACTAGTTCCTCTTGAAATATCAGATAAATTCGTACTTCGACATTAGATCTCAACAACACTTCAAAATTTTTATAAATCTTTATTACATTCAAACATGAACCCTGAAATGTAGGATGGATTATGTTCTGAATCTCTCATTAGTACTTTGTAAAATGCATCTATATCATTCATAAACCAGGGATGGGAAATTGGGTTGTAAGTGCTTCCACTCGATTACGGAGATTTGACACCTTATCCATCAAAGGAAAATCTGGAGATGCCACAAATTTCAAAAACTCCTGGAGCTTTGATCCAGAAACTAATCCTTTAGCATCAATTGTTATCTGCACACCTTCATGGATAAAGTCAGCAATAGCTGAGAATTCCTTTTCTGTAAATCCTCTAGTGGTCATGGCAGGTGATCCAATGCGAATGCCACCAGGCACAAGTGCACTCTTATCCCCTGCAAAATTTTATGTGTAAGTACTAGTGATAATGAATTTAAAAGATAGATGTTAAAAGATAAGTAACTAATGCAGAACTCACCAGGCACCGAATTTTTGTTCAAGGTGATAGAGGCCATGTCAAGTATTTTCTCCACCCGAGCCCCATCAATACCCTGGTGAAGAAGAAGTTAATTAATATAAAGAAACGAGGCAAAGGGGGCATAGGGTGTCTATAATGAATCGGGCCAATAGTTTCAATGCTACTCAAATTTTCAAAGATAAAGAGTGCACATGTCTGCATGTCTTAAATGAAGATAATAACTTACCAATGGCCTCAGATCCACAAGTACAAGGTGGTTGTCACTGCCACCAGAAACCAGTTTATAGCCAAGTCCAACCAATCGGCTTGCAAGAGCTCTACAATTAGAAACTACCTGCAGGATGAAGTACCCATATTACACTTGGATCAGGACATAACTTCAACTAAATTTTTAATCCTTGAAGGATAGTACCTGATTCTGGTAAGCCTTGAACTCAGGCGACTGTGCATGTTTCAAGCAAACTGCTAGGCCACCAATTGTGTGGTTATGAGGACCACCCTGCATTGACGACATTATGCCTCTCATGATATATAAATAGTTTCATAACTTAAAAACCTCAGTGTGAAAGTCAACAGAAGGTTAGAATAAGAGAATTCAGATTAGTAAGAGCAAAGGAGACAAGTCAAACTAACCTGTAAACCTGGAAAAACAGCATTATTTATGGCAGATTCTAATTCAACTCCAAGAACAGGATCCTTCTTGAAGAAGATCATGCCACCTCTTGGACCTCTCAAAGACTGGAAACGCATAAGAAAATTAAGCAGGTTATTCACATGGACATTAATGACAAGGAAGTAAGTAGTAATTGGGAGGATACATCACTATTGGCAAGTTTATGGAAACAGCAGATCTTTCTAATGCACATGCTAACCAAATCAGGATCCAAACAAAGTGAAGAATATATTCTGTGCTAGGTGAAGGAAAAGATCAAGTGAGATTAACCATGCTACAAGAAAGTAAATTTTCTCGAGCACCCCTTACTAAATATAAATATTTCGACAAGCAAAAATAGCAGTATCTCCAGTGAATGTTGCATATATAGAGTTCAACACAGCAATTGAAAACATTCATCCCAAACCTTGTGTGTAGTTGTTGTCACAATATCACAATATTCAAAGGGGTCAGCAACTACAGAAGCAGCAACAAGTCCACTTATATGAGCCATATCCATCATTAGAAATGCACCAACAGCATCTGCGATCTTCCAACAGATACCAATTCTAATCAGTTATATGCTAAAATAAGGAATGTATGCAATACTTAGAAAAAAATGTTTTCACTAAATGTTAGGTAAAATGTGGTAGGCATTATAGCACAACTAACAAGAGCATTAGTTCTTACCTTCCTCATGCGAGGATAGTCAAAATCTCGAGGATATGCACTGGCACCAGCAATTATGAGTTTTGGTCGAAAGAGAGTAGCCGTCTTCTCAAGCATGTCATAATCAACAAGGCCTGTTCCAAATTGCAGACAAATTGAATCAACCACCAAGCCAATGCAAAAACTATTTAACCTTAGTAAGTCTAATAATAAGGATGCATAACCTGTAGATTCATCAAGTCGATAAGGCATTGACTCGAAATAGATTGATGTGCCAGATACCCGTCTTTTAGGAGTCATAAATCCATGTGACAAATGTCCCCCATGAGGCAAGTCCAGCCCCTATACCAAATATATTAAGAAATTTTCAATTAGTGTATTACCCGACAGATAATTAAATTACAGAGGCTAAAACAGGCAAAAAGCATCTTACCATTAGTCGGTCATGTGGATTCAGAATTGCTGTATAAACCTCAAAATTAGCAGGAGAACCTGACAATGGTTGAACATTAACACCCCACTTCTTTTCATCTAAGTGAAATGCAGCCAAAGCCCTCTTCTGACAAAGTGTTTCAAGTTCATCAATGTACTCATTGCCACCATAGTACCTGCAATAAACAATAAGATCTTTCAGCTGCACACAATCAAATCAAAACAAAAAAAAAAAAGAAGGTTAAATCTCTATGCACTTTGCTTAATTAGATATACCTTTTACCAGGTAGTCCTTCAGAATACTTGTTTGTGAGACATGACCCAACTGCCTCCATCACTGCACGGGATGTAAAGTTCTCTGAGGCAATAAGCTCAAGGCTTTTGAACTGCCTCTCCTTCTCCTTGCTAATAATTGCACAAACCTCAGGATCAGCTTCACTGATGCCGTGGTCCACAAAGCTGGTTTCAAGCAAGGGAACAGAGACTGAAGAGGGAGGCCTCCCAGTAACTAAGCTCCCCTCAAATTGAGCTCTACAGGGCTTCACTGAGTTGAGCTTAATCTGGTGTGGAAATCCAGTAATAGCAGACCCTTTTAAAGGAAATGCTGGTCTATTGACCCTCATGGGCTGTTGCAAAGAACCCATCATTGCAGCTCCGCTACAAGCCTGCATTTTTCGCTTTCCACTAATATTCCACACAAATTTCCTGTGAATTTACAATGGAACAAAACATAGAATTAAAACAAAAAAATTCAACTCAACACCAATTAATTTGGCTAGTTAGAGCAAAACATGAACAACCTTTAAGACTTAATCCATAAGAAAAGGGGAAACAAAAATGGAATTTTACTTTGAAAAGTGAAGTTTTTGTAGGAGACTGATGAAAAGCTGACACTTACAAATTGAACTTTAACCTAAAACATGTTTAGCTAAAAAAATACAGGATACCTTAAAACGCTAATAATTCACAAATTAAAAAAAAAAAAAAAGTATTACTGACAAAAATCCCAAAAAAAAAAAAAAACCAATACCGGATATGAATAACAAAGAGGATAGAATTCAATAAGAAGAAGACGAAGACGACGCCTACTTAATAGGAAGAGTATTTTCTTTCTCTGGGTTTCTCACGTTTTCTTTTTGGAGGGTGCAAAGGTTGAAATGAACTCAGTAGCTAAAACCCTAGAAATATAATTGAGCCGTTTGCTTTAGAGGCAAAGAAAATATACATGATATAAAGAACAAAATGGAAAAGCTAGATAGTGGAGACTTTTAAACATCGGTCAGAAGTCTCAGAAGCGAAATACTTCTTCTGCGGGTTAGTCTATTTTGTCTCCTCGTATGTATATCACTCTGATGTTGCCAAGTGTCCTGATCAATTGATTATGGAATATTGTGTTGTTTAAAATAGTTAAAAGCTTCGATTACGCATTTTATTTAAGGTAGGATACTAGACAACATAAACTAATCATGAAAAGGTTTAAAAATGACAGATATACCTGCCATTTTATTATTCTTTTAAAAAACTTGCCAAAATTTAAGATTTTGCATGAGAAGGTTTGTACATATAACCTGAAAATGCCACATTTTTCAACTACAATGAACCTAAACCAACTCATTTGATAATGTGGACATATTCAAACGAATTTAGTCCGAGAAATCAGCTAGCTTGGAAAAAAGGTCAACTCGATCTGAAAGTTCCAAAATTGAAACCCAGTGAGATAGCAAATGGAAATCGCAGATGCAATGTTGCTTGCACCATTCGACTCTGTTCAGTTTAAAGCTTAAACTATTCATCATTCCCACATTATATGAAGCATACATCTTTGGCAACATGATGGAAATAAAAGAACATAATAACCCGGTGGGTAGGGGGTAGAGGGTTCTCCGTCAACTATTATAACATTTGTGTAATTTTCGCCATAGATTATTATACAGGAGTAGTTAGAGTCATGATAAGAACAGCCAGAGGCAACACGAATTCTTTATTCCACATGAGAAAGGCCCCCGCCAGTTCCAGCCCTGGTCCTGCATGAATATAATCAATTTTTATAAATAACACTTTTGTTATATGTTCAAATACCATTTGAACCAAGCTCATATATGGACATCCAGAAAGTTATTCAATATAATATAGGCTTTACTATGTCAGCTGTAGATATGTGAAGGCATGAGCAAGGTTTACAATATCTAGACATATCTACCAATTAACAGAATAATTCACCATTCAACAAGAAAGTAGGCAAGCTCAAATCCTTGGTTCAACATCAACACCAATATATAACCATTTAGTAACATCAAAAACTTACTTGTGATCAGAAGGATTGGGTGTGATTTCATAAACAATCGTTGCAACAACATCCCTCTTCAACTGTCAATCATATTCAGGAAATATATCATTTGAAGCACCAAATTTTCACTAGGGAAACAGACAAAATCACCATCATCAGTTAATCTGAGATTTGTTAAGGGAAGTACCTGTGTGGCTTCACCTTTAAAACCAATGTAGTGAATTTGAGTTGTGTCACCACCAAAACTCTCAGGGAAATGCAACGTAATACTCGCCACGCTTTGAAATTTTGAATACCTAAATATGCATGTTAATATGGCATCAGCAACTAGAAAACAGAGAGAATGAAACAGTCGTCTACTACCTTCATCAAGTCATTTATGAGCATCAACTTAACATTGTAGGTGCCATGTGGAACAAGTCTTCATGCAGAATAAACAAGCAAGTTGACCGCTGAGAAAGGGTTCATAACTGTTCCTAAACAAAGGTAACACTGTGTGGAGCATGTAAGTACCTACCTTGTCTGGTATTCTGCCACTCCTTGCAAATTTTCAATCAAATCCCACTCCTTGAAAGACAAAAGTACACGTTTTAGATCAACTTTGTAGAATTTATCAGTATATTTAATGGCAAGGGAATTGAGCAATACCTGAACAGGTTGCATGCTTTGAGCATCAGAGAAGTCAATGCCATCTCGATTTATAAACCTAATTAAAACAAATTGAAATTTTTAATCTCTAATAAAATAACTAGAAGAAAGCCATACAAACAGAAGACATCCTTTTCAAAACGCTACAATATTATATTCTTTGGAAATATCAGGTACCAAAATCAAAGATATTTTCAATGTGAAAGCAGTTAAAATGACATTCAACTAAGTGCTAACTGAAGATTAACCATATCAGAAGTGATGAAACCACTTGGTTAGGCATATGAACTTACACTCTCATCTTAGAAGGACTCGCTCCATCGGCACCCCCAACAACTGATATACTCTTGATCTTAACATCTGATGTAAATCTATTAGAATAAGTCCAATGAGTATAGAAGAAATCAGACAAGCACTTCTAGAACATAATAAATGCCAAATCAAGAAAAAGAACAACGATCAAGACTCATTCAACCATTTTGAAAATGAACCAATACACTTGATCATTTGAATCATAATATACACTTAAAATATAAGTTAGCATGCAAGGAACAACAGAATGATGAGACATGAGGGGTGAAAAACATATGGAAAATTAGCAATGAAACACAAATTATAAAATTTTCATCTTTGAGATTCAAACCAGCATGCCTCCTTCAATTAGCCTCAAACACCCAAAGTTTTAACATGGACACTTTGGTATAACATTAAACCGCAGATGTAGATAGTGATTAGTAAATCCACGGAAATAAGACATGAAATTCAAAGCAAACTTTCAAGTCATAAAATAAAAGGCACTAAAACAACTAGAAGCAGTCACTTACGGAATGTAAACAAGTAACTCGGGATCGCCCTCATTGCTTTCTAAGTGTTCCTGCCACAGTCAAACAATCTGATTAAGCTATCACATACCATGAAAACGACAGACACTTCGATGCGTAATACAAAATAATTTTTCCCCAGAAGAATGTTAACACAAACAAGAGACTGCAGAAATAGTTCATTACACTCAATCATTTTTTCAAAATAAATTTATATATATATAAATGCATTTATTAATTTGTTTTATACCAAAAAATATAAAAGAAAATTTAATTAAACAATAAAACAAAATTTTACCCCAAAAGAATTCAATCGCTCCTCCCAAGCTTTAAACACAGATTTAACACTTCCTGGATTGGCCTCATTTAAAGCGGTTACCTAGACAATAACCAAAAATTCCAAGAAATAAAAGCAATATGTGAATTCATTTACTTATGAGAGTGGAAAAATATAAAGAAATTATACTTCAAAAATCAATTAGGGAGACCAAAAAAAGGTAACGAGTCGGTTGAATCTTCAAATGTTCCAGTAAAAAAGTAAGAGAAAGGACCTTCGGAAGGTCGATGTGCTTGTAAAGAGACCAATTAGAAGAACAATCGTGATCTTCGCAGCTATGGTCATGCGTACACGCCATTTTCGCCCGATCGCTCACTTTCGCAGCCAAACAATCCAAGAGGAAAAAGCCAAATAGAACAAACCGAGAATACTCGAGAATACAGACACTAAAAAACGCGGCAAGTACGCATCGTTTCTTCTAACACTCTAGAACGACACCGTTAAGATATGTTTGTTTTTTTTTTGCAAGACTAGAAACGCACCGTCTCAATCGTCTCTTTGGCAGTTTCCTTTCCTCTCTCTCCTTCCCCTTTGTTTGGTTCCAATGTCTTCTATGCCGAAGGAAGGACATCGAGGAAAAACGAAAATGGAAGATATCGAAGGAGACGCCTCGGTGGGAGGCGGTGGGCGTTACACCTTGAAACCGACGCGAATAAGCAACGAGGACATAATAATTTGCGTGGATGTGGACGCAGAGTCGCTTGTTGAAATGAAAACAGCGGGAATCACCAGATTGGATTCCATAAAACAAGCCATCCTTCTCTTCGTCAACTCCAAGCTCTCTATCAACCCCGATCACCGCTTCGCTTTCGCCACTCTCTCCAAATCCGCCTCTTGGGTACTTTTCTCTTTAAAAAAAAATTGATTGGAGATGTGGGAAATAGAAGAATATAATCTATGGTTTTATTAATTTGAATAAAGGGTTTGAAATTCATTTATTTAGATATTTCATTTTCATTTATTGTGATTTTTTTTTTTATAGCTGAGAAAAGAGTTCAGCAGTGATGTTGAGTCTGCCATTGGTGCGGTTCGGGCACTCTCGGCTACCACTGTCTCTTCTGGTCAAGCAGATCTCACCAGTTTATTCCGCTTAGCAGCTTATGAAGCCAAGAAATCTCGTGCCCAGAACCGGATATTAAGATTGGTCAGTAACCATTTCTTTTCCTCTTTTTATCAATGACTGTGTTATATTGTGGAAAGGATTCGAACTCAGACTCCTAGTTACCAATTAAGTTCTGTCTTAGTAACTTAGTTATCATTCATGATACACATGCTTAGATGATTTTGTTTGTAATTTCAAGGCATGCTTTGTTGAATGAATTGCTATGAATGATTGGTTCACTTTGTTCCCATTTCTTGTAAAGAGTTTAGTTTTGTTATGTGAATCCTAAAGTTGATATTTAAATCTTTATATTTCCTCAATTCTTACTCAAAATTCTGATACAGGTGTGATATTTGGCTGTCTTTTAGATTCTTATATACTGCAGATCATCGGTACGACCCCATCATCAATGGCCTGTAAACCAAAAACTCTTCACATTGGATGTAATGTACCTCCACGACAAGCCTGGACCAGATAACTGTCCCCAGGCGGTCTATGATGCGCTTGTTGATGCTCTTGAACATGTTAGTGAGTATGAAGGATACATCCATGAGAGTGGACATGGGCTACCACGAACCCTCTTCCGTTTCATGTCTATGCTGTTGTCTCACCCTCAACAACGTTGCCCTCAAGACGATTGTGATATACCCAAGCCTCTTATGAAGAAGTCAGCTGAATCAGCTAATGGTGAAGATAATGTTCATGTATCCCCCAGCCAGTGAGAATATCAACCACCAAATCTTCATGTTGCTTCAATCCTTGGGTCTTATCACTTATCAGTATGATTTCTAGATGTGCCGAAATAAAATAAACGGACCAGATAACCTCTTAAATCTTATGCAAACATTCTGTACAGAATAATCCTTTCCGAGTGTGTGTGTGAAACTGTTTCATTTAATATAAGATGCAATATTCACTATGTTACACCTACAAAGAGTAATTGCTCATCAAATCCGGCGTATATTTTACATTTTTATGTTTCAGCTTCTTGTAGGAAAGATGCTCCGATGTGAACTGACTGCTATGTGCATCGCCATACTTGTTAATTTGCTATGGATTAATGGCTAGGACAATGTGAATTTCCGTAACATGTCGCATGCAACCGCACGAGCATCCCTTTTAGCAATTTATTTAGTAATGAAGTCACCTTGATCCTTTACTTGTACACAGGCATACCAGACAAAGCATGTCACAGAGCACCAGATGCAGCGAAATTGACCAATTCCACATAGAAGGTGCATATTGAAGCTTTTATATCCCATTGATTTGATGCATACCAAACCAAGTTCATGAATGGTGATGGTGTTTTTCATCATTCTAGCATGCTTGATCGTGCTAATACATTGCTTTGATTTGAGAGTCTTATCTCCAAAGCATGACGTTTCCAAGCGTTTCCTTTTGATTACAAATAGATTTCCATCAAAGAATTATAATGTTACAGAAATGAAAGTCGGCATTTTAGATGAACTTTCTTTATCTGATAAGATGTGTGGGTTATCCAAACTACTGATTCAAAACAACGGGAAAAAAACAATGGAAAATCTGACGTGACATGCAAGGGGTAGGAGACTGGTGAGTTTATTTGACTAAAGAAAGAAATGAAGCATGCTTATAAAAATGTATGGCAGGAATCAAAATGTTGGGATTATGTTCATACTTGTCATCATTAACGCGTGTTTATAGGCTTCTGGCCTGGTGCATTTGCCAATCAGGGTATAATAGATAATTTAACCAACAAAAAATGAAAAACTCTGGGTTTTGATAACTTCTAACACCGTTTCAATTATTGATCTTAAAGAGTAAGAATCAGCGACATTCACCGCTCCATGAAGTATTGAAAAATAAAATTCTAGTGAATACTTGTTAAAATGCAGTCAATGGTTCCATGGAAGCCAGGGCGAGTTGGCAAGATTATCCGATTCCTCCATTCAAATTGATTTAATCATTTATGCAAACAACTAAAAACATGAAATTTGAATGACCAAATTATTAATACTCCCAATCAAACTGGCTTCCTATGTCACAGCATAAACAAAATTCAATTAATTGTCTATAAAAGAAAAAGTCAACTCGGATAATCAACCAAGTTTTATAATCGAACGATCTGAAAGCAAGTCCACAAGTTTTACCGTTACGATTAAGCAAATGGCTCAGCCTGACGTATCCAAAACAAGTCCTTTCTCCGTTTGTGCATGCTTGGCAGACTATAATAAACCATGATTACGCTCTCTTGACTTAGAAGGGTAGGATTAAGCTTTTTTTAATAGCTATAATTATTTGTTTTTCTTCTGTTTCTAACAGTTGACCAACATTTTGATGCATCTTTCATAATTCTGTCCCAAAGCTGTTGAGTTAACCTTAAGCAGTTCCATTGGCCTCGGATCCAGTTTTTTTTAGTGTCAACCACCCCTTTTAACTATTGGAAGGAACCGACTGTCCATTTTTACATTTGATTTAGGCTTATACAATGCCTCTCGGTCACTCAGCTCAGTTGTTGATTGAGATTCCAGGAAATTATGTAATCTTATAGGAAAATAATGGCTTGTAAATCATGTAATATGCAAAAAAATCTAAAATTAATCATATATGATATGAAAAATCGACAATAAATGATTACGGCTCCTATGACTGTATTTTATTGAGGAATCTTCATGAATAAGTTTGGAAACTGGGAATTTGAGACAAGATGGAAGAAATTTCCTTTGTGTACTTGAGGCCAGTTTGATTGTTTTGTCAAGACACTAATCTTTGCAAGAATACACGTCATATGCTTCTTGAAGTGAATCTTGGGGTAGCGTATGATAATACTCAACAATTAAAAAAAAAAAAACAGTAAATTGATTAATGAGTTGGAGTGTGCAATCAGCTAATTAGGAGCCACTTATTCTGCTATATATTAATATTATTATCTTGCTATAATGCGCATTATGGAGTTCTTAAATACATAATTGAGGGGACTATTTCACAAAAAGTCATTGGAATTTAATAAGGAAATTTGGGTATTCAGTTGAGAATGGGAATCTGCATATCCGTTGCATCTTCAGAGATTTATGAGGCTGAAGACTGCCAGGAAAATGTTCTCTACTTGGCTGGAAACACTGCTTCTATTGGAATTCAGAAACTTGGCTCTCTTTACTCTAAGCAGGGAAGCAAAGGACTAAACCAGGATGCTGCCATCCTTTATCAGGTTTGCCACTGCTACTCCTTTGTTATAATATTATTCAAGTTTTGAATGGAATATTTTGCTTTTGTTCTCTGATCCTTCTGAAAATCTTCTTCAAGAACCTGACAAATGTTTCATGTCTTAATCGGTTTATTCTGTGCAAGAGAAAAGTTTTAACCAAAAAATTTTGATATGGCTGAATTGAGATTGGATCAAACTTGATATATAATATTGGTTTAGATTATATAGCTAAAATGTTTAGTTTTTTGTTCTTCAAGGACTATGGAATGGAAGGTGGAGCATTCTGTGGAGTTTTTGATGGTCATGGAAAGAATGGTCACGTAGTGAGCAATATGGTGAGAAATCGGTTGCCATCACTCTTGCTAAGCCAAAAGAATGCTCTGGCAAAGATTAAGACGAATTTCCAAGATCAGGTGGCAAAAACAAAAGGTGGATCGGTACCAAACAAGGATGTTCTTAAATGGCAAGAGGCTTGCATCAGTGCCTTCAAGGTGATGGACAAGGAGATTAAGCTTCAAGAGAATTTGGATTGCTCTACCAGTGGAACCACCGCAGTTGTTGTTTTGAGACAGGTAAGAAAGATAGTGTTGAGATTTAAGAAATTGTTTTGTCAGATCCATACTTTGCTTTCACAAATTATATGATGAGCTTTCAAATTAAAGTTTCATCTTTTTTCTTCCTGTTGATTTTTTCGAAGGGTGAAAATCTTGTTATTGCAAACCTTGGCGATTCGAGGGCGATTCTAGGAACAAAAACCGAGAATGGGATCAAGGCTGTTCAATTAACTACCGATTTGAAGCCTGGTTTACCCAGTATGACCCTTTTCCGTTTCCTTTCTCACAGCATCTTTCTTGCTATAAGTCTTTCCGAAGGACAAACCATCGAATTAAATTTTTACTATATTATATTTTTCAAGCCATCCTTGTTCTATTTGAGCGGTTTGATCAACTATTTTGATGCAGGTGAAGCCCAAAGAATAAGGAATTGCAATGGTAGGGTACTTGCTTTAAAGGAAGAAGCACATATCCAGCGTGTGTGGCTACCTCATGAAGATTATCCAGGCCTAGCCATGTCTCGAGCTTTTGGAGACTTTCTACTCAAGAACCATGGAATAATTGCAATCCCTGACATCTTCTATCACCACATAACTCCAAATGATCACTTCATTGTTCTTGCAACTGATGGGGTAAGCCCATTTCAATGAAATAACAATGCTTTTATAAAAAAATATAAAAAAAGGGTGTCCATAAAAGAATGAACTTAAACATTTGTTTTCGGCCTGTTTTGTTAGGTATGGGATGTGCTCAACAACAACCAAGTTGCCTCCGTAGTGATGGAGGCAGAGAGCGAGCAGGCAGCGGCAAGGACAGTGGTGGAGGCAGCTATCGCCTCATGGAAAAAGAAGTTTCCATCTTCAAAAGTAGATGACTGCACCGTGGTTTGCCTCTTCCTCCAAAAAAAGCAACAGTATCCAGGTTTCTTGCCTGTTGAAACCTAACTAGTTGGTCGGCCTCCTCTGTTTTTTATCGCAGAACAAGTTTTTAAATACTCTTGTGACTAATTTGTTAACCACCATTAACTGTTCTAAGATTGAAATGATCTTGGTCCAATGGATTGTAGCGATGGCGTATCAATTACGTTGCCAAAGAAAACAGATGCGTGGAACAGTAAGTTTCAATGATGTGTCATATTTGATGAATGATCTAAAACTAATCACCTACATGGAAGCCATGAAAGCTATAGGAATGGGCGTGAGAAGGAAAAGTTCCAAAGAAAGAATTAGATTCCTCGTTCCTTCAACGATGATAGATCCAAGTTTGATTCAAGAACTAATAATTCTCTTATTAACCTGTAAAATGATCTCTCATCTGTGGCCTTCCAAATAATATCAAATCCGTCCTATCAACAAATCTACTCATGCAAAATTGATGCCAAGCAAAATTTCAATTTTTCTAATGATCACATTCATCTTCTTTTGGATCTTCTCCTAGAAGGTCTTCATATGAAACAGGGACCCTAAGCCTATCATGAACAGATTTGCGTGTTCCTTCAGCACTGTACTGCTCTTGTTGGTTTTGAGGAATTAGTTGAGAATCTTCTGAAACACTTGCTGCAGTTCCATTAGTCAGTGTACAGGCAGTTTCTTGAGAAGAGCTCTCTTTGTTCTGTGCTGGTGCTTGTCTGATATTTTGTTGCTTAAATTGCTTCTGCAAAATCATAAATACCATTAGAAACGTATCCTAGATTACTATTTGAAAATCAAAAAGCACAAAGCAGCGCTGGCTACTAAGTTGGGTCATAACATGATACAAGAACCAAATGCCTATGAATCACGTTGGAATGGCATCCTGAACCAAGTTCAAAGGCTATTGTATTGAAAACAGGAGTTGCTTGAATCATAATAAATTTTAATAAAAAAGGAATTTATCACTGCTGCAATTAGATTACACAGCTAAACTACCAAAGCCTCTAAAACTGTCACAGAATATTGGGCAATAATTTAAGAAATAGATTATTTATATCAGGATATTGCAATATCAATAACCCTAAACTGTCAAAGAATAACAAAGCATACAAACAACCAGAGAACTGGTACCTAACCACATTATTTAGACATCCAATTGATAAATGAATCTGAAAGTTCTCATGCACACGTGTATATATTCGGGTGTCCAGAGAAAAGAATAGCACTTGATGTGCCTATAAGTACACACCTCAAAGTCCTTCGCCTTTTTCATTATTTCTCGATAAGCTGCAGGTTCCCGCACTTTTATGATATTCCATAAAATGCCACCACCTGTCCGACATCGTCTGCCATCAGCTGTCATCTGACCTCCACAAGATTGAATTGCATCCACCTGAGGAATTTAGGTTTCATCATACATCCCAATAGGAACAATAGCAGGTAAAAGGAATGCAAAAACTCTTGCAAAGACAATTAAGGAAAGAAATGAGCAAAGAAAGGGAGAGAGAGTACGTAGACAATTGAGAGTATATTGTTTGATCAAAGCTGAAACCATTGAAATCACCATTATCACTTCAAGCAATCACTGAACATATAACAAAAACTATAGATTTGTAACAGATGTAAAGGGAAAAAAAGGAGAAACAAGTCATTAATTTCTACCATTTATTCCTGCATACATCTCAATCAATGGTGGCAAAGGTGAAGACTTTAACACATCACATCTTATGAGGCAGGGAAAAAATGAAATATACTCCATCAGACACCAAACGAAGGAAAAAGATAAACGAATTATCTCCAAAACAAACAAAAGGTCAGCGTTTAACCCTTACTTACATGCACAGCCAAACGTTTCTGCCAAGAAGTCAAGCATTATGTCATAATTATGTTTGCACTTCTCATCAGTCATTCAGTTATAATGGATACTAACAATTCTTAAAGGCTTATCAACCAACGATAAAATTGATTCTTAACATTTATTTTGAGTTCATACCACTCAACTTTATTTCTAAGAAATTCCTTGAAAAGTAAAATAATAAAAAAAAAAAGGTATATATTCACAAATCCCACTCCTAACTACCAAAAAAAAGAATACCAGCAAACTTGATGTTATTAATTAGAAAAAGAAAAAAAAGAAGTTTCAATTTTTTGCCACTATCCTACCATCTAGATGAAGAAATATGAAGGGCTGTCTTTTAAATTTTGTACATACCCATTCTTATAGTTGGCCTTTGATAAGTGAAAATCTACTTGATAAATTATTTTACATCACAGCTGTGTGGTGCATGTCCAAGAAAGAGAAAACGGTAATAACCTATATCAAAAGGAAATTATGAAGTGGGTTCATCTCAGCTCAGTGCACAGGATTTGAAGTGGCAATTGGTATCTGCAAGAAAAATGCAGCAATGGGAGGGAAAACAATGTAGATCATCAGATGTTAAGAGTGAAATGGTTTTTAGAGAGTGGTCAAGCACTGTCAGCCTAGACAGGCTAAAAAAAATGAAGTAAAACCCAAATTCTCACCTTCCCTTTAAGAAAGAAATTACTATTTTCTCACTTGCTGACAGCAAATGTTATTTCTAACAGCACAAATCTTATTGGGAAAAAAATTTGTGGTCAATGTAAACGGGTAAGCTCAGATCACTCAGAAGTTATAGGTGCCCATTAAGATAACAACAATAGACAAGAGTGAAATTACATAGGACAGCACAACAAGCTATAGGACAGAAATGCTACCGAGCAACAAACTTAATAACTTCGGAATAGAAGTTAATAGTGCACCGTAATCCCAACTAGACAACGTGACATGAGCCAAACTCAACCAAGCTTGTCGGATCATCCTGGGAATACTAACATGGCTTTATCTACCATACAGAATTTCTGAAGAACACGAAAGCATAATCTAAACAAGTTTCATATGTCACACGACAATAGCGCACAAATAACTTTCCACTAATAAATTAAACAACTTATTTACGTTAAACCCAGCATTAAATCTCACATTATGCACAATCTTGAAAGGGATAAAATTAAAAATACCTCTCTAACAAGATCAGACAATGCAGAAACCCCCAAACATCCCACAGCAGTGTACACCATGTACGACTTCCTCTCTTTTAACCGTCTACAAGTATCTATCACAAACCTGCAAAAACCAAATTTTAAAAAAGCTTCAAAAACCAAAATTACGCCTAAACAAGTCCTCATGTTTATTTATTTATTGACGCAAAGGAAAATTAAATTTTACTGAAAACTACCTGTTTATATCCAAAGCTTTAGGTCCCGAACCACCCCTTTTTTTCTTGTTCTTCCTCTTATTTGCTCTGCGCTTTTTGTTTTTACTTTGGTACCCTTGATTTTCACCATTAACATCTGCAACGTCGCTTTTTTCCAGATCATTTGCCGAGTTACTATCTACGAGCTCTCCTTCTTCTACATCAAGCATCTCGACATCTTCGTCATCTCCTAAATCGTCCTCTTCGTAGATCGCTTCCAAAATGCTCTCTCCTTTCTCCATTAAAAAAAAAATCAATAAAAAAAATCCCAAACTTCCAATTTTAAATGGAAAATAAGAAGTTCGTCAGCCGAGCTTTCACTGTAACTGATGGTTTGGTCGTTCGAGTCCGTGTGAGGGGCTTTGATTCTGTGGTGAGAGATTTGAGACGGTTACTTGGGCAGGGCGGATGGATATTTAATTGGGGCATTAACCTGGCAAGGGCCAAGACTAACGTGTTCAACTAGTGGGCCTCTTTGGTCTGTAATAATGGATTTAGCCCAAATGAATAATGCATAACAAAATGCTATGGATCAAGTTTGGCTAGTATTCATCTTATAAGGCCTTGGTCATATTTCTTTCTTTTTCATTTTGTTTTTTTTTTTTACTTAATTTTTTGTGTTTTTTAAGGAGTTATAATTCATGGGATAAAAATTTGTTATTGAACAATTGAATATATTTAACTTGCAATATCATGAACGCACCGTGTCAATATAGAAAATGCATTATTCTTAAGATCTTGGGAGAAAAAAATTAGATTTAATACAAAATTAATAAATACCCTTAATCATATTATTATAAATATATATATATATATATATAATTGGCCTTAGAATTATGGCTTTAAGATGTTAGTAATGAGTAATATATACTTGAAAAATATACTATATGTGATTACGTTATCATTTAATATTATTAAAACTTTCAAATTCAAATCAAGATTTTAAATTTTTTAAAAGAATTAGACCGGCGCCATTTTTATTTTTTTTTTTGTAAATTTCATGGATGAGAAAGCGAGGCAAATGATTGAAAACTAATGGTTTAGGAGACGTAAGGGAAAATTTAATGAATAAAAAATTGTATACTAATAAGTGGTTGGTTCAATCAGTTAAATTTATTTTTTTCGATGAAAAAGATCTTAGGTTCAAATCTTGTCAGTGGTTAATTATTAGGGTCATATCGAATACATAATTTGCATCCACTTGTCTTAAATTATCAAGTACGACATATCTTATTTTGATATAAAAAATTGAATAATTTATCCATCTCTAAATTTTTTTTTTTATATTTTATACATTACTTTAAAGCATTATTTCAGTATTAATTCAAATAATATATATTATTCAAACTCTTAAAAATGTGAATTTAATAAATTTAAGTGCTTACTGTTATATTCATAAGAGTTAAGTAAATATGAGTTAATTATTAAAAATAGATTAAAATTTTCAAAAATAAAAAATCTTCTTGCAAGCTAATAATGAAAATGAAACTTTCTTTTTTTAATTGCTTTCAAGGAAACTCTCCTTGTCCCAACTTGAAACTTTCCCCAACTTTGCACGCTAGTATTAAAGTATGATAATTGATTAGAAAACAAAAGCAATAAAAATTTCATGAAAATGAAAGCCCTTGAATATTGTATTAAGTTATTAATACTAAACAAAAATCACGAAATGACTAATAACTAAATTTTGATTAGCATTTAGCATGAATTTGTACCAAAATAATTTTCACTTCCCCAAGCCCACACTATAGTCTACATTCACCAATAATACAAGGGTCATTGTCCAAATGGTACCGCCCATTGGCAAGAAAATGAAATATGGAGGAAGAGGAGTGTAGGCAAGGGATTCCGTCTTGATGTCATCATCCAGTGATTCCAGTAGATTCAAGTCCATGCCCTTCATTTCAAGATAAGGGAGGGAGACGGATTCCCTGATGCGGACAAAAAAATGAGAAAACCATATTCTCGTTGCGGGGGCATATGGTTAGAAAATTTTGAGATTTCGAAAGGAAGTATTATTTTTTGAAAAGTGTTATATTATTAATAAATTATTGGTTTATGATCTGCAATCATTTGTCATAAACTGTTAAATACGGTACATCTTACTCTGATTAAAAAACTGAACAGTTTATCTATCTCTGGATTTTCTTATAAAAAAAAGTGTTATTTTTAATTTTTTTTTAAAGTATTTTGTGTTTAAATTTATTTATTTGATTGAGAGAATCTATATATATTAAGTCTTATATAATTATTATAATCTTTTTAATATGTATGATAGTAACTTTTCATTTTATTTTATTAATAATAAATATTTAAATGATAAATTATGCCTTTAACAACAAAAATAAATAAATATTTTTATGTGATTGCTATTTTTATTTATAAATATCATCAATTGATTCATTTGGCATTTTGCATGCCTTAATTGATATAAAAATTTATTAGAAAAAAGATCAACAAATCTCCAATTTAAATGATCATTTAATTTTTTTTAAATAATTATTTAAGGTATTTTTGTATAGATACGTCTTAAATAAAGAAATACCTTGAATAATTATTTTATAAAAAAAATTAAAATTAAATGATCATTTTAAATAATATTTTATGAAAAATAAATAATCATTTAATGTGTTTATGTACAAAAACCCTTTAAATAATCATTTAATTTTAATTTTTTTATAAAAAAAATATTTAAAATGTTTTTGTACCCTTAAATGATTATTTTATGAAAAAAATTAAAAGATTATTCAAAAATACCTTAAATGATAATTTTATTAAAAAAAAAAGAATTATCATTTATACATAAACAACTTAAATGATTCGTTTTATTTTTTTATAACGCTTTATTTGCAATATGTAAAAACCAAAAAAAAAAAAACAAAAACAAAAACAAAAACTTACAACTAATATTTTGTCACTTTTAGACATAAAAAGTAACGATTATATCATAATTTTTTATTCAAATTAAACTTAAAAATAAAATAGTTTTTTTTTCCTCAAATCCTAAAATATTACAAAAAATATGAGTTTTTGATTTAGAAAATTTGAGTATTATTGAAAATATAATATTTTTTTATAATCAGATTATCTTAAATCAAACATAAAAATCAAATACCCACCATCAATATTTAAAAAAAAATTTCATGGATGAGAAAGCAAGGCAAATGATTCAAAACTAATGGTTCAGGGAACAAGAATGAATAAAACAATTTTGTATATTATATACATTACTTTAATATATGATTAAACCATCAATTGAGTATTAGTTCAGGTGATATATATTATTTAAATTCTTAAAAATGTGAATTTAATAAATTTAAATGCTTATTATTATATCCATAAGAGTTAAGTAAATAAGAGTTAGGCATTAAAAATAGATTAAAATTTTAAAAAACAAAAAATCTTCTTCCAAGCTAATAATGAAAATGAATTTTTTTTTCTTTTGATTACTTTGAAGGAAACTCTTCTTGTCCCAACTTGAAACTTGACCCAACTTTGCTTGCTGGTATTGAAGTATGATAATTGATAAGAAAACAAAGATAATAAAAGTTTCATGAAAATGAAAACCCTTGAAAATTGTATCAAATTATTAGTACCAAACAAAAAATCATGAAATGATCAAACACTAAATTTTTGATTAGTTTTGAGTATGAATTTGTACCAAAATAATTTTCGCTTCCGCAAGCCCAAACTACTGTCTACGGTCACCAATAATACAAGGTTCATTGTCCAAAAGATACCTTCCAGCGGCAAGAAAATGATGCACAGAGGAAGAGGAGTGTGGGCAAGGGATTCTTACTTTATGTCACCATCCAGCGATTCCAGTATATTCAAGTCCATGCCCTACATTTCAAGATAAGGGAGGGAAACAGATTCCCTAATGCGGACAAACAAATGAGAAAACCAAATCCTCATAAGAGTTTGGTCCTCGATTGTTTCAAATTTTTAGCAAGAAAATTGGAATTCAGGAAATAACCAGCCAATAGGAAACAATTACGTAATAGACAGACCGACTCTGCTGGTCCCTGCGAAGCCCACGAAATTCAACTGGGCCTCCACCCGATTTTCCGTTCACTCCCATCATAGCCGTATATTATAAACGGATCCTACATCGACGTCCCAGGTGCAATCTCACAGTTACGTAAAAATGTATAAAATAGAGTAGCTCTGGGGCCCGCCACGTACGTCACCATATCTAAGTTTATGCTATATATCTTAACTGCAAAGTCTTGAATTTTGCATAATCATCAAAAATCAGAATTTTCTTTTTTCCTATTCTAATTGATCAAAGCTTAGGCCAAATCATGACCCGTCTCGTGGCCGGTGTGATTCTTTTGCTATTAACGGTGGCTGGAATCGTCTCCGCCGGTAGAGATGCCACTGGAGACGTCCTACGGTTACCGTCGGAAGCTTCTAGGTTCTTTCATCGCAGCGACAATGATGAAGTTGAGGGCACGAGATGGGCGGTCCTGATTGCTGGATCTAATGGCTATTGGAATTACAGGCATCAGGTAATAAAAAATTCTTCCCCAAATTTGATTTTTTTTCTTTTACATGATTTTTGAAAATATTTGTGATCATTCTTCAATGTTCACTCCATTTCAAAAACATCTAATTTGTTAACATAGTTAAAGTTTTATTTATTTATTTGGATTTTATTGGTTAATTGATAATTGATTGTTGATTGATCGATCTTATTTTTGCTAAAGATATTTTATATTTGTTTCAGGCTGATGTTTGTCATGCTTATCAACTCCTAAGAAAGGGTGGTCTGACAGAGGAAAACATCATTGTCTTTATGTACGATGATATCGCTTACAATGAAGAAAACCCCAGGCCTGGAATCATCATTAATAGTCCTCATGGCGATGATGTTTATAAGGGAGTTCCAAAGGTCTTTTTTTTTTTTTTTAATTCTTTAAAAAAGATTGTTAATTGTACAATTTCTTTCTCACCGTTGCCTAATTGGTGTTATTTGTGCAGGATTATACTGGAGAAGATGTTACTGTTAACAACTTTTTTGCTGCTATCCTTGGAAACAAAACTGCTCTCACTGGTGGTAGCGGGAAGGTTGTGGATAGTGGTCCCAATGATCATATCTTCATATACTACACTGACCATGGTGGTGCTGGTGTGCTTGGTTAGTAATATCTCATTAGCAGTTACTTTCTGATGGCTTTCAGCTTGCACCTTCGCTTTATAACTATTATTACTTGGGATTGTAGTATGGTTTTCAGCTTGAAACTTAACATAGTTTCTAAGCTGCTAATGATTCATTTTGTGTTAATTCAGGGATGCCTACCGTTCCTTTTCTTTATGCTGATGATCTGATTGACGTTTTAAAGAAAAAGCATGCTTTAGGGACCTATAAAAGCTTGGTAAATTGTTGTTTAAATAACTGTCAATTTCTTGATGCATTACCCATCACTTTAGTGCCCTTTTAACTTTTTGTTTACGTGTAACTTTGTAGGTATTCTATCTTGAAGCTTGTGAGTCGGGAAGTATATTTGAGGGTCTTCTTCCTGAGGGTTTGAATATCTATGCAACCACAGCATCAAATGCAGAAGAGAGTAGCTGGGGAACCTATTGTCCTGGAGAGCACCCAAGTCCTCCTCCAGAGTATGAAACTTGCTTGGGAGACTTGTACAGTGTTGCTTGGATGGAGGACAGGTACGGATTCGAGCCTGTTCGTCATATATGGCCTTTTCATTTACCCTTGAAAACATTGAATCTGTAATTTTTTTGAAGCTGAAACTGATTGCCTAGATCTGTTTTCTTCTAAGATTTGAGAAAGTTGTATATAAATTAACATCATCAGTTGATTTCATGGCTCCACGCTTCCATCTTGTTGAATTTAAGAATCAGTAGACAAATATAAAAAATCAGAGAAGAAGTGGGTGATATACATGCCAATTTGATCCTTTAGTATGATCTGGACTAAATTAGGAGATTTTTAAAGCTGTGGAATAAGCTTTTGTTTTATTTTTGTTGAATTACATCCCTTGATATGAATTTTAATATTCTGTTTCTGTTGAGCAGTGACATACATAATTTGCGGACAGAGACTTTGCACCAGCAATATGAACTTGTAAGGCTTTTAAATAGTTTATTTGCATGCACTCTTTCTTTTCTCAGGAAAAAAGGAAGACTTAAATTTCATTTTGCCTGCAGTAGTTATTTATTACTGTTTATATCTAAGAAATATGAAACTATATCCTGAAAATGGGAGGTCTAAATTCCTTTGACATCAAATTCAAGTGTCAATAACTCATTTTTTCAGTACTGTAGTGTTTTAAAAACCTTCTAGTTTTGCTGTTGAGATCTATTATGCAATTTCATTTTTCTGTCTTTTGCAGGTGAAAAGGAGGACTATCAACGGCAATTCTGCATATGGCTCTCATGTCATGCAATATGGTGATGTAGGGCTTAGCAAGGACAATCTCTTCGCATACTTGGGTACAAATCCTGCAAATGATAACTTCACATTTGTTGATGAGAACTCCTTGCATCCACCTACAAAAGCTGTTAACCAGCGTGATGCTGATCTTGTCCATTTCTGGGATAAGGTTTGTGTCTTACATCTTTTGAATTATATATTAAACACAAGAATTGCTTGTTCCCATCAATTTTTTTAAACATAACGAGGCATCAATACATGTGAGAGATTCAGAAATGGACATTAATATGATACGTGGATGTTAGCTGTCTCTTTCTAAAGGTTATGGTAACTAAATTAGAATCTGTGATTGGGAGCTGATGAAACTTTGCTCAGAATTCATCTAATGTGCATGCTAAAGGAGATCATGTGGTATTTGATGTTTATGGGGAAGCATTTCCTTACCTTATTCTTGTAGTACCCAAAGCGGTGAGGAGGAACTTCTATTAGTAGTCTGAGTGGAATATTGAAAGTGTAAAGAATGTGACTTCTTCTTAGATTTGTAATCGAATATTTAGATGGACATTGTAATATCTTATGGGGTTAGAACAACAGGAGACTGGAGTTATGTTTGTGTAACTACTTATCTTGAAGGAAATTGCAAGATGGATGCAACTCAAGAAAGTATAAAAGGGACTGGTGGATTTTTAACCAAGCATATGTAGTGATGATGCTTTGGTAGAATTTGAAAGGAACCCATGCTGTCAGTATACGCTACTTTTTCTTTAAAATGCTCTATTTGTGAATGAATGTAAGTTGTGAATACTTGTTCCATACATTTGAAAGCATCCGCTTTGCTAGTTTTAGGGCCTATCTCACTCAAGCTTTCTTCCAACCTACTTTGCAGTATCGCAAGGCACCTGATGGCTCTGTTAGGAAGGTTGAAGCCCAAAAGCAGTTCGTTGAAGCCATGTCTCATAGAATGCATATAGACCACAGTATGAAACTCATTGGCAAGCTCTTATTTGGAATTGAAAGAGGCCCAGAAGTTCTAAGGACTGTTCGACCAGCTGGACAACCTCTTGTTGATGACTGGAAATGCCTTAAAAAAATGGTAATATTCTTGATTCTCAGCCTTTCTTTCGTTGCTTTGTTTTGTTGTCTTGCTACTTAAGAAGACCCTCTCTTCATCTACACAGGTGAGAACTTTTGAGACACATTGTGGTTCGCTAGCCCAGTATGGGATGAAACACATGCGTTCCCTTGCAAACGTGTGCAATGCTGGAATTCAGACTGAACAGATGGATGAGGCGGCAGCACAAGCTTGTGTCAGCATTCCTACTGGTCATTGGAGCTCTGTTCAGAAAGGATTCACTGCATGAATATAGCAGAATGGGCAAATATTAAAGGCCAAAACAGATGATTGTTCATGTGATTGCTTCTGTCTACAATTATTTAGGAGCAGCTCTGTACTAGACTGCTTAATTTAAGTAAACATGCATCAGATGCAAGTGTGTATATGATTCTGTCAAAAAAAGAGTCTGTAAATGATTGTATGAACCTCTTCCATATGTGTTGAATGGGTAAGAAATGTTACTATGTGAAAATCCTGAAGGATATCTTTCCTTTTTTGTGGTTTCCTATCGAGACAAAGGTGGTAACATCTTCAGTCTTTATCATGTTTTCTAAAAGCTGGGTTGATAGCAAATTGTGAAATAGCCGTTTCGGCATGTTTTGATCGGCCAACGTGGCTCTCATAAGGGAGTCACAATCCCTATGTCAAGTTGCTACCTTTCTGCTTAAAGATTAGGTCCTGAAGTGATTTCAGAGCTGACGTATGAGCAAGACTGGGCCATTTCTTCACTAACAAATTCTCATCATTCGTTGGATCACATCTACATTTGAGTCATGCATAATCCAGGCAGCGAATTTTAATTGGGGTCCTCCTTCTAAGTTTCAATCCGTAAATATAGTTTAATCAATAATTACATGGTTCATTATCAGGTATTCGAAGGTTTCCAGAAACTTCGGCGGAAAGTGAACCAAGGAGATGGAGGGTGAATAAACTAGATGCCATGATCATCTTCCTTATCATTAAAAAAAAATAAAAATTACCGGTATCGTAACATCTGGGTCACTACTCAGAGATTTGCAGAGAAAGGGGAGAGACTGAAGAAAATTTTTTTTTTGCCGAATTGTTAACTTTTGTGCTTATCTCAATACAGTGGCTCGTAAACACTCGGTCGGTCTACCCATCCATAAAGTCATAGTAAACTGTCATTCAATAAGCCAGGCACAGAATCAAAAGACCAAGACGGACACGACCTGGTTCCATTTTGAACAGTTCGCAAAATAATGAATCGAAAGATACATGAAATGAAAAGAAAGAAAAGGAACATTAAACTCTCCAACACGTTCCTTTTTTCTTCTCTAACATGATGTAACTTGTTTGTTTCCATGCTCGATATTATCACTGCTCTTCTATTTCCTCTACCTTTCCATTATGCCTGAGAACATTTTTTTTTTTTTCCATTGCTGTATTTCCTAGACTATTCAACTTCTTTTTCACTTCTCCCTTGAGCAACTTTGTTCACCAAGTTCAGAACATCATTACATGGATGAAAATGCTTCCATTTGTTTCTCTTTTCTCTCATCGCTCCTCTCTACATTTACAACCTGAGTAAGGTACTCTAAGTCTATTGTTCAAATCAATATCTATTGCCAATTTAAAACATACGCATGAATTTCCCGAAAGAAAAACACCCAAGGCAATGAGAACAGAGACAATTATAGAGATGAGTGTTATTGTTACTTCTATCAGCAGCTATTGCTTATTTAGTGCAGTTATTGACCATTTTCCTTGGCTTCCAAAGCCTTCCCGGCCTCCTCCAACTTCACAGCAATCTCGGAATCGGTGTAACCTTTATCGACAAATTTGTCTTCAAGCATCACGAGTTTGGGCTCTATCTGATGTTTGCGATCATGCTCAAGCAACCCTTATCGGCCTTCCTACTGATCATGCCTGATCTGCCCAAAATACGCAGGCATTTTCAGCAACGCCGCCAGGCTTTGGCTTGACAGAGGACTTGTGTTCTGGATGTAACCATTGGTCCCAGACCCTCCTTGGGTTTGCAATCCTATTCCATTATACATTTCCAATTTTTTGTTAGCTCACCGAACCTAGCTATTCAATCAAAGAGACCAAAATTTAGCATCTTCAGCAGCAGATAAGGATTTTTAAAGAAAAATAAAAGAAAGCAATATTGAATAGAAAATTACAAGAATAAATAAAAATAGAGATAAACCCAATTTGACAAATCGCCGAGAACTTGAAAAATCACATTGCATAAAAATTCAAGAGACGTAAAATTTTAAAACACTGAATAAATAAAAACAAACCGCAACTTGCCTTCTTGTTACTGTTTGATGGAAATCGGGGATTTCCTTCCCGCCCCTTTGCTCGCTTCGCGTAACCAACCTGTGACGAGACAGGACAGGCCGCGCTATTGAGAACAAAAATTATAAATCATAAACATGTTTTGTGGACAAAAAAGCCTCCAACTACAGCCCACGGATGGCTATTTCTGTCTTTAAAAGTTTGAGTTTGTTGTAAAAATATAAAATTAAGTATGAATATGTATATTTACTTAAAAAAATTATTTGTTTATCAAGTTTTAATTCAAAGCAATTTTTTTTTTACCATTTTTTTAATGTATTAAGATTAAAAAATCTTACTTCATAAAAAAAATTCAAAACTCTTTATTGTGTGGTTCAAACTCTTAATTAATAATTATATTTGATCCCCATCATCGAGTAATACGTCGATCGCATACTATCCAAATTAATATAGAATTAATATCCACATCGCTCACCCATATGAAGTCAACATTCGCTAAATTTGCTCATGATTATCGCTCATCATATAATAACTTAAATAAACGTTTGATCAACTATCAACTATCAACTATTCATATTACATCATCATACACGTATCATTTATAAAGTAAGGGAAGATAAAAATTCAGTCATTCTAGCCATTTTTCTCAAGATAACATAAGATACAGTCGTTCTAACCATTTTTCTGAATCCTAGTCTCTTTTCCTTCTCTTCTCTTTGCCCCTTCACCTCTCCCACTTTGCTAACTTCAGCGTCAAAGTCACGGTTCAATATCCCAACTCCTACACTTTCCTGACCATATTTTCTCCCTTCATGTCCTCCCTTACTCCGAATCATCTCCCTATTAGACTCCACGTCACCCCAACCAAGAATACCGTCAAGAAACTGGTATTATTAAATTTGCTTAATTACCACCATTAATTACACATTCAAGCGACATACAATTCTTTTTTATATTTCAAGAAACTTTTTTGGATTTTAGTTTGAATTGAAATGATTCAACATCGGTATTTTTTATTATTAGAAAATACAATTACTGACCACCTCTTTAATTAATTTTTCAAAAGTTCCTTATCAGTTGAAGTAATAAATATTTTAAATTTAGAATCTAAATTTAATTTAATAAATTTATATAATTATCATTAAAATATAATATTTAATAAATTTGATATTCAAAGTTTAATATTTATAATTATTTTTATTTTAAATTTATGATTTTTTAATAAAAATTAAATTTCTAACTCTAAAAATTGAAAAACTTAATTAAATAATATTAAAAACGTAATTTGGACAGAGGATATAATTTCCTGGAACTTTCTCATGTCATTTTGACAATATTGAAAAAAAAAAAAAAAAAACTTGAAAACCGAGAAAAGCACAATTACCCTTTGATCCAGAATCAGCCAAGAATTACTAAATTGTCCTATAAGAGTGACAAGATGAGATTTTAAACCGGCTTAAACTAACCATGGTTAGGTAACCAGACATTTTAACCAACCATAGTTAACTTGTTGCGCTAAGCACACCTCACCCGAACAACGAGAAAAAATAAAACAAAATAAAATTATAAAATATAAAAAATAAAATAAACAAAAAAGTAAGAATATATTTACGTTAATATAATTTTCATATTTTTATTTTTTAATTAAAATTAAACTCAAAATAAAATTTTTAATTTTAATAATTTTGATTTAAAAATAAAAAATGTAAAAATTATATTAATACAAGTGACCTCTCTTAAAAAAAAAATTATAATCGCTTTTTTTAGTACTTAATCGCATTATTTTATTTCAGCGTTGTTTGAAGATTCCGCTAGATCTATTAACGCCGTGAGTTAAAGTTACGGGTAGCAAGGCACAAGAAAAACCCGTAACGGGGATTTTAGATAGACGGTGTTGACGGTTCGAAAGAGAAGGCGATAGGATCCGTTGGATTAATGATCAACGGTTAGGAATTATCGGTGATGAACCTTTGTGGTGTAACGGAGGGTGTGAGGAGGTATAAAAATTGGCTTTGGAAGGGAGAGAGAACAATTCGTTTTATCAGAAGAACAAACAGCCTCCCTGTTACTCTGTCTTTGTTTTTTTTTTTTTTTATTTTCTTCTTGTTCTATGGTAATTTGCTTCTACTTTCTTCTTTTTTGAGAACCAAACAGAAAATTCATAAGAAAAAACTAAAAACTGATGATAATTTGATGAATAAATGTTGAGGATCTAAATTCAAATCCAAGCGAGCGAGACAGAGAGAGAGGAGAGAAGAATCTGAGGATTTGTTAGGTGTGTAATTGAGAGCAGAGATTAATTAAATTCTAAATTTCATTGTCTATTTTCAATGGATAACTGTTAACGAATAATTTCCCTTGTTTTTTTCTTCTTTTTGTTTCTGCAGATAAAACTGAAGATATTGGAGGAACGTTTTTGCTGGTTCTAAACTTCTAATAACTGAGCGTGATGATTGCTTTTCTTTTGTTGAAAATTTAAGAATCTGCAAGAAAAAGAAGGTATACAAAGTTCAAGTTCAAGAGATTTGCGACAACGACCATGTTCTCTTTGTTCATTGTAAATGATTTTGTTTTTGTTTCAATTTTTTGTTTGACAGATGCATTTCGAAGACTGCAGGGCTTCTTTCTGAGGAAATTTGGACTAAATTCATCTGCAAATCGGCAGATCAATTGCTAACACATCAAAAGATTAGAATCTTACATCACATGAGAGTCGGAAGAAAAGGCTTCGAATGTCATTATTTCGTTGAAAATCTAAAGTGGGTTTTGTGTTCCTACCAAAGACTAGAAGAAGCAAAGTTGTAAAGGCAGAGCTTGAATAATTCAGGTATGAGAGTCATCATCTCACCGATAAGATCAGGAATCTGACAATCGGAGTGCCGATTCTAAATCTACCAAACGATGATTGACTCGCCATTGATACACCAAGCTTTTTGTTTTTTGAAAATCACCCGTTACATTGTTCTTCTCCTCGGTGTCTTCTTCTTTCTTTTTTGATTTTTATAGCTAGCTCAGTGCTTCAGTAATCGGTTTTTTCTAGTTGGATTTGATTGAGAATTGAAGGTTCCTTTGACAGTCGATTTTTATTTCGAGAATGTTAGATTTTCTTCTTCATCGACCTCCACTCCATCTCTTTGGAGGGCATTTGCAGTCCGTATTTTCAGATTTTAATTTCACTTTCTAAATGTTATTTGTTTCCCTTTTTTTTTTTTTTTGCTCTCGCAATTTTAGTCACAATTTTCTTCCTAATCCTTCAATAGCTTTTTTCAAACAGTTCAAAGAAGAATTTGACCTTTTCCGCTAAGTTTTTTTCCTCTCGATGGATCTATGTTTTGATTTCGCTTTTTTCTGTCTTTATCTTTAATTCTAGTTTCCTTAAAATCTCTACAGAGAAAACGTCTTTCTTCTTTTGCTGCGATGTTTTCCTGGTTCTGTTGAATTTTCTTTTCATGACGGTCTCTTTTTTTCATCTCGTTTTTCTTACCAATGACTTTCCGTTTGGTTTCCATGAAACAAAGAGAAAAAGAAAACCTCAAAACTTGTAATGAAGTGAGTTGGGTTACCTTTTTTTTAACAAAAAAGAACGTCGAATCCATTATTTTCCCTGGTACTTATATTTTTAACTACGACCAAAGACAGTTTTGTTTTCCCTGTCTCTTCCAAGTTACAACTATGAGGAGAGTACCTCCTTAACAAATTTGCAAATTAGGGCAGCTATTTCTAGTCTTAATTTTCTCAACCCCACCTAAAATTCTCACCGTCTTCGTTTTCCCTCGTTAATTCGTTTACCTTTTTTTCTCCTCGAAGATGTAAAGCCGTTTGATGACTGCCCTTCTCCATCTTCAACTTTTCTTCACGCCTAGGCCACTTTCTTTCCTCTAATTTTTTTTTTTTCTAAGTTTCCGAGGAAATTCCTGGCCATACGGTGCACATATTCTAGAGATAAGCTGATGCAACTTTTGTTTGAAATTGCGTGGAAGTTTTAAGAGAAAGCCACATCAAATTCTCCTAATCTCTTCCTTTTCTTATCCTTTCGGCGCTCCCACTTTAATTCGGAAGTTGAACCCACTATTATGGGAGCGGTTTAATCCAAAATTATATTTTTAATTTTCAATTTTTACTCTCACGATGGGACAGGTGTGCAGAAAAGGATGGAAAAGGACTCATTAAGGACCAATAACAATGGTAATAGCATCAACTACAGCAGAGACAGAGCCGGAGGCGATGGGGGATTGTTAAGATCCACCTCTGATCCGGCCAAGCAAACAGCGCCGGCGTCTGATTTTGTTTTGCAGTGGGGAAACCGGAAGCGTCTCAGGTGTATGAAGATCCAGGTCAAAGACGATCAGTCCGGCCCGGTTAATCGAACCACGGTTCGAGTCGATCGCCGGGTCGTGAGGGCCGATAAGGACTCTTCAAATCAGCCAAGCAATAATAATAATAATCACGGGAATGGATATTTTAACCTCCGTCAGCGGCCTACTTCTCCTCAGCCTCCGCCACCTCAGCGCGTTCTCCGGTACTGTATATTTTTTAAATTGCACTTTCTTTTGAGTTTATTTACTCGTATTTACATTTGCTCTTTGGCTGTTGTGCGCGTGTAGGATACGCTCCCTTGAGATGGGGGGTTGGATAGGGGGTAGTGTTGGATATTTTGATGTTTGATTTCTTTTGCCACTTGGTTTTGCGTTAGGTTTTCAGTTCAAATTGGCGCGAGTGAAATGATTCTAAAGATTTAGATCCAGCATTTCCGGGTCCCACGTCCTTATATGTCTTATATGTCTGAGATGCTTAAACCTTTTCTTTTTCTTTTCTTTTTTCACCTTTAAAAGCAAAAATTACTGACCTGGATTAACTTGTCTGACAAATATATAACGTTTGATGAAATAAGTTTTCTGAGGTCAAATAATTTTCCTACTTGAGCAGGATCACAATTTCCTTTTCTTTTTTTTTTTTTTGACTTTTTTACTGAATTTGTTAGTCTACCCGCACGAGAATTTGAAATTCACTTGATCTGAAAGAAAGTCTTCTCAATCATACTACGAAGATCCTCAATTCTGTGAGAGGCATAACTTCTCAATCTTTTCACAGGTTTTCCTTTGTTCTTGATTGGTTTTGATTGTCAATTATCCTTTTCTTTTTTCCATTTTTTTAATCTGGTAGTGGAAAGGTCTGTTCCAGGAATGGATAAGCTGCACGGTTGGTGCCATTGAGACTCCTAAATCCTAAAACCTACACAAATTTGGATGGATATATTTCCATATGGGCCTTTTGATAGTTGGTGATGGCATTATATGGGTCTCATATTTATAAAATAGAAATAATATTTCAGCCTCAGATTTGCTATTTTTAGTGCTGTAGAGGTTTTTCTGATCCGGAATCATCAAAAGATTTGAGCTTTTTACAAAACTATATGATTGATGCATTTCAGGGCTGAATTATTTTTATGAGGCTTGTATTTGTGCACAATCCAATTGGTCAGGTTGGCGCCAGTGTATGGTTCAGGAGAAACTCATGGTGAGTTTATTAAAGGCGCCTTCTATGTTTAGGCCTTTTTACATCTGACTTAAGCAGGTTGTTCATACTAATTTAGTGATTGTTTTCTTTAAATAGACATACAAGAATCATGGGTTGAAGCTTTTGCTTTAACACAAGGATCTTAACAAGTAGTATGGTATAAATAAGGTTGTGCTTGCTTCAAGTTCTGGTTGAATACCTATATTAAGTGTCTTTTTCTAAGTATTTCCTTAGGATTTATTTGGTAACATGATAGGAGGGTTAGCATCGTGCCGTGATATCGATTTATGATTGGATCTCTACTCTACTTGCACCAAAATCAATGGCAAATTTTTAAATTTTTGAGATGATTTTTTAAATTTTGTTAACAAAAAATATATTTAAAGAAAATTTTTGGAGGGGTTCAATGAAAAATTTTCTTTTAAATATTTTTATTTTTCAATTTTTGAGCTATTCATGAACATTCTATCTTTAAGGATAAATCTGTTATTGATTATAATTCAATTGTAAAATGATATTGCGATGCAATGTAATTCCCTCCCACTATACTACCAAATAAACTCTTGTGCATTGTTTGAATAATCTTTTTTCTAGATGTTAAGCTACCTTCAATAACGCATAATTGGGAGAATTATAATTTTAGTGATCCTTTTTCTTGCAAAAACTGATTATGAGATATTGAGTTCTCTTTTTCGATTTCTTTCTGACTGCGTCTTATTTGTTTGTATTCTTTGATTTTAATGGTTGGCCTAAATATGGTAGCCCCCTCCCTTTACACAACCCTCCATCTTCCATGAAAACGAAGGTTAAATCCCATATAAAATTCGATGAAAATCAGTGTTTGATTTTGTTCTCATTTTGATAATAATTGCCACTCGTATTATTATATGATGCATCTGTTGTCTACGTATTGGATACCTATCAGTATTCTTTTACTAATATTTTTTTCTTAATGGCGCTTGTCCTGCTTGAAACTTTCGACAATTGATTGATTGTTATGCACAATCTTCTGCACCTTACCACACCTGATCCTAGACCTTGTATTCTGATCCAGAATGCCTCACGCATACCTCACCACGTGTGTACGAAAAGTCTACTTTCATCCCAGCCCTCGTCAGCCGTCCGATCTCAAATTCGATTTAGGAATCTGGTCCACGTTATCCCCCATACCAGGCCATATTTCAGCACGTATCCTCAACCCACCAGAAAGACAAAAAAAGTTTAAATCCGACGGCTTAACCAGCAGTTCAACTTAGATCGAGATAGAATCACTCTGCTTCGCTTCTCTCAGGATATCTAAATTTTTCATCGAAACAAAGAAAGAAGGAAATTAACAACGGCTCCCTACATAAAAATCCAACCCCAAAGTCCCACCCTTCCCCAAAGAAAGCCAAACAAAAATCCCACCCCCATTTTCTACGCAATAGTCTCTGCCACCCACCGATCTCGATCACTTCAAGGTTATAGTTGTAATTCTGCATTTACATCTTTGACTTTTAACTTTCCTAAAACTCACAGCAATTAGATTCTTTTTTCATCTATTTTATTTTTTTTACCTTATTCAAGATATTTGTCTCTGGGTTATGGTATTATTATTATGCGATGTGAATTTTTGCCTAATCTTTCAGGAACTCTGAGAATTCCAGTGCTATGAGAGGCCAAAGCAACGGTGGTTTAAGGGGATTGGCTTCGCCAGACAGAGGTGCGCACGATAAGAGAGGTGCCAATCATAACAATAACAACCACCACCACAGCAACAATGATAACAACCACCACAACAACAAATCAGCGGCATCTTCGGAGACGGCTCATGATAGCAAAAAGGGAGGTTCGTCTTCCGGGAGCGGTGAGGCAGATCCACCTGTCGTCTGGCCACCGAAATTCGTGATTGCTTTAACTAATAAAGAGAAAGAAGAAGATTTCATGGCCATTAAAGGATCTAAGCTGCCACAAAGACCAAAAAAACGAGCCAAGCTTATTCAACGTACCCTCAATGTAAGCACCTCTCTTTCCTTTTCCTTTGAATTGATTCGTAATTATAATTTTTTTACACAATTTCTGAAAATTTTTAAATTTGGGCAAATTGAATTTTTTTTGTTATTAGAGTAGAATTTGATTTGAAAGTGAAATTTAATTTACTATTGGTACAGGGAATAGTTGGGGTACAACATTTAGTGCAGGGGAGAGTACTTACGAGTTACGTCAAATAAACGAATAAATGGCTTGGTTTGCTTTTGTTATTTTCTTATGCCCGCTTTACTACGAAAAGAAACAGGAGAAAAGTTAAAACAAAAAGCCAAGGCAGTGGGCGAAGCGATAGTAAGTGAAACGTAATAGTATACATGTCAATGAAGGATCGGACTAGCTCCTAATTAAGAGATGACCTGAGTTTGCGGCCCGCTAGAAAGGCTGTGACTGTGACACAGTCACAATTTAATTGCCAAGATAATGTTGTGCGTTGTGCCTTATATACTGCCATTGGCTTTTGCTGTGCTGTAACTGCGCGATGCATGCTGGCCATCTAGATTTTCCAAATAAAAATAATATTAAAAGAAACTAGTTGTAGGTTTTTTTATTCATTTATTTGTTTTCTTTCTCTTTTCTTTTTTTTTTTTTTGGCAGATAAAAGGCTTTAAAAAGCAGTGTTCTAGTTTTTTTCTTTTAAGCAAAACTTGAAAAATAAAAAATACTAAGACAGTTACTGTCCTCCAATAAAATATTTGAATAAGCAGTATTCTATTAATTTTAATTTTTATAAATGAAGAGCAACCGACAAAAGATGGCACTGTCCGTTGGTCGACCCATCATTGTCGGGGCCTATTCTGCAATATGCTATTATTGTAGGGTTTCTTTTGTATAAATTGCATTTGTTAAGGTGGTGGTTGAAATAGTTAGTCTTCCAGCATGGACCACATTAGCAAACGCATAAGAACACGACCAATTATTATTATTCTTTTCTTATATATTAATTTAACGTTTTAAACAATTTTTTTTTTTTTTGGAAACTTGTTTTACAGCTGGTAAGTCCGGGGGCATGGCTATGCGATTTAACCCTTGAGCGCTACGAGGTCAGGGAGAAGAAGATTTCAAAGAAGGTACCAAAATAGTGGAAATTTGGTTTTTGAGTTGGCTCATCAACTTTATGAATTAGACTTGATATAACCACTGCGTTAAATTGAAGCTGAAATCATTTGGATATAATCTTTATGCAGAGACCAAGAGGTTTAAAGGCTATGGGTAATATGGAATCTGACTCTGAATAGAAGAAAGCAGCCTTTTTGGAAGGAGCGGTTCAGGTGTTTGGTTTTGAGTATTGCAATATGGATGATGTGATGATGATGAGATGTTCAGAGGCAGTTGGTGTTTTTGTTGAGGATGAGAGAAGGGTTTGAACTGTGTAAATGATGACCTTTTCATCTATGAGATGAATGAAAGAATTAAATTATGCCAAACTTTTATCTGCTTTCAACATCTACTTTTGGGTTATGAGTAAATTCCCCTTAACCCAATAGCTGGAGTTATTTAATGATGCTTACAAGCTTATAGCTGGGGTTCGTTTTAGAAATACAAGTTTCTTAATCCCATTATATCACTTTGAGCAAAAAACTAGTTTCTTAAGAATTCACTCCAGCCTATAGTACAGCTGCTCGTCGTGGAATGCTTCGGTAATGAATGGTTAGAAACAAACAAGGGCGTCGTAAATTCTCCTCAATGCAAAAGAATGGTTAGAAAAAATAAAAAAGAGAGAACAAAATTGGAGAAACAAAAATTCGCCAACTTTTTCCACTGACTTGAGAGTCACGACCGGAGGTCTATGACTAAGTAAACGCTTTAACCAAAAGGGAAAAAAAAGTAATGTCCACGTGACTTGACAAAAGAATTGAAGAGGAAGTGATATTCCTAGAGAATCCAATGGACGGTATCTACAGTGTCCCAAGATCCGAGAGTTCTTTCATTTTGTAAAACTTGAAGAACTTTGGTTTAATCGTGCAAGTACTCGAAGAGAATATATTATTTATAATTAATAAAATAAAAATTTTATTATAATTGATTAATTATAATTATTATAATAAAAAATTATAAATGATGTGAATCCGTTATTGAAATTTTTGGTACTTCGCAGCTGGTAAGACAACGGGCGTCACTGCTCTGGAAAACGCTATAACAAGCGTCATGAGTTGCTATGTCGGCCAACCCACTAAAAATTAACGATGATAACGAATTGAATCGATATAAATTTTTATTCATTTAAAATTTGATTTAATTTTAAATATATAAAATTTAAATTTAATTTAATTTAATAAATTTTTTAATTTTTTATATTTAAATTTAACTTGATATTATATAAAATTATATTTGATTCGATTTAAAATTAATAAAATATTATTTTTAATATAAATATAAAATTAAATATATATATAATTAAATAAATAATTAAAAAATAATAGATATCGAATAGATAAAATTGAATTTATTTAAAATTTGATCATGAAATTTTTTTATACCACTTGATTTGATATTCAATTTAAAAAAAAAATTAATTTTAAAAGTTTGAATTTGATCAAAATCATCGATTTCAAATTTTTTAACCTTTATCTAATGAAAACAAAAACATCTAAAGCTTTGAATACAAGTCAAGTTTCTTTGCTAATCTCGCGGTTTTGGAAATTGACCTTACACTTTTATACTGTGAATGAAAGAAGAAATAAATACTACTATTGCATTCAAGGATGGAAATTCGAACATCCTTGTCTTACAGTCAATTTTTTTTTACTATAATAACCCTTAAATAAATAAATAAAGAAACTGGAATCAATGATTCGACGGTGAAAGTTCTCCCCACGACATCGACATTCTTAACCACATATGGAGTATTGATGGAATAAACAAAAATACAAATTTAACTCATTTAAAACTTTCATCTGAACTAAAATTTCCATGACAACATTATTGGAATAATGTAGTTCACACCGTCAAACATGACTAGCAATTCTACCTCATATGACACAGTTTCGTTTGCAATTATATAAATCCAAATTAAAACATATATATGATTAGTTTATTGGAATTAAAAATAACTTAAAATGGAAGATATGGCCCACATTATAATATCAAAACAAGCATAATTTATTGGTGAAACTTTTGAAGAAACAATATGGGCTTTCTTTCATTTTCAGTGGAGAATAGGAATAATGCTCCATATTCCAGAATGCAATAAAAATTGATGTGGGATTAATTATTTATCATTGACTTCAAAATTTGAATTAACCCACCATCTTAATTTTTCCAAAATACTTGAATTATGATCTGTTTCTGTCCATAACCAACAAGACCCACCCAACCCACCAACCAGCATGTGCGGTTCTTATTAAACAACAATTTGTTTGGCATCCAACCTCAATCAGACCCTTTTTTTTTTTTTGTAATAAAGCATATACTTAAACGAAAAGAAAAGAAAATTCATGGAACTAACCCACTTGTAATAATAATTGTGAAAGAAGATTAAATTTTCGTGAATATCTCGAGTCATTAGTTGTCAAAAAAGAGTAGAAACTGGCAATCTGCCAGTGCTCATCCAAACAGCAAACCACCAGAACTCGGAAGTTCGAACACAAAAAGAAATATGAGCAAAAAAACAAAAATCACCGGCTTTTACTACAAGGTTTATGTAAAGTTTAAAAAGTTCTTTTTTTTCTTTTGGGTAAAATGGAGAGGGAATTAAGGATATATTCCATGAGCACATGCTCATGAGTGGTGCTCGCATCATTATTGCAAAAATTTTGCTTACTAACAGTAGTACGATTGAATTTGAGTGTGGAGTATTGAAGGGTAAAGTTGTCTTTACAGTCTGATCAAACTTCACAGCAAATCAAGCTCAAACAGTGGAAAAGTCCAATCTATCATAATTGTAGAGAATATGACCCTAGTCTACTCCTAATATTGTTTGGCTGCAGAGAAAACGCAAGAAACTACTAGAAAAAAAAAGGAAATGCAAGAAATTAACAAACAAATGCTGTATATATTATACAAAACAAAAGATCTATCATTATACTAATGAAAATGATATCAATCCATAATGATACTGAAATAATTTAAAAGTCCGAACATCACCAATCAATAATCTGTGCACTACCTCTCTCACATAAATAGAATATACTCACTCCCTAGATCTACTACCACTACTCAAATTCCAAACCAAATTTAAAACAATATATTTATATTATAAAATGAAAAGTCGAGCACCATCTCTACACCATCCATCGCCGCCAACCAACGAGAAGCAACCACCAGAGGTAACATCCTTCAGATCCTGAGAGTAGAGCCGAAAAGCAGAGTGACAGCGGCGGCGACGAAAACATAGACGAATGAGGGCGAGATCGAGCCCGTTCCTGAGATGGGGCTTGGAGCTGGGGCGTCAGCAGCGATGGCTGAACCCATGAGTGCGCAAACAGCGACGAGAACAAGTACCAGAGAAGCCTTGGAGAGAGCCATTGTTGTTGGAATTCTTAAGCGTTAAAAAAGGGTTTTTTTTTTTTTTTGGCTAAAAGAGCGAGGAAACGTGTGAGGGTTTTTGGGTAGTAAGTGGGATTATAGGTGGCGCTTAATATGTAGAAAGAGAAAGAAGGAAAGGTCGGGCAGCTGCCCGGATTTCCAGCCTGGAGATTGATGTAGTTAGGTATGATAACCAAAAACGCGGTCGTTTTGGGCGCCGTTAATGTTTGTTAGGCGCCTACCTCTCTGTTCTTTCTTAGGGATTAGAATTTGATTCTTTGTCATTTCAAGGCAGTAGTGGCTCTACTCAGCTATAAAGCGTGTTCTCAACTGGAGCATCTGGATGGCACCGAAAAGGTTCGGCTACACGTCAAGGTATGGCCTTCACCCGTGCTAACACGCGCGGAAATGGGTAGCCAGGTCAATAAAGAAGAGACGAGAGGAGAGGGAGAGACTGATTGGGGCAAGGCCCCAATTGAGGAAATATTATAATCACGGTCCTTCCGTCGCCAAATGAGGATTCCTAGAGGGCCCACAAAACATCACATGGTAGAGGCGGCATTGGGCGAACCGGGGGAGAACACGTAGACGGCGCCAAAGGGACAGGTATTTTTGCTAAATTCGAAGAAAAGAAAGCAAGACAATTGCATATCATAGTTCGAGAAACTTACCATTGAAGGTTTGAAGGGTTTGAATTGATGGCAGGTGAAGGTGTCAAAGGCACACACGTGTGACATTCCTTAAATTTGGGGGCAGATGGGGGACTGTTTGCGTTTAATCTCAGGCAGCATTTATGGGATTCTAAGTTACTAGTTTGGGAGCCAAAGGTTTTTTACATGATCCCATATTCAAAGTTCAAGCTCATCATGGAGAGAGAAGAGAGAGAGAGAGAGAGGGAAAGGTTATTGAAAATTGAAAAAACCAAAATACTAGGTACTATCTAATCATATGATTCTAATGTCAATACAAAAATGTGAATATACCTCCAGCGTCAATTTTCTGTGCACATGACTCGAGGGTAAATTTATAAAGAACGAAAAGAAAAAGACCCATTTATGTATGAGATTAAAGAATGGACCTGGCAGTGGCATGCTCCCATAAGTCTTCTCATGCACCCAATCTCCGCTTCAAATTTTGATTCAGGATCATCATTCTCAAGTCAGAAGCCCAAAACTTTTGGTGCTATTTGTAACAAAGGTTCCAAAGCGCTTGGAGCAAATTTTCTGGCGAAAAGGAAACAAACCGAAGACGGCTGATCATTATACATGCACTGATGACCTTCGAAGATTCTCTTGAAGAACTCTTCTGTAACGTCTGCTCTACCAAATGTAGCAGGATGAGCTCCACCCCTCGACCAGTCTACCCATGTGATGCTTCTATTTGCTAAGAGATTTGATGCCTGAATTGTTAACATGGTGGGAAAATAATGCTCATCAACGTAACATGCTGGTCTGCAGAATTGTTCAAACTTCGGGTAATATGTAATATCTTCCACTATGTTGACTGCAAGCTTTCGGTTAATTTCAAACCATTGGGATCCCTTACGCCACTGGGTGACATTCACCTCAGGCGCCATATTCTCATTGTAACGTCCTCTACCAAATGGCCCAGGGTCATCAAATGCACCAATGAAACTATATTTGGATTTCTTTATGTAGTGGTAGATGACACTGAAATTGTATAGAGGTATGCAAGATTCAGAGAGAAGGATAAACCATTCATTGGATATGTCAAGCAAGGCATTGGCAATAAGCCTTCTCTCAGCATCACACATACTCATCTTTCCCCACTCAGAGACCTGTAGAAGAGCAAATACAGAAATTAGGAACTCCTCAACCCCCAAAAGAGAAGAAAAATGAGTCTGCTCATTAAAATATATAAAATATATCTGTATATGAACTGTTGAAGAACAAATGCCAAGCAATTATTAATCATGGCTGATGGGAAGGAAAAAAAATCAGCAACCACAACAATGTACTGATGTGTAACTGAAAGAGAGACGTTTAGTACAACACTACAAGAGCTAATATAGAGATGACAGTTCCTAGGAGCAGAAGTCTGCCCCATAACCCTCAAATAGAACAGTCACCATATTACATTGTAATTATAGATCTGGGCATCTTCCTATGGAAACGGAAACAAATAATCATCCTTTCACACCTAGTTCAACTTAAGGACTAGGATGTTAAAGCCAAGCATAAATCTTGTGAAATCTCTTCAGGGAAATTCAATCACAATAAATTGCCATCTCCTAAAAGTTAGCTAACACATTACAGCTATCTTTTCCCAAAGCAAACCTTCATTTGACTAGAAGTACCTATTCCCCACACTCACTACTTGAAAGGCCTCTAAACCAAACAGTTTTTGTGATGTTACCCAGCATTATTAGTTCAGAATTGACTTTGTCTCTAGTCTCAATAAGCACCATTGATACGGTGTGCTATGATATGAGGGTATTAAACCTGTGTTGCGGTTTGAAGCACATAACAAACCCACAGACCGTATAAATAGACAGATCTAAAAGTGCAAGCTTCAACCCAGCTTAGATGATCTCACATATTGAAGGTAATGACATATACAGTTGAACAATCACATACATCTGATGCCATTTACTTTTTTTTTAATCAAAGTGATATAATATTGTGTGCTCATGACCACAATTTTGCATGTGTTTGCAATGAACCAGTGGTATGCCTATATGTATTGTATGCAAGAACGACCCCTTCATTTGCAAAGAGGTTATAAATTGCATATCTAAATCACAACCATCTAGCCAACCAAGAACCAATCAAAACTGGAATTTAAGTTGATAGATAAGGAGAGGCACATACTACCATCTTACTATTTTAGACAAAGGGTTAAGAGCAAAAGGCAATGAATGTTAGTAGTTCTATGCCTAACCTTCAAAAACCAAAACATCTTATTATTTTAAGAAAAAGGGTTAAGAGCAAGAGGCCATGAATGGTAGCAATTCTAAGTCTAACCTTCAAAAACCAACTTCTGAAAGTAACTTATGTAAGCATGCTAACCCCCCCAAATACTTAAGAAATGCCCATATAATAAAATTCTGAAAGACATCCAAGCATGCTATTACCACTCTTAGCATAGAAGCTACATAAGAGAAGTTCTAAACAGCATAAGAGCGAAACAAGGACAGCAACTCAACATCGCGTACTTAAGCATACAAAAATACACACAAACCATGTTGCAAAGGAACAAGGATGGAGGGATTCTTAACATAACAATGACCAAAGATGATTAAAACAATTTACAAAATTCAGAAACAAATGAAAACTAGTATACAATAAATGGGCATTTGAATAGCATACCTGACTTGGGATTTGTCTCCTGTAAAAAACCGAAGAAGGAGGAAACTCAGTATTGAAGGATGGCAGCGAATGAATATAAACAGAATAAAGCCCTTCATGCCCCTTCAAAAACCTCTCCCAAAGAGGAGAAAATGGCAACGGCCCCTTAGTCAAGAACATAAAAGCAACCTTTGGAAGTCTATTAAATGGATACTTCTTTATTCGTGGCACAAAAGAGGCTCTCCATAATAACTCTTTATCACTCATTGAGTGAAGCAAATTCGATGGAGGTTTTCTCCAATGATCCAAACTATTTGGTTCTTCATCACACGACACAACATTAGACTTAACTGTAGTTACCACACTATAAATTCCAAAACGCCGGATTGTATATATACTAATGATCGAAAAGGCGATACAGAGAGCAAGAAACAACCCAAATAACTGAAGTACCCTCAGTGGCAGAGTCCTAGATTGGCTTGTCCTAGTTGTAACCACAGTATCCTTGCCTTCCTCTAAAAACCCACCCGACCCATCTCTTGCTTGCATCTTTCAAGACAATTCCAAAACCAGAATTCAACTTCTGAGGTCAGATCCAGAAACCCCCGTTTCTTATTTTTCCAGTCAAAAACAGTAAACTAAAAGCTCTTGCATCTTAGATCCCAACGGATTAAGTCAGTGAAAATTTCCAATATCTGGGGTTTTTTCTTTTTAATATCCAACAAACGTCAAAAAGTACAGCCCTTCTTAACAATAGAAACAATAATAGAATAATAGATCTAAAGATGACAAGTTATACCACCTGACAAAAAAAAGTCAATAAACTATTATAGCGTGAAAATCAAGAGTTTAAAGCAAAAAGAATATTGGATAAACAGTAATATTTACAAGAACCTTCGTCAAGATCAAAGTGCAGACGAGGCTGATGTAAGTCTTTCCGTAAAAAAGAAAAGCAGAAGCAGGAGATAGTGAACATACCATGTAAACTTACTGCTGCAGAAAGAAATAGAGATAAAATAAGTTTTTTAATTCTATTTAGGTGCTTGAATTGCGCCCAGATCAGTCTTAAAGGTCAATAAGGAAAAACAAGAAAGGAGGTTAGGCAGAGGAAGACAGAAAAGTTTGGTGAAGGCAAGGGAGAGAGAAATGGAGAAGTTTGGTTAGTCTTACGGAAGAGAAACGATAACAACAAATGAAATGAAGTTACGTTGGCGATTGGCTGCCATCTTAAGACGGCATTTAAAAATGATATGGCCACGTTTAAGATTTGTGACAGTGGGGAAACCTTAAAGTGAGTTGAAAAGACAGTTTTGTCCTACGCAGTTTCAGGTTGCTATTTGACATACAGGGGGATAGTATCGGAATTGAAAGGGGAAAATAGTTTTGTATGGATAAGGTGGTAACCAAGCAGGCACCAAGATGAACGAGGCTTTGATGGCCAAAATTCTGGGGGTAATGGTGCCCTAAACAAAGGGGACAGAGACAGTTCAGAATAAAGTACAAAACTCTCACGTCATTGAAAGTGGGATTTTGACATAAGGAATGACCATGATGTTAGGATTTCTTTCCTCTAAAAATGAGATGGTAAAATGGTGAAAATCTGAAACTTCCCTGCTATAAGGGCCTCTAGGCTGTAAATAAACCAACGCACATGATCTCTATTTTTGGTAATTTAATATCCCTCCTCGATATGATGATCACGAAATGAGTGAATAATCGAATTTTGATTTATTGTTTCTAGATTAGAACGGAATGAGCTAATTAAATGAATCAATAGACCTTGACTCAGCGATAAAAAAAGAGTTTAGAATCTTTTAAGTTCTAAATTTAAAATTTATTGCATGTGAACTTAATTTAATTTTATGTTAAATTTATTTAATTATATTTTAATTTATTTATTAATTATTCAGAGATTATATATATATATATGAATATAATTTTTAATTATGTTTATAGTATTTTTAATTTTATAAAAAAAAAAATGGAAAGAGGAGTGAACTAGATTTACCGATTATACAATTCACACGTTTAACGGCAAAACTGGCTTGTTTGGTGAATTTTCGTTGGCTTTAAACCTCAAGGTGGAGTTTCATTCATCAATGAAAGGTCGGATCAGGACCCCACCTTCCAAAGTAAAATTTATAAGATCGCTCACCAATAGACGTGCAACCGCTTCCACCTAAGTTGATTCCAACATTCAGTTTCTAACGAAGGCAGGCAGAATGGCTGGCTGGAAGCAACGTGGAGTGAAATACAATTCCTCAAACATCCCGCAAATATATTCGTGTACGTATAATTCCAATGGAACAAATTTGCCCAGTTCAGAATCAGTCGATTGTTACCTAGATAAATAAAATAGTGGTAAGAAGGCGGCTGTTTGTTTCAATGTATTAAAATTGTTTCCTAGCAACAAATCGTAATCTCCCACAATACCTGATATATACGATGCACTAGCAAATATATGGAGCAGCCTTGCGGCTTCAAGTATATCGGAACATTCCCAAGCGCCGGAAGACATTAGTGTATCTCACCAATGGTGGTTTCCAAATAAGAAAACTGAAACCAAATCAAACAGACCAGATAAAAAAACCATGACTCTAATCCAAATTGGCCCAATTCAGCCACACCAACAGTTGTAGCTCTTTATCTGAAGAGCAAGAATCATAACGCTTTTCCAGGTAAGAAAAGAATCGATCCTTAAACACGAGGAACTAAAATAATTCTTTAAGAAAACCGCCATTTTTTTTTCATCCCAGCCAAAGAGCTATTGGGATCTAGTGTAATTATGTTCACAATTCAAAAAATTAAGAAAACCACAGAAGGCACACGCATAATGTGATTCATTAATCAGTTTAAACCATTGCCAGGGTATCTATTAACATACTTCAAACAGAAATTTTCACATTAAACGACCTTTAGATATAGCTTCGTGCTTACATGTAATCCAGTCACAGGTTTCTATCTCATTCACAATGAACTGTCAGTTTTATTTACCAAAACATGTGCAAGCAGGAGAGTAATATGATCTACTTCACAACGTCAAAAGTAGAACGGAGGTTGGATATCATCACCGGGCACTCTCCCTTCTCATCATATTCAGCAAAATCGCCTCCAGACAAGTCAACACCTTCAAATTTAGTCCCTTCCAGCTACACGAACAAATTACAGTCAAAACACATCTACCAATATATAGATGGGATGGCTATATAAGAAACTTTATAAATATGCCCAAATTACAATAAGTTATTATAAACTTCGTGAAGTGGGTGGAAAAAATCCAAACTAGGCACTTCCCAAAAAGGAACTACATCAAATGAAATGTATCAAACTTCAGGATATGCATAATATTATGCAGGGTCTTCTATGCAGCAATTAGTCCTTATCTTTGTTGTGACGAGGTTTTTTTTTGGTCTTTAAAAACAAAGAACATGTGTTTCTATGATTGGAACTGGAAAATTGATAAATAACAAAACACATTTTCGAAAGGCCTTGCCATTATAATAAGCTATGTTCACAATTTCTACTACCTAACAAAAAGAGCATCGAGGGTGGAGGATGAAGAACAAAGACTTACAGATTCAACCTTCCAGCCACCACCAAATACATAACCTACAGGCTCATAACCCCTGCACTCAAAAAGCATCAAAGGTGAATATTTTCCTCCTTCACTCTCTTCCTGCGTCAGTGGTTGACCTCGGCCTGAGATCATTGTTACAGTTCCTTCCCTCATACAAAATTTGCACTAGAGAGAAAGAAAAGGCACCAAAATACCATTAATCACTGGAAGAAAATAGCTAGGTAGATAAAAAAAGAGACCAAAGTATAGTAAATTGAAGTAATGCAATTAAAGTAACTACAAGTAATGTGTCACAAAAAATGCTGAAGTTTGATTATTTTCAAGTTAAGCAAATAGAATATCTACATTAGGCCACTCTAAGGCATAAGATATAGGACAAACGCTCTCTAGAAAAAGAATAGAGTTCTAGAAGTACAAAGCTTATTCGACCCCAAGCAACTTTCAAAAAGAATGGATCAAAGAAAACCTCAATCAACATCACAACATGTGAACTGAAAGGAGTCACCGGGACTTACAATTAGATTTTAGAATCATGTCATGCTTCTTACTATTATAAAACACAGGAAAGAATATTATGCATCTTGAAACCAAGAATAAGATAGATTATATATTGGTTCTTAACATCCAGTAATACGGATTTTTGGATTTCCTTTTTGAGTTAAGAAAACAATGTCATTTTACAACTAAACTCACAAAAAAAAAATCTGATTAGACAGAATTTGGGAACACTAAACTATAAGTATCTGCCAGCTTAAAAAATGAGAAGGAGAATAAAATAAAGCAAGACTAGTATTACCATGTGCAGCCCAGGTGAAAGGTTAGATTCAACTTGAATGACCATTTGACAAGAAATTGACTAAGTCCAGGTAAGACTGTTACTTATAAGAAGTAGAATTTGTCTCTCTAATCCCTTCTGATCTCTCAGCACACCAAACAAACATAAATTCCACAACTCGTAGTGAACTTTCACTTCAAATCAATTCATTTTACAAACAATACAAATACACAAGATTACCTTCTGAACAAGATTGGTGGTTCCCTTGCCCAGTGGAAGAGGAACGGTGTCGCCCAAGCTCACACATGTTTCCCTCTGACTCAGCTCTCCACACCTCTCACATTTCAGCTGCAACTCCAAATAAGCAAATAGATTGAAGATTTCATGTACCAAAAAAAAAAAAAAGAAAAAGAAATAGATTGAAGGTTTCAAATATTAGTGAAAAAACAAGGATATGAGAGAGCTGTTATTCTTCTTTAATTTTAAATATAAAGAAGAATAAGGAAATTTAAGCAGATTTTATTAAAATGAAATCAGATCTGAATACTTAAGAGGAAGAAACAGAATTCTGAAAGGAATAAAAGAAACATTAAAAACATGGCCATCCACAAATGATAGAAGAAAATTAAGAACGATAAAGCAATTTTTAATGAATGTATAACATCGAGCCCTAAGAAAAAAGCCGTTAAAAACATATAAATATAACGAGAAGCAGATTCAAAAATAGAAAAAGAAAATGGAATCAACATTTTTATGAAAAAAATAGAAAAATAAAAAGAGAGAAGAACAAATAAAGGGATAGAAAAAGTCAATTTACGTGTATTGTAGTTGCGATAAATGAAGCAAAACGAAGAGCTAAAATAAATTCAACTGAAATTATGAATGAGCAAATATAGTAACTATAAGTATTTATTTAAAAAAAAAAGTAACGATTAAAAATTCAGAAAAAGAAAATAACAAGCAAAAGTTAGTAAAGACGAAATGAAGAAGAGATTGCAACTTATAATCTGACATTAGAAGTGAAAGAAAGATTAAAACGAACTGGATTCAAGCAACAATAAGAGCAATAAATCTGCGCTTAAAGAAGAAAAACAAAGCAGTTCAAAAGTAGAAAATCGTATGAAAATGAAATGAGGTCAGCGCAAGCGAAGAAAATCAAAAGTCAAAACCAGACAAAGAGAGAGAGACCTTGAAGAGATAGGAGAAGTAGGGATCATCGCAGCCCCCGTCAGGCTGGAGGTTGGTTAGGTTTTCGAGGTCGGCAGCGATCTTCAGCATGAACTTCACCATTTTCGCTTGATTAGCAGCGTCAAACCCAAGCTTTCGCTTTCACTCTATCTTCGAGTCTCTAAGCACCAAAATGGACTTAAAGAAAACCGCTTGCGAGAATTTTTATTTTATGTTTCCATTTCTCGAGGATTTTATTATGTGTATTTTTCGTTAAATTTGTTTGATCCTTCTAGAATATATTCCTTCTCCGGCGTGGCTGCTATAAGCCATTAAATAAACGCCACGTGGAATTAAAAAAACTATTAGATTAAAAAAAATGCTATTTTCATCAATAGTATCATCCTTTTGACAAAAATAGTTTATGAAATTTCATTGCTATTACTTCAGTAAAATGTTAATCCTTTCTCAGTGCTCATTTTTCTTTTTTTATTTTTTCTGCAACTTTCATTTGATTTTTTTTTTATGAAAATACTTTATTGTAATAAGATTAATCCTTTCATTCGTTTGTTTTAAAGTGATCCATTAATGCAATTTACTAATTTAGGTTAATAAGGTTGGTTGAGAATGAGTTGATAGGATATGAATATTTTAATTATAAAATTTAGGTGTGAATTTTGCTATCAACATTTATAAATTTAATGTAAATTATTATTAAAATTGGATATATATGTTAAAAATATTTTATTTACAATGATTGTTATATAATTAATTATAATTATAATTATATAAAATTTATCAAAATTTTATATGAAATTTATATTTAAAAGTAATGGATCCTTATATAAAATTTTATTATAATTAAAAAATTAAAAAAATTATAATAAAAAATTATAAATAATATATTTCACTTGAATATATATATATATATATATATATATATATATATATATATATATATATACTAATTTAGGCATGAAGTGTGAGCTTGACCATCAAACAAAATAATAAGGCCCAAAATTATTTCCTACATCTAATTTAAGTTACAGCCCATATTATTCTTTTCTTTGTTAAAGTGCTATAATTTGGAAAACAATAATAAGAAGATTTGGTAACAATTAATAAGCAAAATTTGAATTGTTTACGCCTTTTTATTTAAAATGATGTATTCATCCTTATGTTAAAATCCAAATTAAAAATTTTCTAGTCCCTTTTTTTGTAATATGTTGCTGTCTTAAGTTTTTTTCATCTGTCTTAATTTCTATGTCCTATTAAACTAAATTTTTTTGCATTTAAGTTTTTTTTTTCTACCAAACTTACTAACAATGTCTTATATCTATTTGATGGTTCTAAAGTATGTCTAAAAATTCATTTCTATATCTTGCTTCCAAAATATGATTCAAATGCTGAAAGTGTGTAATGAAAATGAATAAATCATGAATAGAAGGTAAATCATGCAAATTTTGAGTGTGATTTGAAATAAAATATTGCTGCTTACATCTCTATTTGATCATCAAAAGGACCCAAATCAGCATTTCCAATGAGTTTTATACCTTCATGATTAAATCATTAGAATGATGTTTGTGATTTCATAAAAAAACACCTTTCATTTCCATAGATTAGGGTGAAGAAACTGAGGGACAATAGCAAAATGAGAACAAGTTTTTTGTATTCTCATGGTTTTAAAGGGATGGTTATTCTCTTGGGGATAACACTTTGTTATGTGCTTGGGGAGGGTGACCTAGGTTTAGCCAGACAGAAGACTTTAGAAGGAAGAAAACCAAAGAACCCTGGAAGGCATGCGGTGAAATCCATTCAGGTACAAGATTTTGATGCTTTTATCCTATATGTTACTCTTCATTTCCATTATCAGAAGAAGCAAGAAAATTTTGGTCCTTTGCATGCGTCAAGGCTTTCTTCATATGTTTTTGTTCTGTTTCAATGGGTGGTTTTGAATATGAAGCAAAGCTATAGAACTTAGTAACATGTACCCGCATATGTTTCTGCTTGCAGAGTAAAGATGGTGACATTATAGATTGCATTGACATTTACAAGCAGTCTGCATTGGATCATCCTGCTTTGAGGAATCACATCATCCAGGTGTACATTTTGTTGCAGCTAGAACATTAACATTAATTTTTTTAAGCTTTATTTCTAGATACTTTGTTGGATGTTCCAATACTTTGGTTCTATTGGAATTGTCTGTAATAAAAACTTTTGCTGCAAGTAGATGGCACCAAGTTATAATCCAACTATGGAGGAAATTCCAACAAGTGACCAATCGTCCAGGATTGTAGCATCTCAATTATGGCAGAAAAGTGGAAGCTGTCCGAAAGGAACAATCCCAGTTCGAAGAACCAAGAATAAAGGGATGCCATCCAACTCTGAAGAAGGTTATTCAAAGAAAAGGCCAAGCTATTATGATCCTGTTAAACTGCCTAACAAAAAGGAGACTCCATTATTTCTTCAACAAAAGAATCACTCGGTATCCATCACTTTCATGCTAGACTTCATTTGTTCAAGTAATTTGACATGGTAAATCTACTATTTCTCATCGGTACATTTGCATTTCTGGCCCGACTTTATGCGAACCAGAAGGCAATATTGCTCACAGAAGGGTATAACTATGCTGGAGTCAAAGGAGACATCAAAGTCTGGAATCCTCTTGTTGAATCTGATGATGAATACAGTACTTCTAGAATATGTCTCACAAGTGGCCCTTGGTATGATTTTGAGAGCGTTGAATCTGGATGGGCGGTTAGTATCAACTCCTCCTAGCTAAGCTCCTATATATTTATCCTTATAGTTATTAATCTACAATGATTTCAATTTTTCCAGGTGAACCCGAGTGTGTACGGAGACAGACAAACACGATTATTTGTTTACTGGACTGTAAGTTCATTTTAACCATGACTAATTGTCTTGAAGCTTCAAAAGAGTCCTAATGGAAAAACTTTTATGGGGGACAATTCTATTCATTGTAGTCAACATGTTGCATGCACTGTGTTACATAAATTTGATCAGTAACTAAATATTTCTCTCTCCATGTATAGGCTGATTCATCAAAAACAACTGGTTGTTTTGATCTAACTTGCCCCGGCTTTGTTCAGACTAGCAGTGAAATTGCTCTTGGTGCAGCAATTTATCCTATCTCGGTCTTAGGAGGGCTCCCATATCAGATAACTCTCTTTATATTTAAGGTCAGGAAATATGGAGCTCAACTTTCGTTCTTAAAATTAGTAGTTTTAATACTCACTTAGGATGAAACTTTCATTCAATTTACAAAAGCAAAATCATTAAAACATGGACAGTCAGGTGCAGGTATTAAACTAGTTGTAAACCTTGAACCTTTGTGTCTTCAGATCTTCTGATTATCTTTTATATTTTGGTTTTCAAGTTCAGGATCCATTGACAAACAATTTATGGGTGCAGTATGGAGAAAAAACAAACATAGGGTATTGGCCACCAAACTTGTTTAAAACATTGAGTCATGGTGCAGAATGTGCAGAATGGGGAGGCGATGTCTACAGCTCAAAGTTAGAGCAAACGCCCCATACAAAAACAGCCATGGGTAATGGAAATTTTCCTGATTATATTTCTGGGAATTCAGGTTACGTGAAAAGATTGCGAATACTTGATATCTCTTTTAACTTGAAGTTCCCAGACTGGGTCATGACCTATGCGGATGAATACGACTGCTATCGTTCTGAATATATTGGAGATTACATTGTAGATCCTGAATTTTATTTTGGGGGCCCTGGCAGCTACTGGAATCCCATGTGCCCTTAAGCATTAGTAATGACTGCCGCCATTGGTCAGACACTTTAGACTTGCAATTTTTTTTGATCTATAGGTTTGTGAGTTAAGGCCACTAATAAAATTAAAGGAGTATGTTCTATGTTTGTCAGAACTCAAAATGTATTAGTATGTTTGCAATCACTTCCTAAAGACTCATCAATAACTTGAAAAATGATAGAGAAGGGATTCAAAAAATCGAATATAATTTGGGTTAGAACAAAAAGTGCAAAATTCTCAGGTAAAGGCATCTTTGAGCTCTCAAGAAAACCAGTTTTCCAAGTAGTGTGTCAGGTTGGGTTTTATTAATCACATGCCTATAAAAAGAATCTCAACTAGAATCAGGTTGCAGAATTTTCTAGAACAAATGTAGAAATCCCACTGGTGACAATGGTGAAGAATCACTGTCAAAAGGAAGATCATCTAAGACCATGTCATAGGAAGGTTCTTCAAGCAGTACAGTTTAAAACTAGTTAATTTTGCATTTTTTTGTTTTAACCCAAACTAATTTTGCACCTTTTGTTTTAACCAAAATCATAAATAACAAGGTTATTCAAGCAGTCATTGGCCAATGACATGCTATAGAAAGTGATCTGGTTGGTTATTTAAGGGCTATACAGGACGTTAGATGTGGTTTCTGAAACATCATGGATTTGGTCATAAATCATTCGGGACCAATGGTGTGGTTGGTACATTAGAAAAGTAAAATAATAGGACAAGGGAAAGTGAAAAAATGGAAATAAAATAAATTTTGGGTTTGCTCAAAAGGAAAGAAAAGTGATGGAAAAGGAAATAAGAATTATTATAATTTTTCACACAAATTAACAAATACAAATTAATTCAGATTAGAAAAGTAAAATTATAGTAAATAAGAGAGATGTAAATCAGTGTTGCATATTTATAACTTATCCATCATATTTAGATTTTTTTAATTTTAATTTTAAAAAATTATTATAATGATAAATTCATATAATTTTGTATTTTCTTTTTTTATTTTTCAATTCTACCAAATACAACTTTTTTCATTTTTTCAACCAATCACAAAAATAAAATATATGTATTTTCCTTCTTTTCATTTTTTTTCTCTTTCTATTTATTATCTTTCCATTTTTCCATTCTCACCAAATAACCAAATAAAGCCTAAGACACATCTCTTCCCATGTTATATTAGTTTCGTGTCAGGCCCTATTGTTTTTACGTACTTTACCTTTTGTTGGTCTTTTACCATTCAGATACATCAGTGTTTCCATTGCTGCAGGAGTAATGGCAAAACTGATATCCAGTCTTTTCATGGTTCTGGTTTTATCTTATTTGAGTAACAGAGTAGATGGAAAAGTTCCTTCAAAAGAAACTCTTGAGAATGTTGATAGGAAATTAAAGCTGCTTAATAAGCCTGCAGTCAAGAGTATACAGGTACAGTATTTTACTATCCTCTCAAAAAATCCCAGGGAAACATCAACAAATTGCTTTATATTGAGTCTGCCAATTTTGTTACAGAAGTCAGATTTGAGTACAATGTTAATGTGAAAACTGAGTACAATGTTAATGTGAAAACTTACATATCTACGACCAACAAAGCATATAAACTTTTTATTGATTGTTTTAAAAAAATGGCCTACAACTTCTTGGCCTAGTAGCAACAAGAACGTTATTGAGGCATGCAGGCTTAGGTTCGAACCCAAGCAACCCCTTCCCCATTCCCCAACATCAAAAGAAAAAAAAAAGTTAAGAGCAACATAGGAGTCAATTGAAGTTTGTCATTTAGTTATTGACTAATCTTCTACGCATTGAAATGGCTATGGTAGAGTGAAGATGGAGATATTATCGATTGTGTTGATATCCACAAACAACCTGCTTTTGATCACCCTGCATTAAGGAATCACGTCATCCAGGTGCATTTTTCTAACATTATGTTCCCTTCTCCTTCTATCTTTAACCATACCAGAAGTTTCCTGTATGCGGCAGTGGTATTGACTGTTATACTAAATGTTAATGTGCAGATGAGACCCAGTTTTGATTTACAGGAAGACAATTTAAGCATAAAAAAGGAGTCTTCCAAGCAAGTGGTAACCCAAACTTGGCAAAGAAGTGGAAGCTGTCCAGAAGGAACTGTTCCCATTCGCAGAATGCGAAGGCAGGACTTACTGAGAGCAACTTCTCTTGAGCAATTTGGAAGAAAACCCCCACAAGTTTTCTTTCCATCAAACAGAACAAATCAGGGAGATGGTAGCTTCTCATATATTAACAACACCAAAGCCACACTTGGTCCAAACCTTAATCGCTCTGTAAGTATCCTCAGGCTATATGGTACCTTTTGCAATGCTAAAGATAGTTTGATTATAAAATCATTTTGATGAGACCCTTTATTAGATTAGAAAGTTTTATTGCCAATTGCCCAATGCCTTCAGAGTTCAGAGTCTTTTGACAACTACTGGAACAGTAAACACTATGTTGTTCTTCTGTTTGTCTTGGACCAAATTTTTTCGTTGCTGGATTATCGAGATCAAATGCCTTATTCATTACAACTTTTTCACTGATCAGTGCCTGAATACTTTTCTAACGATATGGCTTTCTGAAACAGTCTGCATTTCTTCTTACACTTGGATACAACTACATAGGAGCCAAAGGAGAAATAAATGTTTGGAATCCAAACGTTGCTTCTCCAGACGATTGCAGTACTGCTCAAATATGGATGAAAGGAGGGCCTGGTGACGATTTTGAAAGCCTGGAATCAGGATGGGTGGTTAGTTCATTAAGAAAGACTGATACCTGAAACATCCTTTTCATTTTTGTTTTCTTCTTTTTGTCATAACTTCCAATATTTTCACAGGTAAACCCAAAATTATATGGTGACAAACGGACTCGATTTTTTGCATACTGGACTGTAAGTGCATTAAGTTTTCAGAGTAAAAAAATGGGAAGAGTAAATTTGCAGTTAGTTCCATCATGTTAGTTTTGTATTTCATTTTCAGACGGATGCATACAAGAAAACAGGTTGCTTTGACCTCACGTGCAGTGGCTTCGTGCAAACGAGCCGCGATTTTGCCCTTGGAGGAGCCATTGATAGCTGGTCCAGCAAGTCTGGACGACAGTATTATATCACTGTTGGCATATACATGGTATCATTAGTTTTTTCACGCTCTCTTCTTTAATGGTGATCTTTTGTGCCTTGGTTTATTATTTTTCATTTACACGAACTTGAGTTGTTGATTTCAGGATCCAAAAACAAGCAATTGGTGGCTAAAATACGCGGATGATATAACTGTTGGGTACTGGCCTGCCGGAAGCCTCATGTTTTACTTGAATCACAGTTCAACATTGGTTCAATGGGGAGGAGAAGTTTACAGCCCTAATGTGTTTAAAACTCCTCATACCAAGACTGCCATGGGAAGTGGAGAATTTGCTCGGGGTCTATTTGGTAACGCATGTTACATCAACAATGTTAGGATTGTAGACTATTCTCTATCTCTCAAGTACCCTGAGTGGGTGGACACCTGGTCTGATGAAGATTACTGCTACTCTGCTTATAATTACATAGAAAGATATGGAGTTTACCCAGTTATTTACTTCGGAGGTCCTGGTCAGAATCACCTTTGTCCTTGAGCCTTCCAAATTGTATTCACCATTTAGCAAACAATTAATAAAATCAGATGCATTGGAAAGTTTTGCTTAAGTTATACTTTTATTATCATCATTTCTTCCTTCAAAATGAGATCACAAAATAGAGATAAGGAAATCAAAAAGCAAAGCTGTCAGGTAGCTAGTGATCAAGTACATCATATTCAGAACTGAAGCTATCTTTCCCCTTAAAAGGGTCTTGCATCTGCGTAAAATGAGTTTATAAGAAAGTATTGACGAGACAACAAATACATGTTACATTGACTTGCAATCTTTCAAAGATATATCCACATATGAATAAACTATAACCAGACTCGGAAAATAGAAAATTAGTAGGAAAAAGTTACAGTATCATTACCAAAAAGTACAGAGAAAATGACCAAACAACGCACCTAGCTAGATGAGTCTCAGATCATTTACCTGTAATGGTTTGTTTGATACAAACAAGCTAAAGTGTATCATATTGTTTTCTCTCTCTCTCTGTATGGATTGGAAAATACAAGCTGCTGATTCAGTGGCTGATCTTGGATTGTGAGAAACAACTTTTATCACTCTCGTCCTCTGTTCGGTATCATGAGGCTGAGAGGCTCCCTCTGGAATGATTGGAGCCGTAGGGAGAAGTGGAAGTGCATTTTTTCCTTAGCAGCACTATTGGCCCCATCTCCCTGCACACTCTCACTAGGACTGCTTGCAGTACTCCCTTGTAGCTCAGTGTCTTAATATGCCTGAAACTTCATGGCATGAGAAATAGAACCATTCTTCTCGCTAGGCAAATTACATGAACTTTGATGTTGCATGTTAAAGTTAGCTCCACCTCCAGATAACGGGCCACGATGGTCGTGGGAACCAGGTCCAGCAAATTGGTTCATTTGTTCCACAGCAGAAACAAAGACTGCTGGGTTCATGACTGGCATCCCATAAGGAGGAAAGTAAGAGTGACCAACTGGAGGTGCACCTGGTAGAACCCCAATTCCTTGATGAGTAGGAACTCCGTAAGGTGAAGTCATAAAGTTGCCTGTCACTGGAGTTTGTCCAAAAGGTCCGCATCTTCCACAAAAGGATCCCATGAATCCAGGTCTAGGATAGGGTTTGTATATCAGTCCTTCAGAAGGGGACATAATAGGAACCAGCCACTGGTGCCCAGGCACCTGATGGAAACACCAAGGATTAATTTTGTTACCACCGTTAACTGGTGCAGGTGGTGGATTTCCAAGGAAAGGCCCATAATTTGAAGGCTGACTACCATTTTTCACTTGAGAGAGGGATGTCCTACGAACCGCATTTTCTGCTGAAAATTCCATTTTATGACTTGGCCTCTCAGAGTCATCTTTCTGCTTAGTGTTTGGCAGTGGTTTTGCAATAAACTCTGGTTGAAGCTTCTTCACAGGAGATCCTTCAAAAGAGGGTTCGCCCTGATATGTCATATCCTCGAGCAAGAGATGCGGTGATCCAGCAATTAGTCTTTGAACCTAGTTCAATCAACATTAAGCATTTTGACTATATATACACGTGTGGCTGTGTGCACGAGTGCACATATAGGAACCGGCAGAAACTACTAACCACCTTACCTTAATCAGTCTATACAACTCAAACACTTGTACTGCAAATACTTTTTATTGACTGTAAAGAGTAACAGGATTTGTTCAAGAAAAAATGCAGAGGTCATAATATTATAGTTTAATATACATATAATCGCTGGCAGGCGAAAGGAGAATATCAACGGGATCATTTTGAAAAGATTAATACACACACAAGAATTGCTTCACACAAAGGCAAAGTTACTAAAATGGTTAATAGCTAAAGAGATGAAGTCTATGATTATCCTCAAATCCTTGTTCTCTGCTTTGGGGAGGAGTGGTTTGTGACTCTTTCACCACAGAAACCTCCTTCGGTTTCATTGAAGGTTGAAACCTCTTCCTAGCTCAAAAATAGCATCAGTTTTGACAACATACCTTTCGAATTTCATAGCAATTAGGATGCTAAAGCAGAATCCAACTAAAAGAATAAGGCAATATCATGCAAATCAAATATAGCAGCATTACATCAGAGAAAACAACGAAATAATTAATCCAAAGGCTAGCAATAAAAGTAAATGAGAAATTCTTTGAATGTCATCTTTGAAACAAGACAAATGCAGAACATTTAGCTTCAGGACAATAATATTAAAGCAAATATAATATTTTCAATTTGCAGCATGTACACAAACAGAAAATTTCTTTTATAGAAATATGCACAAAAATGAGTAAAGTGTACAAGTACAAGCTGTAAATAGGACAATACTATTAAACTAATTGAAATATTAAGTTCTACTTGTAAATAATAGTAAATTTTTAACTGGATAAATTTTATTAAGCGGAAGAGTAAAGTTCAAAAGTAACTAAATCTCATATACTATTATACATTTTGACAACTTTAATTTTAAATAATTATTATCTCGGATCTCGGTTTCAAAATAAATAAAAAAATATTCACAAATAAAGTAAGAATAACAAAAACCAATAGCAAAAAAACCAATGCCAAAAAGGACGTGCGGTCCATCGCAATGCCGACTTGCCACTATCAATATTTTATTTTCTCGTGTCTTGCCACAATCCATTATCCTTTCTTTAGTAATAACCAAAGAATAGCTGGCGGATTTTAACCAATTAGCATAAGGTAATATTTTTACGGATGCCTTTGCTTATCTTCCAAGATTTCCTACATTTACTTAAAAGCATAAGCAATTAAAGAGGTTTTGTACTAGAAAGATGGTTTGCTTCTTCTTTTTTTATTAGTATATTATTATAAATTTAATTTCATTTACATTATATAAAGTGCTACTGCATCTATGATTAGTTGTGATTATTTAGATTTCGTTTTATTGATATTTTATTTATTTTTTAATAAAAATGAAAAAATAAAAAATTAAACTTAAAACAAGAAACAAATAATAAAAAAATCGATCAAACTTTTTTTTTTTTGTTCAATGTTCAAATCTTTAAGAAATTTTCAATGATGAATTTGGAAAATTATTAAGTCATGCATTAAAATATTAGAATGGAAGATACGAGAAATAACCAGTTTTTTTTTTTTTTTTTTTATGTTTTTGCACTTGACGAGTAAACAAAATATTGTATTTGAAATTCAACATCATCTATTTTCATTACCATCCCATACATGATTTATATATTAAAAAAAGGAAATTTTAGATAAATATAATAAAATAATTTTTTAAAAATATAGAATAAAAATAATTATAAATATTGTAAGTGAGAATTGACCAAGGTGTGATTTTAATTATAGAATAAAATAACTATTAATATTCTTAATTATACAAACAAATTGACCAAGGTGTGATTCCATGATTTCAGCCAAAAACCAAAAGTATTTCACTTTTTTTTTTTTTCACTCACACTGGACATTTCCCCTAAAAGTTAAGAAAGAACGAAGAGAACGCATGATTTTCATTTTACCCCCCCTCCCCCTCCTCCCCTTCCTTTTAACGTGGCCATGTCATTGATCCAGATTCCAGATGACGTGGTGGAAAAATACACGGAGTCGTTTGATAATCGGGTAGTACCTTCCGCCCCAGATCAGACATTAAAACGAAAATTCATTTAGTTAAAAAACTAACCCCGGTAAAATAAATAGAACATGAGAGTAATATAAATCCAGTCAAGACTTCGGATCGAAGGAAAAAAAAAAAAGAGAAAAAAAGGAAAAAAAATCAATCTGCTTGGATGGTCCGATCGCATGGCTTCCTCTCACCATACTCGTTCTCATGGCACTCACGTTCCTCTCCCTTCTGACTCAGGTGCTAATTTTCATAATCTTTTTTATTATCGATTTAATTTTTTTCTGATTTAAAAGTCTGTTTGCTATTGTGCTTTTTGCTTTTTAATTTAAATTTAGCTTTATGGCGGTGGATTACCTGCCATTTGTTTGTGATCTATTGCCCTAATTCGCTTCCATCGGCGGGTTTAAGCTAAGAAAAAAATTGATTTTCAAATCGCTGAATTCTCACTGTTCCTTTTTTAATTATTTTTTTTACTGAATTTATATTGGATTAGTATTAATTTTGTTGATTTGACGAATGTGTTGCAGGTGGCAATCCATTTGACAATGAAGCTCCTCCGGTTCCAATCCATATAGTGACCGATGTTTCTCAGCTTCCTCTGGAGTTCCTGAACCCTTCGCCGGAAAGGCAGTTGGTCGTAGGTTTTGACTGCGAGGGCATTGACCTTTGTCGCCATGGCAATCTTTGTATTATGCAGGTTAACTATAGTTATAATGACTGTTTGGCTCAAATTATTTAGGTTTTGCTTCTTGAGTCAATAATGATATGCTTTATGAAGAACCGTGGTTTGTTCGTTAGATATGTTTGTCTATGTTTTGTAGGCGAGTGGAATTTTGTCTCTGTTAGTTTAAAAATTGAAATGCCTTAACTTGCCTGTGCTATTTCTTTTCTTAAATTTTATACAAATACTGTTTTCTGGCAGCTTGCATTTCCAGATGCTATATATTTGGTTGACGCCATTGAGGGTGGAGAGGTGCTCATAAAAGCCTGTAAGCCTGCACTTGAGTCTAGTTACATCAAAAAAGTTATTCACGATTGCAAACGAGATAGTGAGGTGTCTATTTTTTTTTATTTTAATTTTGAATCATTGGCGCATTTGATATGCTTTATGGGCTATTTGAACTTGTTCTTATTTTACAGGCATTGTACTTTCAATTTGGCATCAATTTACACAACGTTATGGACACCCAGGTGAGCATCCTTTATGAGCTTGAGGACCTATCTTTAGCAAATTGGTAAAGCATATTAAAATAATGGTAATATCTTCTTATATTCCTATAATTTTAATGTTTGTTGTTACGCCAATAGTGGAGCATGTCGATGGATATAAGCCTATCTAGTTATCATTTTAAACAGGGTTTTTCCTAATGCTTGTTGTTTCATTACTTTTTTTTTTTAATTCTTGCTTTTAAGTGTTTATGGTGTTCTTTTATTTCCATGTGCATAAATTCGTTTGGAAACAAATTGCTTGAATTTCATAGTTGCTTACTCTTGCTTGCTTTCAATATTCTTCAAATTAATATGTGGTTAATGTTGATAATGTTGAATAGTTTGACATTGCCTCTTTTTCTTTTTTGATTGCCCTGCAGATTGCTTATTCTCTTATAGAAGAACAAGAAGGACGGACAAGATTGCCTGGTGACTACATATCTTTTGTTGGCCTCCTTGCAGATCCACGCTATTGTGGTATTTATATATCCTGGTATCCATTTGAATTTAATTAATTCAGGTCACAGAATTTTTTGTCTATAGCTTAACTGTGCTAACTGAAAATTTTTTCCTTGCAAAATATTTAAGACGTTTCATAAATGGATCTTAGAGATAAGTATTATCGATTGCCCTGAAGGACCACTTTCTGGCTTTTTGGTTGATGTCACTTTGTAGTGTGCTTCATTAACTGTTGAAATCAAATAGTTAGCTATTGCCTTAGTATGACCATTTGTTTGTTTGTTTGTTTCTTTTAAGTCCTTTCCAAACTTGCGCTTGTGAGAAGTGATGATACTTTCTTATGATCTTGCTTGGCATACTTTTATGTTTTGGTATTTTTTTTTTATGCTGTTTGAAACTGGATGTTTTATAGGCTTCTTTTACACTAGCAAAGTTAGACTTCCTCTCAAGTTACATCTGCTGTTTTGGCTTTGATTTATGCCTTCATACTTTAAATGTAGGCATATCTTATCAGGAGAAGGAAGAGGTTCGTGTCCTCCTTAGACAGGTTAGTTTAAACTTCTTATCACTAACATGGAATTGATGGGATATTTTAATTAGACTGCTGGAGCTTTTGGATAAAAGTAATTGCCTCATCTTTTTTCAATTCCAGAAAGCTATTGGGTATTTACTTTCTTATTAAAAGCAAATTGTGTATAGCATGGAAATCAGCATAATTTATTTCCTGGTTTAGTAGGTAGCTGGCTGGAACAATAGCATGTCTTTGTTCTGGTGATTTCCCTCCTTCTCACACTTTATTCACTTCGTACACAGTGCCCTTTTGAGCTTTGACGCCTTCTATCTAGCCTGGAAAGATATCAAGTTTGTTGCCACCTCTCAAATGTTATTCGGTGGTGAAGGTTTAATTAAAATTTTGCCTTGCATAGAGCAAGACCAAATCTGACAAGAGTATCAACAGAAGTAAATTTAAAACTGTTCCCTAGTTATTTGTCATTTGACACATCTAGATTAATTAAAATATTTTGCTTCAGAATTCAAATTTCTGTGTATAGGCGGATGCGTCATATGTTAATAATAGTATTTTACTATAATATGTAAATTACAATTTTTTCAATCCTTATAGTTTGTGTCTTCCCAACCCAGGATCCCAACTTTTGGACTTATAGACCATTATCCGAGCTTATGGTCCGTGCAGCTACAGATGATGTTCGCTTTCTTCTATACATCTACCACATGATGATGGAGAAACTGAATCAACGATCCTTATGGTACCTTGCAGTTCGTGGAGCATTGTATTGCCGATGTTTCTGCATCAATGATAATAATTTTGCTGATTGGCCATCTCTCTCTCCCATTCCAGGTTCTTATGGTCGTATTATAGTAATTATCCTTTTCTTGTTAGTCCTGGGGAAAGATATTACTTGCTCACTTGCATTTTTTGGTACCTACTGAGCATCTCCATATAAATTACTGATAAGTGGATTTTAATCTTTTAGCTTCAATAATGTAATGTGGCATATATTGGTGAAATTTGAAGGAGAGTAATGCTTTGAATGACATTTCTGGACTAGAGTGATTATGGAATATGGATATTTCCAAAGCAGAATAAGTTTCAAATTATATTCCTAAAGCCTAGTTGTACTGGACTCTGCACTATTCATTAGAACAAAGAAAAATGTTTTCAGAATTTAAGTAAAAATATTGTACTTTATATGGGATACTGACAAAGCGTTTGATTTATTTCTGTAGATAACTTAATAACAGAGGGGAATGCTCCCGAGGAAGAAATACTTTCTATTCTTGATGTTCCTCAAGGGAAGATGGGTCGTGTTATTGGAAGAAAAGGAGCTTCCATAATGTCAATAAAGGAATCTTGCAAGTAACATGCCTCTCTTTCCCCATCCCTACAAACATGCATGCATGTCTCCTTTAGTTTTGGAGCTACAAATTTGTTTACCTGTTCTTTACTTCAAATTCACTTTCTCGCAGCGCTGAAATCTTTGTTGGAGGTGCTAAGGGTCCACCAAACAAGGTTGGTGTACGATACCTTGCATAGTTCCTAGCTGTTACATTTGGCATCTTTCTTTTCTTTCTAAGAATTAGACCTAGTAATTCGTACATATAAAATACAAAAATTACCGTTACAATTTGTGTTGACATGTCAAACACGAAACACATTTTGTAGGTTTATCCAAACTCATACGGTCTTTACTAAAATTTTAAATTGGATCACTTTTGTATTTTTTTTTTTGTATAATTTTCGTGTCATATTTAAAATTATCATGTTTGTTAAGAATGGTACATATACTTTATGTTGACTCACTATCCGTATCTCCATAAGTGTGCTCCTTATTATCATCTGGTTTTTAAGCAGGTATTCGTCATTGGACCTGTAAAGCAGGTGAGGAAAGCTGAAGCCATGCTGAGAGGAAGAATGATGGATTAATAGTGAGAGTGTCTTTTAGGGCTTCTCGTAAAACTGTAATCAAATGATCACAAACTCCCAAGACCATTTGCGTTTGCCTGACCTCCCTATATGTACAGTGATCATTATCTACCCATCCGAGACTGAGACTGAATTTGATCCTGGACAATATTGATATTGGAGGTAGGCTTTAAATGCAAATTAAATGTCTGTTGTTCTAAAATGGAAAATGTCTGTATAATTAGCCATTTGGAGAATGAAAAATATATAATTAAATAATGTTTAGGAGTGTTGGCTCAATTAGTTCTCACGTTTAAGTAGGGGTGATAATTTATTAGATTCCATTTTGATTTTTTCAAATAATACATAGTATATAAAATATTGTAAATATTTAAAATTTAATTTGACTCGATTTTTTATTGAAAGTGTTTCAAATGGAATTTTATTAGCTAGGTCTATTGATTTTGGAAATTTATTTTTTATTTTTATATATTATTTTGATATAATTCTTAATATATTTAAATATAAAATAATTATTTTATTTTATAAAAATTTAAAATATATATAAAAGTTAATAAAAATATATAATTTAATTTGGTTTTTTTACTTTAATTTTTAATTTAAAATTTGATTTTAATTTAATATATATTAAATATTTAAACTTAATTTGAATCGAATAAAAAAATTAATTCAAAAAATACTACAATTTTGAATCTTACGATTTTTTGTTAATATTTTTCTCTTCACTAATAAGTAAAAAATTATAATAAATTTGAGATTTAAATCATAACATTTACAATCTTTTTTATCTTCAAGATGTGATATTTTTTTAAAATGATGTTTCATTTAAGAAAAGCTAAACCCTAAGATCATCGGAGTAATTACAGTTTAGGAGATGGAAGGGCAAATTGAGTTATGAATAATCCCTTTCTTAGAAACAGAAAAAAGTATGTAATGACAACTAATAATAATACTTCAATTCTTTTTACCTTATAGAAAGGATGCCATCGAATTGATAATAATCGTATGTTCAATAAATCCATTCATTGGGACAATCTCTTGAGACAGGCTATACAACTTGGAATCTCGCAATGCTAATTACTCCAAAAGTGGTGTGAACCACAATAATGCCGCCAAGTTACATGAATCAAATCCCAATACCAACTTACAAGCAACAGTTCCAATAAAAAAAGATTTCAGGACTTTATGGGGAATATCGCTGAAGTATGTCCCCTCATGATTCATACATATGATACGGAACTATATCCTTTCAATTGGCAACATGTTGGATAATTTTTTTTTCCAAATTGGGAAAAGAATGCCAAGGGAAAATGAACAAAATTACTTCTTAAAGCTACCGGATTGATACTGTTGGCTGGTAAGGCTTGAGAATAGATCATCTTCAGCAGTTGCTTGTGTAGATGTGAACCCAGTTTTACCAAGACCAGACCCAGCACCCATTGCTCTCCCCATATAAAATGAAGTTGGAGGTCCTTTGTCTTTTTCATCTACATCGCTCAGTCCGCCAACGATGCCGACATCTGCCAGTGAAACCTTCTTGGCTGCAAGGTTTCAAATTACAAAAGAACAACGGTAAAAGAGATGCATAATATACATATTTATAAAACAATGAGTAAAGCTTATAATGAGAGATACTTACGAGCGGATATATTAAGATCAATTATTCCACGGCTCAGTGAATCAGCCCAAATTCCAGACTTAACCTGAAAAGTATCCTTCTTTTGAGGAGCTTTAGAGTCTTGTGATGATTTTGTGCTCACGTTGTTAAGGTTTCCATCATTAGTGGGATTTTGTGTTGGTTCTTTTGAAGCTGAATCAGAATGAGACGTGAATGAACCAAAAATGTCAGATCCATCAAAATTGTTCAGTGGAACAGCCTCAAATGGATCAACAATGTTAATATTTGCTGGCTCAAAGCTTGGTGCCGTGGTGTCCAGTTGCACAACTGGATCAATGGTAGCAAAGAGGTCAACAGTTGGGGAGGCTCCAGGAGTAATGGCAGGCTGGGAAGCAAATAGATCAACCTGTTCCTGCACAAAAGAGAAAAGGGGAAGCGAGGGGAAGCAGATTTCAGCTCCTCATGATTAAAGAAAATGCCCTGACTCCTTCATTCGTTAGTTAAATACCTCTATTATATGCAACTGAAAATCAGATTACTATATATTATATATATATATGCTAATATTCTACATGTTCAAATAAAAGCATTTCTAAGATTACAGGTTCTTAAGCAAACCAAAGGAAAACAAGCAATGGTATTTTTATCAGTGGAGATATTTTTTGTATTAAGGAGAAGAAGGGGTACACATGAAGTTAATTAAAGGGACCTCTAATTCTCCAACCACTAAAGCTGTTTTGAGTATAAAATGACCATAAGAAATCATTGGGGCTATGACATTTAACTGATCCTATCATATGATATTTAAGATAAAGGAAACAACATTATATTGAATTTCATGTTATATGATAAGCTACTTACATCTGTTTACAAGACAAAATATACAACTATTTTCTTGAAGCTCAATTCAATAGGCATAGCTACAATAATTCATTGATGCATTTCCAAATATTAAGATAAAAAAGTCTGACCGGTATCTGAGGACTTGCTTCACTAGCCGTTTTGGTTGGTGCTGACACAAAAGTTGCATCAGCAAATAGATCAACTTCTGCTGAATCAGTATTCATGGCAGACTTTTCCAATGTTGGTCCATTGAAGAGGTCGTCGATCAAACTTGGTCCAAACAAATCCACTTGATTAGAACTTCCAGCCGCTGGCTCTGTCAAAACAATAATCAACAATGCATCGGTAAAACGCATCCCATATAAAAACTATTACTGAAGAGGAAGGAGCACACTTCTACCAACCATAAGCCTGTTAGCAAAATGAACTAGCAGAACAGGATTTACACCATGTTTAAGATTAAGTTTAAATGATAAAAAGAAAACCGCTAAAGAAGCATTCTCAACTTAGGAAATGAATATTGTTTCTTACTTGAACTGGATGTTCCCCTGGGATCGAAATCATCAAAATCATCATCTTCATAATTATTTGAAGGGTTGCTTGTGCTTTGACTGTATTTGTTCGAATCACTCAACTTTGAAGAGAATTTATTCTTTGGATCCTTGCTGCACAACAGACATTACAAAATAAGATTTTTAAGAAAGGGAAAAAAGTTGCAAAATATGAATAGCTACACATGTAACATTTGCAGCTTGCGGGTACAGGTGTGTGTTTCACATGTGATGATGTGTTTGATCACATTTTATGTGGTTGCATGAGTGTGAACAAGACCAACATGTTACAGTAATAGATGTTGAACTTCCATATTAAAGGTATTATGAATAATGAAAAAGGAACCATCATCTAAACTAAATGGATTAACACAGCAACATGATTCCTAGAACCAAAAATATGGCAGTACACTGTACTAATGGTTATGGAGTTCACAACCAATAGAGAAATGGACACGCCCAAGAAATTTTCTCCAACTTAAAGATAACAGTGTAAAAGCCAAGTTATACAATACACAAATTATTTAAGAATTTGCAACTAATAGTAAACTGTGTAAAATGTAAACCTGCCATGATGTCTAGACTCCTTTGAGGAATTCCCTTGGATCTCACTTGCAGTCCCTCGATGTGACTTCACATAGGTGTCTGCATCAAACTTTTCTTCTCCATATCGGTCCCTCTCTTTATAACCATCTCTATAGCTGTCACTTTGTCTTGTGCTATTTAGGCCTCCATACCTATCCCCACCACCACTGAAGCCTCCACTACCATACGAGGATACACCAGACTTATAAGTAATGCCAGTAGATGACAGGCCAACGTACCTAGAAATAGCAACAGACACACTGTTCAGTCAATGAAAATACTACAAGTAAGCATACAATTTCACTTCCTGAAATAAACCTACTTGTCACGGTTATTAGCAGCTTTATTTCTAGCTTCTTGTATTTTTTCTTTATTATTCAAAAGCCCCACTATAGTTTCGGCTTTCTTCCTGACATTGATTCCCATATCTTTCCCACTTGGCTCAACATATTCAAAACTTGTGAGGGACTGTGAAATGCAAAACAAATAGGGGATGCAAAATATTAGAGGAAATTCAACTTTACTTCCATAAACTGTGAAAAGGCAACTCTCAGAAATTATAGGGATTCAGGCCTTACAGAGATCTGGAAAGTATGTTCTATTATGTCATCAACCGCACGTTCAGATCCATGAGAAATCAAATACTCTATAACAGCCAATGCCTGGTAGGAAAGTGGTTTCAGATGTTCGAGACATGAAAAACACCCATAAGCCATCAAGGTTTGGAAATACATATCAAGTTTCTACTGTATTAGATGACTTGTCAGTAATATTACAGAAGAATACACATACCTTGTAGACATAGCGCCAGTCTTTTCCAGTCTCACCTAGTCTTGTCCAAAGAACATTCATAACCATCTGACATTCCGTGCTACAAGATATGGTAGCCCATTCAATTAGCAGACTGAGAGACACATCTTTCAAACACCAACACCAGAGAAATGACACAAAATAGAATGAAAAAGGAACTATGTGCAAAAGTTGATGATTACAATTTCTTTGTGGCCTGTGCTATTTCTGCCAATGCAGTGCCATGGGGACCCCAAGGTTCATTATCTGTTGCATCCAGTACCTGCATACATTTGCCATAAAAATTATGTAACCAGATAAATCCGAATATAAAACGTTACATGCACTTCAAACGTAGCCTATAGTATTATCAGAAAAACTGAGAGCAATATAATACATACTATAACACATTTTATCATTACCCACCAAGTTCTGAACTCGCCACTCAATTACAATGAATAAAAGTAAGATAAAACCTTCAAATTCCACCATAAATGTCAGAAGCAACAGTAAAAGGAATTCTGGATCTCATGCAACATCATACACTTAGAACATTTCTATAATGAATTTCAACACCAAATATAATCCAAAAGATCAAGGAAAAGACTAGCAAGCAATAAGCAACTTGGACCTGAGCTTTCAATCATATCATAAACCTCCGCTCAAAGATGAATCCGATTCTTTCCATGAATATATTCTAATTTTCCTACAAACATTTCTGTTTCACACTCAACCTGTGCCAAATCTCTACTTTATACGACAAATCATAATCTTACTATTTTGTTTTTAAAACAAATTCAATGAATCCAATAACTGTTCAAATCTTAAGCATATTTCTCCAAGCAATAAGCATTCGAGGAAACATTAAATTGCAGTCGATCTCACCTTCTGCTCGATCTCCGGAACCTTCAATACCTTTAGATTCACCTCCCTCTTTCTGAAATAACAAAAGAAAACAAAAAAAATAAATAAATCAATCAACTTATCTTTGATGATAAACGGTAATCAATTAAATTTTAATTCAAAATTTCGAATAAAGGAATTTAGAGCTTACATTTCGCGAACCGTCTGATCGAAGACCTTCATGAAATCCATCGCGGATCTAACAAAAAAAAAAAGGAAAGCTAACAACGGTCGAAGAAAATGTATAGACCGAATCAGCAAGACGGCGCAGATCTGAAAGAATAAAGAGGCCAAATGCTAGATCTCGAAGTGTTTAGTGTTAAAATTGATGAGTAACATCTCGCTTCCTTTTCTTTTCTTTTTCTTTTTCTTTTCTTCCTTTGTTTTAAGCCTCGCCAACCTTCGATTCCGTTTAAAATTACAAGTTAAAAAAAAACCCTTGTAATTGTATTTCTTTTTTTTTTTTTTTTTCTACTTCTCCGTTTTAATCTTCTTTCTAATGGCGGTTTAACCCAAACTAATTTTTTCTTGGCAAAAGAAAAAAAAAACTAATTTTTTCCTATTCTGTCAAAAAAAAATGTGTTGTCACACCTGGATTTTGGGATGAATTGTTATAACAAGATTGTGGTTTATGCGGACGAAAAATAATTAAATACCAAATTTATTCCTATAATATTAAATAATAATATTATTATTATTGATACAAAATAGATGGAAGTTTAAAAAAAATTATTGCAAGTGAAGGATTGAATCTGCAAAATTCACCTCCTAAAAAGTCAAATATTATTATTATATTTAATTTACTCTACTTTTATTTAACCAATTGCGCATGTGAGATTACATTTTGGATATATTTTTATAGATTGGCAATTAACAATTATAAATAAAAAATGATGCTTCAATAATTGGTACTTGTAATCTTGTTTAATGCAAAATTTTAAGCTATAATTTTATGATGTAAAAGAAATACTTTTTTTTATTTTTTATTTTTAATTAAAAATAAATCAAAATAAATTTATGATCTTAAGCAAAATTTGACACTAAACAACCAATAAAGCTTTTCCTAATTAAAAATATAAACGAAACAAAATTTTCAATGAATTATTATTAAATATGTTTAATTTTTATTCATTTATTAAATTTAATAAATAATAATAAATATTATTTTTATATTTATTTATTAAATGAATCGAATATAAATATCAATCTTTTTTATTTATTTATGTTTATTAATAAATTCGTTTAATAATAGTTTAAAATTTATTTGTTTATGATTCATTCATATTTATTTATTATTCAGTAATAATAATAACAAATTAAACTGTTCGTTTGTTTTTTATTTTATAATTATTTGTTTATTTATTTAGTTATGATTTATTTATTATTTATGAATATATTTAATTATATATATTTATATATATAAATGTTTATTTAATATTCATAAACAAATTTATTTGATTTAAATGAGTTAAACACAAATAAAATACAAATATCTTTTTATTTAAATAAATTGAACTTAGACATAATGAATAATTTTTTATCAAACATCAATCAATTCTAAATAACTCTAAAAATAAACAAATAAATCACAAACATATATTCCTTTGATAACATTCAATTCATTTACACACATATTCCTTAAGTTTTACTATTTGGTCTGTAATTTGTGAGACACACATAGTTAACCACAGCCAGTAGGCTTTTCTATTCCCTCCGTTTTCGACGTGATAAGCAGAAGCTTAAAATGAAACGCCCCTAACTCTAGGCAGTTATCAGTTTCCACTTCAAAAAAGAAAAAGGTTCGTATCTTTGAATTTATTGCTACATTTCGCTGTCGGCATATATGACCAAAATCACGGATCATTTAATTGGAAGCTGAGATTGGAGAACTGGAAGGAGCCCGCTTGGAAGAACAGATACTCCAGTCTTCTACACTTGCCACTGTACCTTTTGTATCTCTCCCGTCTAGCGGGCAACCCGCGGCCCAACCAGTTCCTCAAAATAAAACAGCTGGTATTGAAATCGAAGAGCTTGCTTCTTTACAAGAAGAGATGGTACTTTAGAGATCTAGTTTGATCCATGGAATTTTCCTGGTAAATTTTGACACAAATTTCGTTTCACTAACTCAATTTGCAACTTATTGTGTGCAGCTGCTGCTATAGCATTAGGGCTTTTGTGAACTACATGGAAACGATTTTATAGCAAAACAATCGTTTCTTTTGGGCTTTAGCCCTTTGGATTTCATTTGCTGGCTATATCATGAAATTTAGCATTGGTGCAAGAATTAAAAGCTTCAACCTATTTGGGTTTGTTTCACATTTAAATGAAATCAGATTATGCTTGCATGCCCCACTATTGCCATGCATGCTACTTTTTTTGTTTTTTTGAAATAAAAGATCAATTTGTTTCTGTTTTATATGTCAGAAGTCAGAACAGAATGGACTAATTCTTTTTCCGTTGCCATTGACTTCCTTGTTTATGCCACTACCTTGTTCTTGTTACGTATACATGATCACTCAAGCAATGTAAACTCAATCTTCTTTCACTAATATTTTCATAATTTCCCTGTTGATTAACAGCATTTTATACTAGCGAGAGTGAACATATCCATATTTGCCTTGTTCTTGATACAAAATTTTCAACGTGGATTCAGTGCCTTGACTAGAAAAAGACAAAAAAAATAGATAGCTATATATATGTTAGAGTTAAAAATGACATCCAATCACGGCCATTGGTTTAAAAAAAAAACTGAAAGTCATAATAATATATATTATACAAATGACTTGGAAGAACATGCATGGAAATTTCATGGAAGAATTTGTCGTTCATGCTTTTGAAACGGTCAAAGTAAAAGACAAGATGAAAGCTCAAGCATATTAATTTTAGTATGACCCGTAGTTAAGTATTCGAGATTCTCTTTTATATATATAAAAGGTTAGGACCATCATTTTATATATAAAGTTGGAGGTTGGGACCATAATTTTATATAAGAAACATTTAGATCAAAGTTTTTTTGGCATTAAAAATTGAATATGTATAAATATATAATGTCTACTTCTAATTATTAGGTTTTCCAAGGAATAAATTATTGTGCTGATGTCTATTGAAAAAATTATCTGTTGGTTGACTTGAAATTGGCTTGGTATTGATTGTCGATGGGCGAACTATCAATAATTTAACATAATTTTATCATGTAAGAGCTGTGGAATCAATAGTATTCAAAGGTAGAAAACATTTTTATTTGAATATATAAGATGGCATTTGTGAATTGTAATGGTTGTGCCTTTTCTTTGTTTTCTTTAATTATCTGTAAAAGCTAATATGGGGGAAAACAATGAAGAAAATGATCAACATGTTCACTTTGTTCGGCCAACCTCCATGGTCAAAATTTAGTGTGATAGGTGATCACTATTGGTTGGTCTATTTCCTTACTTTCTTTCTTTCATTTTTTTCAATGCTATCGCTAGTTGATGGAAGGAATTTTGATTTGAAATGTGAAATGTGATAATTAATAGTATAATTTACACACAAATCATGATCATAAGGAAATATATATATATATATATATATATAATAAAGAATGATAATAATTAAGCAAGGTAACTGGAAACTTAGAACTTGAGGAAAAAAAACATAGAAGAGAAATTATTAATTCCTGAATTTTTTTACCTAATATTGAGAATTGAAATTTTAAATTTCTAAATACTATGAAATTTTTTTTTTATATATCAACGGAAAGTTTTTTAAATTTTATAAATAGAATTAAAAGATGACACATATTTATTAAGTATATTTATTAAAAGTGGAGGGATCCACCTAATTTCATTTGTACAATTTAAAAAAAAATTTAACATGATATAGAGTAATAATACATTAATTAAACTAAAATTTTTGAAAGATTAAAATACATATAAACTAAAGTATTAGATTCGATTCTGCGTTTCTTACGCTGGGATTGAAAATCTTCTTTGATATCTACATGTTCGGAGAGTTCATCAGATTTTCAATCTTTTACAATAAAAAGTTGCCGCCCTCTAGGCAGGCTAGCTATAGAGCCTTCAATGCTTTTAAAAATGTTAACCAAACAAAGAAGATGAACTCAATTAGCATAGCATTAGACATTGAAAGATAGAGTTTTTTTAAACACTAAATAGAACGCAAGGATTAAATTATCTGTGTCCCAAGAAAGAAAGAAAAGGGTGCGCCGGCCTATTCATCGGGGCCGATGTGTTTGTCTTGTTAAATACTTTTAAGAAGGAATATTCAATTACATGTAACGCCACCAAGATGTTGATAAAGGACATTATGATGAAATGTCTGAAAGTGCAATGTGCAAACATTAGAGGGAACAAAATGTCTGCCCAGCTTTGAAGGCCTTTCTGTTTACCTAATTTCTCAAGAAAATAACAAATCTTTAAACAAGTTTTGTCCCAGACTTTGAAAATTTGAATCCTTTTTAAGCAGTTCTTGTTGAGGTAATGGAAAGAATATAATTAATAAGTGTAACCTGTAGCAGTTAGTCAAAAACAAGTGTCTTTGGCCAGCTTCTGGCCTGCAAGTGTATGGTGACAAATTGAGGAAAGATTAATTGCATTCACCAGGGTATGCATCTATGATTTCCAAATTCAAAACCTGTTGGTTTTTTCTACTATTTGATTACTGTATACTTCTTAACTGCAGCTGATTTCTGGCTCTCTGTTGAAAAAATATTGACAGTAGAGGCCCCAGGGGGATAAAGGTCGCTTTATCAGATATAATGAGGTTGCATAGTATCAGAACTTGTTTTCAAAAGGAAAAGGGAGAAAAAGTGAAAAGAAAAAAAAAAGTTGATAGAAAAATAAATGTTTAAAGTAGAAAAGCTTTTAATGTTTGGTAGCATTTTTTCTGGGGGATTTAGTTATAAAAGTGGCAAATATGAAATAGAAAGATTGTAGACAAAAGGCAATTGGCATAGGAGAGTCACATGCAAGGTAAAAGAAAACGTTATAGCACTTTATTAATTTCTGGGTCTTAAAATATCTGTAAGGAAGTCATGTCTTATACACATTCATTCAATAATTTAATGCTGCTTCAAGAAAAATCTGGAAAGTAAACGTCTCAAATGGTAAATTTCATTATGTGTTATTTTATAAACTTTCCAAAGGCTATAATAGTATAATATTTTTGGCCAGAGACTGATCATAGAGAATCTTTTATGGTTAATGTTTGAAGAGAATACGTTCACAGCACGATGAGGTTTGAACAGGCCACAACCCCATGCAACTTTCGTGAAAACTGAAACAGCAAAAAACAGGCAGACATGATGATGGAATCACACTCACACTTATGTCCATCTTCCCTTAGATAAATTAAAAACCAAAATTTTTCAAGACCCCACTTTCTCTGATGACAAATTGTCCATATTGAACCTTTAACTGTTAACAGGAGGCATATAATCTCTTTTACACAAATCTTTGATTTCATTTGAAATGTTTCTATCTGGTAACAGTGTCCAAAATTGAAAGGTTAAAGGCTGCATTCAGAGAACAAAGACTATATATTATTACATATAAAATCAACATCAGATTAATTAAAGCCCCATTTACTTGACTTTGAATTTGACATAGGTTAATATGTCCTTTCTTTTTTATCTACATAACCCAATGTCCAAATCATTAAAATATAGCATGTGATTAGAAAATCTTAACATCTTGCATCTATCTCTGATCTCTTCTTTCACATGTCTTTTTTAATTTTTCTTCCACCATTCCTCTACCAGGCATTAATTTCTCTCTCCATATCGGTTAACAACACTTTGATTCAGTCCTTGAGGCTTTATGTCAGCATGGGAAAAATCAGTTAAACTATCATAGCAACTTGGAACAACGTCGCCAGCTTTCTCTTGACTCCAAATGCCATTGACAAATTCATAAGGAAACTCATAGCTGAACTGATCCATCAAAATATTGCCGGTATCTTCAACATGATATCCATTATAAGGCATTGAGACAGACTTGCTCTCCGTAGCCAGAGAAGTAGAATCCGAAATCCCGGATCCATCTTGAGAGGAGGTAACAATGTGACTATTCTCCAAAGTTGCACCTGACTGTGACAGATGACCAGAAAAGTGCATGACTGGGTCTAAAAGCAAGTTTTGAGTACCATTGACAGAGAATCCATAACCGACATCAGATAAAACTGGCAATGCTGTAGAAATATGAGACTGTGAAGTTGAGTAATCCAGATTGTAAGTTTCAGCTTTTGGTAAACAAGGCTGTGAAGATGCTGGCTGAGTAAGAATATTAGTGTTAGAAGGGCCGAAACCATTGTTATTACTCTTGCTAATACTGAAGCTTGATTTTCCTGCCAGGAACTTCTTCTTTAACTTGGTATTCCAATAATTTTTCACATCATTGTCTGTTCTTCCAGGCAGTTGAGAAGCTATGAGAGACCACCTAACAAGAATCACAAGTGGGGTTTTTATAAGTCTTAAATGAAATATTTATAAAAAAAAATGACATTTGAATAAGTTAACAAGAAGCATAAATTAAGAGCAACCAGACAGATTCTTTAGCCGAAAAAACAAAGACAAACAACTTGCCTGCTTCCCATTTGACTATAGAGAGTGCATATAATGTTGTCCTCCTCTTCGGTAAAACCTCCATGCTTTATGTCTGGTCTCAGATAATTAAGCCATCGCAATCGGCAACTCTTTCCACATCGCTTAAGGCCTAGAAGTAACAAGAGATATTGATTAGGTGTAAAAATTGATGTTCAATTATGGTTCAAAATTCAAATAAAAGACAGACAAAAAAAAACATTTCAAACTTGTTGTTTTAGACAGACGTAAAAAGCAAGAGTTGAGGCTGCTTCTTACGGCTGCTGAAAACAAATTTTACAATGTTTTCTTATTTTCTGATCTCTTTGATTCAGTCTTTCCAAGGCGAAAAAAACTAAACTTTTTTGTCGTGTGAATTTGGTTAAATGATCCAAGGCATCAGGAAGCTGCATACATGGATACCCGAAAAGTATAACAAAATTATGAAAACAGATTATTTAGAAAGCTGAAAGAATGATTAAAAAAAAAAAAGGTTAAACAGGATAGATCAGACTAAAGAGAATAATGTCCGGACTTGAAACGGTGCTTTTAACAAGATCATGAACAAGTAGACAAAACTCAGCGGCCAGTCGACTTTTTTTTTCTTACAGGGGAAGTACCATAATTGTGTTCGTACATGGTATTTGTAAATTTTACTTTTAAAACTTTAATGCAAAGAGGACGTATTGACAGTCAAAATGTAACTAAACGGCTGAAAAAGCTAAAATCTGCCAGAATTTTCTGAACCCAGAGGAAATTAAAACGATGGAACAGTTAATAAAAATACACCATAAGAAAGCTGAAGTTAAAAGTCCCCTTCATAGTTCATGATCACATTCCTTTCCGGCTTATTAGAAAGGAAGAACAAATTTAATAATCAAGTTGGAAACATATGAAAACTCCCATTTTGGTGAAATGGGTAGTGGAAAATTTGCCCAGATACAAGAAAAAAAAACTCTTTTTATAATTGAAAGGTGAAATGAAGAAGAGAATACCCTAGTAGAAACTAGCTATAAAGGGAGAGAAGAAACGAGTTTTTGTATACCAGCTTTTTGGGGCAAAGCGATCCAATTACCACCAGTGCCATGAGTCTCAACATAGCTTTTGAGGGTTGCATCTTCTTCAGGAGACCAAGGACCTCTCTTCACGTTTGCTTTGTCACAGCATGGAGCTCTCCCCATGCTTCCTGCAGCTAGCTCAGCCCCTTCACTCTCACTTCTGACCTCAAAACAAAGACACAAACCACCACAAAAGGACAGAATAAATTAATACTCACAGAGACAGAGAGAGAGAGGAGAATTGAGACACGCAAACGTTTTCAAATTTGAGCAAAAAAGATACAGTGGGCTGTCTTCTGGTCAAGGGGTTTATAAAGTTGGTATGGCTCCTTTCCTTTGCAAAGAACAAACATTGTATGACTATCTATTATTTTCTTCTCCCTACTCTCTCCCCTTTTTTTTTTCTTTTCTTTTAACTTTGTTTTTACCTTTTCTTGTGCATCTTTCTTTCTGTCAAGGTAGTAGGACCCAGTGAACAATCACTCCACATGTTGTGTTGACTTTATTTGATCAGAATTTTGGGACACAGTTAAGCTTTAATCAGTTTAACTCATTAATTAGCTAATTATATATCCTTTTTCATTGCTGCTTTAATGCAATTAAAGCTTTCTATTTTTAAAATTCACTGACAATTATACCAAAATATAAGTGTTAATTGATATTCACAAAGAAAAGAGATTAATTTAATCACTAAATAAAACGTAATGAAATGAAGAAGAGGAAGATTATTGAAATTAACAAGTTAATTAATTGAATAAAGAAAAATGAATGAAAACTTACATATGTTGTACACCATAATCCTTCTTTTTAAACATTTAAAAACTTTAAAATGCCCTAATTTTTGTAATTCACTTTTTTTTTTTATGGTTATTTCACTTTTTTAAAGTGGGTTTTGGCCTTTCCTTCACAATTTTCCTAAACCAAACCAAGCCAAGTTATACATGGAATTCAAGGACTCACCTACAATTAAGTGAGTTTGTCTTAATTCAAAATTAAAGTTCTTCCCATTGAGGTGATTTTGCTAATGCTCGTTGATTTGCAGTTTATTACAAACTTCATTGTAAGCTTATCTTGTGGAAAGTTTATTGGAATTTTATTTTTTGATCAAAAGATTTTTAGGTGTATTGTATTTTTTTAATCCAAAAAAAATAAAATCATAAGGGTTTAAATCTGAATACTTTACATCCAGACTTTAAATTTTAATTAATTGTATTAATCCCTATTGATGGTGTATGATATTATAATCATACATTCATGGGTTTTCTAAGGAGTAGTGGTGTATTACCTTTTAGAATAAGTTTTTGTGCACGTTATAATCTTTAATTATGTATGTATGGCAATAATAGTTTAAGTATAGACTTCAAAATACTTATGTTCATATTTCTAATTAATCCTAACAAATTGTAGTATATATAAAAGTTAATTTTGTTTTTCTTCAATATTAAATGGTTTAGTCTTGAATATATATATATATATATATATATATATATATATGAGTGAAGTTCAAGAGTATGTGAATCCTAAAAATCCACTAAAAAGAATATACCTAGATGGCTATAGGGCTATAACGATACACCATCAACAAGTTAATTTCTTCCATTAATGTCACTTCTAAGGAAAATCTTACCATAATATATTCATTCCTCCTTGCTTGAATAAATAAAATTTATCATATTATCAAAAAGAGAGAGAGAGAGAGAGAGAGAAAGTTACCATAGCGTTTACCGTAAACCTCAGTTTTGAACGTAAAACAAATCGACCCAATGAACCTTTTTACTCAATATAGATCTAACACTTCCCTTGAACCCAATTGATTTCAAAGCTTTTCTCAGAAAAGGTATATTCCAAACTCGTGGTTACTGTTTTATGGGTAACTTTTATTTTGTTTACTTTAACAGAAATCTCTAGGTGTGGCAGACGTTATTGTAGTGGTCTTCTATTTATTTTTTACTTCTAGCTGGGCAATCCCTAATGAATATTCCCGCATTTCTGTTGAACTATCAGTCTCAACTGTTAAGATTTTACATAAAGTTTTAGTATACTTTTGCCCATAAAAATACTACCGGCGATTTTAGTTTCTCCCAATAAACGAAGGGGCGGTTTTCTCACGTGATGAATCCATGATTCATGGCTATGAGCAGCAAGATCAAGCTATACCACGTTTCTACTTTCTTCAAGGGAAAAATATTAGTATCAAATTTATGACTATATATGAATGGTCTTAATGAGCAGCAAGCTTTACCTATACTAGAAATATATACACCAGGCCACTTCGCGGGTGAAAGAAAAAGATATATGAGAAAAAAAGCTTTGTGAGCGAAGAAAATGTGTATATATATATATATATATATATAAATATATAGTTTTTAAAAGAAAGTGAATAATTTTGTTTAAAGAAAATTAAAGAGGTTTTTTTTAAAAAAAAAAATTCTATTTAAAAATATCAAAAAACATGAATACTTTTATTTTATTATTTGATGTTGTGATTTTTTTTTTTTTTTTGAGGGAGTTGTTATCACTAAAACTTGTGACACCAAATTTAATACGATATTTATAAGTAATAAAGATAATTTGTTGTTGCATGTTTACGTTATTACTGACAAATTTCATATTAATTAACATGTCTAACAACCTTTTGAAATGAGTTAGTTTGAAGTGGTGGGCTGTGGAAGTCATGAAATTGAAGAGCTATTGTACAGTATTCAAACTTTCAAAAGGATAAAACATATGCATGTTCAAATGTACCTAGTCTATAGTAGACAAACCCCTCTCTCTCAATGGACTTAAAAAAACACAACATCTAAAACAAGCCAACTCTACCTAACAAAAAAAAAAAGTAAAATTCAGGTTCAATTTTGTAAGGCTATAGCCTTAGAATAAGCAAATACGATTAGATCGGATTTTGATTTGAATGAAATTAAAAAAAAAAAAATTAATTCAGATCAGAATTAACAGGCTAAGCTTTTTAAGAACTTTCAAAAGACACATAGGAAAAATCCAATTTGCTTACGCATTTGTTTTTTGAGGACCATGCATGATGGCTTTTTAGACATTCTCTTCCTACCATGCCTCTTAAAAAGCAAAGCTATCAGCCAATTTAGAGAGAGTGGCACCTTGATTAAAACATTCAAGATTCCTTCAATTTTCTCGTGAAGTATTTTTTCCATTTTTTTCACAAGGTAATCTCTACTCAAGGTTTGTTTGACGACTTGATTTAACTTAAGAATACGTAAAATAATCATCATGTTTTTCACTTTCCCTTTCCCTTTCCCCCTATTGAACTTAGCTTAACATGTGTTTTCATTCTTCTAACTCTTTTTCAACTTACCATCCACTTTCCGTGTCCCTTGTTTTTCAAAGGTAAATTGTTTCATCTTTTCCATGTTGCTTTAATTTTCAACTTCCTGAAACGGAGACTGAAGTAGACACCTGAGTCCTAAAAGCCGAAAGACTATACCAGATTTACAATTACTCCATAGTGATTAATTCTATCTCTCCAAGGACTGGAGTATTTGATTCTTTGATTTTACTCTCTTGGTTAATATTCCAGTTAACAGCTCATTAATGATGCATTATTTCTTATACATTACAAAATCAAACTTCTGGTCAATTATATGGATTATTATATGGTATATTGATTTAAATGGTGGAATTTTATCCCAGGATTTGAAGAAAATTCAACTTTGATCTTTCAACCCTCTCTTATCCATAAAAAAATAAGTTTGAATTATGAATTAATAATAACTTTTGACTCGACCTTCTCTCTCAAAAATCAAAATGCTAGAATAACGTACGCCCACAATCTTTATTCAACATTTCCTCAAGTGCATGCAGAAAAGCCACACAAATATTTTGCATGCCAATTTGTACGAAAGACCACATGTTGAGCACTACGGCAAACATGTGCGGAAAAACCAGAAACTAACTGGATTGACCAATTGACACACTGGCCGATTCCAAAGAAAAAAAAAAAGAAGAAAACTTCAACTTGACTATGTTTAGAGCAAAATTTCACATAAAACCATGGCTGAAGAATTCAGAATTTGAGGTGATAAAAAATCACCAATGCAAAATTAACCCAACCCAAAGATACCCATTTCCATTTGCCTGGTCTGGTGAATGGGGTAAAAAGAAAAGAGCCCAAGAGATACTCCCTTCATTCCTGGATTTGATTTGTTGGCCCAATATAGCATCCACAAACGCCTTGTTTCTTTCCAGTTTTGGGCGAACAAATCGGCATCTTAAAATCAACGATACATCAATAAATCTCAAAGTTAGTTGCAGTACAAAAATAAAGGCCACAGCAGATGCAGCACTGCTTGTAAATCTTTCCCCACCAATTGCGCTCCTTTTCTTTGACCTTTTTTCAAGAGAGGTGGGTTAAGGAAATCCTTATGGTTTTTAAATCCTTGAAATCGAATTTATTTCATGGATTTACTCACTCTAAAGTTAGATTTATTTGAATTAGTTATCATATTTAAAGCCGTCTTGGTGGATCCTTCAATGGAGAGATGTAAATTTTCAAGAAATTAAAGCCAAGAAATCAGAAAAGTTGGGAAAATTTTTTGTTGAATCTAGTTAAATATGAAATCATCAAACCAAGTGGAGGTCATTAACTTTTTTTTTGTACCTTCCTTCTGGTAACAAGACAAATCCAACCATGGGCCCAATGGGCCAATTTTGCCCTTGGAAAAGTTAGATGGATCAATGCCTTTAAATCTAAGGGAAATCCCATTTTGTCAAAATTAAAGAACCAATATTGAAAAAAAAAATCATCTTTTCAATAAATAGAAATTATAGAAGGAACATGGATGATGCAGGTTGGTGGACCATTTTTCATATAATTTCTTTCTTAGGTCCCATTTTTAAAAGTAGCTTTACTAGTTTATAAGCCGAAAATATAGCTTCCCAAAATACGGGTTTAAATAAATTTTTGAAATTTTCTGCAATGGCACGATAATAAATTATTAGAGGTGTAGGGTATATTAGAATTCAGATAATTTTAATTTTCAATTTAAATTTTATTTAATATAAAATTAATAATTAAAATTTATACTTTTTAATCTTAAGTTCAGATGTATTAACTTTTTAAGAAAAGTAATTTTCTTTAAAAAAAACTCTATTTTGAGGTAACTTTTATGCAATTTCAATTGGCAAGGGAAGCTCATAGTTCATATTAAGAATTTCGTGTTTCAATTAGGTTCAAAATAAATAAAAGTAAATGAAATATTTATTATAGAAGTACTACATTTAAAAAATAAATAAAATAGACCGTTGAACAGATAATTTACGACGTGACTGAGGCCAGGAGGCGAGAACGCAGAACCATGGCCTGAGACCATGTCAAGGGGCAATGTTTCTGGTCCACGAAAAAACAAGACTTCGGTCCCCTATGACGGCTGCTTGTCCCTTTGATGGTAACTTTGATTTTGCCATACCACCTCTCCAGCACACGGTGAAGAGAAGAATGTGGGCCTTTTCAGATAAGGTTCTAAACCTTCGAGGGTCTCCTATTAGTCCAGACAACAACATCACCAACCTCAATTGTCAAATACATAATCCAATCTCAATTTCATTCCACTTAAAAGAAAAAAAGAAAAAACTTACTGCCACCGCATAAATAATGTTTAGATTATTTTTTTATAATCAATTTTGTTAACTTTATTATTGATATCTTAAACATTTTATTATATTAAAAAACTTTTTTATTTAAGTTTGTTGAAAAAGTATGTTTTTTAATATTTTTTTTCTTTTAAGAACTGAAGTTAAATATTTTGAAGGAAAAATATTTGTTGTAAATGTAGAAAATAAAATGTTGAATAATTCATGTAAATGTAAAGGAGTTCGTCCTTAAGATTATTTTGGGAGATTTTTTTGTATGAATATTGTAATTTAAGAATAAAAAAAATTATGAATATTTAAAATTATATTATAAAAAACAAATAAAGAGAAACCAAAGCTGTCGATGTCAACAGTGCAAATACCAGCAATTTTATCCAAACACAATTCCGATGTCGTCGCATATGGAATGTGAAGATATGAAATTGATAATATTAGATTGAGTGGAGCCAAAGATTGGTATGATTAACATCTGTAAGCAATAACAAAAAAGTTTAGTCCCTTGAAAAGGACCAGACGTCCCTACAGCCACTAGGTTCAATGTCCCCTTATTGAGGTAACCCAATTTCAAACACGAGGGGCTTGTGTTTTGGATAAGGGAAAGCTTAAAGTTATGGGGCGTTGGGGGAACAACTAGTAAAAATTATAAAATTTTATTGTGAAAAAATTATGATTTAAAAATTTTAAATATTTAATATTGTTGTTAACAATTTTTGTGAAAATTTTAAATATTTTTAAAAAATTAATGTTACAAGGAAAAAATATGTTATTTTTATTTAAAATAAAAAAATTTAATAAATATTTAATCATTTTGTCTCTAATTTATAAAATTTAAACTATAATTACACTTCTTAATTAATTTTTTTGGTCAACTCATTTTTAGCGATCAAAAAATATTTTTAACACAAATTATAATGTGTTTAATATTATTTTTCATTCAAAAGTTACGTCTTATAAGCCTAAACGCAATACTAAACGAGATAAAAATTCAATTTTCATTAACAATAATAGCACACATTTTAAAGAGTGATTAAAATTGCTCAAAAGTCGATTGCTGATTGACATTAAAAAAAATAAAATTTAATATAAATTGAATGAGTTTGATTTTTAAACATGACACGTGTTACATGACTCAACGATGAGTATTTTAGGAAGTCTACTACTTACAATTATTATAATTTAATTAATTAATTATATTTTAGTATTATACATGGTTCATTAAAAAAATTATGTAAAATTTATACTTTAAAACCTTATATAATTTTTTTATGTTGTGATTGATTAATTGTATAATTATAAATGTTAAAATTTAAATTTTAGATTACTAAATATCATTTTTTAAGAGTAATTACATTAATTAATATGTTACAAATGATAGATATTTAACATTTTTTTTTTTTTGAAAACTAGTTATTTAACAATAGTTGAATATGACATTTAAAAAAAAAAGTTGGATATGAATTTGTCAAATTTAATATTTTTAACAGGTAACATGTTACATTATTACACATCTACACCAATAATGTTAACATTACAAATGGCAGTTGACAATTTCTAATTATAACATTCATTTCTTGCACCGTCCACAATTACATCAACAATAACACTTGCAAGTTAAATGAGTTTTTTTTTTTTTTTAATTATATATGAGGGTTTATATTACATATCATTTTCTATCATTTTGTCTTATTTAGAATCGTTGTCCTCAGTAAAACGGGTAAATGTCAAATACACATATAAAAAATCCTAATATTTCATAATATCGTTTGTATTATTCCTTTCAACTTATGCAAGATGCATACATTGAATTTTATATTTCATAGTACTCCATCAATATTAGGTACAAATTGTTAGGCATAAAACCACTTTCTTTGTGTCATTTCTAATCAAGACATGATTATTTATTTATTTATTTATTGAAATGTATGGTTCGACAAAAAAACAAAATAGCGAGTGAATTAGTGTGTAAACAAATGCAAACGGGACCAAGATATAGTATGATTTTAGGAACTTTTTTCCTCGCATTTGGAGTGGCAACAGGACCGATCGGATTTGACTTAAATATCACTTTGAGATGAAAGAAAGTAAGTTGTGTTATTTTCGATATGAATTATTTTTTCACTAATTAAAATTTAAATTATTTCATATAATTACATATTCAAATTCAAATTATTAAATTTTTAATTAAATCAAATTGAAAATTAAAAATTGTGCAAAATTTTCAGATTGTAATCTTATTTTTGTCAATTTTAGTCCCTCTTCGAAGACTTCTCCGGCTATGAACCTGATGATTATGATTATCTACGGTAAAAAACAACAGCAACACAATAGTTTCGTAGTGCAGGGCAGCACAGAATCTACCCGCACCCACACACATGCACCAGTAACTTTTTAATCCTCGTTTCCAGACCCCAAAAAACGAACCAAATCTTGGAACTATCGTCCACTTTGTCGGCCTCTTAAATAAAATATATATATAACCGTGTTATTCCCTGTAATCTAATCCACCTTCACTGCGTCTAGTCACTACGAAGAAACCGGACAGTTCCCTGGGTTTATTTAGTGGGACCCCTCCCCCAAACAGATAGTGCTTCTTCTTGACCATACCCTGTCTTTTCAATAACACTTTCACATCAAGTTTTGTTAGAATCAATTAATTTAATTAATCACAAATACAAGTGGCTCATGAAGAGATAAACTAAAAGATTATGAGGCAGATAAGGACCGGTTTTATCCGTTCAAAAGGGTCTAAGTCACAAATCTAATCACAAGATAAAATACCTGATAAAAAAATTCTTTATAGATAGGGTGGCCGATCAAATCAATGTTTTCGACTTCTTGTTGTTATTGATTGTTTTGTTACTCGGAAAGACGTGATAAAACTTGCACTGTAGATCTTCAGAATCCAACAACCTAAAGATAAGTTTTCCCCAGGTCCACTTTGAAATGAAAATGAAATGACTAAATGTGTTTTTTTTTTTTTTTAACATAAAATTTAAACAGACTAATTCTTTGATGCTATAACATCAAGAGTTCGCAAGTCCAAGGCTCAAACCAATCAAACAAGGGAAATACGGAAGATGCTATAATAGGGGAAGCACTAGAACAGGAAAAATTGTTAAAATTCGACCTTTACCTATTTCAATTCCAGTTCCAGGGCCTTTGGATCAGAATGATTGGAAGACAAAATTCCCACTTTGATTCTGGCCAAAAACTGCTGATTTTTGGTCTCATCTCCGTCCACCAGAACTTTAGCTCCCCAAAGGAACTAGAAATCGGCTATGCTTTCGCATGTAAGAGAACCAAAAAAGGAAAAAACCATCTATCAGAAAATAGGAAAGTTGAATACCAAATTGTTTCTATTTTGGGAAAGAAAACTTCATCTCTGATCTACTGACACTAATATTATCCTATGAAGCTAAATAAAACAAATGAAGACGGTGAAGAAATATATTACATTAATTAGCCATTATAAAAGAAATTACAAAGACAATTGAGGAAATTGAGAAGGAAATTACGATTCATAATAAACAAAATGAGATACAAGCCGCTACCCATCCTTCGGCAGCCCTAATAAATCCTTCTTGTCTATACACGAGTAGCAATCTTTTTTTTTTTTCCATAAACAAAATCAAAGAAAAGCAGTAGCACCACAAAATAGAGACTTCTCCGATCTCTCTTTCCCAAGTCGTCTATTTACAGTGCAAATCACCAAAATGAGAAGCGTCATCAATATTCACACAGAAGAATCAAAGGCCACCGATTTCCTTTTTATAAATTTCCCAAAATAAATCAAAACAGAAAAAGCTGAGCCCCCAATCCATGCCAGAGGATCAGCTTCACTTCACCAACTCAGCTACCCACCCAACATCAGGACCCGACCCAGTTGGCTCAAGTCCGTCAACAGAATTTTCTTTACTCAGCTTTGCATACATCCTTGCCCTTAAGTCTCTCCCAGACTCCACTCTCTCCATTGCAGGTTCCTCCTCAAAAGCGTTACATTCCCAGAGGTCAGACTGACCGACGCTAGAACGAGTTGGTGTGCGAGTTGGAGTTGAAGGAGAGCTGCAAAAGCTGGGTCGGAGGGCGGAGCCCCGAGGAGAACCAAAACCTGATCCCATTTGCAGGCCCCAAGAACAACCGCTCATTTTAGCCTTACTAAGCTGCAGATTACGCATAGAGGCAGCAAGTTCACTTACCGAGTTAAATGTCCCAACCGGCGACATGGGTGGTGACTCAGAAGGTGGGGATATTGAAGGGGATGCCAGAATGGAAGTTGGTGAAGAAACAAAGTCTAGACGGTGGCGCATCGCCGAGCCTGTATAATCCAAATCACCTGAACCGGATCCATTTCCTCTCGGACTCTGCTGGGGTAAGACCCGAAGCTGCTCTGGCGTGTGAGCAAAAAAACAAACCCTTCTTCTACAACTTGTACCGTCTTTGCATGGCTGGGTACGGTAACGAGCAGGGTGCAGCCAACACTCAAAAACGCCGTGAGCAAACTCACAGGAATCGCCTTTTTTACAGTTTCCCTTGCGAAAATCAGGACACGCAGTTCCAGAGTAATGGTACTTTCTCGGGTCTCTTCTTCGGGCCTTCTCTCCCGGGTGAGCGTACGGACACTCTGTCCAGTCATGTGACCTGCCCCGAGCGCACCTCCTCACTTTAAACTCGTACATCCGGAAATGATCGCATGAGAATGCATCGACAGGTAAGTCGGAATCCTCACTTAGCGAGTCAGATTCGAAGTCATTTGACGGAAGGTAACGGTGGAGAGACGCGAGGTAATCGACGGGACAAGGACTGTTGGGCGCATTATTGCAGTTATAGTTAACTGAGGAAAAGTTAGCCGTCTGATCGTTGAATAGGTCCCACACGGGAATTTTGACGGTAGGATTTGGTCGCGTTGATTCTCCGATCATCATTTTTGGACATTGTTCTCTGACTCTAAATGGAGAAGCGGTTCTCTTCCTTATAAACTGCTTTTCTAACTGGTCGTTGTTACGAGTTAACCATGGTTGAGTTAAAAAATCTACCGCCTCCACTTCCCCACTTATACGGTTAAAAGGGACGGTAGAAGTGATGGTGTGTCACGGGCTTATCGTGGCCGTTGATTTTAAGTTATTAGGTTTTAGTCTTTACTGTTGGCGTCAGTGGGACCCGGAGAAATTAGAGATCTTTGCTTATCTCTCTGTGATTGGTAATGGTAAAAAGCATCACCGTCGGGTGATTCTATCGTTTGTCCTATAGTGAATTGAAAACTAATTGCTGGCGCCTTGGGGTCCTTTGGGGATATTTTTAAAGGAAGTTGTCGCTTATCGCGGAATAAACGGTATAAAATATCGTGAGTTTGGGTGATCCTTAACCGTTGTCCAAGGAAACTTCAAAGTTGTTCTAAATGATATTACTAGTAACTTCTAAGGTCAGTCTCGAGGTTTCGAAGATATTAATACGATATTTTAGCGAGAAATCCTGAGATATATACGGCCTTGTGGTCGAGAAATTTCTTGACACGTGGACAGAATGCAGAGAGTGGCAGCCATGCGCCGATGTGCTGATATTCGAGTTCGTGCTTGCAGCCACGTGCCATTAACTCTCCGAGAAGCGTAGAACTACTCGGCAGTTCAGAACCCGCCAAGCTTAGCGGCGGGGTCGCGGATAGCCCCCTGCACAGTTTAGCATATACGAATCCCATTTCTCTAATCTACTCATTTTTGGTGGATATTTCCATGGCGGAACTTCCGTCTGCTTAGCAAGCAAATTTAGTTGACCTGTTTTAAAATCAACGATTAAGTGCTTTTGTTTGGGTTGGCTCCAACTTATTCACGAGCAACAAGCGGCGGCTAGCTTGTGCTGTTATTTACCATTTTTACCATTTAAATAAATCAATTTGATCCATACAAAATCTAAAATTTTATTCTAAATAAAAAATAAATACAATGATATCAAAGAAAATATATAATTTTAAAATTCAATTCAATAGAAAAAGTTGGTTGACTATTGAATGAATAATGTAAATACAAAAATAGCAATATAAATCCTTTGGATTGATTTCGGAGAGAATTTAGTATAATTCCCAACACATTTTGTTGAAAATAATTTACGACTGATATCGAAGAATAGGTGGCACTAGAATCGAAATCTCCTCTATCTATGGAAATAAACGGCTGTGATGGCTCCACGTCGGAATCCCCAATGGTCTCACCCGCAAACGGACAAAAGACTGAGCACATTGTCCGTACGAATAAAATCCTACTATAGGTCTCCGTATGATGACACGTAGAATGATCACGTGACATGAACCATCCATGGTCAAAGGTATATTTACACGTGGTTGGTGGCACAGTGAGGTGGAGGTGATAAGCTTAGTCCTGCGACTGACACCCAATCGACGAGATGTGTACGCGTGGCATCCGATATGGATTATTGCCTCTGCTTTTTATCTCTCGAGATGTCCATGATCTTGACTTCGCTTTTTTTTTTTTTTTTTTGGTTATATGCTTCAAGATTATCCGCAAGGACTTTTCTTGCATGTGATGCTCGGACGGGAATCTCCGTTGCTTTTTACATCTTTGTCGTTATGTTGACACGGAAATGGAATGCAAATTGCTGTGCAATGCATGCTTTCCAATTTAGGATACTTTTCCGATGGTGGTCTGATTACTGGTAGTATGTTTTAACAAGAAGCGTAATTACAAAAAAAAAAAAAATCTTTTATAGATAATTAATTAATTTTCAAGTATAGTTGGAAAACTTTTTCACAAAAATAAAAAGATCATAACATGTGAATTGATTTGATACCGGTATAAGCTACCAATTTCATTTGCTGTGACTTTTTTTTTTTGGCTTAATGATAAAAAAATTGATTGAAAATTATGTAAACATATGTTCGATTTTAATATTTTTATTTTTTTTATAAGAGCACTAATTTTTTTTACAATTAAAAAAAAATATTTCATTTGTTGTGGCTTTTTAAATTGCATAAGTTGTAAGCTTTTATCGATATTTGGGGTGATCCATAATTGCAGAGTTGATCATCCATCCTTTCCGAAATGAAAATTTATAATTCACGCATTTGTGTACGAATTTGCACAAATCAATACAAATGTAATAACATAAATATCACATGTAATAAATATGTATGATAACAATTCAAATTCAATTGGATTTCGTTCCATTTCTTTGATTAATATTTTTATTTATTGTTGAAAATGATGGACAAAATTGTAATATAAAATTATATTAATTAAGCTTAAAAATATTTTTTATAAAATTTTATTGTTATATATCGCTGTGTTATTTTTTATGTATGTAGAGTATTTGTAAATATAAAATATTTCAACTATATTAATACATTAAATAATTTATATAATTAATCATAAATAGAAAGTCAACATTCTATAGTATTCTCATAATTATTTTCATAAAAAGTTTTTATTTTAAAAACAATTTCTCTTTTAATATTTCTTAAAGCCACTATTGTAGGTTATATTGTTTTATAAAATAGGAGAGTGGAACCTCTTTTATTTTAGGTAGTTTGAATCGGACAAACCAAAAAGAAACCCAAGTTAATGTCTCTATTGTATTTTTTTATTTCGTCAAAATTTCTCTATTCATGTTGTTGTAATCTACTTTCAATTTTGAGTCATGCAATTTATATTTATATTTTTTATTTTAATAATTGAAATTATCAAAGATAAAAACATTAATTATTATTCAAATTAATTATACATCCAACTTGTATTTTTTTTTTTTTTTTTTTTTGTAGCATGCAAGTTGCATTTCACGGGAACCCCTTGCTTTACAAAAGCAAGAGGGAGGAACTTTTTTTCTTGGACAAGCATCTTACTTGACTTATGATTGATTTTGGATTAGGATGAAAACTTTTGACAAAAAAAAAAAAAAGGATTAGGATGAAATCAAATTCAACTTGCTTGAATCTTAAAAAAGGATATTTTTGAAGAGAATTTGGCAAAAATAGATATATTTATTTAATACCCACTTGGTTTATTCAAACCTTTTTTTTGTGTGTGTGTTGCCTTAGTTAATTCCAAATCTGGCTTTTGAGTAGATAGTCATTTCATTAAAAGTCAAGGGGTTAGGTTGTCCCTGTCACAGACAATTGCCTAAAACTATAGTTAGCGATGTACTAATTTTAGATTATTGTGAATACATGGAGTTGTTCCATTGAAAAAAACTCTCCTCGGACCGTGTTTTCTGCAATTCTGTCCCGCACTTGACCCCCCAACTGCAACATTAAACAAACAAAAAATGACAATATTAAAATTGAAAACGAGTTGCTTTCCTTTTGATTTCCCTATTAAAAAGAGTGGCTGCCTGAAAGGAAAACTGAGCAAATGGTTAGCTTAGGGTTAAGAACCGTGGGCTTGGGAAAGCTGTTTAGGGTTTTTTCTACTGTTTATTTTAGGCAAGTGGGGATGACAAAACATGGGCCACGCAAACACCCTCTCTTAACTGTGTCCATAGTTGTTGGATGGCTTTCAGCTTGACCCTACTCGATTTATTATTATGTTCATCTCTTTCTTCTTTTTCTATTTTTATTGAAGGGTGGAATTTCAGAGGTTAGGTTAATTTGAATTCAATGGCTTTGCCATCAAACCAGTGGGTAGTAAGACAAAAACTTAAAGTAAAAAATATATATTTAACCACCAGCATTGATGTTGACAAGTTAAATTGGTGTTATCTCCGAAAGAGATGGAGAGCAAAGAAGGGTTGGTGTCTTCACACAACGGTAAATCCAATGAGTTTTCATAAAATCGTCCGAAAAATAGATTAGATTCGAACAAAGCCTTATTGGCGGAGTGGTTCTGATCAAGAAAACTCAAATTTTATTGGTGTGGATATTGCTTAATGCCACTGGGGCTTTTGTGGCATGCAGAAAATGAAGGGCAATCATTCGTTGGGATGGGGCTTTATACTATTTCGGATGGAATTTGATAAATGAAACTGCACTACTATAAATATGAGCAATCCTTGGTCCACTTATATGCATATGATAGTGCACAGTGAATAGGGAAAACTCTGTGATTCCAAAATTCTGATTGTTACTGGTGATCATGGAGCATAATGAGCAAAGTTTTTAATCATATTGCAATATTGAACCCTTTCGGCCAATGTTGGACCTTGACGCCTTGGTTTTTGTTTTTTTGGTTGGGAATGGGGTGGTTGCCGGTTTGCCTTTGGGTATCTCAATCTGATTCAGCATTTTAAACATAAAATGAGATGAGTCCGCAAACAATGATCCATGGGCCCTGCTAAAATTAGTGCCCATGGACCCATGTCGATAAGTGGAAAGTGTTACTACTTACTAGAATCGAGTGTCAGCTTTGGCACTTTGGGCCTGATTCTAGTCCACTGTTTGATTAAGTTCACAGCGAAAGTTGAGACGGATACTGAAATGCAAATGCCGCAGCACTGAAACGAGAACTTGCCTCAAAAGTCAAATTGTGCTGGCTTCTGCACGGAGAAGACTCTGTTAAGTGACATGTAAATGGTCGATGAGATTGCAGAATATAACAAATTGTCACCTCAAACATGTATGTTTGAGAATAGCCTAGTTTTCTTTTTTCGTTCTCAGAGAATAGCCTCTTATGATGAAGTTTGAATATGAGATGAGATAACAGGTCAAAAAATAACTTGCTGCTCAGCTGAGCAGCATGTTGGGCTTGACGAAACAATCTTGCATTGGGCCACAAGTAATGAATCCAATTTCCAGTTTTCTAAGAGAGGAAATAATGCCCAATTCTAACAGACCAGACGAGGCCAGACGAGACCAGGGGCTGCACTTGACATGCGGCTGTACATAACCCAACCAAATCCAGCTACAAGTGTTTTGTTTTTTCTCTGGTGGGAAAGGCAATCTTGGGATTGTGCATTTTGGGCACTCATGTTGTCAAAAGTAGAAACTTTCGTTGACACGAGTCTTTTCAGATGAAGAATCGGTGGTTCAGGCGCGACAACACAAATAATAGAAAATTCCTTGATGTTTCGCCTGCTAACGTAACGTTTTTTTTTTCGCTATCGATCTTTATAACTCTGGCAACTTCATGATGATTTAAAGGTTAGTTTGTCTCTGCTATCTGGGGTCCAATCGGTTTCAGGCTGAATGGCAAGGGTGTTTTCCCAGTTCCCTCTCATTTTCTTGCCAATTCACCTTCCAGGCTCCCTTCGTCTGGTGAGTACAATGGATTTCAAATCCACCTTTCCTTCTTGCACTACCATAAAAGAAAGTTAAAATAAGTTATTAGAAATCCTGGCATTGGTTAGATTGAGATGATAGTAAATGTATCAGTTAACTTCCTAGTTGAATTTGTATTGCAGCATTATTTGAATGTCAATTGAAGCTAAGATAGAGGTTATCATCCATATAGGAGTGCCAATATGATGACTTGTCCTAAAATTAATTTCAAACATAAAAGTTGGTTATTTTCTGTTAAATTACAAGCCATTCAAGATCGTTGCTTTTACTATGCAGTCCATGCAATTGATTTCTTTTTCCCTAATTCAAACCGTGGTCTTATCTTATATTTAAGTGGCCTGTCTTTGGTTTGTTGTCATTTTTTTTTTGGGTTTTTTCACTTATATTGATTTTACTTTAACACAGTTAGAGGAAGGGAGGCTTCTTTTAACTCAGCTAGGCTGTTTTTCCAGTCTGTACTTTCTGATGAAGGCGTATTTTTATTGAACGATCCTCTGAAAGCATTCACTTCATCCTAAGCTCTGCAAACATTAGAAAATGGTTGCTTAGAAATTGAGGAAACGAAGGTGTGTGGTTATACCAAATTATTGGTACTAAGCTGCATAACACTTAATTGTACATTTCATAAGTCTCTAACCCTCTATTGTAAAGTATCTTGTACTATTTTGGATCTTTTTCTTCCAGGCAAACATTGCCAAGGGATCACAGTCACACAGTTGTTCGCATACTATTGTTGGTAAAACTCATGAACCAGTTGGAGGAAATAACTCTTCCTCATGCACAGCCCACTGGCATGCAAGGCATCACGTTATAGTTTGCTAATGGAAAATCTTGACGCTTTAGAGGAGACATTTGTTGATTCAGATGTATTAACATTGAAGAGGGAAATTCTACTACAACTAGGAAGGCTTGGAGCTCTAAAACTATTCAATATCTGTTTGTCTAGGACTCATGAAGCTTCGAATATTTTAGACCTATCTGATGTTCCTGCTGATAGTGTAGAGTGTAATATGAATGGCTTGGTGGATAGTCAAAAGGATAAAGTTATTGTTTGCTCTAGTAAAAAGAAGCAAAGACAAAAGAGAAGAGAAAGGGCAGTAGAAAACCCCACTATTTCTACACAATTGCTGCCTTCGAACATCTGTCATGGACACTTTCAAAAGCCCAAAGTTTCTTCAGCAAAAAGAATCTCAGACTCGAGAAGGAGAAGATTGATAATTGCTAGAAATGAAGCAGAAATGTCAAAGGGAGTTAAGGTTGTCTTAAAAGTTTAGTATACGGAATGCATATTCTTTTGTCACACACATCTTAAGGCAATCTTTGACTGCTCTATGCTTTCCCAAGCAGGTGGTTGCAAACTTGGAGAGGATTAGAGCAACTTTGGAAGAGGAAGTGGGGAGAGTTGTGAGCTTGAGTTGCTTGGGCAGAAGCAGCCAGAGTTAATGAGAAAGTGCTGCAACAGAATTTGCGTTTTGGTTGGTACTGCAGAGATGAGCTACTAAGGAGCACATGCTCCTTTGTCCTCTACTTTGCAAGGAACTACAGGGGTTTGGGAATAGCCCATGAAGATTTAATCCAGCTTAGTCAGAATTTTTAAATATGTTTGGCTTTTTATGTAATGTACTTGTTTTACTTTCTCTTCCAATCAAGTTGTTCTGTTTATATAAGTAATTTCCTGAGCAGATCTTGCCTGAATAACAATGTGGTTGCCTAGCTTTTTCCTTGTCTATGTTAACGACTCTGATGTTTCAAGATCTAATCAACATTGTTAATAATTATGGTGAACTTTCTTGTGGGGAGTATTATGTTCAGTTCTTGAACACTACAGTTCTAATAGATTAGTAAAGTATGTCTAAATAACAATATAATATCCTTGTGATGCAGTTTTCCAATTAAAATGACATACCATTGATACGTTCTCTCTTTTAATTAAAATTGAGAAATAGTCATGAATTAGCATAATCAAAAAGCAGAAAGCAAATGCAAATATAGAAAGAAAATGATTGTAATTTAGCATTCATAAAAAGCAAATTTCAACATAATTTATGGCATATTTGATTTGAAATAAACCTAATGGGTAAATGTATTTGCAAATATGTCAATCATGTTTCCTGTTATCTTTACTTTTATACTTCAGAAATGAAAAACATGAATGGAATTCTTACGGGTTTGTTGTTCCTTGCACCTATCTGTTTTATTGATCTTACCATAAAACCCTCCTTTTGCGGGGTCATGAACATAATCAAATATTCCATTTTCTTTTTTGAATTTTTGTACAAATCATAAAGTTCCAGAACAGCGAGATTTCAAGAAATCATGCCATGATTTAGCAGGACATATTTTCTTTTCTGTGCTATCTATTTCCTTTAGTTTCCTACCTAACCGCATATTCAAGTTTATTTTGTTGTTTTTGACAGGCGGGAAGTTTAGGAGTCCTACAAGGTGCAGAAAGGTTTGACCACACAAGGGGATGCTAATTTTCTACCTATATACAGTACTGGATAAGGAAATCAATTCCAAGGATGGTGACACGGCATGCTAGAGGGATTCAAGTTCCTGTATGTAGCTTTCTTCTCTAGTAGATTATTTCTTCACATATATACATGCTAATGAGGGCTGGAGCATGACTAAAGTGTTATTCTCCTGTTCTTCATTTTTTGTAGTGTACGTTAAGCAGGGCAATAGTTCAGATACAGAAAGCTCGAAAGGCCCTTGACAAAAGCCATGGGAAATACTCTGAAGAGGATGAAATTGCCAAGTTCACTGGCCTTTCTTTGACTAAAATGAGATCAGCTAATAAATGCTTCAGGGTTGTGGGTTCAATTGACCAGAAAATTGGAGATTGTATCCATGCAAAATATTTGGTATGTCATTACTTCTTTCTGTTCACTTTCATCTATTTCTCTCCTTTATTCCAAGAACTCAGAAATTGTTCATAGATTTGTTGTTTTGGTTCTCAAGGATAAGACATTGAAGTATTCGATCAGTTTTATGGATAAAAGGGATGCCGTCTTTGATCTCCCAAGATCAAAGTTTGACTCACAAAAAACTAATGTTAACAAATACTATGAAAAGTTGTGTTTATATTGTTAAAGCTATTATGCACGTGTGATGGATATATTCTAGAAAGTAAATGATGTGGGACAAGAACATGTTTGTTTTCCTCTCCCCTGCATTGTCTCAAACCCTCGGATGATAGTGTTTGGAATACTTTCCATTTTATTGCTTCTCAGAATCTGCTCGTGCATTCTTATTTAGTGATACAAGCTTGATATGGTGTCAATTAAGATTCCTTGATTGACAACAACACATGTGGCTATGATGATGCAGAAATTTATCCCAGATTTGTCCATACAAAGCCCAGAAAAAACTGTGATGAGGCAGCAGATGAAGGAAGATAGTCATGATCTTTTGAATGGTTTGGAAACAAGAGAGAGGCAAGTTATGGGTCTACGTAATGGGCTCAAGGGCTCCCCTCTAAAGTCTCTAGAGGAGATTGGGAGGCTTTTTCATGTGAGCAAAGAGTGGATAAGAAGGATAGAGATGAAAGCAATGACCAATTTGAGGGATAAAGAAACATGCAGAAATTTAAGTCATTATTTGGATTTGTAGTTTCGATTACCGTATGAGATAGCTCTAATGTTGGCTGTTTTTGGTGTTAGAGCCTTAGAATACAAGTAACTTGCATTCTCCAAAACTATGATAGATGAGTTGCCGGGGAAAGGAGCCACCATCTCGAAGAGGCTGGCAAAAGCAAAAGAAAAGAAAAACTGTAGATTCACTCTTACAAAATTTGAACTGAACATGGTAATTGTCTTAAAGTCTTCAAGTGGGCATTTTATACATCCTGAAACTAGTAACCTTAGCCTGGAAATGTCTATTCCATCTTCTTTTGGTGAAAGAAGTTCTAGTACTTATTTCCATGTTCTTACATCTCCTTTTGCAAGTGAACTTGAAGACTGGTTATTATACCCACTTGTATATTGCCTTTCAATTCTGCCAGAACTAAGCATAAATATTGAATATTCGTGGTAACTATCAGACTCTGGCAAATTTAGAAGAAAAAATGTCTATAAAACGTCAAGATTTTATGGTCTTGAAAAGAAAATAAAGAATGAATATTTGTTTTGGTCTTTCTTTTTTGTCTCAACTTTGGAGCTTCTTCTTCCAAATTAACTATCAAAGTCTATGATTCCACAAAACTTGTTAGTCTTTTTTTTTCCTGTCTCTTGCAATAGTTACAGAAAATAACTTCCAAAAGTGGTACTACTGTGGTACCACTTTCAACGAATGATAAAAACTAAATTTCTAATTTTTTTAATTCAAATGTAAATGAATTAAAAATAAACGAATTTTAATATATTTATGATTTGTTGGTTAATTAATTAATTTTAAAATATTATTTATAATTATTAATTAAATTTAATAAGTAAATTTAAATAAATATAATAAAAAATTGTTTATCCAAATTTTTATTCATTTACATCATTCAATATTAAATGAATGAAATATAAACAAAAATTATTATATTTATAATTTATTTATTTATTTAAAAATATTTTAAAATATTATCCCTAATTATTTATTAAATTTAAAAACAAAATAAAAAAAAATCCGTTAACGTTAGTGGGACGTTCTGGGTAGATTCATAATGCGGTGTCAAATACCCGAAGAAGAAGACTTGTCTGCTTGAGCAAGCAGCTAGCTTGGAGTAGAGCTTTTTCACCTGGCTTGAATTTACTACACGTGTCTTACCCTTCTTGCCAAGAAAACTGCTTCGTCACAGCACCCGAACCTTCCACAAGCCTCTGTTAAATCACAGCATCGAAAAGTTCACAGTAACCGTCCAATCACACACACCAAGCTAAGATACCATTCGCGTAATTCAATCAAATCCTGATGCTGTGCGCTTTTCCCACGATGGGTTTTTGCGCTCCAAGTGACCTGCGTTTCACTGGATTCACAATCTATATTCCCCAGAGCGTAAACGTCACTCCCTCACATTAATTAAGGTTGGGCTACTTTTATTAAGCTCAAGACTTAGACAAATGCTGCGCCGTCGTTTTAAATAACCCCCTTGAACAAAAGCTCCATAAAAATCTACAACATTCAATCTTACCCAAGCCCGATTATACATCCACGTTTGACTGGTTTCAAAACTGAAAAAAACCACCCTAACCAATCAAGATTTGGAAGGAAAGCCAAGCTCAAGTAAGCTTTATCATTCTTTATCTTTTGCTCATCTTCTTCACCCCGATAAAGCGCTCTCTTTCTCTCTCGTCTTTTACTACCGCTCTTTCCTTCTTCTTCGTGTCTGTGAAAAGAGCACTTTCTCTCTCTCCACAAACTTTTATTTTTTGGTTTGCAGTGAGTCAGAGAGAAAACCAATTTCTAGGGTTTTCATTTTTTTTTAATTTCAGAAAGTTTTGGATACAAAGAAAATTTATACAAAATAATTGTGAAACTTGTTTTTTCATGGTGGTTTCGACGGTTTTTGTCGTTGTTCCTGTATGTTTTCTTATCAAGAAATTTACTCCCAAACGGAATATTAACCCTCGATTCTAATGACTTTCATTAGCAGTGAATGGCTCGATATCACCCTCGCTTTCTCCATTTATTCACCTTCCTCTTCTATACCACCATTATATCTCTTTCATCTTCGACCCTCGAATCGGATTTTTCGATAATCGATTCGGATTCGGAAGCTCTTTTGTTCCATCAAGACTACTCTCCTCCGGCTCCTCCTCCGCCGCCTCCTCATGCCCCGTCGGTATCTTGCACTGACGATCTCGGCGGGATAGGTTCTCTGGATTCTACGTGTAAGATTGTGGCCGATTTGAATCTTACTCGTGACGTGTACATAGAGGGAAAGGGTAATTTCTATATCCTTCCCGGAGTTAGATTCCATTGCCCCTCTTTGGGCTGTTACGTAACCCTAAACATCAGCGGAAACTTTTCCTTAGGCGAAAATTCTACTATAGTTACTGGTACTTTTGAGCTCACGGCTTATAACGCTAGTTTTTTCAATGGCTCGGCCGTGAACACGACGGGATGGGCGGGGGACCCACCACCACAGACGAGTGGGACACCTCAGGGAGTGGAGGGAGCGGGCGGAGGTCATGGGGGCCGCGGCGCGTGTTGCTTGGTGGAGGATGGGAAGCTGCCGGAGGATGTCTGGGGCGGAGATGCTTATTCATGGTCATCATTGCAGGATCCATGTAGTTATGGGAGTAAGGGAGGGACAACGAGTAAGGAGGTGGACTACGGAGGGGGAGGTGGTGGCAGGGTGAAATTGCAGATTAAAGGGTTGTTGGATGTGAATGGGAGCTTGTTGGCTGATGGGGGTGATGGAGGGAGTAAAGGAGGTGGTGGATCAGGTGGTAGCATCTATATTAAAGCTCATAAAACGTAATGTATCTCTCTTGTCTATTTTGTCTCTTAGAGTTCTTTTAGTGTTGTTTTGGCTTATTTAGTTTCCAAAGTTGGATGGTTATCTTGTTTTGTTTGTTTAGTTAGTGAAAAACAGAAATGTAGGGAATAAAGAGAAGAAATGATGGCAAGTAGCGGAACATTTGATACTTAAGTGGCTGTTTACGTGACCCTGTTTAGGATGATTTTAAGAGTAAAACATTGTTGATTCTAAAAAGTTATTTAGTTGTTGAAAGCATTACATTTTCTTTGAGTTAGATTCTTAGTTGTAGGGGAGAGTAGAAGAGTTTAGAATAGGGGGTGAATAAGAGATGTTCTAAGTATAAGACTATCAAATAGTAGTGATGAAAGTTCAATTAGGCTGGTAATGACATTGTCTGTTGTTACGTTCAATTGGTCTCAGTTGATGAAACCTCTTAAAGCTCTATTATTTCTCTTATCATGCTTACTAACTAAAGTGCAGGATATTGATGAAACACACCCTAAAGTCTACTATTATTTGTTTTTGAACAAAGTTTTACTTCACTGGACATACTACATGCTATTCTTTGCAAACATCTAATGACTTTGGATATGAATACTGGTGGATTTGTAAAATAAACCTTCAATTATGTTAATGTGGAGAACTTGAAGCTTTATCCATTAGTAGTTAGCTTTTTTTTTTATGTAATTATTAGGCCACATAAGTATATACCTGGGATATCTGATGTGGAATGTCTGGGTGTAGGAATGGGATTAGGTCTAGTTACCATTTGTGCTCCATTTAGGCTATGCCTGGCATATTTTAGCTAATTTTTTTTTCTAAGTGCAAGGTGAAGGTAGCTGATGTTATCTTATGAATGCCTAGTACTGGCCTGTTCTTATGCTTTCTGTTGCTGCAATTCTGGAAATAATTTTCTTTGTCTTTCATTTGAATTATCTGACTCTCTTAGATTTATAACTATGGGCTAAATATCATTATGTTACCTGGGTATGGGCATGGGTTTTAATGCCAAAGTATCTGTTATTCTGTGAAGAGCAGGACTGGAAACGGCAGAATAAGTGCTTGTGGAGGTAATGGTTTTGGTGGTGGGGGTGGTGGAAGAGTTTCAATTGATGTTTTCAGCAGGCACGATGAACCAAAAATTTTTGTGCATGGTAAGCCTCTTCTGTTTTTGGCCATTTTTCATTATGATGGATCATAGGAAGAAGCTCAATATTTATTAAGATTAAGAAATTAAAGCGTTCTTTTTATATAATATTTTTACAAATAAATTACTATCTAGTTGCTAAAAGAAGGGGTAATTTTCACATGACCCAGGAGCAAAAGATTGGCTAGATCTTTTAAGTGTGGGTTAGAGCAGTTTTTGATGATTATAGTATTTTGAACTATAGGGGTGCCTTTTGTTGGATGATAAGCTTCAGAAACGACTTTACCTTTGAGAGCTTTCTGATTTTGTCATTTAATATTTTGTGTATTGTTTGTTTTTGGCGCCCACTTAATACATTTATGACAACTGCTAGCTAATCAGTTGATTACTATCTTGTAGGAGGAGTTAGTCGTGGCTGCCAAGAGAATGCTGGTGCTGCTGGAACCCTTTATGATGCTTTGCCCCGGAGTCTTACCGTTAACAATCATGATTTGTCAACGAATACAGATACTCTTCTTCTAGAGTTTCCTTATCAGCCACTTTGGACTAATGTGTATATTCGAAATTGTGCCAGGGCTGCTGTTCCGTTGCTTTGGAGTCGTGTCCAGGTTTGAGAATTTTAAGACTTTATTTTTTAACAAGATACTAAAAAATGTTGATATCTCTGCACACTCTTGGAGTTCTCATTGGTTTGGATGCTTCAAAGTGGGTTTTCGGGTTTTATTTGCTTTTTTACCCATCTGGGCTAAAAGTAAATTGAGCATACACCTTTAATATTTGAAGTTCTTTCTTTAAGGTTTTTTACCTTGTTTTGGAGTTGCTATCCTCTTCTAGCACCTCCTTCTGCATTGCACATTTTATGATTATGCTTGTAAAATTCAAGAGATAAAATTAGGTTTGGTATGAGGAATCTAATTCTAGTGTTTGTTTCTTATTTAGGTGCAAGGACAGATAAGTCTACTATGTGGAGGGATGTTGAGCTTTGGGCTAGCACATTATGCATCTTCAGAGTTTGAATTATTGGCAGAAGAACTGTTAATGAGTGATTCTATAATCAAGGTGACTGATACATTTTCACATTTTCTTGAAGGATGAAGTCTCATATTCTTTTTGGTATCATTAAGTTAGGCAATATTCTCCATATTTGCTTTATTAGTTATATTCTGAAGTCTTATCATTGTCACATTGTGAAGTTGTTAACTAATTTAAAAAAAAGAATATCCTTCTTGAAGTAGCTGAATTTTTTTTTTTTAAATACTTGAGGCTGCCCAAATTTGAACCTTGGTTATTGAAACTAAGAGTCCAGCACCTTACCAGCAGACCACGCGGCTGCTGGCTGAAGTAGCTGCTTTTATTTTAATTGAAGTTTTATCTATATGTTCTATTATTGTAGCCATGTATTTCCACTTCATCTGACACAATTTAATGTTGTTAACATGTCTTTTTCAGTTCTGAAATATCCTTTATAGGAGCAGCTGGGTGATGGGTATTATGTAGAAGCTGTCTCAGCTGCTTTCTATCTATATGTTCTATTATTTTAGCCATGTATTTCCACTTCATCTGACACATTTTAATGTTGTTAACATGTCTTTTTAAGTTCTGAAATATCCTTTATAGGAGCAGCTGGGTGATTTCTAATGAGAGTATTATGTAGAAGCTGTCTCAGCTGCTTTCTATCAATTTCTGCCTTAGTTGACCTTTTCTGTTCTTTTTTTTTCCTTCCTGCCCTATTTATAATATGCTGCTGATACTTTATAACGCAACAGGTCTATGGGGCTTTACGCATGACTGTGAAAATATTCTTGATGTGGAATTCCAAAATGCTAATAGATGGTGGTGAAGATGCAACTGTTGCAACTTCATGGCTTGATGCTAGTAATTTAGTTGTTCTCAAGGTGTTTAACTACTGCACCTTTGCCATTTATGTTGTATGTTTCTCATAATGTAGTCATTCTTGACAACTTCAGCCTCCCTTTCTTCTTACCCAGGAATCATCAGTCATACATTCGAACGCAAATCTGGGAGTACATGGACAAGGTTTTTTGAATTTATCTGGACCTGGAGATAAAATTCAGGCTCAACGTCTGGTCCTATCACTATTTTACAGTATTCATGTATGTAATAATTGATTGGTTGTTTTCGGTTCAAAGTTTATAAATGTTTTGGCTTGTGAATTTCTGATTTTATATGGTTAAAAATTAAGGTAAATTAGGTTTTCGGAGAACATTTTGATTTGGAGGCTAATGTCTATGACTGGTTTAACTTTTAATGGCTGAGTGACTATTTTGGATGATAAGGATGCTTCTCTAGTTCTCTGCTGGTAACTCGTTAGGTTTACGGCTTTCTCTAAACTTGCATTTTCATTGGTGATCCATCATCTTGTCTTCAGTTTTAGTAAGGAGAATAATTTCTTTATAGTTTCACCATGATTCATAATGTTAAGCACAGTATAAAATTTTCTTATGGAAGTGTGAGTTTGACTGTTGGACTGTTTCTCTTTTCCTTGGGGGATAAAACAATCTAAATTTCATGTAATTCTTAGTTCTTTTGTTGATATTACTTGCTGCCATATTCATGTACATGCTGGCGGATTAGACTTCCTTTCACCACTATCAAATGATTCAATCATCATAACAGTTAAACAGAAAGTTGCATCTCATGGCCACATCTATGGTAAAAATAATTTTGAATGCCATTTGTGAGTTGTGATGAATCCTTGCTGCGGGATTCATATAACGTATGATGGGAGACTTGTATTGGTTGTCCTGTATGATTAATGAATTACTTATGTCTGTTTTGTATGAAGGTTGGACCTGGATCTGTTTTACGTGGTCCCCTAGAGAATGCATCATCTGATGCCGTGTAAGTTTTAATTTTGGCTGTATCACCCTTGTGTTGAAGGTTTGTACCTTCTTATTATATATCTCATTGTTCTTCATTTTGCATTTGGCAGTACGCCAAAGCTTTATTGTGAGCTCCAAGATTGCCCCATTGAACTACTTCATCCACCTGAAGATTGCAATGTGAATTCGTCTCTGTCTTTTACGCTCCAGGTGTATATTCAATATAGTTGTGCAGTAATAAACTGAGAAATGTGCTTGCTTCTGCTTATTTAACTGTTTCATTAGTTTGAATTTTAGATATGCCGAGTTGAGGACATCACTGTTGAAGGTCTTATTATGGGATCTGTCGTTCATTTCCATCGGGCAAGAACGATATCTGTGCAGTCTTCTGGAATAATCAGTGCTTCTGGGATGGGTATGTTTCTCCATTGTCGTTTAGGTTCTATTTTCTTCAGTTTCTCTCTCTCTCTCTCTCTCTATATATATCTACACACGAGTGTGTGCATACACATTGATCAACTCAACCATAAAGATGGTCTTATATACCTTTTTATCATCTCGTATTTGTCTTGAAGAAAAGTAAAGAAAAGACAGCTGAGCTTTGAAACTTGTTAAAAGTTTTTATTCTTATACAGGATGCATAGGTGGTGTGGGTAGAGGAAATTTTTTAGACAATGGTATCGGTAGTGGCGGTGGCCATGGTGGTAAAGGGGGGCTTGGATGTTATAATGGTAGTTGTGTTGAGGGTGGTATTTCATATGGGAATTCAGAGTTGCCCTGCGAACTTGGTAGTGGAAGTGGAAACGAGAGCTCAGCTGATTCAACTGCTGGTGGTGGTGTTATAGGTAAGGCTTTTGGGTCTTTTTTTATGTCATATATTTATGGCTCTTTTTAATTTCTGAAGATTGTGATGGGCAAGTCTCAGCAAGGGTTGTTTGAGTTTCATTTTATACATTGTTGTCTGTTTTCTCTGAAATGGTTATGTTACTAGGTGAAATTTTATTGATCATGCTGGGCAGCTAGAATTTTAGTGCGATCGGTTGGTTGATTTGCGGTTACTGAAACATGACTTCTTTCATCTTGGCCTGGGATTGAAGTATCATGTGTATTTTTGCTTATAATTTACATTATGAAACGTTGAAAAAGGTTTAATTCCTTTATGTGTGAAAAAGGGGGGCCATGTTTGAGTTATTGTATTGTCTTAGACTCCTACACACTCTTTGGTAGGAAGGATAGAAAGGGTGAAGGAAGGAAAAAGGCTTAATCTAATGGTTGAGCTACAAAATAGTACATTTTATGAATCTCAATCATTCAATTAAAAAATTCCATTCTTCCCCCTTTCAATCCTCCCTACCAAATATAGCCTTAGTGAATAGCTACTGCTTTATTTAAGTTTGTTCCTTAAATTTTCATGAGATGTTATGTCTGACAGTGATGGGTTCCATGAAGCATCCATTGTCAAGCTTGTCTGTTGAGGGTGCTGTGAGGGCTGATGGAGAAAGTTTTGAAGAAACTGTCAGGAAACAAGAGTATTCTGTTTCTAATGATTCAAGCATAGCTCCTGGGGGTGGTTCTGGTGGTACTGTACTTATGTTTCTGCACACATTGACTCTTGGTGAGTCTGCTATTCTTTCGAGTGTTGGAGGATATGGTAGTCACAAAGGGGTTGCTGGAGGAGGAGGTGGAAGGATTCATTTTCATTGGTCAGACATTCCCACTGGAGATGTGTACCAGCCAATTGCTAGTGTTAAGGGAAGCATCTATGCTAGGTTTGTTTCCAACGAAATTTCTTTTTCTGAATGCTAGGTTACTGATGGTCCTACACATTTGATAACATTTCTAGGTCCATGATATATTGAACAATCAATGCACCAGGTGGTGTATGTCCATAAAATGATATTGTATGATAACTGCTAACAAGCTTTTCAACCTAGAATGTGTCACATTCTATGCCTATTACTTGTTTTCTTCCTTTTTTGATTGAGGGCATTAATAAATATAGATATTAATCAGAAGCATGCTCATTTTTAACCATGAAATGTCCAGTCCCTAATATTATTATGTGGAATTTTTTATGGATATGTTGGAAATGCACTGGTTTTATATGCAGTAACTGTTATACAATTTATGGAGCAAGTTGTATTATTTCATGAAGTGATTGTTATGCTTTGCTTTGTATTATTTCAGAATGTTCTAGACTGAATCCTTAAACTGCAAATATGTTGTATAAGATTTGCTTTCAGGACTATATTTGGGTGGTAGACTTAAATTGTTACACTATAATGCTTAGATCTCATCTCGGTGCTGCAAATCAAAGGCAAAGCTGTTAAGTTTTTGAATTTTTCCTGGCACTTTGATTGCATTAATGAGTAGTTGCTCCTTATACATGTCATTGCTTTGAAGCACCTGGCTGGAGCTATATCTTGACATAAAATGTATTCAACGGTTACGACCAGCACAGTCACTGTGTGCCAAAATGGCCTTCTTTTTTTGCTTTTCCGTTTAACTAGAAATTGTGTCTTTGCCATTTAGTTTATGCTTGTGATTTAATACTTTTCATAGACGCTTGTTTATGGAGTTTATACTCTTGGTATTGTGGTGATGTTTTGATTACTTTTACAGGGGAGGATTAGGAAGAGATGAGAGTGGTGGTGGAGAAAATGGAACTGTGACTGGTAAAGCTTGTCCAAAGGGGCTGTATGGGACATTTTGTGTGGTAAATTGGCAATTCTGTTGCATTATGAAGCATTTCATATTCTTTTCATTTAACATGGAATTTTGCAGTGAGGCTATACTTTTATTTGAGGCACTTGGAACTTTAAAATTTTTCAATATCCAAATTAACTTGAATTCTATTTTGAAATGCTTACTCTTTTAAGTTTAAGGGGGAAAAATTCTATCAAATCCAATTGTGGATGAATTTATGGGCCAATTTAATAAGAATGAATTTTTTGGAGGAAGTTTATTTTATTCTGATAGTTGTGTAATTAACATAATGTTGTCCATTTGTTCCCCAAATTGATTGGAGCAAGTCTATCTTTCATTTCTTTCTACTAGTATGTAAAAATCCTTCTTCTTTTTCCTTTATAACTGATACGAATTGGTTAATACTTTCAGCTTTTTGAGTTTGTTAACTATTTATGTTTCTCCAGGAATGTCCCGTTGGTACTTACAAGAATGTTAGTGGATCTGATAGTTCTCTCTGTCATCCTTGCCCTGCTTCAGAGCTTCCCCA